>NC_068434.1:54566816-55225983 GCF_023373465.1 Oncorhynchus keta
ATCCCAGGATGACCAGAGGAGGGTGACGTGTGGGCCAAATAGATCAGTCGGTCGCGGACAGCAGACGGAACGTACAGACGCCCAGCTGGACACGGCAGGAGAGGGCTCAGCACGTGACGCCCGCTCAATGTCCTCGTCCAGCTCCCACACTACCGGCGCCACCAAACAAGAGGAGGAGGCCCCTCGCCCGACGTCTCGAATCCAAAATGGATCGAACGGAGTACGCCGGGACCCCCTCGATGTCCAAGTATGGGAGTGGGATCCATGGACCACTCCTCTGTGTTATACAGCCGGGACAGTGCGTCTGCCTTCACGTTTTGGGAGCCTGGTCTGCAAGAGAGGGTAAACACAAAACGGGTGAAAAACATGGCCCACCTTGCCTGGCGAGGATTCAGTCTCCTCGCCAGGTCACCACGGTTAGGTGTCCTAAACTGGGATATGCTTAACACTCCGGCAGTCCTGCAATCTAAGCTAGATGCCCTCAATCTCACACAAATCATCAAGCTACTCGCCCAAGTCTCTTCAGGTTCTCCTTTACCCAAATCCAGATAGCAGATGTTCTGAAAGAGCTGCAAAACCTGGACCCATACAAATCAGCTGGGCTTGACAATCTGGACCCTCTATTTCTGAAACTATCCGCCGCCATTGTCGCAACCCCTATTACCAGCCTGTTCAACCTCTCTTTCATATCATCTGAGATCCCCAAGGATTGGAAAGCTGCCGCAGTCATCCCCCTCTTCAAAGGGGGAGACACCCTGGACCCAAACTGTTACAGACCTATATTCATCCTGCCCTGCCTATCTAAGGTCTTCGAAAGCCAAGTCAACAAACAGGTCACTGACCATCTCGAATCCCACCGTACCTTCTCCGCTGTGCAATCTGGTTTCTGAGCCGGTCACGGGTGCACCTCAGCCACGCTAAAGGTACTAAACGATATCATAACCGCCATCGATAAAAGACTACTGTGCAGCTGTCTTCATCGACCTGGCCAAGGCTTTCGACTCTGTCAATCACCATATTCTTATCGGCAGACTCAGTAGCCTCGGTTTTTCTAATGACTGCCTTGCCTGGTTCACCAACTACTTTGCAGACAGAGTTCAGTGTGTCAAATCGGAGGGCATGTTGTCCGGACCTCTGGCAGTCTCTATGGGGGTGCCACAGGGTTCAATTCTTGGGCCGACTCTTTTGTCTGTATATATCAATGATGTTGCTCTTGCTGCGCGCGATTCCCTGATCCACTTCTACGCAGACGACACCATTCTGTATACTTCCGGCCCTTCCTTGGACACTGTGCTTCTCTAACCTCCAAACAAGCTTCAACGCCATACAACACTCATTACGTGGCCTCCAACTGCTCTTAAACGCTAGTAAAACCAAATGCATGCTTTTCAACCGTTTGCTGCCTGCACTCGCATGCCCGACTAGCATCACCACCCTGGATGATTCCGACCTAGAATATGTGGACATCTATAAGTACCTTGGTGTCTGGCTCGACTGTAAACTCTCCTTCCAGACTCATATCAAACAACTCCAATCTAAAATCAAATCTAGAGTCTGCTTTCTGGTCCACAACAAAGCCTCCTTCACACACGCCACCAAACATACCCTAGTAAAACTGACTATCCTACCGATCCTCGACTTCGGCTATGTCATCTACAAAATAGCTTCCAATACTCTACTCAGCAAACTGGATGCAGTTTATCACAGTGCCATCCGTTTTGTTACTAAAGCACCTTATACCATCCACCACTGCGACCTGTATGCTCTAGTCGGCTGGCCCTCGCTACATATTCGTCGCCAGACCCACTGGCTCCAGGTAATCTACAAGTCCATGCTTGGTAAAGCTCCGCCTTATCTCAGTTCACTGGTCACGTTGGTAACTCCCACCCGTAGCACGCGCTCCAGCAGATGTATCTCACTGATCATCCCTAAAGCCAACACCTCATTTGGCCGCCTTTTGTTCCAGTTCTCTGCTGCCTGTGACTGGAACGAATTGCAAAAATCGCTGAAGTTGGAGACTTATCTCCCTCACCAACTTCAAACATCTGCTATCTGAGCAACTAACCGATCGCTGCAGCTGTACATAGTCTATTGGTAAATAGCCCACCCAATTTACCTACCTCATCTCCATACTGTTTATATTTATTTACTTTTCTGCTCTTTTGCACACCAGTATCTCTACCTGTACATGACCATCGGATCATTTATCACTCGTGTTAATCTGCAAAATTGTAATTATCCTACCTCCTCATGCCTTTTGCACACAATGTATATAGACTTTTCTTTTTTTCTTCTGCTGTGTTATTGACTTGTTAATTGTTTACTCCATGTGTAACTCTGTGTTGTCTGTTCACACTGTGCTTTATCTTGGCCAGGTCGCTGTTGTAAATGAGAACTTGTTCTCAACTAGGCTACCTGGTTAAATAAAGGTGAAATTAAAAATAAATAAAACATTTCTCAGCCTTGACATACAGGTATGACCTGCTTGGTCGCTCCAACAGGCGACCAAGCACTTTGCGCACCAGGGACACATGCTCGGCGCGTGTCGCGGAGTATATCAGAATGTTGTCGATATACGCCACTACACCCTGCCCGTGCAGGTCTCTGAAAATCTCGTCCACAAATGATTGGAAGACTGATGGAGCATTCATCAAACCCATACGGCATGACTAGGTACTCATAATGCCCTCAGGTAGTACTAAATTCCGTCTTCCACTCGTCTCCCTCTTAATACGCACCAGATTGTACGCACTCCTGAGATCCAGTTTAGTGAAGAAGCGTGCCCCGTGCATTGAATCAATCACGTAACCATAAGAGGTAGCGGGTAACTATACCTCACTGTGACTTTATTGAGACCTTGATAATCAATGCACAGGGGCAAACCTCCATCCTTCTTCACAAAAAAGAAACTCGGAGACTGGAGAAATGGAGGGCTAAATGAATCGCTGACGCAGGGATTCGGAGACATATGTCTCCACAGCCACCGTCTCCGCTTGCAACAGGGGATACACGTGACTCCTGGGAAGTGCAGCGTCTACCAGGAGATCTATCGCACAATCCCCCCTGTCGATGGGGTGGTAATTGAGATGCCATCGTTTTACAGAAGACAAGAGCCAAATCGTCATATTCTAAGGGGATACGCACGGTGGAGACCTGGTCTGGACTTTCCACCGTAGTAGCATCAACGGAAACCCCTAAACACCTACCTGAACACTCTCGCGACCACCCCGTGAGAGCCCTCTGTGGCCACGAAGCAGTAGGGTTATGACAAGCTAACCAGAGTAGGCCCAGCACCACAGGATACGCAGGAAAATCAATAAGAAAAAGACGAATCTTTTCCCTGTGACCCCCCTGCGTTACCATATTCAAAGTAGCTATGGCCTCCCTGATAAACCCGGACCCTAATGTTCGACTATCTAAGGCATATTTACAGGAAAAATGGGAATCCCTAAACTATGAGCTGATCCTTTATTAATGAAATTCCCAGCCGTGCCTGAATCTACTAGCGCCTTATGCTGGGAATGCGGTAACAGAGACAAACATATGTGCAACAGAAGGCTCTGGATGAGAATGGTGCCTACTCACCTGGGGTGACGCCAGAGTGCCCTGCCTGTCGCCTCGATACCCAGACGAACCAACCCGGCACCGACCAGCAGTGTGACCTCTGTGGCCACATATGGTGCATGAGCGGGAACCCCCTCCGTTCTCCTTGTGCACTGCACCTTCCAGCTCCATAGGTGTCGGAGAGGGTGTGCGGGAGGATGGAACAACCAGACCCCGATCTGGACGTCCGCGAGTAGCCAGCAGGTTGTCCAGCCGGATGGACAGGGCCACCAGCTGGTCGAAGGTTAGGGTGGTGTCTCACGTAGACTACAGTAGTAATGGTCGATTTAGGCCCGGTTGCTCCATCCAGCTCCGGCAGCCAGGGTCCTAAACTCCAGTGCAAACTCCTGGGTGCTCCTCTTCTCCTGCCTCAGATGGTAGAGGCGCTCACCTGCTGCTCTGCCCTCAGGTGGGTGGTCGAATACTATCCGGAAACAGCAGGTGAACTCCTCAAAATTGCCCAACGCTGCATCTCCCCCTCCACACACAGCGCTGGCCCATCCAGGACTTTCCCAGCAAGGCATGAGACGAGGGCGAAACTCGTCTCACGGTCCGATGGAGCTGGGTGGACCGTGGCCAGGTACGGGCTTAGTTGGAGAAGGAAACCCTGGCAGCCGGAAGCATCTCCGTCGTGTCCCTGTGGCATGGATAGCTGGATCTTGTTAGGTTCAGGTGGGAAAGTGGCGTTCAGGGGAGACCCTGGTTGTGCTGGTGGAGGTGCTGGGAAAACTCAGTGTCTCCCAGCGGTCCATATTCTGGACAACGCAATCCATGGCTGCGCTCAGTTTGGAAATCATCGCCGTATGTTCCATGACGCGCTCCTCCACCTCCATGATAGGGGTACCTTCTCCTGCTGACTTCATTGGTGGGCAGAGATTCTGTCGCAAACGTGTGTGTGTATAGGTGGCAGGGAAGTCAGGCGCAGGAGAATAAACTCGGTAAATGGAGTAATTTAATAAAACAACTCCAAACCCGTCGCGCACCAAATACAAACAACACGAAACTGAAACAAGAAACACTCTGACAAAGACATGATGGGAAACAGAGGGTTAAATACACGACAGGTAATGAATGGGATTGAAACCAGGTGTGTAGGAAGACAAGACAAAACCAATGAAAAATGGATCAATGATGGCTGGAAGACCGATGGCGTTGACCGCCGAGCACCACCCGAACAAGGAGAGGCATCGACTTCGGTAGAAGTCGTGACACAATGAGCCTTTTCATTAAATAATACTGCTCCTGTAAGGTATTATTTTCGTAACTGATATATCGCACTGGCTTCCTAAAGGTTTTTTCATATTCAGAGATTCAGATTTTAACAATCGCATATACAGGGTTGCAGGTTTGATTGCATGTTATGGTGAAAATGTTAGGCTTTGAGCTCCAACAAGCAGGACTCGTGAAATAAAATAATGAAAATGATAATAAAACAATAGAAATAGCACTATATACATACTAGTAACTGTGGCAGTGATGAATAAAAACATTTCAATAGGGGTGGATGCAGAGAAGACTGTTGAGGGGCTGTGGTGGAATGTCCATAGGGGGAGCAGCAGCATGATCATTAGGTGAAATAACCAAAAAGTAATCATATACATATTAACAACTGCAACAGTGATGAATGTGGGGGCAGAGTAAAGTCCATAGGGGAAGAAGAAGGTCCATAGGGGGAGTAACAGGTAAGGTAAGTGAGAGTTGAGGGTGGGGAGGGGGATCAGGTAGCTAACTAGTGGTGGCGATTCAGCAGCCTCATGGTCTGAGGGTAGAAATTATATATGTTTTTGCCATGATGCTCCTATACTGCCGGGGTCTGAGTGATATTGGTGATATTTATTACCCCTCTATGGGAAGAGGCTCTCGCCAACACGTACATGTTAGTTGTTTGCCACAGGCCTCACAAGACTTGTCTGAAGGTCCCCCAGTACCAGTTGAAATCGAAATATATGTATATGGAGACTGTTTATTGCCAAAAATAAGGGGTTGAATGCATGTAAAAAATAAAAAGAATGCTTCCTTCATCATTCATATAACTCTCAGATATAGGACAGACACTTCAGAACAAACTTCCTTTTGATGCTATTTTGGGACTATTTGTTGTTCCATGTAGTGAATCAGTTATTCAGTTATGCATTTGTATGGGCTAATAGCGGTAAGGCCAAAACACATTTTTCATCAAATACATTTTTTACATATTCTTTTTGATACTTCAAGTGGTTTTAAAATTCTAAATCAAATGGCATCCAAAAATCTGGCAAGCCGCATACGTCACACCTCTGCATAAAGCTGTTGATCCGTCCCTAGTTGAATAATCACCATCCTGTATCTAAACTTCATGTGCATGTTAAAGTTCTGGAGAACCTGGTGAATTCCCAGCTGAAAGACTCTCTAAAATAATTGTGTTCTATCCCCAAACCAGTTGATATTTAAAGCTGTCGATATCCAAAAAGCTGACATTTAAGTTGGGTTTTTAATTCAGGAATAAATAGTGTTTCACTGTCAGTCAGGAAAGACCTTGTCCAAGGGATAAAAAAAAAATCTGTGCTTGATTATGGCGACATTTTTTACATGCCAGCGCCCTTACAGCCAGGGCCCTTAAGATACTTAACACTGTATATCACGGGGTGCATAGATTTTTAACAAATGCAAGACCACTCACTCAACATTGATCTATACGACATGGTGAAGTGCCCCTCCCTTCCTACAAGAAGGCTAAAACATTGATACATCTTGGCAATGCAGTGCTTGGACTATTGCCTACTTTTCTGTGCTCCTCACTTATACAGTATATCCTTGGTCTTGAAACGAGCTGCAAAATACTTTAAAACTGGAGGAGAGGGTATCACTTGAGTTTAAAGCTCTGATAGAGGGAAATGTTGACCATTGTGATTGTTTTTAATGTATTGTGTTGTGTTTAATGCACATACTGACTGCCACCTGCTGACCTCTTGCTAGATCACCCTCGAAAAAGAGGTTTATAACACCAAAGGTATTTTCCTCGATAAATAAAAAAAAACACACACACCACCACCAACACTCCCGTGCATGCACAAACACTTACATGCACACACACACACACACAACACCACCACAATATTGGATGTGTGGAAATGCCTTTAGTGATGTTGTATTGAATAGTGGAGAGCCGTGGTAGTACTCAGAGCTGTATTAATCTTCCCCGTTCTCCTCTGACATGCTCTAGAGCACAGTCATGATGGATGACCTTCTATTCCTTGTTTGTCACACTCACACACCATCACCACCACGTTGGTTGCCCATTAATAACTTATCCTTATAAATGGACCTAGTCGAGAACCAGGCTTCACTAATATGAGAAAGCCTAGGGAAATTCATGGCAGAAATATAGCAAAATAGGGGTGGAGACCCAGTGTTAATCTTTTTAGTCTTTGGTGAGAATGACCGGGAAATCGCTGATTAAAACCACATCAAAGTATGTTGTTGTATGTCTAAGATAAAAAGGTACTACAACCAAAAAGGTTTATTCAGCTGTCCCCATAGGAGAACCCTTTTTGGTTCCAGGTAGAACCCTCTCCACAGAAATATTGACCATTGTCATTGTTTTTAATTTATTGTATTGTGTTCATGTGTTTAACACTCTGACTGCTTCCTGCTGACCTTTTGCCAGATCCCCCTCGAAAAAGAGGTTTATAACCCCAATGGTCTTTTCCTGATTAAATAAGGGTTCTCCTATGGGGACAACTTCAGAACTCCTTTGGAGTGTGGAGCACACTTCTGGCAAAACATAATTACGTTTTTCCTCCAGGTTTTCTGCAATGTTGAAAACTAGCATACGGAACAACTCCGCAAAGTGTGTCTTTCCTGGTCTGAAAACAGTGACAAACATAATACATAGCACCAACTGGAATGTGGGGGAGGGTTCTTGAAATGTAACATCCAATCAAAATATTTCTGCTGAGAGCCAGCGGACCATTCAAACCAATTTTGCAATACAAAATTCTCCAGACCTCCAAGGGATGTGTGACAACGATGTGATTTTGGAGGTTTGGCAATGAGAGACTAGGACCAGTCGAATCCAGTAATGGAAACTTGCCCAACCTTATCCCCTAATCTCCAGCACACATATTTTCTACGGATCAATCTTAGTTTGAACGCCTATGAGGTAAAGTAATTCTGAATGTTATTGAGGGGTGGGGTGGAGGGCGGTAGTGTTAGGTATCAGATTCATTTGTCAAAAAAAACATTTTTAAGCAAATCCTTATTGTGTGGGGTGTTGAGGCAGGGTAGGTCGGGGTGGGGGGACATTAGTTATTATCTTTGAAGGCTGTTGCGTCTGTGATTTATTCCGTGCTGCAGTAGAGATTGCGCAAGAGCATTATAACGTCATTATTGCTTGAAGTGTGACCCAATTTCTTTCTTCATCCTCCCTTTCATTCTCCTCCTCTTCTGTTGTCACCCAAATCCAGATGAAGTGTAGCTGAGCATATGGTGCTTTATCTGACTTTTCATCACAGGTTATCTAATCAGTCTCAGCCACCTGCCTGTCACAGCCGCTCTGTCTGAGAGTGGGAAGGAATCAACAGACTGGAGGAGGGAGAGAGAGAGGGAGAGAAAAGTAAAATACAGAAGGGAGAATGGGAGTCGGGAGGGAGACAGGAGTAAGGGAAGTGAGAGAGAAGATGAGAAGGGAGGTCAAGGAATGGAGACAATTGTGAGACAAAAGGATAGGGAAGGGAGGAAGATGAGAGGAAAAAGATAGAGGGGATAGAGAGGGAGATCGGAAGAGAAGGAGACATGAAAGAGATGGTAGTGGGATGGGAGAGACAGGAGAAGCAAGGGAGGAGGGAGATGGGAAGAGAAGGAGACAGTGAGATGACAGTGAGAAAGACCGTAGTGAGATGGCAGACAGGGAGGGTGATATGGGAAACTGGAGGAAGATGGGAGTCTGAAGGGAGATGGGCGCACATTAAAGTGGGATCGTTCTTCGTGGGAAGAGCATGCATCGGACATCATAGAGGAATCACTTGACTTTTGGCTGGCAGCCAACACACACGCATCTAAGACACACGGGGTCGCACTCTGACAATCAGAGAGGGGGCAGAATACTGTGAGCTGACTGCACAGAGGTGCCATGGAAGAAGGTTCTCCATGGGGTACCAGTGTGTGTGTTGAGGGGAAGGGGGTATCCAAGCTCCATTAGCCAGGTATAGACATTGAGTTATCAGATCTTCCCATCCCTGCTCTATTTTGGTGCACCTCTCAAACAGCTACAAATATTTACGCATTCACATAGCAAATCTACTCTTGAGCTGGGCTCGGGAATGGAATAACTATTGAACAACTGAGCTTCAAATCAAATTGTATTGGTCACATACACATGGTTAGTAGATGTTATAAATATATGGAGGGGCTATGACCGACCGGCATAGACAAGATGCAATAGCTGGTATAAAATACAGTATATACATCTGGGGTGAGTAGTGCAAGACATGTAAACATCAGTATTGTGCATCTGTAGAAGTGTGTCAGGGTTTTAGGTGACAAGCCAAATTTCTTCAGCCTCCTGAGGTTGAAGAGGTGCTGTTTCCGGCTTCTTCACCACACTGTCTGTGTGGGTGAACCATTACTTTAAACACACTATGTTTGTCTATTGTTGTGACTTTGATGACCAATTTATGCAGAAATCCAGGTAATTCCAAAGGGTTCACATACTTTGTCTTGCCACTGTACGTATTATTTAGCTATTTAATTTGAAGTTTTAGGACCCCTTTAGGAATAAAAAGAATGCATAAAGAAATTATTTGATTAAATATTGATTTTGGCCTTTACTACTAAAGCTCATAGAAACGCATTGAATAACACATGCTAAAATGGCTAAAAGGACAGTAAATATACAGTATATATTTAACCCCTTTTTTGGGGTAGGCTCAACTACCTTCCTACCTCCTTTTGTTAAAAAAAACTGTACCAGTTACCTTCAAACAAGTCCCGTGACACTTGTGTGGTTCGTAGAGAAAAACAGAGAACATCGTGTTCATGAGAGTCTCCCCTTTGTGAGAGTGGTCATGATAGTTTGTAGGTCAAACCATTCGAACGCTACAGACGTTTACATGAGAAGACGGATTTTCGTGATGACTCATGGTCTGACAAACATCACTCTAGCTCTGCTGCCTTTAACCACAGAGTGAAACAGGTACACAACACAGACAAAAAAGCTATGAATGAATGACTTTAGTCCAAGCAGGGAGTGAAATAGATGTACAGTACCAGTCAAAAGTTTGGACGTGTCTACTCATTCCAGAATACATCAAAACTATGAAATAACACATATGGAATCATATAGTAACCAAAAAAGTGTTAAACAAATCAGAATGTTTTACATGGGAGATTCTTCAAAGTAGCCACCCTTTGCCTTTGACAGCTTTGCACACTCTTGGCATTCTCTCAACCAGCTTAGCCTTGAATGAGTTCCCGCATATGTTGAGCTTTTTCTTCACTCTACGTTCCAACTCTTCCCAAAACATCTCAATTAGGTTGGGTGTTTGTGGAGGCCAGGTCATCTGTTGCTGCACTCCACCACGCTCCTTGGTGTCAGGACGTTGTTATAGTTAATGTGATGACATGCTATTCATCAAATAATTAACTATGTTTATAATTACGTGATTAAATTAATCATGTAACCATTAACTCAGTAAGGGGCACCACGGGAAAAGTTTGTTTAATGATTTACCATTTCCTGATTTAACTCAAAGAATATCAGAATATTGATTTCATAGCAGTCACTAATTAATTATTTTCATCAGTCTCATTCCGAGCGTCGCATAATTGGTAAATTTGCACAAACCCAGTTCTCACTAAATCATTCCGTACCACACAAATTGAGTTATGTTATCATTTAGCTTGTTAGTAAATAAATAATTAAGACACATAAACAAACACACACACAGTCTAGGCTTATAATTAGGACTTAATACAATGGCAACAGGCCCCTAGCGGACCAACACAATGATTTAAAGAAAGAGAGAAAGTGCACGAGAGAAAAGCACACTTGGATACATTTATAAACAATGCTTTGTTTAGCCCTAACACCTTGCCCCGAACTGCCGCTCTTATGGGTCAGAATTATAATGAATATATTTAAGAATTGAAGGTCTCCGTTGGGTATCTCTTCGTGGACCAAGTTCCGCTTAGTGGGATAGGTTTGGCTGACACCCTTTTCTTTCCTTCCTATCCAGCTTGGGTAGGAAGGCTATGTAGACAACCAATGATTTGAAGAGAATAAGCGGTTGGACCTCCTTGAATTCACCTTCTTAGAAACATACATTTTCTTTGTCTTCAACCTCGTGTTGCGTTTTTGAGGTCACGACTAGTCGTAAACCTCGGCTGCAGCGCCTGGTAAGTCTGCATGTAAATTCTTAAATCACATGTTTTATACCTTCCGGTCACAAAGGGGCGTTTCCGTCTTTATGACATCTTATCTGGGTTCCCTGGGGTGTAGCTCGTTACAAGACAAGGTATTAGAACTTACTATGATCTCGTTTAGACAACTATAATCACAGTTCATCGTTACAAAAACATTATCTTTAATCTGGATATTTTCTATACAACGCATAGTATATTAACATCATGTACATATTATGAAAACTCAAGTTACAATGTTTTAGTTATGTCGTCATTTAACTTTTAATAACATAACAAAAATGACATTAATTTTCATATTCCATGTATCATTGTTATTACCATTTTCGCTGATGATATATAATGTCCCAATGTCCATTTATTGCATGTTACAGTTCTGAGGTAGATTCTCCATAAGGCACACACATTCCAGTCTCTCACATTAGAGACTAGGAAGGATTTGGGCTGCTGCCTTATGATTTACAATGGGTGTGAGGTCATAAACCCCTCCACCCCATCAATCCCTCTATACCTCTTCGCCTCTGCGGGAGGGAGGGATATCTCTATAGAACCGCGATCCATTGTAACCTGATCCTCACAGGCCAGTCATGACATTGGTCAAATAGCCCTTACACAGCCTGGAGGTGTGTTTTAGGTCATTGTCCTGTTGAAATTACAGTCCCACTAAGTGCCTGGTGACTCCACAGGAGAGCCACCAGGGTGGCAACAAAACAAAGGAGATGATCGAGGACTTCAGGAAACAGGAGAGGGAGCACCCCCTTATATATACAGTGCCTTGCGAAAGTATTCGGCCCCCTTGAAATTTGCGACCTTTTGCCACATTTCAGGCTTCAAACATAAAGATATAAAACTGTATTTTTTTGTGAAGAATCAACAAAAAGTGGGACACAATCATGAAGTAGAACGACAGTTATTGGATATTTCAAACATGTGGAAGAAGGTGCTCTGGTCAGACGAAACCAAAATTGAACTTTTTGGCAATAATGCAAAACATTATATTTGGCGTAAAAGCAACACAGGCCATCACCCTGATCACACCATCCCCACTGTCAAACATGGTGGTGGCAGCATCAGCAGGGACAGGGAAGATGGTTAAAACTGATGGGAAGATGGATGGAGCCAAATACAGGACCATTCTGGAAGAAAACCTGATGGAGTCTGCAAAAGACCTGAGACTGGGATGGAGATTTGTCTTGCAACAAGACAATGATCCAAAAGATAAAGCAAAATCTACAATGGAATGGTTCAAAAATAAACATACCCAGGTGTTAGAATGGCCAAGTCAAAGTCCAGACCTGAATCCAATTGAGAATCTGTGGAAAGAACTGAAAACTGCTGTTCACAAATGCTCTCCATCCAACCTCACTGAGCTCGAGCTGTTTTGCAAGGAGAAATGGGAAAAAAATTCAGTCTCTCGATGTGCGAGACATACCCCAAGCAACTTACAGCTGTAATCGCAGCAAAAGGTGGCGCTACAAGGTATTAACTTAAGGGGGCTGAATAATTTTGCACGCCCAATTTTTCAGTTTTTGATTTGTTAAAAAAGTTTGAAATATCCAATAAATGTCGTTCCACTTCATGATTGTGTCCCACTTGTTGATTCTTCACAAAAAAATACAGTTTTATATCTTTATGTTTGAAGCCTGAAATGTGGCAAAAGGTCGCAAAGTTCAAGGGGGCCGAATACTTTCGCAAGGCCCTTTATATTGAGGGGTCAGCAGTGGAGAAGGTGGAAAGTTTTAAGTTCTTGGGCGTACACATTACAGACAAACTGAAATGGTCCACCCACACAGACAGTGTGGATTTCTGTATTTCTGCATAAATTGGTCATCAAAGTCACAACAATAGACAAACATAGTGTGCTTGAAGTGATGGTTCACCCACACAGACAGTGTGGTGAAGATGGCGTAACAGCACCTCCTCAACCTCAGGAGGCTGAAGAAATGTGGCTTGTCACCCAAAACCCTGACAAACTTTTCCAGATGCAAAATCGAGAGCATCCTGTCGGGTTTTATTACCGCCTGGTATGGCAACTGCACCGCCATCAACCGCATGGCTCTCCAGAGGGTGGTGCGTTCTGCCCAACGCTTCACCGGGTGCAAACTACCTGCCCTCCATGACACCTACAACACCCGATGTCACAGGAAGGCCAAAAAGGACAACAACCACCTGAGCCACTGCTTGTTCACACCTCTATCATCCAAAAGGCGAGGTCAGTACAGGTGCATCAAAGCTGGGACTGAGAGATTGAGAAACAGCTTCTATCTCAAGGCCAGCAGAATGCTAAATAGCAATCACTAAGAGGGACTGCTGCCCACATGAACTTGTTGGGGACTAGGGTTCCAATTTTGGAACCCCCCACGTTCAGCTGGAAGGTGGCGCATGGAACGCAAAAATATTCCTAAAAATATTTAACCTCCATACATTAACAAGTCCAATGGCTCAAATGAAAGATAAAATGTTTTACGGTTTTACGAAAACATAGCACATATTTATGTCAAACCACCACCGAAGACACGGCTAATTAGCATAGCCAAGTTGAAAAAATATGCAATCAACAAACGCAGGATTGAAAGAAAAATAATGCACTAACCTTTTGAAATCTTCATCAGATGACAGTAATATAAGATGTTACACAGTACATTTATGTTTTTTTCAATAATATGCTATATATATCCATAAATCTCTGTTTACAATGATGCATCGTTCAAAAAATGCTACTCAAATGTCCTGAGAAATGACGATAGCTCCGGCAGATAACGTCAGCTAACAAGGAATACACATCATAAACTTTGACTAAATATGCATGTTCTACATATATATAGGAAGATACACTTCTTCTAAATGCAATCGCTGTGTTAAGAAGCACCGCTTCTGCATGAACTTTTTCTTGTTTGCTTATGGTCTTATACAGCTCGTTGAGTGCGGTTTTAGTGCCAGCATCAGTTTGTGGTGGTAAATAGACGGCTACGAATAATATAGATTTGAACTCTCTAGGTAGTGTGGTATACAGCTTATCATGAGGTACTCTACCTCAGGCGAGCAATACCTCGAGACTTCTTTAATATTAGACATCACGCACCAGCTATCATTGACAAAACGACCCCCCCCCGCCCCCCGTGTTACCAGACGTAGCTTCTCTGTCCTGCCGATGCACAATAAACCCGGCCAGCTCTATATTATCTATGTCGTCATTCAGCCACAACTGAAGTTTTTAATATCCCGTTGGTAGGATAGTCTTAATCGTAGATCATCCATTTTATTTTCCAATGACTACATGTTGGGCAATAGAATGTATGGTAGTGGAGGTTTTCTCACTCACCTATGAATTCTTAGAAGGCAGCCCGACCTCCACCCCCTTTTTCTCCGTCTTTTCTTCATGCAAATGACGAGAATTTGGGCTTGTTCTCGAGAAGGCAGTATATCCTTCACGTCAAACTCGTTGAAGAAAAATCATTGTCCAGTTCGAGGTGAGTAATTGCTGATCAGATGTCCAGAAGCTCTTTTCGGTCATAAGAGACTGTAGCGGCAACATATATTATTATTATTATTATGTACAAAATAAGTAAAAAAATAAGTTACAGGCGAAGCGAAAAAAAATGTACAAAATAGCACAGCTGGTTAGAAGCCCGCAAAACGGCAGCCATCACTTCCGGCGCCATTATACCCTCAATATTTCCACACACATACAGTATGCTGCTACTCTGTTTATTATATATTCTGATTGCCTCACTTTTACCCCTACCCACATGTACAGTGGCTCGTGAAAGTGTTCACCCCCTTGGCATTTTGTTTCCTTACAACCTGGAATTAAAAAATATATTCTGGCGGTTTGTATCATTTGATTTACACAACATGCCTACCACTTTGAAAATGCTAAATATTTTTTCTTGCGAAACAAACAAGAAATAAGACAAAAAAACAGAACTTGAGCGTGCATTACTATTCACCCCCCCAAAGTCAATACTTTGTAGAGCCACCTTTTGCAGCAATTACAGCTGCAAGTCTCTTGGGGTATGTCTCTATAAGCTTGACACATCTAGCCACTGGGATTTTTGCCCAATCGTCAAGGCAAACTGCTCCAGCTCCTTCAAGTTGGATGGGTTCCACTGGTCTACAGCAATCGTGAAGTCATATCACAGATTCTCAATTGGATTGAGGTCTGGGCTTTGATTAGGCCATTCCGATATGGATTTGAAACATTTATGTACATATAAGTGTCTTATATTTGCTGAAAGCTTAAATTCTTGTTAATATAACTGCACTGTCCGATTTACAGAAACTATTACAGCGAAAACATCCCATGCGCCATCGTTGAGTAATCCACTCGTTCAACATGCAGAGAAAGGAATCCGAAAATCTACCCCTAAAATTTGTTTCAAGAAGTCAAAATACATTTCTATTTACTCCTCAGACACCCTAAAATGTAATCAAACTATAACATTTCTTACAAAAAGAAGCATGTTCAATAGGAAACCGATTTTAGCAGGTGCGTAAAATCTTCAGGGCGCACGAATACACACATTTCCCAGACTGTGTCCTACTTATAAAACTGATATTTATTAATCATTTTTCATGTTACTAGCCTGAAACCTTGAACATAGACTGCTGACACCATGTGGAAGCCATAGGAATTGCATCCGGGGAGCTAATTTTCAATATGACCTTTTACTTGCATTTCTAAGAGGATGGTCTCTATCTCAGAAAAAAAAGTTTTTCTTTTGATTTTCTCCTACCATATCTATTGTGTTATATTCTCCTACATTATTTCAACATTTCTACAAACTTCAAAGGGTTTTCTTTATAAGTGTACCAATTATAGGCATATCCCGGCTCCAGGGCCTGAGCTACTGGCAGTTTACTTTGGGCACATCATTCAGACAGGAAGTGGAGAAAAGGGGCCTAGCCCTAAGAAGTTTGAATTACAGGTTGTAATGCAACTAAATAGTAAAATCACCAAAGGGGATGAATATTTTTGCAAGCCACTGTACATACTCTATTACCTCAATTACCCCGTACCCTGCACATTGACTCGGTATTGGTACTTTTTTATTGTGTTACTATTACCTTTTTATATAGCAAATATTTGGCTTACTTTTTTAACTCTGCATTTTTGGGACTGGTAAGTAAGCATTCCACTGTAAAGTCTACACCTGTTGTATTTGGCATATGACCAGTATTTGATGATTTTTATTTTTTACCCAATTTCAAACATTTTGAGTAATATAATATATTTTAGGGAAAAATGACTCCACACTACAGCGTGTGACAACTATAATAATACATTATTTTGACCAGCAGGTGCCGCCAGTGTACCATGTCTTGATCAAAGCCTTGAGTAATGAACCTATTTCCCACACAATTGGCTGGAAAGATTCCATGCTTCATTTCACCATCATTATTTTGCAACCCTACCTGCAAATCATATTATGCTGGCTTGCAAAGTGATGCTTAGATTCTATTGGAATCCAGCCAGATATAGGATATCTAAGAGTTGGAATTTGTATTATCTTGCGATCTGCATTCAGAACGACTACCAGAACATTGTGAGGACAACCATTTCAGCAACGCGTGCGAAAAAACTAATTATATTATTATAGAAAAATGTATGCAATTTATCCTTGAGTAGCATAACATTAATCAATCAATTACAGACATTAAAAACAATCCTAAATAAATCGACCTGCAGTAGAGTATGCTGGGAAATATACAAATTATTTGAATCTCCACCGAGTAAAATTGACACAATCACACTCTCAACACTGGTTGTTAAAACTTCTTAGGTCTGAGATCCCGCTAACAGGATCGATATGACAACAGCCATTGAAAGTGCAGGGCGCCAAATTCAAAACAACAGAAATCCCATAATTAAAATTCCTCAAATATAGAAGTATTTCACACCATTTTAAAGATAAACTTCTTGTTAATCCCACCACAGTGTCTGATTTCAAATAGGCTTTACAGCGAAAGCACCACAAACGATTATGTTAGGTCAGAGCCAAGTCACAGAAAAACCCGGCCATTTTTCCAGCCAAGAAGAGGAGTCACAAAAAGCAGAAATAGAGAGAAATGAATCACTAACCTTTGATGATCTTCATCAGAAGACACTCATAGGACTTCATGTTACACAATACATGTATGTTTTGTTCGATAAAGTTCATATTTATATTAAAAAATCTCAGTATACATTGACGCGTTATGTTCAGTAGTTCCAAAAACATCCAGTGATTTTGCAGAGAGCCACATCAATTTACAGAAATACTCATAATAAATGTTGATGAAAATACAAGCGTTATGCATGGAACTTTAGATACACTTCTCCTTAATGCAACCGCTGTGTCAGATTTCAAAAAGCTTTACGGAAAAAGCAAACCATGCAAACCAGACAAAAAGATATCAGCCATATTGTGCAGTCAACAGAAGTCAGAAATAACATTATAAATATTTACTTACCTTTGATGATCTTCATAAGAATGCACTCTCAGGAATCCCAGTTCCACAATAAATGTTTGTTTTGTTCGATCATGTCCATTATTTATGTCCAAATAGTTACTTTTGTTAGCGCGTTTTGTAAACAAATCCAAACTCACGAAGCGCGTTCACTAGGAGCAGACAAAATGTCAAAAAGTTCCGTTACAGTCCGTAGAAACATGTCAAACGATGTATAGAATCAATCTTTAGGATGTTTTTTTAAACATAAATCTTCAATAATGTTCCAACCGGAGAATTCCTTTGTCTTCAGGAATGCAATGGAACGCGAGCTAACTCTCACATGAACGAGCGTCACGAGCTTGTGGCACTCTGCCAGACCACTGACCAGCCCTTATGAGCCCCTCCTTTACAGTAGAAGCCTCAAACAAAGTTCTAAAGACTGTTGACATCTAGTGGAAGCCTTAGGAAGTGCAACATGACCAATATCCCACTGTATCTTCAATTTCCCACTTCATGGTTGGATTTTTTTCTCCGGTTTTTGCCTGCCATGTTAGTTTTGTTATACTCACAGACATCATTCAAACAGTTTTAGGAACTTCAGAGAGTTTTCTATCCAAATATACTAATAATATGCATATATTAGCAACTGGGACTGAGTAGCAGGCAGTTTACTCTGGGCACCTCTGGGCACCTTACTCATCCAAGCTACTCAGTACTGCCCCCAGCCATAAGAAGTTAAAACCCACTCTGAGGTTCTTTTACACAATGAGTGTTAATTTAACACCTTAAGAGTTAATCAACACAAAAAAAATTGCTGTGCGTGAAAAGTAGTGCACCTAACCTAAGATCTGGTGCTTTTTTTTGATTGGGCTTCTTGTCAATATTTAAATCAGCCAGAAAATATACCCCTCTGTTGATATCACATACATTATCAAGCATTTCACACATTATCCAGATACTGACTGTTAGCACTTGGTGGTCTATAGCAGCTTCCCACGAGAATGGGCATTAGGTGAGGCGGATGAACCTGTAGCCATATTACTTCTTTCACACCATGATCTGTTTCACCTGTCTTTGTGACAGCCCCTTCCAGGTGTCGCCCATCTTCTCCATTATCCCCTGTGTATTTATACCTGTGTTCTCTGTTTGTCTGTTGCCAGTTCGTTTTGTTCGTAAAACCTACCAGCGTTTGATTCCCTGCTTCTGCCTGTTTCTTGCTCCTGTTTTCTAGTCCTTCCCGGTTTTAACCTTTCTGCCTGCCCTGACCCTGAGACTGCCTGCTGTTCTGGACCCTTTACCCCTACTCTGGATTATTGACCCCTACCTGCCTTCACCTGTCGTTTACCTGCCCCTGTAATACAATTGTGTTACTTCAACACAGTCTGCATCAGGGTCTTACCTAAATGTGATAACTTCAACAGTATTTAACATGAGATCCTCTCTAATCTTTATAGGAATGTGGTTCAGAATATAAACAGTGACACCTCCACCACTGCCATTTCTGTCTTTTCTTTAATGTTATAACCTTGTATGTCTACCACTTTATCATCAAATATGTTATCGAAGTGAGTTTCAGAGAAAGTCAGAATATGAAT
The DNA here is from genome assembly GCF_023373465.1 of Oncorhynchus keta. NCBI lineage: Eukaryota > Metazoa > Chordata > Actinopteri > Salmoniformes > Salmonidae > Oncorhynchus > Oncorhynchus keta. Next base: position 54,585,845 of record NC_068434.1, read on the forward strand.
GTCATCTGTTACTAGCAAGTTATTAACATGGGTCATTGCTTGTTTTCATTGCTTTGCGGGGAAGCTGCACACATCCAGTCAGATAAGTTTGGCAGCACAGAATCATCTACAATGTCATTGTATGCTGTACCATTAAGATTTCCCTTCAATGGAACTCTCTGTGCATTGGGGCAGGTAGCGTTTACCTGGCATCCACCAAACCTAGATTCATCCAACGGACTGCCATATGCTGCTCGGCCATAGAAACCCATTTTATGAAGCTCCAGAGGCAGTTGGGAACTTGGTAGTAGGTGTTGCAACCAAGGACAGAAGATTTTTACATGCTTCAGCTTGCGGTGGTCCCGTTCGTGAGCTTGTGTGGCCTACCACTTTGCGACTGAGCCATTGTGTCACAGGTTAGAGGTCATTATGGAGTGTTGTCCCTGAGGGTGCCACTGGAGGGTATCCTTATGTTTCTAATGTCCAGGTGAACCTGATTTGGAATTATTGGGTTCACCTGGTTTAGGACTATTTAGGTTCCTCTATGGAACTGTGCCGGTTCCTCAGGTCTCTTGTCTTGTTTTGGGTTGTGCACTTGCTTTGTTCTAATTACTTGCTTTGTTGTTTCCTGTGAGTACTTCAGTAAACATTCTGGATTTACCCTCACCTCTGCCTGCTGTGTTTCTCTGCGCCTGCGTCCGAGTTTGTACCAGAGTTATCGTCACACGTTGTTGTTCCTAGAAGTATCAACTTCACAATAACAGCACTTACAGTTGACCAGAGCAGCTCTAGCAGGGCAGACATTTTACGAACTGACTTGTTGGGAAGGTGGCATCCTATGACGATGCCACTTTGAAAGTCACTGAGCTCTTCAGTAAGGCCATTCTACTGCCAGTGTTTGTCTATGGAGATTGCATGGCTGTGTGTTCGATTTTATACAGGCTGAACTAGCCAAATCCACAAATTTGTCTACATACTTTTGTATATATAGTGTATTTTGCAGATATTACAGCTGGTGCATCGAAATGCTTATGTTCCTATCTCCAACAGTGCAGTTATACCTAACAATACACACAAATCCCAAAGAAAATATTAGAAAAAGCAATGTCTGTTTCTGGACTATAAATATACACTACCGTTCAAAAGATTGGGGTCACTAAGAAATGTCCTTGTTTTTGAAAGAAAAGCAATTTTTTTGTCCATTAAAATAACATAAAATTGATCAGAAATACAGTGTAGACCTGGTTAATGTTGTGAATGACTATTGTAGCTGGAAACAAGAACAAGAATAGACATGAGTTTCAGAAGAAAGTTATCTTTCTAGCTATTTTTAGCCTGTAATCGAACCCACAAATGTTGATGCTCCAGATACTCAACTAGTCTGAAGGACAGTTTTATTGGTTCTTTAATCAGAACAACAGGTTTCAGCTGTGCTAACATAATTGCAAAAGGGTTTTCTAATGATCAATTAGCCTTTTAAAATTATAAACTTGGATTAGCTAACACAACGTGCCATTGGAACACAGGAATGATGGTTGCTGATAATGGGCCTCTGTACGCCTATGTAGATATTCCATTAAAAATCTGCTGTTTCCAGTTACAATATTAATTAACAACATTAACAATGTCTACACTGTATTTCTGATAAATTTTATGTTATTTTAATGGACAAAAAATGTGCTTTTATTGCATGACATAAGTATTTGATTTTTTACCCCCTTTTCTCCCCAATTTTGTGGTATCCTATTGTTTAGTAGCAACTATCTTGTCTCATCGCTTACAACTCCCGTACGGGCTCGGGAGAGACGAAGGTTGAAAGTCATGCGTTCTCCGATACACAACCCAACCAAGCCGCACTGCTTCTTAACACAGCGCCATCCAACCCGGAAGCCAGCCACACCAATGTGTCGGAGGAAACACTGTGCACCTGACAACCTTGGTTAGCGCACACTGCGCCCAGCCCGCCACAGGAGTCGCTGGTGCGCGATGAGACAAGGATTTCCCTACCGGCCAAACCCTCCCTAACCCGGACGACGCTAGGCCAATTGTGCGTCGCTCCACATACCTCCCGGTCTGGAAGAAGAAAATGGAAGAAGTTCAAGATGACGGTCAATCACCCTCGGTCTGGGGCTCCACGCAAGGCATCAATGATCATGAGGAAGGTGAGGGATCAGCCCAGAACTACACGGCAGGACCTGGTCAATGACCTGAAGAGAGCTGGGACCACAGTCTCAAAGAAAACCATTAGTAACACACTACGCTGTCATGGATTAAAATCCTGCAGCGCACGCAAGGTCCCCCTGCTCAAGCCATCGCATGTCCCGTCTGAAGTTTGCCAATGACCATCTGGATGATCCAGGGGAGGAATGGGAGAAGGTCATGTGGTCTGATGAGACAAAAATATAGCTTTTTCGTCTAAACTCCACTCGCCGTGTTTGGAGGAAGAAGAAGGATGAGTACAACCCCAAGAACACCATACCAACTGTGAAGCATGGAGGTGGAAACATCCTTCTTTGGGGATGCTTTTCTGCAAAGGGGACAGGACGACTGCACCGTATTGAGGGGAGGATGGATGGGGCCATGTATCACGAGATCTTGGCCAACAACCTCCTTCCCTCTGTAAGAGCATTGAAAATGGGTCGTGGCTGGGTCTTCCAGCATGACAATGACCCAAAACACACAGCCAAGGCAACTAAGGAGTGGCTCCGTAAGAAGCATCTCAAGGTCCTGGAGTGGCCTTGCCAGTCTTCAGACCTGAACCCAATAGACAATCTTTGGAGGGAGCTGAAAGTCCGTATTGCCCAGCGACCGCCCCGAAACCTGAAGGATCTGGAGAAGGTCTGTATGGAGGAGTGGGCCAAAATCCCTGCTGCAGTGTGTGCAAACCTGGTCAAGAACTACAGGAAACGTATGATCTCTGTAATTGCAAACAAAGGTTCCGTACCAAATATTAAGTTCTGCTTTTCTGATGTATTAAATACTTATGTCATGCAATAAAATGCAAATGAATTACTTAAAAATCATACAATGTGATTTTCTGGATTTTTGTTTTAGATTCCGTCTCTCACAGTTGAAGTGTACCTATGATAAAAATTACAGACCTCTACATGCTTTGTAAGTAGGAAAACCTGCAAAATCGACAGTGTATCAAATACTTGTTCTCCCCACTGTATATGATCGTGTATATAGACATTCTTGACAGAATATGAATATAAAATGTGTGTACAGCAGTAGTTATAAAATATGAGCCTGACTAGAATACAGTATATGCATATGAATTGGGTAAAACAGTATGTAAACATTATTAAAGTGGTGAGTTTTCAATAACTATGTACCATAGGGCACTCAAAGGTGTAGGGTTGAGTACCGGGTGTTAGTCACCTACTAACAGTGACTAAGGTTTAGGGCTGGATGGATACTGGATGGAGGCTGGCTAGTCATGACTCTTTTAACATTCTGAAGCTGGTCCCAGCTTTGATGCACCTGTACTGACCTCACCTTCTGGATGGTAGCGGGGTGAACAGGCCGTAGCTCGGGTGGCTGAGGTCCTTGATGATCTTCTTAGCCTTCCTGTGACACCAGGTGCTGTAGATGTCCTGGAAGGCTGGCAGTGTGCCCCCAGTGATGCGTTGGGCATTTTAAGGGCTGGATTGTCCCCATTTGGTAAGTCTTTTTTTTACAGGGGTATAGCTCAGCACAAAATCCCAGGTTCTATCATTATACTTGGACATACTGTACTTATTAATCCAGAGCTCCAACTTTGAATAGCCGAGGGCCTAGTTCATATATCACCAAAAAGGGGGTGAGTATTAACCTTTGAAAAATAAGAATTCCCCTGAATTCACTTATTGGATCTTCAACCAGCACTGGTTCTTCACTAGTTCTTTACATCAGGAGCCATCTTCTCCATCAATGGAGAATGATCTGTCTGAAAAAAGGCAATACATCTATAATCCTTTTATTACTGGCCTATTCAGCAGCCACTTTTTCTATCTGCCACCACTATCGTCAACTAACTTTCTCAACTATGAATGAATGGCCCCTGTAGGGATTGAATCCACAGTTGAATTGTCACCACATTCGTTCCTTGGGCATTTGCAGATGAATTTCATCAGCGAGTGCAAAGATCAATTTCAGATTACTATAGACTGGAAATGTGTGTTGGTTATGTAAGTGACATAGAGAGTGGAGTACATAAGTTTAGCTTCTGATTTTTGTCTTAGTATTTTCCTGACAAAGGGTTGCATTTCACACAGTTTTATTAAATTGTTAATATTTTTTATATGATGTTTCATCTATTTGACTTGCTCTTTAAACTTGTTGGCATTTTCTTGATGTAAATGCTGTACATAGCCAGGAGTGTTTGTGCATGTATGTATTCTGTAGAAGAAAATACCAACACCTACTCATCCTATCAAGGATTCTTTTCAAAAGAAAACGTCTTGGAAAATATAAATGTTCTATCCTTCTACCACTGGAGGCAATTAACCAGAGAGACGCAGGTGCGTTGGTATGTACAGTATGTGTGTGCAGGTAGAAGTGAATTGATACACTGTGGTCTGAGGCATGTGTACGGAATGAAGAGGACCAGAATATTAATGTGAGTGGGGGCCCTTGACATGGAGTCCTTGAGTGTGGTTCCTTGTAAACAATACAAAAAGAAAAACTTTGAATGCATCCTTTGTAACGGCCAGTGATTCATACTGAACAAAAATAAAAATGTAACAATGTCAATGATTTTACTTACAGTTCATATAAGAAAATCAGTCAATTGAAATACATTCATAAGGCCCTAATCTATGGATTTCACATGACTGGGAATACAGATATACATCTGTTGGTCACAGATACCTTTAAAAAAAAGTAGTGGATCAGAAAACCAATCAGTATCTGGAGTTACCACCATTTGCCTTATGAGACATCCACTTCGCATAGAGTTGATCAGGCTGTTGAATGTGGCTGGTGGAATTTTCTCCCACTCCTCTTCAATGGCTGTGCGAAGTTGCTTGATATTGGCTGGAACTGGAATACGCTGTCGAACATGTCAATCCAGAGCATCCCAAATGTGCTCACCGGGTGACATGTCTGGTGAGTATGCAGGCCATGGAAGAACTGGGACTTTTCAGCTTCTCCAGGAATTGTGAACAGATTGTTGCAACATGCGGCCGAGCATTATCATGCTGAAACATGAGGTGATGGCGGCGGACCTCGTCACGGTATCTCTGTGCATTCAAATTGTGTTTGTTGTCCATAGCTTCTACCTGCCCATACCATAGCCCCACGGCCACCATGGGGCACTCTGCTCACAACGTTGACATCAGCAAACCGCTCGCCCACACAACGCCATACGTGTGGTCTGCGATTGTCAGGCCGTTTGGACGTACTGCCATATTCTCTAAAGTGGCATTGGAGGTGGCTTATGGTAGAGAAATGAACATTAAATTATCTGGCAACAGCTCTGGTGGATATTCCTACAGTTAGCATGCCAATTGTTCGTTCCCATAAAACTTCTGTGGCATTGTGTTGTGACAAAGCTGCACATTTTAGAGTGGACTTTCATTGTCCTCAGCACAGGGTACTTATGTGTAATGAACATGTTGTTTAATTAGCTTCTTGATATGCCACACCTGTCAGAGAGATGATTATCTTGGCGAAATGCTCACTAACATGGATGTAAACAAATTTCTGCACAAAATATGAGAGAAATTATATTTTTGTACATATTTTATTTCAGCTCATGAAACATGTTGCATTTATATTTTTGTTCAGTGTAGATCAAGTTAGATCAAACAAACTTAATTAAAGGCCAACTGCCCCTTAGAACCAACTTCTCTGGTTTTAAACTGCCTATGTGACATCGATATGAGTGAGAAACACATCTTCCGTCAAGATAGAACTGCCAAAGGGGGCGGAGTCGCAGTCTACTGCAGAGATAGCCTGCAAAGTAATGTCATACTTTCCAGGTCCATACCCAAACAGTTTGAACTACTAATTTTGAAAATTACTCTCTCCAGAAACAAGTCTCTCACTGTTGCCGCCTGCTACCGACCCCCCGTCAGCTCCCAGCTGTGCCCTGGACACCATTTGTGAATTGATCGCCCCCATCTAGCTTCAGAGTTTGTCCTGTTAGGTGACCTAAACTGGGATATGCTTAACACCCCGGCAGTCCTACAATCTAAGCTAGATGCCCTCAATCTCACGCAAATCATCAAGGAACCCACCAGGTACAACCCTAACTCTGTAAACAAGGGCACCCTCATAGACGTCATCCTGACCAACTGGCCCTCCAAATATACCTCCGCTGTCTTCAACCAGGATCTCAGCGATCACTGCCTCATCGCCTGTATCCGCCACGGAGCCGCAGTCAAACGACCACCCCTCATCACTGTCAAACGCTCCCTAAAACACTTCTGTGAGCAGGCCTTTCTAATCGACCTGGCCCGTGTATCCTGGAAGGACATTGACCTCATCCCGTCAGTTGAGGATGCCTGGTCATTCTTTAAAAGTAACTTCCTCACCATTTTGGATAAGCATGCTCCGTTCAAAAATGCAGAACCAAGAACAGATACAGCCCTTGGTTCACTCCAGACCTGACTGCCCTCGACCAGCACAAAAACATCCTGTGGCGGACTGCAATAGCATCGAATAGCCCCGTGATATGCAACTGTTCAGGGAAGTCAGGAACCAATACACGCAGTCAGTCAGGAAAGCTAAGGCCAGCTTCTTCAGGCAAAAGTTTGCATCCTGTAGCTCCAACTCCAAAAAGTTCTGGGACACTGTGAAGTCCATGGAGAACAAGAGCACCTCCTCCCAGCTGCCCACTGCACTGAGGCTAGGAAACACGGTCTCCACCGATAAATCCATGATTATCGAAAACTTCAATAAGCACTTCAACGGCTGGCCATGCCTTCCGCCTGGCTACTCCAACCTCGGCCAACAGCTCCGCCCCCCGTAGTTCCTCACCCAAGCCTCTCCAGGTTCTCCTTTACCCAAATCCAGATAGCAGATGTTCTGAAAGAGCTGCAAAACCTGGACCCGTACAAAATCAGCTGGGCTTGACAATCTGGACCCGCTATTTCTGAAACTATCTGCCGCCATTGTCGCAACCCCTATTACCAGCCTGTTCAACCTCTCTTTCATATCGTCTGAGATCCCCAAGGATTGAAAGCTGCCGCAGTCATCCCCTCATCAAAGGAGGAGACACCCTGGACCCAAACTGCTATAGACCTATATCCATCCTGCCCTGCCTATCTAAGGTCTTCGAAAGCCAAGTCAACAAACAGGTCACTGACCATCTCGAATCCCACCGTACCTTCTCCGCTGTGCAATCTGGTTTCCGAGCCGGTCACGGGTGCACCTCAGCCACACTCAAGGTACTAAATGATATCATAACCGCCATCGATAAAAGACAGTACTGTGCAGCCGTCTTCATCGACCTCGCCAAGGCTTTCGACTCTGTCAATCACCAAATTCTTATCGGCAGACTCAACAGCCTCGGTTTTTCGGATGACTGCCTTGCCTGGTTCACCAATTACTTTGCAGACAGAGTTCAGTGTGTCAAATCAGAGGGCATGCTGTCCGGTCCTCTGGCAGTCTCTATGGGGGTGCCACAGGGTTCAATTCTCGGGCCGACTCTTTTCTCTGTATATATCAATGATGTTGCTCTTGCTGCGGGCGATTCCCTGATCCACCTCTACGCAGACGACACCATTCTATATACTTTCGGCCCGTCATTGACACTGTGCTATCAAACCTCCAAACGAGCTTCAATGCCATACAGCACTCCTTCCGTGGCCTCCAACTGCTCTTAAACGCGAGTAAAACCAAATGCATGCTTTTCAACCGATCGCTGCCTGCACCCGCATGCCCGACTAGCATCACCACCCTGGATGGTTCCAACCTTGAATATGTGGACATCTATAAGTACCTAGGTGTCTGGCTAGACTGCAAACTCTCCTTCCAGACTCACATCAAACATCTCCAATCAAAAATCAAATCCAGAGTCGGCTTTCTATTCCGCAACAAAGCCTCCTTCACTCACGCTGCCAAGCTTACCCTAGTAAAACTGACTATCCTACCGCTCCTCGACTTCGGCGATGTCATCTACAAAATGGCTTCCAACACTCTACTCAGCAAACTGGATGCAGTCTATCACAGTGCCATCCGTTTTGTCACTAAAGCACCTTATACCACCCACCACTGCGACTTGTATGCTCTAGTCGGCTGGCCCTCACTACATATTCGTCGCCAGACCCACTGGCTCCAGGTCATTTACAAGTCCATGCTAGGTAAAGCTCCGCCTTATCTCAGTTCACTGGTCACGATGGCAACACCCATCCGTAGCACGCGCTCCAGCAGGTGTATCTCACTGATCATCCCTAAAGCCAACACCTCATTTGGCCGCCTTTCGTTCCAGTACTCTGCTGCCTGTGACTGGAACGAATTGCAAAAATCGCTGAAGTTGGAGACTTTTTGTTCTCCTCACCAACTTCAAACATCAGCTATCCGAGCAGCTAACCGATCGCTGCAGCTGTACATAGTCTATAGGTAAATAGCTCACCCTTTTTCACCTACCTCATTCCCATACTGTTTTTATACTGTTTTTATTTATTTACTTTTCTGCTCTTTTGCACACCAATATCTCTACCTGTACATGCCCATCTGATCATTTATCACTCCAGTGTTAATCTGCAAAATTGTATTATTCGCCTACCTCCTCATGCCTTTTGCACACATTGTATATAGACTGCCCATTTTTTTTTCTACTGTGTTATTGACTTGCTAATTGTTTACTCCATGTGTAACTCTGTGTTGTCTGTTCACACTGCTATGCTTTATCTTGGCCAGGTCGCAGTTGCAAATGAGAACTTGTTCTCAACTAGCCTACCTGGTTAAATAAAGGTGAAATAAAAAATAAAATAAAATAAAAAAATAAAATTCATGTCAAAATTGACTAGACAGTGTAAATATGATCATTTTGGTCATAAAGTCATAACTTTTGTGAGTTCATCACAACTTACTGGAGGGTATGGATTATGTTCATGCCCGATTGCCTGGTGCCCACTATTAAGAGAAAAACAGATGTGCTGATTGCGCTCTGTAAGCTGTACACTCTCTATCGAATCATAGCAGCCCAGAACCTCCAGACAGTGAGCCAGACCTGCCCAAGACTTGTTTACACAAGACAACACGTTGCCAATGTTATGTTGAAATTACCCAGGGCTCTGAGCCCGTTATGGAGTGGCCACTTGCTGATGTGTTTGATAATGTAAATCACTCGAGTCCGCCACTTTTTTGGGCAAAATGAGAATTAAGACGATTAGAGCTCAATTGTATCCCAACTGCAACTTGTCAATATTACAAAACCCATTCGTGACCTCTTTTGTATCATGATTCCCAATGAAACACTGCCAGACAGATGCACACTCTGGTGATAGATATTGATAAAGTAGAAAAAACTCAACTGCACTGAAGCAAACACATCGGCACACGCCATTGACCTGATAAGCTGATTGTGGCCTGGCTGCTCAATGTGCCTGCTAATTACTACTTTCTAGCTTCATTGACATATACAGAGTTGGTGATTTTGGGCACTGATAAACAGTGTGTAGCTTGTGTGATATTTACGATAGTTTGACTGCTTGCAGATTATAAAGTTGTAGGCATGTTATTGTTCTCATAAATCAGTCCTGAGCTCGCAGCCAGACTTTCCCAACTCGATAGACTATACAAGGTGTTGGAAACTTTTGTTGCTCAATTGCTATCAAGGGACATCATGTGTGCCATTAAAATATTCCCCACACCAGTACACCACCGCCACAAGCCTGTACTAAACAGGATGGGTCCATGGACTCATGCTGCTTACTCCAAATCATGACTCTGACATTACATTTACATTTACATTTAAGTCATTTAGCAGACGCTCAGACTTACAAATTGGTGCATACACCTTAAGACATCCAGTGGAACAGCCACTTTACAATAGTGCATCTAAATCTTTTGGGGGGGGGGTGAGAAGGATTACTTACCCTATCCTAGGTATTCCTTGAAGAGGTGGGGTTTCAGGTGTCTCCGGAAGGTGGTGATTGACTCCGCTGTCCTGGCGTCGTGAGGGAGTTTGTTCCACCATTGGGGGGCCAGAGCAGCGAACAGTTTTGACTGGGCTGAGCGGGAACTGTACTTCCTCAGTGGTAGGGAGGCGAGCAGGCCAGAGGTGGATGAACGCAGTGCCCTTGTTTGGGTGTAGGGCCTGATCAGAGCCTGGAGGTACTGAGGTGCCGTTCCCCTCACAGCTCCGTAGGCAAGCACCATGGTCTTGTAGCGGATGCGAGCTTCAACTGGAAGCCAGTGGAGAGAGCGGAGGAGCGGGGTGACGTGAGAGAACTTGGGAAGGTTGAACACCAGACGGGCTGCGGCGTTCTGGATGAGTTGTAGGGTTTAATGGCACAGGCAGGGAGCCCAGCCAACAGCGAGTTGCAGTAATCAAGACGGGAGATGACAAGTGCCTGGATTAGGACCTGCGCCGCTTCCTGTGTGAGGCAGGGTCGTACTCTGCGGATGTTGTAGAGCATGAACCTACAGGAACGGGACACCGCCTTGATGTTAGTTGAGAACGACAGGGTGTTGTCCAGGATCACACCAAGGTTCTTAGCGCTCTGGGAGGAGGACACAATGGAGTTGTCAACCGTGATGGCGAGATCATGGAACGGGCAGTCCTTCCCCGGGAGGAAGAGGAGCTCCGTCTTGCTGAGGTTCAGCTTGAGGTGGTGATCCGTCATCCACACTGATATGTCTGCCAGACATGCAGAGATGCGATTCGCCACCTGGTCATCAGAAGGGGGAAAGGAGAAGATTAATTGTGTGTCGTCTGCATAGCAATGATAGGAGAGACCATGTGAGGTTATGACAGAGCCAAGTGACTTGGTGTATAGCGAGAATAAGAGAGGGCCTAGAACAGAGCCCTGGGGGACACCAGTGGTGAGAGCGCGTGGTGAGGAGACAGATTCTCGCCACGCCACCTGGTAGGAGCGACCTGTCAGGTAGGACGCAATCCATGCGTGGGCCGCGCTGAAGATGCCCAACTCGGAGAGGGTGGAGAGGAGGATCTGATGGTTCACAGTATCGAAGGCAGCCGATAGGTCTAGAAGGATGAGAGCAGAGGAGAGAGAGTTAGCTTTAGCAGTGCGGAGCGCCTCCGTGATACAGAGAAGAGCAGTCTCAGTTGAATGACTAGTCTTGAAACCTGACTGATTTGGATCAAGAAGGTCATTCTGAGAGAGATAGCGGTAGAGCTGGCCAAGGACGGCACGCTCAAGAGTTTTGGAGAGAAAAGAGAGAAGGGATACTGGTCTGTAGTTGTTGACATCGGAGGGATCGAGTGTAGGTTTTTTCAGAAGGGGTGCAACTCTCGCTCTCTTGAAGACGGAAGGGACGTAGCCAGCGGTCAGGGATGAGTTGATGAGCGAGGTGAGGTAAGGGAGAAGGTCTCCGGAAATGGTCTGGAGAAGAGAGGAGGGGATAGGGTCAAGCGGGCAGGTTGTTGGGCGGCCGGCCGTCACAAGACGCAGATTTCATCTGGAGAGAGAGGGGAGAAAGAGGTCAGAGCATAGGGTAGGGCAGTGAGCAGAACCAGCGGTGTCGTTTGACTTAGCAAACGAGGATCGGATGTCGTCGACCTTCTTTTCAAAATGGTTGACGAAGTCATCTGCAGAGAGGGAGGAGGGGGGATTCAGGAGGGAGGAGAAGGTGGCAAAGAGCTTCCTAGGGTTAGAGGCAGATTCTTGGAATTTAGAATGGTAGAAAGTGGCTTTAGCAGCAGAGACAGAGGAGAAAATGTAGAAAGGAGGGAGTGAAAGGATGCCAGGTCCGCAGGGAGGCGAGTTTTCCTCCATTTCCGCTCGGCTGCCCGGAGCCCTGTTCTGTGAGCTCGCAATGAGTCGTCGAGCCACGGAGCGGGGAGGGGAGGACCGAGCCGGCCTGGAGGATAGGGGACATAGAGAGTCAAAGGATGCAGAAAGGGAGGAGAGGAGGGTTGAGGAGGCAGAATCAGGAGATAGGTTGGAGAAGGTTTGAGCAGAGGGAAGAGATGATAGGATGGAAGAGGAGAGAGTAGGGGAGAGAGAGTGAAGGTTGGGACGGCGCGATACCATCCGAGTAGGGGCAGTGTGGGAAGTGTTGGATGAGAGCGAGAGGGAAAAGGATACAAGGTAGTGGTCGGAGACTTGGAGGGAGTTGCAATGAGGTTAGTGGAAGAACAGCATCTAGTAAAGATGAGGTCAAGCGTATTGCCTGCCTTGTGAGTAGGGGGGAAGGTGAGAGGGTGAGGTCAAAAGAGGAGAGGAGTGGAAAGAAGGAGGCAGAGAGGAATGAGTCAAAGGTAGACGTGGGGAGGTTAAAGTCGCCCAGAACTGTGAGAGGTGAGCCGTCCTCAGGAAAGGAGCTTATCAAGGCATCAAGCTCATTGATGAACTCTCCAAGGGAACCTGGAGGGCGATAGGTCCGCAGGGAAGGCGATCCATTTCCGCCGGCTGCCCGGAGCCCTGTTCTGTGAGCTCGCAATGAGTCGTCGAGCCACGGAGCGGGAGGGGAGGACCGAGCCGGCCTGGGAGGATAGGGGGACATAGAGAGTCAAAGGATGCAGAAAGGAGGAGAGGAGGGTTGAGGAGGCAGAATCAGGAGATAGGTTGGAGAAGGTTTGAGCAGAGGGAAGAGATGATAGGATGGAAGAGGAGAGAGAAGCGGGGGAGAGAGAGTGAAGGTTGGGACGGCGCGATACCATCCGAGTAGGGGCAGTGTGGGAAGTGTTGGATGAGAGCAGAGGGAAAAGGATACAAGGTAGTGGTCGGAGACTTGGAGGGAGTTGCAATGAGGTTAGTGGAAGAACAGCATCTAGTAAAGATGAGGTCAAGCGTATTGCCTGCCTTGTGAGTAGGGGGGAAGGTGAGAGGGTGAGGTCAAAAGAGGAGAGGAGGAAAGAAGGAGGCAGAGAGGAATGAGTCAAAGGTAGACGTGGGGAGGTTAAAGTCGCCCAGAACTGTGAGAGGTGAGCCGTCCTCAGGAAAGGAGCTTATCAAGGCATCAAGCTCATTGATGAACTCTCCAAGGGAACCTGGAGGGCGATAAATGATAAGGATGTTAAGCTTGAAAGGGCTGGTAACTGTGACAGCATGAAATTCAAAGGAGGCGATAGACAGATGGGTAAGGGAGAAAGAGAGAAAGACCACTTGGGAGAAATGAGGATCCCGTGCCACCACCCCGCTGATCAGAAGCTCCCGGGGTGTGTGAGAACACGTGGGCGGACGAGGAGAGAGCAGTAGGAGTAGCAGTGTTATCTGTGGTGATCCATGTTTCCGTCAGTGCCAAGAAGTCGAGGGACTGGAGGGAGGCATAGGCTGAGATGAACTCTGCCTTGTTGGCCGCAGATCGGCAGTTCCAGAGGCTACCGGAGACCTGGAACTCCACGTGGGTCGTACGCGCTGGGACCACCAGATTAGGTGGCGCGCCACGCGGTGTGGAGCGTTTGTATGGTCTGTGCAGAGAGGAGAGAACAGGGATAGACAGACACATAGTTGACAGGCTACAGAAGAGGCTACGCTAATGCAAGGAGATTGAATGACAAGTGGACTACACGTCTCGAATGTTCAGAAAGTTAAGCTTACGTAGCAAGAATCTTAGTGACTAAAATGATTAAAATGATACAGTACTGCTGAAGTAGACTAGCTGGCAGTAGCTGCGTTGTTGACACTACACTAATCGAGTCGTTCCGTTGAGTGTAATAGTTTCTACGGTGCTACTATTCGGGGCCAGCTGGCTAGCTAGCAGTGTTGTTTACGTTACGTTGCGTTAAAAGAACGACAATAGCTGGCTAGCTAACCTAGAAAATCGCTCTAGACTACACAATTATCTTTGATACAAGGACGGCTATGTAGCTAGCTATGTAGCTAGCTACGATCAAACAAATCAAACCGTTGTACTGTAATGAAATGAAAATGTGATACTACATGTGAATGCGACCGGGTTGTTGAATACTATTCAGTAGACGTTGGCTAGCTGTTAGCTGTTAGCTGTTGGCTAGCTAGCAGAGTCTCCTACGTTAAGGACGACAAATAGCTGGCTAGCGAACCTCGGTAAATTAAGATAATCACTCCAAGACTACACCAAGACTACACACTCTAACTACACAATTATCTTGGAAACAAAGACAGCTATGTAGCTAGCTAACACTAAACTAATCAAGTCGTTCAGTTGAGTGAACAGCACTACAGTGATGCTAATCTGTGGGCGTTTGCTAGCGTTTGCTAGCGTATGCTAGCTGCTGGGCGAATAGCAGTGAAGGCTACGTTAGGGCGACGAAACACGATAATTATGCAATTATCTCTGATACAAGGACGGCTATGTAGCTAGCTAAGAAGAAATTGCTAAGATTAGACAAATCAACCGTTGTACTATAATGGAATGTAATGAAAAAGTTAACAACCTGCGGAGCGGGTGTGCGATGCGACCGCTCGCTCCAACCCGGAAGTGTCCTCAACATCAGCATGACGCAACAAGAAGCAGGATGCGTCAGACTAGGCAATGTTTTTCCACTCCTTGTCACGTTCTGACCTTTATTTCCTGTGTTTTGTATTTAGTTAGTATGGTCAGGGCGTGAGTTGGGTGGGCAGTCTATGTTTGTTTTTCTATGTTTTGGTTATTTCTATGTTTCGGCCTAGTATGGTTCTCAATCAGAGGCAGGTGTCATTAGTTGTCTCTGATTGAGAATCATACTTAGGTGGCCTGGGTTTCACTGTGTGTTGGTGGGTGATTGTTCCTGTCTCTGTGTGTGCACCAGATAGGACTGTTTTGAGTTTTCACATTTTCTTGTTTTTGTTAGTTTGTTCATGTGTACCTTCACGTATTAAAAAGTACCATGGACAATTACCACGCCGCGTATTGGTCCTCTGATCCGTTTCGCCTCTCCTCTTCGGAAGAAGAGGAGGAAATTCATTACACTCCTCAATTGTCCAGGGTTGGTGATCCTGTGGCCACAGGAGCTGCTTCTTCTGTTTTTATCTGATAGTAGTGGAACTCGGTGTGGTTGTCTGCTGCAATAGCCCATCTGTAACAAGGATCGACGAGATGTGCATTCTGAGATGTTGTTTTGTACACCACTGTTGCACTGCGTGTCTGTTTGTGGCCTGCCTATTAGCTTGTACAATTCTTGCCATTCTCCTTCAACCTATTTCATCACAGGACTGCCACTGACTGGAAGTTTTTTGTTTGTCACATCATTCTCAGTAAACCCTAGACTCAGTTGTGCGCGAAAAGCCCAGCATGGTGGCCGTTTCTGACATACCGTTTCATACCACTCTCAAAGTCGCTTAGGTCACTCGTTTTGCCCATTCTAACTGAATGCCTTGACGTCTGTCTGCCTGCTTTATTTGGTATTTTATTAGGATCCCCATTAGCTGTTGCAAAAGCAGCAGCTACTCTTCCTGGGGTCCACAAAAACATGAGACAT
Organism: Oncorhynchus keta; assembly: GCF_023373465.1. Taxonomy (NCBI): domain Eukaryota; kingdom Metazoa; phylum Chordata; class Actinopteri; order Salmoniformes; family Salmonidae; genus Oncorhynchus; species Oncorhynchus keta. Next base: position 54,601,323 of record NC_068434.1, read on the forward strand.
AATACAGAACAATTTGTAAGTCGCTCTGGATAAGAGCGTCTGCTAAATGACTTAAATGTAAATGTAAGAACATCAATAAACAAGAACAGCACTACATAAACATTTTTTAAAAGGCACACTTAGCCTACATATCAATGCATACACACAAACTATCTAGGTGAAATGGGGAGAGGCGCTGTGCTATGTTTTTTGAAACCAGGTTTGCTGTTTATTTGAGCAATATGAGATGAAAGGAAGTTCCATGCAATAATGGCTCTATATAATACTGTACGCTTTCTTGAATTTGTTCTGGATTTGGGGACTGTGAAAAGACCCCTGGTGGAATGTCTGGTGGGATAAGTGTTGTGTGTCAGAGCTGTGTGTGAGTTGACTATGCAAACAATTTGGGATTTTCAACACAATATTTCTTATAAAAATAAGAAATGATGCAGCCAGTCTCTTCTCAACTCTTAGCCAAGAGAGACTGGCATGTGTTAGGGTTGCGTCAATCAAATCTGGTATCAGGATAAGTATGACATTGAGTCACCATATTGTATACTACGTACTTTTTATTAGCTAAACAATAAGTGGTACATGCAATTTTCGTATATACAGGCTCTCTTTCACACCTCGCAGGGAAAACAGAGAACTGACTTGTTCCTGACAGTTATTATTATATACTCTTATAGAAGTAGTTTCTGCTTCCGAGCCGGCCTGTCAGAGTAGAGACTGGGCGTGGTTTAAACTCACTCAGCCTATCGTTGATTGTTGGCGCCCGAGCTGGTCCCAGCCCCCCAGGCGCTTCAGAGGTCAGTCGTTGTTGTTGTGTAGAATATCTATGCGCCCACGTTCGATACAGTTATCACACACCTGGATCCTGTTATCTAACAAAAGACGGTTTGTTCTCACAACACTACGTTCTGAATGTGCCCCCACAACTCATTGCACAGTTCCTGTCTTCATGTTATTCTGTATTTTTCCATCACGAGAAAGGCCCATGGCCATGAAACTGTTAACAATGTCTCAAGTCAGCTATGTTGCATAATAAGGATAGGGGCAGCATTTCCACTTTTGGATAAATAGCGTGCACAATTTCAACTTCCTGCTACTCATGCCAGGAATATATTATATGCATATGATTAGTAGGTGTGGATAGAAAACACTCTGAAGTTTCTAAAACTGGTTCAATCATGTCTGTGACTATAACAGAACCTATGTAGCAGGCAAAACCCTGAGGAAAACTGTTTAGAATTATTATTATTTTTTCCTCTGACCGTCCTCAGTTGTCTTTGCCAAGGGAAGTTTGATAGCGACCATTTTACAGTTCCTACGACAGTTCCACGGGATGTCACCAGTCTTTGGAATTGGGTTGAAGTTAATCATTGGTGAAACGAAGCAGAGGCACATCCTGGAACAATGTTACACTGTTGATAGTTACGCAAGAGGGAAAATGGTGCATGTTTTGTTTACTTGCTCTATTGAATACAGATTGCCCCGTCTACAATTTGATCGATTATTAAGTTTTAAAATACCTAAAGTTTTATTACAAAAGTAGTTTGAAATATTTTGGCAAAGTTTATAGGCAACTTTTGAAATGTTTTGTAGTGACGTTGTGTTTTGGAAAGCTGTTTTTTTCCAGATCAAACCTGCTTTATAAATGTACATTTTGGGTATACATGGACGGAATTAATCGAAAAAAAGGACCAATTGTGATGTTTATGGGACATATTGGAGTGCCAACAAAGAAGCTCGTCAAAGGTAATGCATGTTTTATATTTTATTTCAGCGTTTTGTGTAGTGCCTGCTACGCTAGTTCTTTTGTTTACTACTGGTTCAGGGGGGTGCATGCTATCAGATAATAGCTTCTCATGCTTTCGCCGAAAAGCATTTAAAAAATCTGACATGTTGGCTGGATTCACAACGAGTGTAGCTTTAATTGAATACCCTGCATGTGTGATTTCATGAAAGTTTGAGTTTTATAGCATTTTATTTGAATTTGGCGCTCTGCATTTCCCGAGACTATTGGCCACTTGAGACGCTAGCGTCTCCCCTATCCATAAGAGGATAACACATATACCCACACAAGCCAACAGCAAATAATATTCCATCACATATGATATGGTAAGGGCTATAGTGTATTACACAGAACCTCACACATGCATAGTATTTATATCAGTACTCTGATTACAATTAAGAGCAAAACATGCCGCTCTGTTCTGGGCCAGCTACAGCTTAACTAGGTCTTTCCTTGCAGCACTGGACCACACGACTGGATAAGAATCATGATTAGATAAAACTAGAACCAGAACTTGCTTTTTGGAGTGTGGGGTCAAAAAAACAGAGCATCTCTTTATTTTTTTATACTTTACTTTTGGCAGGTTGCAGTTATCTGTTCTCTGTCATGGGGTCAGTTACTTGGGCCGCAGAGAGGGGAGGGATCAAGCTTGTCTTCATATGTAAACATGTCTTTTAAACCAATTATCTCTTGGCTCCACAATGTCTGTGTGCCAGTCACTGTGTCTCTGTGATCTTGTCCAGGAGGGGTGTATTTGATATATGCCTGTTCATGAGGATTTGTTTTATGGTCCTGAGAGCGAGAAGAGAACATAGTTTAGGAGACAAAGCTGAACGATAATTTATAGCCAATGCTGTCTAGCTATGTGTGTCTTTGCTATAAAGGATCTCAGTTGCAATGTGTAAGGACTCTCAGAGAATTCATTGATAGACACTGAATTGATCTGAGAGTCACAGGGTTGTGATGGAGCTCATATAATTATAGATGGACTTTATGATAACTCTGACTTGTGTGTGGTTTGCTCTCCTGATTTGGTAAATACAGAAAATTTCCACTACACCTGTTCAGTGGCAGAATGACAGATTTGTACCTTGTCAGCTCGGGGGTTTGAACTTGCAACCTTCCGGTTACTAGTCCAACGCTCTAACCACCAGATTCAGCTAAGGTCTAGAACTTAACCTCTCTGCGCACCGAACCTGTTAGCAGGATGAAATTCGACAACATACGGTGATCGCTACATAAATAGTAATTAAACATTCATGAAAACACAAGTGTCTCACATGTTTCGAAAGCCAAGAATCTTGCTAATCCAACTGCGTTGTCAGATGTAAAAAATGATTTACTGCGAAAGAATAAGATGCGATTATCTGATACAGCCCCCCTCCCAAAAAAACTATTTCAACCAGCAGAGAGTGAAGGTTGGGACGGCGCGATACCATCCGAGTAGGGGCAGTGTGGGAAGTGTTGGATGAGAGCGAGAGGGAAAAGGATACAAGGTAGTGGTCGGAGACTTGGAGGGGAGTTGCAATGAGGTTAGTGGAAGAACAGCATCTAGTAAAGATGAGGTCAAGCGTATTGCCTGCCTTGTGAGTAGGGGGGGAAGGTGAGAGGGTGAGGTCAAAAGAGGAGAGGAGTGGAAAGAAGGAGGCAGAGAGGAATGAGTCAAAGGTAGACGTGGGGAGGTTAAAGTCGCCCAGAACTGTGAGAGGTGAGCCGTCCTCAGGAAAGGAGCTTATCAAGGCATCAAGCTCATTGATGAACTCTCCAAGGGAACCTGGAGGGCGATAAATGATAAGGATGTTAAGCTTGAAAGGGCTGGTAACTGTGACAGCATGAAATTCAAAGGAGGCGATAGACAGATGGGTAAGGGGAGAAAGAGAGAAAGACCACTTGGGAGAAATGAGGATCCCGGTGCCACCACCCCGCTGATCAGAAGCTCTCGGGGTGTGTGAGAACACGTGGGCGGACGAGGAGAGAGCAGTAGGAGTAGCAGTGTTATCTGTGGTGATCCATGTTTCCGTCAGTGCCAAGAAGTCGAGGGACTGGAGGGAGGCATAGGCTGAGATGAACTCTGCCTTGTTGGCCGCAGATCGGCAGTTCCAGAGGCTACCGGAGACCTGGAACTCCACGTGGGTCGTACGCGCTGGGACCACCAGATTAGGGTGGCCGCGGCCACGCGGTGTGGAGCGTTTGTATGGTCTGTGCAGAGAGGAGAGAACAGGGATAGACAGACACATAGTTGACAGGCTACAGAAGAGGCTACGCTAATGCAAGGAGATTGGAATGACAAGTGGACTACACGTCTCGAATGTTCAGAAAGTTAAGCTTACGTAGCAAGAATCTTAGTGACTAAAATGATTAAAATGATACAGTACTGCTGAAGTAGACTAGCTGGCAGTAGCTGCGTTGTTGACACTACACTAATCGAGTCGTTCCGTTGAGTGTAATAGTTTCTACGGTGCTACTATTCGGGGGCTAGCTGGCTAGCTAGCAGTGTTGTTTACGTTACGTTGCGTTAAAAGAACGACAATAGCTGGCTAGCTAACCTAGAAAATCGCTCTAGACTACACAATTATCTTTGATACAAGGACGGCTATGTAGCTAGCTATGTAGCTAGCTACGATCAAACAAATCAAACCGTTGTACTGTAATGAAATGAAAATGTGATACTACATGTGAATGCGACCGGGTTGTTGAATACTATTCAGTAGACGTTGGCTAGCTGTTAGCTGTTAGCTGTTGGCTAGCTAGCAGAGTCTCCTACGTTAAGGACGACAAATAGCTGGCTAGCGAACCTCGGTAAATTAAGATAATCACTCCAAGACTACACCAAGACTACACACTCTAACTACACAATTATCTTGGAAACAAAGACAGCTATGTAGCTAGCTAACACTAAACTAATCAAGTCGTTCAGTTGAGTGAACAGCACTACAGTGATGCTAATCTGTGGGCGTTTGCTAGCGTTTGCTAGCGTATGCTAGCTGCTGGGCGAATAGCAGTGAAGGCTACGTTAGGGCGACGAAACACGATAATTATGCAATTATCTCTGATACAAGGACGGCTATGTAGCTAGCTAAGAAGAAATTGCTAAGATTAGACAAATCAACCGTTGTACTATAATGGAATGTAATGAAAAAGTTAACAACCTGCGGAGCGGGTGTGCGATGCGACCGCTCGCTCCAACCCGGAAGTGTCCTCAACATCAGCATGACGCAACAAGAAGCAGGATGCGTCAGACTAGGCAATGTTTTTCCACTCCTTGTCACGTTCTGACCTTTATTTCCTGTGTTTTGTATTTAGTTAGTATGGTCAGGGCGTGAGTTGGGTGGGCAGTCTATGTTTGTTTTTCTATGTTTTGGTTATTTCTATGTTTCGGCCTAGTATGGTTCTCAATCAGAGGCAGGTGTCATTAGTTGTCTCTGATTGAGAATCATACTTAGGTGGCCTGGGTTTCACTGTGTGTTGGTGGGTGATTGTTCCTGTCTCTGTGTGTGCACCAGATAGGACTGTTTTGAGTTTTCACATTTTCTTGTTTTTGTTAGTTTGTTCATGTGTACCTTCACGTATTAAAAAGTACCATGGACAATTACCACGCCGCGTATTGGTCCTCTGATCCGTTTCGCCTCTCCTCTTCGGAAGAAGAGGAGGAAATTCATTACACTCCTCAATTGTCCAGGGTTGGTGATCCTGTGGCCACAGGAGCTGCTTCTTCTGTTTTTATCTGATAGTAGTGGAACTCGGTGTGGTTGTCTGCTGCAATAGCCCATCTGTAACAAGGATCGACGAGATGTGCATTCTGAGATGTTGTTTTGTACACCACTGTTGCACTGCGTGTCTGTTTGTGGCCTGCCTATTAGCTTGTACAATTCTTGCCATTCTCCTTCAACCTATTTCATCACAGGACTGCCACTGACTGGAAGTTTTTTGTTTGTCACATCATTCTCAGTAAACCCTAGACTCAGTTGTGCGCGAAAAGCCCAGCATGGTGGCCGTTTCTGACATACCGTTTCATACCACTCTCAAAGTCGCTTAGGTCACTCGTTTTGCCCATTCTAACTGAATGCCTTGACGTCTGTCTGCCTGCTTTATTTGGTATTTTATTAGGATCCCCATTAGCTGTTGCAAAAGCAGCAGCTACTCTTCCTGGGGTCCACAAAAAACATGAGACATAATACAGAACATCAATAAACAAGAACAGCACTACATAAACATTTTTTTAAAAGGCACACTTAGCCTACATATCAATGCATACACACAAACTATCTAGGTGAAATGGGGGAGAGGCGCTGTGCTATGTTTTTTGAAACCAGGTTTGCTGTTTATTTGAGCAATATGAGATGAAAGGAAGTTCCATGCAATAATGGCTCTATATAATACTGTACGCTTTCTTGAATTTGTTCTGGATTTGGGGACTGTGAAAAGACCCCTGGTGGAATGTCTGGTGGGATAAGTGTTGTGTGTCAGAGCTGTGTGTGAGTTGACTATGCAAACAATTTGGGATTTTCAACACAATATTTCTTATAAAAATAAGAAATGATGCAGCCAGTCTCTTCTCAACTCTTAGCCAAGAGAGACTGGCATGTGTTAGGGTTGCGTCAATCAAATCTGGTATCAGGATAAGTATGACATTGAGTCACCATATTGTATACTACGTACTTTTTATTAGCTAAACAATAAGTGGTACATGCAATTTTCGTATATACAGGCTCTCTTTCACACCTCGCAGGAAAACAGAGAACTGACTTGTTCCTGACAGTTATTATTATATACTCTTATAGAAGTAGTTTCTGCTTCCGAGCCGGCCTGTCAGAGTAGAGACTGGGCGTGGTTTAAACTCACTCAGCCTATCGTTGATTGTTGGCGCCCGAGCTGGTCCCAGCCCCCCAGGCGCTTCAGAGGTCAGTCGTTGTTGTTGTGTAGAATATCTATGCGCCCACGTTCGATACAGTTATCACACACCTGGATCCTGTTATCTAACAAAAGACGGTTTGTTCTCACAACACTACGTTCTGAATGTGCCCCCACAACTCATTGCACAGTTCCTGTCTTCATGTTATTCTGTATTTTTCCATCACGAGAAAGGCCCATGGCCATGAAACTGTTAACAATGTCTCAAGTCAGCTATGTTGCATAATAAGGATAGGGGGCAGCATTTCCACTTTTGGATAAATAGCGTGCACAATTTCAACTTCCTGCTACTCATGCCAGGAATATATTATATGCATATGATTAGTAGGTGTGGATAGAAAACACTCTGAAGTTTCTAAAACTGGTTCAATCATGTCTGTGACTATAACAGAACCTATGTAGCAGGCAAAACCCTGAGGAAAAACTGTTTAGAATTATTATTTTTTTTTCCTCTGACCGTTGCCTCAGTTGTCTTTGCCAAGGGAAGTTTGATAGCGACCATTTTACAGTTCCTACGACAGTTCCACGGGATGTCACCAGTCTTTGGAATTGGGTTGAAGTTAATCATTGGTGAAACGAAGCAGAGGCACATCCTGGAACAATGTTACACTGTTGATAGTTACGCAAGAGGGAAAATGGTGCATGTTTTGTTTACTTGCTCTATTGAATACAGATTGCCCCGTCTACAATTTGATCGATTATTAAGTTTTAAAAATACCTAAAGTTTTATTACAAAAGTAGTTTGAAATATTTTGGCAAAGTTTATAGGCAACTTTTGAAATGTTTTGTAGTGACGTTGTGTTTTGGAAAGCTGTTTTTTTCCAGATCAAACCTGCTTTATAAATGTACATTTTGGGTATACATGGACGGAATTAATCGAAAAAAAGGACCAATTGTGATGTTTATGGGACATATTGGAGTGCCAACAAAGAAGCTCGTCAAAGGTAATGCATGTTTTATATTTTATTTCAGCGTTTTGTGTAGTGCCTGCTACGCTAGTTCTTTTGTTTACTACTGGTTCAGGGGGGTGCATGCTATCAGATAATAGCTTCTCATGCTTTCGCCGAAAAGCATTTTTTAAATCTGACATGTTGGCTGGATTCACAACGAGTGTAGCTTTAATTGAGTACCCTGCATGTGTGATTTAATGAAAGTTTGAGTTTTATAGCGTTTTATTTGAATTTGGCGCTCTGCATTTCCCGAGACTATTGGCCACTTGAGACGCTAGCGTCTCCCCTATCCATAAGAGGATAACACATATACCCACACAAGCCAACAGCAAATAATATTCCATCACATATGATATGGTAAGGGCTATAGTGTATTACACAGAACCTCACACATGCATAGTATTTATATCAGTACTCTGATTACAATTAAGAGCAAAACATGCCGCTCTGTTCTGGGCCAGCTACAGCTTAACTAGGTCTTTCCTTGCAGCACTGGACCACACGACTGGATAAGAATCATGATTAGATAAAACTAGAACCAGAACTTGCTTTTTGAGTGTGGGGTCAAAAACAGAGCATCTCTTTATTTTTTTATACTTTACTTTTGGCAGGTTGCAGTTATCTGTTCTCTGTCATGGGGTCAGTTACTTGGGCCGCAGAGAGGGAGGGATCAAGCTTGTCTTCATATGTAAACATGTCTTTTAAACCAATTATCTCTTGGCTCCACAATGTCTGTGTGCCAGTCACTGTGTCTCTGTGATCTTGTCCAGGAGGGGTGTATTTGATATATGCCTGTTCATGAGGATTTGTTTTATGGTCCTGAGAGCGAGAAGAGAACATAGTTTAGGAGACAAAGCTGAACGATAATTTATAGCCAATGCTGTCTAGCTATGTGTGTCTTTGCTATAAAGGATCTCAGTTGCAATGTGTAAGGACTCTCAGAGAATTCATTGATAGACACTGAATTGATCTGAGAGTCACAGGGTTGTGATGGAGCTCATATAATTATAGATGGACTTTATGATAACTCTGACTTGTGTGTGGTTTGCTCTCCTGATTTGGTAAATACAGAAAATTTCCACTACACCTGTTCAGTGGCAGAATGACAGATTTGTACCTTGTCAGCTCGGGGGTTTGAACTTGCAACCTTCCGGTTACTAGTCCAACGCTCTAACCACCAGATTCAGCTAAGGTCTAGAACTTAACCTCTCTGCGCACCGAACCTGTTAGCAGGATGAAATTCGACAACATACGGTGATCGCTACATAAATAGTAATTAAACATTCATGAAAACACAAGTGTCTCACATGTTTCGAAAGCCAAGAATCTTGCTAATCCAACTGCGTTGTCAGATGTAAAAAATGATTTACTGCGAAAGAATAAGATGCGATTATCTGATACAGCCCCCCTCCCAAAAAAACTATTTCAACCAGCACAGGCGTAACAAAATCACAAACTGCAATAAAATAAATAGTTTACCTTTGACGATCATCCTCTGTTTGCAATCCCAATGCTCATTGTTACACAATGAATGGTCTTTTGTTTGATGAAATCTATTTTTATAGCCTAACCTGAAACATTTTGTGAACCGCTTATGTCGTGAATTCCGTCTCATTCCATTTTCGACGACACATTCGATGTAAATACACACACTAAACGTGACTTTTCCAGTCATGTTTGGTTTCATTGCAATCAACTGGTTTGTTTGTAACACAACCATTGGTGCACAATGATGTCATTACTTGTTGTCTTCAAATCGGTTTCTTTCAGTCAATACGTCCCGCGAAATGACCCATCAGGTTTGGTTTGTTTGTAACACAACCAAACCTGATGGGTCATTTCGCAGGACGTATTGACTGAAAGAAACCGATTTGAAGACAACAAGTAATGACATCATTGTGCACCAATAATATGACCACTGTTTCGTTGATTGACTGTATTTTAACCCAATGACCACTGATCGTCTTGAAATCTAGCTGGGTAGCTAGCCAATGAGCTGAGGTAAATGGCAATATGTAATGTTTATGTGTTGAAAGACCAACCCATGTAGTAAACTCCGGCGTAAAGAGGGTCATTCGCCATTGATGTTTCGTTCCTGAAGAGCAACGCATGTCACGCAGCGACCAAAGCGTTGTTTGGTAAAGTGCATCTTTAGCTGTTTATATATCAATCAGCATGGCGACTAAGTCAGGGAAAGCTAAATCTAAGTCTAGATATACAGATGTACACACAATTTTAGAAGAAATTGATCGGGAAAGTGAGACAGAGATTGTTGGAGGATGATTCATTTAGCAATTCCCAAGTGGAGAAATATTTTTTGAATGGAGAGGACATCGTTTTGGACTGGTAAGTTCTTCTCATGCTAATGCCGTTGTTTGAAATTAATAATATAAAATATTATTTATGATTTTTTTTAGTAGCAATATATAAAAATGTAATGTAATGAAATGTGAGATGTGTGTGTCTGCCACCCCACCCCACCCCACCCCCACATGAAATAGCCTATTTGAGGCTGTTGAGGGGAGGTCCACATCAATGGCCAAAGTGAAATGGAGACAGTAGATACAGCTGGTCTGTTGTAATATAATAAAGACAGTAGATCTAGCTGGTCTGTCATAATATAATAGAGACAGTAGATCTAGCAGGTCTATAATAATATATTCAACCTTATGTTCCCAGTACTCTCTATATATATATGTTTATTATACCTGTTGATACAGGGCTCATATGTGAAACTATTGAACTGAACATTTTCTTTCACAGTGACACTGACTCCGAATGGGAGCCCCCCAGTGCCAAGGTGTCCATCCCCCACTGAAGCTGGTTCATCCAGCTCCTGCCAAAAGTGGTGTTCATCTGCCCAAATTTATTTCTGCAGGCATGGCTGTGCCTCAGGGCCAAAAGGGCACAGCATGGAGGCGTTGCTGTGTTCTTTGCAAAATGAAGTCCCCCATCACCTGCACCACATGCTTGGTGACCCTCTGCTTTACAGCAGAAAGAGACTGCTATGGAACCTGGCATCAGCAGCACAATATTGTGTAGAGGACTGAGGGTATGTATGTATATATATTTTTTTCATGTTTTTTCTCCATTTATTTTTTGGGGGGGGTGGTGTTTGAATACCATTTTGGTATTTTGTATATAGTTATTCCATTCAAAATGTATAACTTCACCAATTTGGCCACTTGGGTACATTTGGGCTACTTGTGTGGGACACCTGGGTGACTTCATGATAAATGTAATGGAGAGGACACTCACTGTTCATTGTTGCCATTTCCTGCCTAAGTTTGTCCACTTTGCCAATGAAATAATCATCAAAATAATTGGCAACATCAAATGGTTTTGTGATGAATAAGCCATCTGATTTAATGAAAGATGGAGTTGAATTTGTCTTTCTGCCCATAATTTTATTTAAAGTACTCAAGTTTTTTCCCCATCATTCTTAATATCACCAATCTGGGCTTCATAAAGTTTCTTCTTCTTTTTGTTAAGTTTAGTCACATAATATCTCAATTTGCAGTAATTCATCCAGTCAAATGTGCAGCCAGACTTATTAGCCACTCCATCTCTTTCAACCATACAGTTTTTCAATTCCTCATCAATCCATGGAGCCTGAACAGTTATAACAGTCAGTTTCTGACATGTGCATGTTGTTCAATAAATGGAAGAAGAAATTTAATAAATTAATCAAGTGCAATATCTGGATGCTCCTCATTAATCACATCAGACCAACACATATTTTTTAACATCATCCACATAAGAGTCACAGCAACATCTTTTGTATGCTCTCTTATACACTATTTTAGGCCCAGCTGTTGGAACTTTGGCTGTCCTGGATATAGCCACTATATTGTGATCACTGCATCCAATGGGTACGGATACAGCTTTAGAACAAAGTTCTGAAGTATTAGTAAAAATGTGAAAAATACATGTGGATGATCTTGTTCATGTAGTGTTTATAAACAACCTGGTAGGTTGATTAATAACCTGAACCAGATTACAGACACTGTTTACAGTAAGAAGCTTCCTCTTGAGTGGACAGGTTGATGAAAACCAGTCAATATTCAGGTCCCCAAGAAAGAAGACCTCTCTTTACGTCACATAGACTATCAAGCATTTAACACATATTATTTAGATACTGACTGTTTGCACTTGGTGGCCTATAACAACACCCGAAAAGAAAGGGCTTTAGATGTGCCAAGTGAACCTTCAACCACAACACTTCAATAACACTTGACATAAGATCTTCTCTAAGAGTTACTGGGAAATGGCTCTGAATATATACAGCAACACCTTCCACATAATCATTTCTGTTTCGTCTATAGATGTTATAGCCTTGTATTGCTACTGCTGTATCATCAAATTAATTATCTAAGTAAGTCTCAGAAATGGCCAATGTAAAGTTGAAGTTGGAAGTTTGCATACACCGTAGCAAAATACATTTAAACTAAGTTTTTCACACTTCCTGACATTTCATCCTAGTAAATATTCACTGTCTTAGGTATGTTAGGATAACCACTTTATTTTAAGAATGTGAAATGTCAGAATAATAGTAGACATAATTATTTATTTCAGCTTTTATTTCTTTCATCACATTCCCAGTGGGTCAGAAGTTTACATACACTCAATTAGTAGTTGGTAGCATTGCCTTTAAATGGTTTCACTTTGGTCAAATGTTTTGGCCAGCCTTCCACAAGCTTCCCACAATAGATTGGGTGAATTTTGGCCCATTCCTCCTGATGGAGCTGGTGTACCTGACTCAGGTTTGTAGGCCTCCTTGCTCTCACACGCTTTTTCAGTTCTGCCCACAAATTTTCTATAGAATTGAGGTCAGGGCTTTGTGATGGCCACTCCAATACCTTGACTTTGTTGTCCTTAAGCCATTTTGCCACAACTTTGGAAGCATGCTTGGGGTCATTGTCCATATGGAAGACCCATTTGCGACCAAGCTTTAACTTCTTGACTGATGTCTTGAGGTGTTGCTTCAATATATCCACATAATTTTCCTGCCTCATGATGCCATCTATTTTGTGAAGTGCACCAGTCCCTCCTGCAGCAAAGCAACCCCGCAACATGATGCTGTCACCCCTGTGCTTCACGGTTGGGATGGTGTTCCTCGGCTTGCAAGCCTCCACTTTTTCCTCTAAACATAACAATGGTCATTATGACCAAACAGTTCTATTTTTGTTTTATCAGACCAGAGGATATTTCTCCAAAAAGTATGGTGCTTGTCCCCATGTTCAGTTGTAAACTGTAATCTGGCTTTTTTATGGCTGTTTTGGAGCAGTGGCTTCTTCCTTGCTGAGCAGCCTTTCAGGTTATTTTGAAATAGGACTCATTTTACTGTTGATATACATACGTTTGTACCCGTTTCCTCCAGCATCTTCACAAGGTCCTTTGCTGTTGTTCTGGGGTTGATTTGTACTTTTCGCACCAAAGTACGTTCATCTCTAGGAGACAGAACGCAGCTCCTTCCTGAGCGGTATTACGGCTGCGTGGTTTCATGGTGTTTATACTTGCGTACTATTGTTTGTACAAATTAATGTGGTATCTTCAGGCGTTTGGAAATTGCTCCCAAGGATGAACCAAACTTGAGGTCTGGGCTGATTTCTTTTGATTTTCCCATGATGACAAGCAAAGATGCACTGAGTTTGAAGGTAGGCCTTGAAATACATCCACATGTACACCTCCAATGGACTCAAATGATGTCAATTAGCCTATCAGAAGCTTCTAAAGCCATGACATAATTTTCTGGAATTTTCCAAGCTGTTTAAAGGCACAGTCAACTTAGTGTATGTAATCTTCTGACCCACCGGAATTGTGATAAAGTGAATTTTAAGGGAAATAATTTGTCTGTAAACAATTGTTGGAAAAATTACTTGTGTCATGCACAATGTAGATGTCCTAACCGACTTGCCAAAAGTATAGAAATTTGTGGGGTGGTTGAAAAAATGAGTTTTAATGACTCCAACCAAAGGGTATGTAAACTTCCGACATCAACTGTATGAATGGTATGTGATGTTAGCAAGTTATTGATTTCATAAACCTTATTTCTAAGGCGACATATATTAATATGACTATTTTCAGCCCTTTCCTGTGTAGCTTATCATAGATATAATACTGAAAAGAGCAAACAAAGCAAGAGAAAAACACATTCAGCTGTCCATTAATCAATTTGTGTGTGTGTGTGTGTGTGTGTGTGTGTGTGTGTGTGTGTGTGTGTGTGTGTGTGTGTGTGTGTGTGTGTGTGTGTGTGTGTGTGTGTGTGTGTGTGTGTGTGTGTTGCGGGGTTGATGCTACGAACCCATAGGCTTGGCTCTCATCCCTTCCAGGCTTCTGGGAGGGAGGGTGGACAATGAGCCTGTCATAACGGATGTAAGCAATGTCTTCACGCGCTCTGGCAGCTTTCATGGCTGGGATCAGTACTCTGGCACAGCTTCAGGATAGTCCTCGTTGAGGAAGATATAGGTTCCTCTCAAGTTCTTGGCTCTTACCAGAACAGCTACTGTACCTTGTCCTTGAACCTCAGGAACGTAACCACTCTCTGCCTGGGCCAGTGGTAGGTTTTCCAGTCCTGTGGGTGCGCTCCACCTCAATCTTCCATCTTCAATTTCTCAGAGATAATTTCCCTCACTTTGTCTTCAGACTTCGTCCAGGTCTCGTGGAGATTCTGCAATTACGTCCACAACCATGTTGTTCCGCCTTGATTGTCATTTGAGATTTATCTGTCATTGTTATCATGGATTCACGCACAGAACTGATGTCTTCTCTCAATGACTTACAGATTGCTGTCATCTTACCGTTCTCCTGTTTCAACCCATCGAGCTGACCCTGGGAGAACTGCAAACTGTTCTTCAGGTCCTGGATATCTCTGGTCAGGTCGTCCATTTTTTGTATTCGTAGAATCCATGTGGATTTGGACAAAACACTTGAAGCTATTTTCTTGTTGTTGTATCAACTGCTTGCACAGTGGTTGCTCAACTAAAAGTTTTGAGATTATGCTGCGGGACGTAAAGGTAATTTGTGGTTTAATACTGTACCCTGCGTCACGGTTTCATTGCTCCAGACCAGTGCCAGGGGGAGTTAGAGCACTGATTATGCTAATGTGTCTCTAACTGACAATGAATGGGTGACATAAACCAAATAGAAACTAATAATTGTGCACAAGTTCAAAAATGAATTTCAATTAACTGAATGTTGATAATGAAGAAGGTAATTGAATTTTGAACAACAGTGTAAGAATTGCTATTCCTCTGTCTTGCACGCACACCTGGAAAAATACACTTATTTTTTGTTACTACTCATCAGTATTACTTACTAAAACTGTTTTTATTCTAAGAGAAACTAAAATGTTAAATTATATTGAACTCCCGACTGGTCACATTGTACAGCACCATTATGGGCTATTAGCAGGACAATAGACTCTTGCCAACTCCTCTCTGTATTTTAATACTTTGTGCAAGGCAATTGATCAGCATTAAAAACTGTGTGGATGGGGCCTCCCGAGTGCCGCAGC
Organism: Oncorhynchus keta; assembly: GCF_023373465.1. NCBI lineage: Eukaryota > Metazoa > Chordata > Actinopteri > Salmoniformes > Salmonidae > Oncorhynchus > Oncorhynchus keta. The sequence continues at coordinate 54,616,474 of NC_068434.1, forward strand.
GGTCTAAGTCACTGCATCGAGTGCAAACTGCGATGCTACAGATGCTGCTTTGATAACTGTGCAGACCGCGTCCGGGTAAGGGGAGGGTTTGGCCGGCCGGGATGTCCTTTAAAACGAAATCATCTCCAAAATATCGTTATTTTTTAAACAAACAATTTAGAATTCTCCAATCCTCTAAATGTAATTAAATATAGAGCCATATAGATTGCAAAATAGTTGGGAAGAGATTTTTGATGGCACATGGTTTATGGAATTGACCATTTTCCGTTCCTCCTGAACAATAGTGTAAGAATTGCTATTCCTCTGTCCTGCACACCCCCCCCCCAAATGTTTTTTGTTTGTTTGTTTGTTTTTACTTGATCAGAACAAGCTGTAACTGGACTGTAGCATATTACGTACTACAGATTACATGAAAATCACACATTTGTAAATCAAAAACTGTAAAAGTAATTGGAAAGGTACGTACAAATTATTTGTGACATTGTGGTTACAATAAAGAATGTAATCAAGATGTAAACAAGATGCTGTGTTTTTCTTTACTGTAGTGATGAACAGCTGGAGGCATTTTGAAAACAGGTTTTCAAACACTTGTTTTTCACTGTAGTACTGTGGTACTACAGTGCGGCCCACGCTTGGATTGCGTCCTACCTGACAGGTCGCTCCTACCAGGTGGCGTAGCGAGAATCTGTCTCCTCACCACGCGCTCTCACCACTGGTGTCCCCCAGGGCTCTGTTCTAGGCCCTCTCCTATTCTCGCTATACACCAAGTCACTTGGCTCTGTCATAACCTCACATGGTCTCTCCTATCATTGCTATGCAGACGACACACAATTAATCTTCTCCTTTCCCCCTTCTGATGACCAGGTGGCGAATCGCATCTCTGCATGTCTGGCAGACATATCAGTGTGGATGACGGATCACCACCTCAAGCTGAACCTCGGCAAGACGGAGCTGCTCTTCCTCCCAGGGAAGGACTGCCCGTTCCATGATCTCGCCATCACGGTTGACAACTCCATTGTGTCCTCCTCCCAGAGCGCTAGGAACCTTGGTGTGATCCTGGACAACACCCTGTCGTTCTCAACTAACATCAAGGCGGTGGCCCGTTCCTGTAGGTTCATGCTCTACAACATCCGCAGAGTACGACCCTGCCTCACACAGGAAGCGGCGCAGGCACTTGTCATCTCCCGTCTGGATTACTGCAACTCGCTGTTGGCTGGGCTCCCTGCCTGTGCCATTAAACCCCTACAACTCATCCAGAACGCCGCAGCCCGTCTGGTGTTCAACCTTCCCAAGTTCTCTCACGTCACCCCGCTCCTCCGCTCTCTCCACTGGCTTCCAGTTGAAGCTCGCATCCGCTACAAGACCATGGTGCTTGCCTACGGAGCTGTGAGGGGAACGGCACCTCAGTACCTCCAGGCTCTGATCAGGCCCTACACCCAAACAAGGGCACTGCGTTCATCCACCTCTGGCCTGCTCGCCTCCCTACCACTGAGGAAGTACAGTTCCCGCCTCAGCCCAGTCAAAACTGTTCGCTGCTCTGGCCCCCAATGGTGGAACAAACTCCCTCACGACGCCAGGACAGCGGAGTCAATCACCACCTTCCGGAGACACCTGAAACCCCACCTCTTTAAGGAATACCTAGGATAGGATAAGTAATCCTTCTCACCCCCCTAAAAGATTTAGATGCACTATTGTAAAGTGGCTGTTCCACTGGATGTCATAAGGTGAATGCACCAATTTGTAAGTCGCTCTGGATATGAGCGTCTGCTAAATGACTTAAATGTAAATGTAAATGTACTGTAGCCCATCATGCAAACAATGTTTCCTATTAACAGGACAATAGACTCTTCACAGCCCGGCTACTGTAGGTGTGAAACTCCCCCAATTTGCAATGCATTCGATGCTTAAGTTACATTTCTAACTCAAGACCTCATGCAACCACAAAATGTCGGAGAGCCATATAAATGGAAAAATAGTTGGGAAGTTGTTTCATGGAATATGGTTTATGAATTGACATGCAACTCTTCATAACCCAGCTGCTGTAGTTGTGAAAATCTCCCAATTTGGCCCTAACAGTTCTTCATCAACATCTTTATTCTTTAATTAATAAAAATAGTGAGATAAAAGACATTAAAAATGTTTATTTAAACTATATTTTAGTTGCACTTCCCCCCAGCTCCACGAACACGGGTGAAACCTTGCTGAGATGATCAATGCATTTTTTTGCATTGGTGTATCATCAATTTCTCACACCAAAATGTATTGATGGCCTTAACCAGTTAATCTTTGTTTTGTAGGCTTGATAGAGTTACGGATAAATGTTTTCAGTTGATGCCAAACAAGTTCGGTCGGGCTTAAAATTAGGAGACCTATACATGTAGAGATGGAAAAAATAAACCCATAATACCTGAAAATGGAGGCAACAGTGAATTATTGTGGAACACCTAGCAGTCTGTGAGATGTAGGCTACAATATTTTATGTACCTTAGCATTATTAGGCCTATTTTACAGTATTGTAGCCTACTGTAACTGTTCATTTTCCCGGGCTTTCACATTTGGCATAACACAGGAATCTGATCATAGTGTTTACGAATAGCTCTGTCCGTTACCAAAATCCCCAAGTCTACCAGTCATTTTGAAATGTCTCCGGCAGATTTTCCGTTCCTCCTGAAAGCCCTAATCCGCTCACTTAAATGAATAAAGATCCTGGTCATGGTGGTACAGCATAATCAAAGTGAGGTCAATCGCCGATCTGCTGCATACTTATGGCCTATTGTAACCTGAAAGTCACACCTTTCCAGTACTCCTCACCCTGCCCCAAACTCCACCCTTAACACAGTTACCATAAAAACGAGCTGTTTATCTAAAAGAAAAAAATGACATTGCGACCAAAGAGAACAGAGGACATGGACATTGTTTTCATCATGCCAGCTACTTTCTATGATGCTACCTTTTCCAGGGTTAGGACTGTAACCACCAGAGGACTTGAAAATGAGTCGGAGCTGAGAGGATCACCAAAACTAAAAGGTATTTTTGTTTCAGTGCATTTTCTTTCAAATAAATGTATATAGCCTATCAATGTGTTGGCATACTGTGTAATAAAATCGATAAATAAATAAAGGTTAAATGAAATAAAAAAATTATTGTGTACTAAAAACGTGAATGTGTTTTTGCAACCATGCCGACAACCATCCGTGGAGATCAGTGGACAAAGGGCGGGACAGCGGGCCGCACCAAAAAACCTCATGGTTGCCAAGAAAGCGGTAAGTTTTGCTAGATTTTTAATATGTGCATGAAGCATTTGTGTGTTGGAGTCACTTTTAATTCTTAATTAATTGATATACCGTTTCTATCATAGGCCACTGTAATCGATGGGGGCTCTAGGCGGTACCATTCTACTCATCTGATGAAGGTGCACATGGATCAGATTCATACTTTGAAGACCGAAATCGAGTCATTAAAGGCAGACCAGCAGAAAGAGAAACATTATTTGAGGGCAGAGATATGGGCGACAGCTGACGCATTGGTCCAGAGCCAGGCGGTATTGGCAGAGAGTCACTAGTCATTGGCAGAGAGGGTGAGGAACGAGATGGAGTCACAATCCATGCCAGGCACACATGTGAGCTCTGGAACTCCACCTCTGACAGGCAGAGTCAACATACGTGGCAGGTTCATCAGGTTGTCGGTTCACCCTGACATTTCCATTCCTCTTCTGACAACATACCTTGACGAACTGCTCACCAGGCACAGCAAGGGCCGTCCGTTCAGTTATGCTGTTCTGCTATTCCAAGGATGTATAACCAAAGAGAGAGACCACGAATTGACACAGAATACCAACTGGGATGGATCCCCGAGGCAAACGTGGCTTAACAGTGAACCTCCGGGTGTTCGTCATTAATACTGTGTCTCAGAAGTTTCTGTCCATGACTGATACAAACCGAAAAAGCATTAAAGACAGAGTTAATGAGTACTTGAGGTCACCGAGAAGGTCTGGACTGCTCTCCCTTACGTAAGGAATTAGGCACTTTACTGTGTTTACTACAGTGTGTACTGGAGGCTATGTTTACTTGTCAGACTGCACAGTAGCCTAATAAACAAATACAGGCGGCTTCTATCTTCAAAATGCTTTAAATGCTTTATTATCCAAATGTTTAAAGTGCGTGTGGGCGACCTCATGAATCTGCAAAATATCGGATAAAGCATATACTGTACAAAACTACATTTCTTCATCAGCATCTTTAAGCTTTCGTTAATAAAATAATTATAAAAAAATACTCTTTCAAAATGCAGATGTTTATTTCCTTATGGATCCATAATGAATTACTATGGGAATACATTTCACTGAATGACAGAAATATTGAAACAAAGTAGGCTAATGAAGGCAAACAAATGGTTGCTTACTGGGAAATACTCTTTCAAAATGAATGGAAGAGACAGTACTACAGTAGTGTCTTGACCTCTTGAGGTCAAGACAGCGCTGCTCTGAGCGCTGCTCTGAGACAAGCATGGGGACTGGTCTTGATAAATTAACAAGATTTTTATTTTCACTGAATTTCCATTTGAGTATTGGTTAGACTACAATTAGGGTGTGGAAATGTTAAGCTTATATTGCTAATACTGTTGTACTGTAGCCTACTCCCAACTGGTCACGTTGTACAGCACCATTATGGGCTATTAGCAGTACAAATTATTCTTGCCAAAAAGGAGGGTAGGGGGATAACTGTATCGCCAAATGTATTTCTTAGTTAGGTTGGCTGTATTACAACCGACTGTGATTGGGAGTCCCTTAGGGCGGCGCACAATTTGCCCAGCATTTGTTCTTAACTGCCTAGTTAAATAAAGGTCACGTTGTACAGCGCCATATTTTCCTAACGGAAACCCTGAGGGTTTTGTTTTTAATTTTGTATTGGAATAGCAACACCATAGTATTACTCAAATTAATTAAACTACATTTCTTAAAATCAATCCCATATACTATGTTCTTACAAAAAAGGTTTTATGAGGCGACGGTGGTTTTGGTTTCTCTCCCTCTAAAAACAGAAAAAAAACAATTGTAAATAACAAACATGCTTTATTTCCAAATTAGTAAGAATGTCTCACCTCTTGTTCAAGAAAGGCCTTTTTCCTCGCTCACTTTTGTTTATTTGAAAACAAAATCATCTCCAAAATATCAAATTTTTTAAAACTTCCTATAGAAAGTTGGTTGCAATTTCTGTTTAATCCACCAGAAAGACAGAACAAATAATACAACAAATAATAATAACAATAATAATATATGCCATTTAGCAGACGCTTTTATCCAAAGCGACTTACAGTCATGTGTGCATACATTCTACGTATGGGTGGTCCCGGGAATCGAACCCACTACCCTGGCGTTACAAGCGCCATGCTCAAATATTGTGGTTAAACTCAAATATACTAATTGATTTTTAAAAAACGTAAACAATTGGAACCTTTAATATGTGGAAGGGGGAAAAAGCATTATTATTATTAACCCTGTTTTTCACAAGCATAGCAGGCTGTGAATTCTGAAAACAACATTTCTACGATGGGCTATTAGCATGACAATACAGTGAGGGAAAAATTTATTTGATCTCCTGCTGAATTGTACATTTGCCGACTGACAAAGAAGTTATGAGTCTATAATTTTAATGTTAGGTTTATTTGAACAGTGAGAGACAGAATAACAACAACAAAATTCAGAAAAACACATGTCAAAAATGTTATAAATTGATGTGCATTTTAATGAGGGAAATAAGTATTTGACCCATCTGCAAAACATGACTTAGTACTTGGTGGCAAAACCCTTATTGGCAATCACAGAGGTCAGACATTTCTTGTAGTTGGCCGCCAGGTTTGCACACATCTCAAGAGGGATTTTGCCCACTCCTCTTTCCAGATCTTCTCCAAGTCATTAAGGGTTCGAGGCTGACATTTGGCAACTCAAACCTTCAGCTCCCTCCACAGATTTTCTATGGGTTTAAGGTCTGGAGACTGGCTAGGCCACTCCGGGACCTTAATGTGCTTCTTTTTGAGCCACTCCTTTCTTGCCATGGCCGTGTGTTTTGGGTCATTGTCATGCTGGAATACCCATCCACGACCCATTTCTATGCCCTGGCTGAGGGAAGGAGGTTCTCACCCAAGATTTGACGGTACATGGTCCCGTCCATCGTCCCTTTGATGCGGTGAAGTTGTCCTGTCCCCTTAGCAGAAAAACACCCCCAAAGCATAATGTTTCCACCTCCATGTTTGACGGTGGGGATGGTGTTCTTGGGTCATAGGCAGCATTCCTCCTCCTCCAAACACGGCAACTTGAGTTGATGCCAAAGAGCGCCATTTTGGTCTCATCTGACCACAACACTTTCACCCAGTTGTCCTCTGAATCATTCAGATGTTCATTGGCAAACTTCAGACGGTCATGTATATGTTCTTTCTTGAGCAGGGGGACCTTGCGGGTGCTGCTGGATTTCATTCCTTCACGGCGTAGTGTGTTACCAATTGTTTTTTAGGTGACTATGGTCCCAGCTGCCGTGAGATCATTGACAGTTCTGGGCTGATTCCTCACCGTTATCATGATCATTGCCACTCCACGAGGTGAGATCTTGCATAGAACCCCAAGCCGAGGGAGATTGACAGTTATTTTTTGTTTCTTCCATTTGCGAATAATCACACCAACTGTTGTTGTCACCTTCTCACCAAGCTGCTTGGCGATGGTCTTGTAGCCCATTCAAGCCTTGTGTAAGTCTACAATCTTGTCCCTGACATCCTTGGAGAGCTCTTTGGTCTTGGCCATGGTGGAGAGTTTGGAATCTGATTGATTGATTGCTTCTATGGACAGGTGTCTTTTATACAGGTAACAAACTGAGATTAGGAGCACTTCCTTTAAGAGTGCGCTCCTAATTTCATCTTGTTACCTGTATAAAAGACACCTGGGACCCAGATTTCTTTCTGATTGAGAGGGGGTCAAATACTTACTTCCCTCATTAAAATGCAAATCAATTTATAACATTTTTGACATGCGTTTTTTCTGGATTTTTGTTGTTGTTATTCTTTCTCCCACTGTTCAAATAAACCTACCATTAATATTATAGACTGATCATTTCGTTGTCAGTGGGAAAACGTACGAAATCAGCAGGGGATCATATACTTTTTTCCCTCACTGTATATATTGTTCATATTGGTCATGGGTCCCGAGGAGCGCAGTGGTCTAAGCCACTGCATCTCTGTGCAAGAGGCATCACTACAGTCCCTGGTTCAAATCCAGCCTGTATCACATCCAACTGTGATTGGGAGTCCCATAGGGCGGCGCACAATTGGCCCAGCATCGTCCGGGTTAATAGCACCATTATGGGCTATTAGCAGGACAATAGATATTTTGTGCAAGGCAATTGATCAGCATTAAAAACGTTTTGGATGGGGCCTCCCGAGTGGCCCAGCGGTCTAAGGCAGTGCAAACTGCATTGCTACAGATGCTGGTTCGATACCTGTGCTGGCTGTGACCGGGAGACCCATGAGGCGATGGTGAGCTTTTGGTTTTTCTCCCTCTAAAAACAGAAATAAATCATTATAAATAATAAATAGGCTATATTTACAAATTAGTAAGAAAGTCTCACCCCATGTATAAGAATCCTTTTTCTTGTTCACTTTCGGAAACAAAATCCTCTCCAAAATATCGGAATTTTTTAAACAAAGCAATTGTTAAATTATTATTATTATTAATTCATTAATTTAGAATTATATACAATTATTGGCGGAAAGTCACATGAGTGACATGAGTCTCATAATTGTTGAGTAATGTGCTGTTAAAAGTGGTGTAGGTCTTATTCATTTAAAAAGTTAGAAGCAATAGGATTTGAAGCAATACCCTACCCGCGTGTGGTCAACTATTTCAGCACCGTTACAGACTGCACTGAGATAAGCATGGGGACTGGTCCTGATGAATCAATGAGATTTTAAAAAAAACTGAATCTACGGTTATTGGGTATTGGTTAGACAACAATTAGGGTGTGAAAATGTTATGCTCATTGTACTGTAGCCTACTCCCGACTGTCATGTTGTGCAGCTCTATTTTCCTAATGTATAGTTTGTTTAAAAAAATTATTGGAATAGAAACACCATAATATTTATCTAATTAATTAAGCAAAATTTCTTAAAATCAATCCCGTATTCTATGTTCTTACAAAAAAGGTTTTAAATTCTCTAGTACAGGCAATATTTAACACTATCAAATGCTTCTCAAATATGCCCTCTGGTGGTCAAACTAGCACTAACTAACATTAATGGCAACAATAGCTGACAATTAAATAATGTGCCATAGAATTCTGCAGTAGCCCGCAAGGTGTGATGCAGTATGACTCAACTTTTACAGGAAGAACCACTGTTGGTATCTTTTTGTTCATTTAAAAGATCCTTCACATGTGATGTCCTCAACGGTACTCCCACCAGCTTTGGTCTTTGTCATGGTAGCTAGCAACGTTGGTTACACTCTTACTGCTCACAGTTCCAGACAGGGCAGGTCACGGGGAAGATTGAAAACAACAAACAGCAGGGATCTCAACAGCCACAAACCTGGGACAATCCGTGGTCCCAGCCACAATGGCTAACCACATCGCAGGCTGCATTCAAGAAAACACTGCTAGCTTGATATGCCGCTAGCTAGCAGCTAGGCTAGCTGCTACACCAAATAGCTCCTCAGACCTGTCCTTGGTCGGCAGGATCACTGGAAAGAGACAAGCAGTCCCAGAAACTGACGCCAACTGCGTTGCGGGATCCAAAATAAGAAGCTTGCTAGTTACCAAGACCTTTGTATAGCAAGCTACGGCCATGAGACTCACTATCTTTAGGACCGATCCATTTTCGTAAATAGGGTGGTGTACCTAATAAACTGTCTGTAGAGTGTATGTTCTAATTAGAGAATGCCTCATTGATCTTGTAATATAATAATAATATATGCCATTTAGCAGACGCTTTTATCCAAAGCGACTTACAGTCATGTGTGCATACATTCTACGTATGGGTGGTCCCGGGGATCGAACCCACTACCCTGGCGTTACAAGCGCCATGCTCTACCAACTGAGCTACAGAAGGCAATGGGAACTGAACATTGATACATTGCACTCCCTCTCTCATCCAGTGGCACCGAAATCCATTGCACCATATTCCCCTAGACCACAAACATCTCTTTCTCTTAATCCTCTCCCTTTATTTTTTAATTGAAATGATCAAGATAGAGAGAATTGGACCAAGACTAAGAAAACTATTGGCCATTATCAGATAATATAATGCGCATATGTTTGAGGGTTGAAAGCTTTTCAATAGAGATAGGCCCCAGTGTGTTTGTTGAATAAGCTTTTTTATTGCTCAGGATGTGGGGCTGTGATGGGAGCGATAACATCCAATCCCATAAGAGATGAGGGTAGTGTCCCTCCCAAGAATAGGAGCCCAAGGAACAGACCTTAGGCTGCCTCTCAAACGACACCCCATTTTCCATGTAGTGCACTACCTTTGAGAAAAGCCCCATGAAGTATGCTCATTATGTATATCCCAAATAACACCTTATTCCCCATGTAGTGCCTTATGATTGGCCAATATATTGATCCACTTCGGGAAATAGGGTCATTTGGTAAGTAGAAACAGAAGGGAAGGATAAATCAATGGGCATCACCTCCAGTGATAAGGGGGGACAAGGAGATATACCTAATGAGGGAAAATCATCAGGTCACAGGTGGGATAAAGTGGGATTACATGCTGCCTTGGAATCTCTGTCCGTTTCCTAGGAGACATGGTTAAATTGACCTATGATCTCATCATCGTGTGTGTTTGTGAATCATCTGATTGATTTGATCAATCAATTATTAGTGAATTATTTTTGCCATGTTCTCTTGCGTAAATGAAATCAACTGAAATGTTTCAGTTTGTTTGCGCATCTGCCAACAAGGGGAACTGTCACATAGAAAAACAGCCTGCGGTACAGAGGCCAACATCTGTCTGCCTCTGTGCAGGGCTTTGATTTGTGTTTGCTCCAGATGGCCCATTGTGTATTGCTGTTTTACACAGCAGACCCTGGCGTATACAAACGATTGCTGCCTCCAGTAAATGGGAAGACTTTACAGCTGCACAACATTGAAAGCCAGATAAATTACAACTCCTCATCATGGTTACAATAAACCAACAGTATCTCCTGATAATTACTCCCCCCTGCCCTATTACATAGCCAAATGAAAGAACTTGAAATGTTAAATTTAAATAATTTTCTGTCATTAATTGTGTTTTTGATGTTGATGGGTGCAGGAGTCAGTCACACACTGCTCCCAGTGGATAAGCTAATTGATGAGCTGTGTTGTAGTTGGTACACAAAACTATTGTTTTGGGTCAACTGTTATACATTTCAGGGTGGGCTGTTTAGGTATGAACTGGTATCAATTTATCAGGTGTAATGTTGCTTGAGGCCTGAAGTTGCTTGAGGCCTGAAGTATCGAGTTGAGTTATCTTCCAGAGCTAATGTCTAGGCTTAGTTTAGCAGGCTAACAGTCAATTCTTTTCAGTTTCTGTTTCTTGACATCCACCGAAATGGCAAATCCGTGCCACGTGTGATAGAGGTCTGGGAGGAGGAGAAAGAGGGAAGAGGTCAATGTGGCAGGGGGAGCAGTCCGGACATCTTTTTATGTTGATCAGAAATATTTTATAGATATTTTATACTTAACAAAAATATGGGAACCCAGATATGCATCTGTTGGTCACAGATACAGTATCTTAAAAAAAATGGGCCTCAGGATCTCATCACTGTGTTTTTTTTGCATTCAAATTGCCATCAAGTAAATGTGATTGTGTTCGTTGTCCGTAGCTTATGCCTGCCCATACCATAACCACACCGCCACCATGAGGCACTCTGTTCACAACGTTGACATCAGCAAACCGCTCGCCCGGTATGCGGGTGTGAGGCCGGTTGGACATACTGCCATATTCTCTAAAACAACGTTGGAGGTGGCTTATGGTAGGAAAATTAACATAACATTATCTGACAACAGCTCTGGTGGACATTCCTGCAGTCAGCATGCCAATTGCACGCTCCCCTCAAAACTTGAGACATCTGTGGCATTGTGTTGTGTGATAAAACTGCACATTTTACAGTGGACTTTTATTGTACCCAGCACAAGGTGCATCTGTGTTATGATCATGCTGTTTAATCAGCTTCTTGATATGCCACACAAGTCTGGTGGATGGATTCTCTTGGAAAAGGAGAAATTCTCACTAACAGGGATGTAAATACATTTTTGCACCAAGTTTCACAGAAATAAGCTTTTTGTGTGTACAGTAACTTTCTGTTATATTTAAGCTCATGAAACATGGGACCAACACGTTACATGTTGTGTTTATATTGTGGCATTAGCGGGTCCAGTCCTTAGCTAGGTGGAGGAGCCTGTTGAACCAGAGAACTGGGTTTTATTGCCCTTGGAATACAGGCGAATACAGGGTTGGGGGGCGTGCCCAAAACAATAACAGATGTATCTGGCTCACTAACCAGCTAATACATTTGTTTCAATGGAAGTTGTGGGAAAGTATGTTTTTGGTTTCACATTGGTTGTGGAACAAAGTCATATGTTTCCTGATCGTTTTGAGAACAGAAGTGAAAATGTTGCATATTTGTAAATTAGAGGTTATTTTGAGATTTTTGAAAAACGTTCTTAAAACGTTCACTGAATATTTAATAACACTGCTAGCTTATTTTGGGTTAACTTTTTGAACTACAAGCACAGATAGGACAAATGGAAATTAATTTCCTGAGGTATTAGTCATGCAAACACATGTATTTTTTATTGTGACGTGTCGTGACGTGGCTATCATTAATGCAATGATAATATTATCAAATCAATTAACTATGTTTAATTATTACGATGATTCAATTAATCATGTAACAATTAACTTATTAGCAATCTTGGGGCACCATGGAAAAAGTTTGTTTAACTTCCGGTGAAATTGCAGAGCGCAAAATTCAAACTACAGTATTATAAATATTTAACTTTCATAAAATCACAAGTGTAATGCACCAAAAATAAAGCTTAACTTCTTGTAAATCCAGCCGCTGTGACAAATTTCAAAAAGGCTTTATGGCGAAAGCACACCATGCGATTATCGAAGGACAACGCCCTGCTTACAAACACATGAAAAACATATTTCAACCAGGCAGGTGCAACACGAAAGTCAGAAATAGCGATATAAAAAATGTCTTACCTTTGATGATCTTCTTCAGTTGGCACTCCAAAAGGTCCCAGTTACATCACAAATGGTCCTTTTGTTTGATAATGTCCTTCTTTATATCTGTAAAAACGCAGTTTAGCTGGTGTGCTTCAGTCAATAATCCACCCATTTCCCCCAATCAAAATGCATACAAAATGAATCCCAAACGTAACTAATAATCTTTTCCAAACAAGTTAAACAAAGTTGATAATCAAACCTTATTTACCCAAATACATAAATAAACGATACAATTTAAGACTGAGAATCGTTATTGTCTTTACCGGAGAAAAATACCAAAGAACACGCTCTCTCCCAGACGCTTGGAAACACCACAGCCAAAATGGGAGCCATTTCTGGCTCATTTATCCGAAAACCAGCCTGAAACACTTTCTAAAGACTGCAGTTCCTAGGGCTTCCACTAGATGTCAATCTGGGAGGACATGGCCTTATAATAAAAGTGATAGCCATTGAAAATAGTGGTTGGCCGATTTTTTTGGGGTGGAGGGGGTGGTTTATCCTCGTGGTTTCGCCTGCCATATCAGTTCTGTTATACTCACAGACATATGCATATCCTAGCTTCTGGGCCTGAGTAACAGGCAGTTTACTTCGGGCACGCTTTTCATCCAGATGTCAAAATACTGCCCCCTAAAATACAGTTGAATTAATAAGCTCATCGTAAATATTTATTTTTAGCACCCTAACAACCGTTCAATCGGATTTAGAAATGCTACACATATATACACAAGTACTGTATGTCTTTGTCGTCTCTCTGCTGAAATCGCCCGGTCGGTCTATGGGAGTAATTAGAAATGCTCTGGTAGTTTAACCTGTTACGGCTGGGGATTTCGACAACATCCAGTGAAATTGCAGAGTGCGAAATTCAAAAGAATTATTAGAAATATTTAACTTTCATAAAATCACAAGTGCAATTCACCAAATTAAAGCTTGACTTCTTGTTAATCCAGCCACCTTGTCTGTTTTCAAAAAGGCTTTACAGCTAAAGTAAACCATGCTATTATGAGGTCAGCACCCCATCAAACAAACACATGACAATCATATTTCAACCCGCCAGGCACGACACAAAACTCAGAAATAACTATATAATTCATGCCTTACCTTTGAAGAGCTTCTTCTGTTGGCACTCCAATATGTCCCATAAACATCACAAATGGTCATTTTGTTCAATTAATTCCATTGTTATATATATCCCCAAAATGTCAACTTACTTGGCGCATTTGATTCAGAAAAACACCGGTTTGTACATGACACAAGTAATTTTTCCAACAATTGTTTACATACAGATTATTTCACTTATAATTCACTGTATCACAATTCCAGTGGGTCAGAAGTTTACATCCACTGATTTGACTGTGCCTTTAAACAGCTTGGAGAATTCCAGAAAATTATGTCATGGCATTCTGATCAAATTTTAAGTCAATTGGAGGTGTACCTGTGGATGTATTTCAAGGCCTACCTTCAAACTCAGTGCCTCTTTGCTTGACATTATGGGAAAATCAGCATAATGGCAGCATAATGTTATGGGGGTGCTTTTCTGCAGGAGGGACTGGTGCACTTCACAAAATAGATGGCATCATGAGGCAGGGAAATTATGTGGATATATTGAAGCAACATCTCAAGACATCAGTCAGGAAGTTAAAGCTTGGTCGCAAATGAGTCTTTCAAAAATGGATAATGACCTCAAGCATACTTCCAAAGTTTCACTATAATTGCATAATGGAGCTGTATGTGATTTTTATGTGAACTGTACATCCAATTACAAAAATAGCTTGTTCAGTAATCATCTCACCTGTTAGTTGGCAGTGAACTATTGAGGGCAGCAGTGTCGTTCAGATGGAAAAATATCTTCTTATACTACTTGGTTGTTTTCTCGTGGTCATTCCACAAAGCTGTTTATCATGTCCGGCTTATCCACTGCCCCCATTTTGAGGTTATAGTCAAGCACACAGTCTGGTTTGATTTTTCTCTCTCTCGTCACGTGGTCCACCTTCCCTGTGGCCGACATGGTTGCTGTATGGACAGTGGAGAGGACATGGACGTCTCGTTTGTCATGCCGCTTTACTGCCAGCTGTTGACCGTTTTTCTTGAACTCCACCTGCCCTCTCTGCATCTTCCTGCATCCGAATGCCAGCATCCCCTTCCTGTTCGACCTGACTGTGCCACAGGCCCCTGTGCTGTTGGAGAGCAGATGCTGGAAGAGTGTGGGACTGCTGTACCAATTGTCCACATACAAAGTGTGTCAATTACCGAGATGAGGAGCCAGTATGCTCATCACCAAGGACCCGGACACCCCAAGCCCCTCATAATGTTGGTTGTCAGTGGTGGACCCTGTGTAAACTATAATGTTCTGGACAAATCCTGTCTTCATGTCGCACATGACAAAAAACTTGACCCCAAACCTGTGCCTTTTGGTGGGAATATATTGACGGAACGCCAGCCTACCTTTCCATAACATCAGGGACGCATCAGCGTAGCCTAGTGGTTAGAGCGTTGGACTGGAAGGTTGCGAGTTCAAACTGACAAGCTGACAAGGTACAAATCTGTCGTTCTGCCCCTGAACAGGCACTTAACCCACTGTTCCCTGGCCATCATTGAAAATAAGAATGTGTTCTTAACTGACTTGCCTGGTTAAATAAAGGTTAAAAAAAATATGTCCTTGTATGGCACAAAGACCCAACCAAATGCTGATGTCAGGCTGGTAAGAACATTTCTTATTTTCTACAGTATAATGGGTAATTTAGTGTGGCAGTAGCATTGTTTGCAAAATGCAGGCATCGCAGCTGAACTCGGAAGCGGCCTTGGGAAAAGAGGGTGGCAAAGAAGGGAGTTGCAAACATAGAATCTGTGCTCCAGTATTCCCCTAGAGAGTTCTTCTTTACTATCCCCATGAGAAGGACTGTCACCAGGAAGGTTTACATTTCATTAATTGTGGTTGTCACCCATTTAGCGAATTTCCCCCCCACTCCTGGCTCTCTGTTCTCCTGTAGCTCCAAGGCATAGCGATAGTTCTCCTCTACTATGTCTCCCACTAGCTCCTCTGTCAGACGGAACTTGAAGCACTCTGTCTCAGTTGGAAATGGCAAGGGGCGTTGCACTCCAGACTGGGACTCATCAAAGCAAACAGCAGGGCCAGGAGGGGTGAAATGGCTGGCGGCCTTCCAGCTATTGCAGAACTCCTGTTCTTCATCCACTGTCTGTCTGCCTCCATCACCACCTGGATCTTCAAAGGGACCTGGGACTCTGTCAGTGGACAAGGGGTCCTCAGATTCAGGGTTCTCAATGGCTACCAGGTTAGGGTGCTCTCTTCTCACTGTCACTTTCAGAATCTGATTCCTGACTTTCCTACTCAGTCTCATTGTCAAAATTGAAAATAATCATGCATTCCGAATCTTGCATAGATTGTAATGGGCACATATTATGTGTGTAAAATATTTTTTTGAAGGTTGTACTGATTTATGATGAGCTAAGCTAATTCCAGCTGTCTGTGGAGCCATGGTTGTTGACATACAATGCATTCTGGGTTTCACATAATCGTCTGTCGGACCAAAGATGTTATGAGGTGAGTAAGGGTTCACTAATTTTTTGAGAACTTCCGGAAATTAATGGTGGGATGTGAACGATGGAAGACGACACACCCCCTTGAACATGTATACTATAAACAGACCAAACTCATCTTGTCTTCTCTTATTATCTTTGGTTTCTGTGAGAGAAAAAAAGCAAGGCAGTGTGCAGAAACTACCCATTGTCGGATTACTTTCAATTTCCTCAAAGTGTTTTACTCAATTATTTTGATCAATGGTGATCAACGTGATCAATCAACGTGATGTGATTATTAATTCATTATAAATAGTAATTTCTATTTGCTTATGTCAGCCGAGAGTTATACAAATATGACCGCTTTGTGTTTACGTCAGTCTTTCCTCGGTTAGCGCTAGGACAAATGTAGCCTACATTGTTTCCGGTTTGGATGATTGTGTTATGCTGTAGATACCTCTGTGAATGTCTAAGCATTGCATCCAAAAATAAGCTGCTCACATTCTGGACATAACTATGTAAGGATTGTGTTTGTAACTGGCCTTTCTAAATGAGCATTCTAAATAAGCGCTGGTTTGATCATTCTAATCACACTGATTTGATCGTATGCTACAGGGACCACTGTAGAATGATCACAGCCGTGTATTGGTACGTGTGAAAAAGTTCATGATAAATTGGGAAATCCACTCCACAATGGCCTTTTAACTTGAAACTGTTTCAGGTAAAAAAGGTGTTTGATGGGGTTGAGGCCAGGGCTCTGTGCAGGCCAGTCAAGTTCTTCCACACCAATATCGACAAAACATTTCAGTATGGACCTTGCTTTGTACATGGGGCATTGTCATGCTGAAACAGGAAAGGGCCTTCCCCAATCTGTTGCCATCAAGTTGGAAGCACAGAATCATCTAGAATGTCATGGTATTCTGTAGCGTTAAGATTTCCCTTCACCGGAACTAAGGGCCGAGCCCAAACAATGAAATACAGCCCTATTCCATTATTCCTCCTCCACCAAACTTTCAAGTTGGCACTATGCATTTGGGAAAGTAGCGTTCTCCTGGCAAATGCCAAACACTGATTGGTCCGTCGGACGTCCAGATGATGAAGCGTGAGTCATCACTCCAGCCAATGCTTGGCTTTGCGCATGGTGATCTCAGGCTTATGTGCGGCCAGAGAAACCCATTTCATGAAGCTCCTAACGAACAATTCTTGTGCTGACGTTGCTTCCAGAGGCACTTTGGAAATTTTGTTGCAACAGAGGACAGATGATTTATAAGATGGTGTTGAAGAGGATGGCTGACATTCTACATGTTCCTGACAAATTGCGCTATTTTGTTAGTTTTTTTGCTTATTTTGTACATAATGTTGCTGCTACCGTCTATTATGATCGAAAATAACTTTTGAACATCAGAACAGCGATTACTCACCACCAACTGGAAGAAGCTTTTTCCTTTAACAAGTCCGACTCAAAGGATATACTGCTCTCCTGGGAACAGGCCCAAATACCCATCATTGCGTGAAGAAAAGACGGAGGAAAAGAGGACGCAGGGCTACGTCTGGTAAGACGAGGTGTAGGGAGGGGTGTGTGTCTTTTTGTCAATAACAGCTGGTGCGCAATGTCTAATATTAAAGAAGTCTCGAGGTATTGCTCGCCTGAGATAGAGTACCTTATGATAAGCTGTAGACCACACTATGAACGAAAAGTTCTTATCTATATTTTTCATAGCCATCTATTTACCACCACAGATGCTGGCACGAAGACCGCTCTCAACAAACTCCATAAGGCCATAAGCAAACAAGAAAATGCTCATCCAGAAGCGGCGCTCCTAATGGCCTGGGACTTTAATGCAGACAAACTTAAATCAGTTTTACCGCATTTTTACCAGTATGTCACATGTGCAACCAGAGGAAAAAAACTCTAGACCACCTTTACTCCACACACAGAGATGCATACAAAGCTCTATTCCACCATCCATTTGGCAAATCTGACCATAATTCTATCCTCCTGATTTCTGCTTACAAGCAAAAACTAATGCAGGAAGTACCAGTGACTCGCTCAATATGGAAGTGGCCAGATGACAAAGATGTAACGCTACAGGACTGTTTGGCTAGCACAGACTGGAATATGCTCCGGGATTTATCCAATGGCATTGAGGAGTATATCACCTCAGTCATCGGCTTCATCAATATGTGCATCGAAGACGTCATCCCAGCAGTGACCGTAATGCAATATCCCAACCAGAAGCCATGGATTACAGACAACATCCGCATCGAGCTAAAGGCTAGAACTGACGCTTTCAAGGAGCGGGACACTAATCTGGATGCTTATAAGAAATCCCGCTATGCACTCAGATGAATCATCAAACAAGCAAAGCACCAATACAGGATTAAGATTGAATCCTACTACACCAGCTCTGATGCTCGTCGGATGTGGCAGGACTTGAAAACAATTACGGACTACGAAGAGAAACCCAGACGCGAGCTGCCTATTGACGCGAGCCTACCAGACTAGCTAAATGCCTTTTATGCTCACTTTGAGGCAAGCAACACTGAGGCATGCATGAGAGCACCAGCTGTTCTGGACGACTGCGTGATAACGCTCTCGGTAGCCGATGTGAGCAAGACCTTTAAACATTCACAAAGCCACGGAGCCAGATTGTTTACCAGGACGTCTACTCAAAGCATGCACAGACCAACTGGCAAGTGTTCACTGGCATTTTCAACTTCTCCCTGACTGTCACAACTACGGTGGGGAGAACAAGTATTTGAAACACTGCCGATTCTGCAGGTTTTCCTACTTACAAAGCATGTAGAGGTCTGTAATTTTTATCATAGGTAAACCTGAAGGATCTGGAGAAGGTCTGTAATGGAGGAATGGGCCAAAATCCCTGCTGCAGTGTGTGCAAACCTGGTCAAGAACTACAGGAAATGTATGATCTCTGTAATTGCAAACAAAGGTTTCTGTACCAAATATTAAGTTCTGCTTTTCTGATGTATCAAATACTTATGTCATGCAATAAAATGCAAATTAATTACTTAAAAATCATACAATGTGATTTTCTGGATTTTTGTTTTAGCTTCCGTCTCTCACAGTTGAAGTGTACCTATGATTAAAAAAATACAGACCTCTACATGCTTTGTAAATAGGAAAACCTGCAAAATCAGCAGTGTTTCAAATACTTGGTCTCCCCACTGTACATGTTTCAAGCAGACCACCATAGTCCCTGTGCCCAAATAAGCGAAGGTAACCTTCCTAAATGATTACCGTCCCGTAGCACTCACATCGGTTGCCACGAAGTGCTTTGAAAGGCTGGTCTTGGCTCACATCACCAGCATCCTCCCGGATACCCTAGACCCATTCCAATTCGCATACCTCCCCAACAGATCCACAGATGATGCAATCTCAATCACACTCCACACTGCTCTTTCCCACCTGGACAAAGGGAACACCTATGTGAGAATTCTGTTAATTGACAACAGCTCAGGTTTCAACACCATAATGCCCACGAAGCTCATCACTAAGCTAAGGACCCTGGGACTAAACACCACACTTTGCAACTGGATCCTGGACTTCCTGACGGGCTGCCACCAGGTGGTAAGGGTAGGCAACAACACTTCTGCCACGCTGATCCTCAACACTGGGGCCCCTCAGGGGTGTGTACTTAGTCCCTTCCTGTACTCCCTGTTCACCCACGACAGCTTGATCAAACACGAACAGGCCCCCGTTAACATCAACGGGGCTGTAGTGGAGCGGGTCGAGAGTTTCAAGTTCCTTGGTGTCCACATCACCAATGAACTATCATGGTCCAAATACACCAAGACAGTCATGAAGAGGGCACGACTACACCTTTTCCCCCTCTGGAGACTAAAAATATTTGGCATGTGTTCCCAGTTCTACAGCTGCACCATTGAGAGCATCTTGACCAGTTGCATCACTGCCTGGTATGGCAATTGCTCGGCATCTGACCATAAGGCGCTACAGTGGGTAGTTTGTACAGCCCGGTGCATCACCGGGGCCTAGCTTCCTGCCATCCAGGACCTATATAATAGGCATGTCAGAGGAAAGCCCATAAAATTGTCAGAGACTCCAGTAACCCAAGTCATAGACTGTTTTCTCTGCTACCGCATGGCAAGCGGTACTGGAGCGTCTAGTCTAGAACCAAAAGACTCCTCAACAGCTTCTACCCCCAAGCAATAAGACTGCAGAACAATTAATCAAATGTCCACCGGCCTATTACATTGACCCCCTCTGGAGTGATGAATCACGCTTCACCATCTGGCAGTCCAACGGACGGATCTGGGTTTGGCCGATGCCAGGAGAATGCTACCTGCCCTAAAGTTTGGTGGAGGAGGAATAATGGTCTGGGGCTGTTTTTCATGGTTCGGGCTAGGCCCCTTAGCTCCAGTGAAGGGAAATCTTAACACTAAAGTATATAATGACAGTCTAGACGATTCTGTGCTTCCAACGTTGTTGCAACAGTTTGGGGAAGGCCCTTTCTTGTTTCAGCATGACAATGTTCCCGTACATAAAGCGAGGTTCATGCAGAAATGGATTGTCGAGATTGGAACTTCACTGGCTTGCACAGTGCCCTGACCTCAACCCCATTTTATACCATTGGGATTAATTGGAACGTCGACTGCGAGCCAGGCCTAATCGCCCAACATCAGTGCCCAACCTCACTAATGGTCTTGTGGCTGATTGGAAGCAAGACCCCGAAGCAATGTTCCAACAACTAATGGAAAGCCTTCCAAGAAGAGTGGGCTGTTAGGGGGGACCAACTCCATATTAATGCCCATTATTTTGGAATGAGATGTTCGGCGAGCAGGTGTGCACATGCATTTGGTTATGTAGTGTGTACACATACTATATATATATATATATATATATATATATATTTGTCATATTTCTGATAAAAATGTCTGCCATTTAAAAGGGGCTTTACACCAGAATTTGAAATGTACTTAATTGTATTGACAAAAACTGATCCTGATCCTGAGAGACAATGTCCAATATAGCTTAATTTTATTTATTTACTTACCCCACAGCCAGCATAAGGCGCTACATTGCAGGTGCAACTATGGGAGTGGCATGGCTTATGGCAGGATGATTCAGAAAACATGCCCAAATACTCAGTCACTTTAAACCTAATGTTATAGTAACCCAAATACCATAACAAGTTGCACATATAGACTACTGGAGGATTTTATAGGATTTTTGGAATTTATATAGCATTTCCTGCAGATTAAAAAATATATATATATTGACAAATACACACCAATACAACAACATGTGTACATTGAGGGTAGCTGGTTTCTGTTAGCAGAGTTCTGAGATGTTCTGACTGCAAATAAGTACATATGTAAGGTCATACCTAGTTACAGTATAACCATTTATAACCATAGTCGGAACATTAGGTGCTCCATCTCTGCAGGTGATCCGTTTATCTGACCATTCTTGATAGACACGGTTCTTGACACACACAAATTGGTGCGCTTGGCATCTATTACCATACCCCTTTCAAAGACACTTAAATATTTAGTCTTGCCCATGAATGGCAGACATACACAATCCATGTATCAATTGTCTCAAGGAATAAACATCATTATTTAACCTGTTTCCTCACCTTCATCTACACTGATTGAAGTGGGTGACATCAGGTGACATCATCTATAAGGGATCATAGTTTTCACCTGGATTCACCTGGAAAGAGCTGTTCTTGTGTTATTACATTCTTAATGTTTTGTACACCCACTATGTGTTGGTAGTATGAAGGTTGCAAAATGTTCTCTCCACCAACATAAGGCAAGAGGGGTGTGAACAGTTTGGGGTCACCTGGGTTGCAAAGTAGGGGGTTGTTATTACGCTGATAAATGTCAATATCAATCCGGACCTTTGCCACCTACGAAATGTGTGTGATTGGACCTTCTCAAATAGTAGTTGAGTACCCCTGCTCTAGCCTATAAGCAATATAGATGTTCCTTCCCGGTAGATCAGAGTTTGTATCCCAAATGGCACCCAATTCTCTATGTATTGCACAACTTTTGACCAGGACCTATAAGGTTTGGGTAAAGAATAGTGCACCAAATAGGGAATACAGACAATGTGTACTTGTTGTAAGCAGACTCTGCTTTGCAGTGTATGTGTGCATGCGTGTGTAGTTCTATGTATGCGTGTTGGTGAGTGTATGTGTTTCAATGCATGTGTTTCAATATGTGTATGTGTGTGCATCCTGCTCTTTACACCAGTTGTTGTGTTTGTGTGTGCCACTGTGTGTTTGTCCTTGTGGCGCTGTTTATTCCAGTGTCACACTGTGTGTTCTGGGATTCTGGGGCTGGAGGCGATTCTCTTCTCCCACAGCAGCTGTGATTGGAGCTCCCAAACAGGCCAGTGTGGGCTCCCAGCACTACACCCCTGAATGGAAGGCAACAGCAGGCGCCCAGAGAGAGGGGAAGGCAGACGAGCCTGCTTCCACAGATAAACTTCTCCAGTTCTGGTCAACAACGGGATGTGCACAATACAACTGCTAATGCATTACTGTAGGCTTAAGCACGGGTGTTTACCACTGAGATTTAACTGAATCTTCACCTCAAGATCCCACATGCCCTGATTAGATGCCTTTATCTGTGATTGCCTCGGTTATGTACGCAAATGGGATTATTGCGGTCATCAATGTGGTATCCATCTCCAGAGTGCTGCAAGTGTGTGGAAGTCCTATATCCATTTGGAGAAATAAGACAGTGGGGGCGTTGTGAGGGAACAAACTGTTGGCCATCGTTCCTCCGATGCTGCAAGTCCCTTTTGTTTCTGCTGATGGGAAATGGCATTTCTTAAAGCCCAGCCTGCATGGCAGAGTTGTAGAATTGATTTCTGTGAAGGTCACTGAATGTGTTATCCTAATCAGGAAGACACAGCTGCCTTTAGTCATCCGCTGGGTAGGCCAGCACAGCCAGTGGTGGAACTACAAATGTTCAATTCACAGACTCTGCTGTTCCGCTACAATGAGAATGTAGCCGGAATGCTGGTGTTTTTCTTTTTCACTTGAGAAGAGCTGGGTCGTTTGCTTACGGCGTAGTAATAGGGCTCCACTGTTAGTAATGGTTCCATTGGCCCCAGTGGCAGGTAAGGTGAATTAACGTGTCAGGTTAGGTGAATTCATGTGACATGTTAGGAGAATTAAGTTAAGGTTAGGAAAAGTGTTAGGGTAGGGCTTTTCAACGATATTCTTAAGGGTGCCAGATTTGAAAAAGGTTATTTCAGGGGGGCCAGATATTTTCGACCATGGATTACTCTTCCTAAAACCGGTATAAAAAACAATGTTACAAACACAATTATAACCTTATAAATCACTTTTATTAAAATTTAATTTTGCTAAAGGTTTATTTTGAGTGCTTCAAGATTAGCTTATTTTTGTGCATTTGTACTTATAACACATTTGACCGGCATCACATTAATGTATTTTTTGTTTTTATTTACACATAGGAAATGTTTTATGCATGGCATATCTCAGTTGACCAGAACCATGTTCTGTTCTATTTCTTTCTCATTTCTTTATTTTGATATTTAATGGGAAAGACACATTTCAGTTGAATGTATTCAGTTGGACAACTGACAAGGTATTCCCATTTCAAGAAGCTAGGTGCATGTCACTGTAACAGTATAATTTTAAACCGTCCCCTCGCCCATACCCGGGCGCGAACCAGGGACCTTCTGCACACAACGACAACAGTCACCCTCGAAGCATCGTTACCCATCGCTCCACAAAAGCCGCGGCCCTTGCAGAGCAAGGGGAACTACTACCTCAAGGTCTCAGAGCAAGCGACGTAACCGATTGAAACGCTATTTAGCGCACACCGATAACTAAGCTAGCCGTTTCACATCCGTTACACTCACCCCCCTTTTGACCTTCCTCCTTTTTTTCCCCGCAGCAACCAGTAATCCGGGTCAACAGCATCAATGTAACAGTATAATTTTAAACCGTCCCCTCGCCCATACCCGGGCGCGAACCAGGGACCTTCTGCACACAACGACAACAGTCACCCTCGAAGCATCGTTACCCATCGCTCCACAAAAGCCGCGGCCCTTGCAGAGCAAGGGGAACTACTACTTCAAGGTCTCAGAGCAAGTGACGTAACCGATTAAAACGCTATTTAGCGCACACCGCTAACTAAGCTAGCCGTTTCACATCCGTTACATCACTACTTCACATGAGAGCCATTTGACTTAAAGAATTGTCCAGTGATCATACACTGTTAACCAGGGGGCAGGGCTACTGACGTTAAGGCTAATCCGAAGATGGTACTGGTGAGAGTATAGGGATATTGTTCTCCACGTTGGCACCAACAATGTTAGGATGAAACATTCAGAGGTCACCAAGCGCAACATAGCTTCAGTGTGTAAATCAGCTAGAAAGATGTGTCGGCATCGAGTAATTGTCTCTGGTCCTCTCCCAGTTAGGGGGAGTGATGAGCTCTACACCAGAGTATCACAACTCAATTGCTGGTTGAAAACTGTTTTCTGCCCCACCTAAAAGATAGAATTAGTAGATAATTGTCCCTCTTTCTGGGACTCACCCACAAACAGGACCAAGTCTGGCCTGTTGAGGAGTGACGGACTCCATCCTAGCTGGAGGGATGCTCTCATCTTATCTACGAACATAGACAGGGCTCTAACTCCCCTAGCTCCACAATGAGATAGGGTGCAGGCCAGGCAGCAGGCTGTTAGCCAGCCTGCCAGCTTAGTGGAGTCTGCCACTAGCACAGTCAGTGTAGTCAGCTCAACTATCCCCATTGAGACTGTGTCTGTGCCTCGATCTAGGTGGGGCAAAAATAAACATGGTGTTCGCTCTAGCAATCTTACTGGAATAAAGTCCTCCTCCATTCCTGTCATTATTGAAAGAGATTGTGATAGCTCACATCTCAAAATAAGGCTACTTAATGTTAGAGCCCTCATTTCCAAGGCAGATATAGTCAATGAACTAATCAATGAACATAATCTTGATGTGTTTGGCCTGACTGAAACATGGCTTAAACCTGATGAATATATTGTGTTAAACAAGGCCTCTCCTCGTGGTTACACTTGTGACCATATCTCCCGCGCATCTCAAAAAAGCGGAGGTGTTGCTAACATTTACGATAGCAAATTTCAATTTACCCCCCAAAAATGACGGCATTTTCGTCTTTTGAGCTTCTAGTCATGAAATCTATGCAGCCTACTCAATCACTTTTTATATCTACTGTTTGCAGGCCTCCTGGGCCGTATACTGAATTCCTATTGGACCTTGTAGTCATGGCAGATAATATTCTAATTTTTGGTGACTTTAACCTCTTGCTCCTACCTGGCACGCAGGCGTCCCATCTAGAGCTCTGGAAATGCAAATGCGCTACGCTAAATGCTAATAGTATTAGTTAAAACTCAAACGTTCATTAAAATACACATGCAGGGTATTGAATTAAAGCTACACTTGTTGTGAATCCAGGCAACAAGTCAGATTTTTTAAATGCTTTTCGGCAAAAGCATGAGAAGCTATTATCTGATAGCATTTAACACCCCAAAAGACCCGCAGGGGACGTAAACAAAATAATTAGCATAGTCGTCGCTACACAAATCGCACAAATAAAATATAAAACATTCATTACCTTTGACCATCTTCTTTGTTGGCACTTCTAGATGTCCCATAATCACTATTGGGTCTTTTTTTCCCGATTAAATCGGTCCATATATAGCCTAGATATCGATCTATGAAGACTGTGTGATAAACGGAAAAAAATAGCGTTCCATAACGTAACGTCATTTTTTTAAATTCAAAAAGTCGACGATAAACTTTCACAAAACACTTCGAAATACTTTTGTAATGCAACTTTAGGTATTAGTACACGTTAATAAGCGATAAAATTCATCAGGAGGCGATGTCAATTCTATAGGTGTCTGTTTCGAAAAAATGTCTTGGAGAGAGCTCGAACAAAACATCCGGTCGGAGACCGGAGGGAATCGATTCCCTTGATTCAGTTAGACCAAGAATCAATTGCGAATCAAATGACAAGACTCTAGACAACGTAGGCACTGCAACCTCGGCCTCATTTAATTCGATTCACTTTGAACAATTCCTTGAAGTCGCGGATGGATATTTTTTTCAATTTTCAGTGATCAGATATTCCTGCACTTTTCGACGAAACACACGTTCTGTTATAGTCACAGCCGTGATTTAACCAGTTTTATAAACATCTGATTGTTTTCTATCCACACATACTAATCATATGCATATACTATATTCCTGGCCTGAGTAGCAGGGCGCTGAAATTTTGCGCGATTTTTAACAGAATGTTCGAAAAAGTAGAGGGTCGACTTAACAGGTTAAGACATAAGGGGGGACCATAGCTATATTCAATCAAATGAATAGATTTAAACTTATTTGTAACCCTTTATCATGGTGGGTGTCTTGACAGATTTGTCTAAAATCATGTGACATAAAACATTACTTTTTTGTCCTTCCATTTATGGCAGTGTAAATTGTATTTACATCATATATTAAGCATTAATCCCTTAATTATTTAGCTAAGATATGCTAAGATGACATGGAAATATTTTAAGATGGTCATACTATGGATTGTCTAGCTATTTGATTTTGAATTTTAGGACCCCTTTAGGCATCAAAAAAAGAAAAAGATTTGATAAAATATTGATTTTGGCCCTTACTACTAAAGCCCATAGAAAATCATTGAATAACACATTCATAAATGGCCAAAAGGACAGTAAAACAGTAAATTACTTTTAAAAAACAAGCTTGACATGTCTGTCCTAAATTTAGGAAACCTTTTTGGATAGGCACAAAACTATCTTCATACTTCCATTTGTTCATGAGTCTCCCCTTTCCATAGAGTGGTAACAGTTTGTAGGTCAAACCGTTCACTGCAGACACTGCAGACATTGCAGACACTGCAGACATTTTCGTGAGAAGACATTTTCGGTCTGCCACCTTTTGCTGCAGATGTGGAAGTGCTCATATCTCTAGTTTATGGGGATTTTTTTGTTACGTACATTAACCCAGATTGGCAGTAGAATGGCCTTACTGAAGAATTCAGTGGCTTTCAACGTGGCACCGCCATAGTACGCCACATTCCCTACATAAGAAAGGCGATTGCCATTTCCCGTATGATTGATGAGGATCTCCATATTGCAAATATACGGTCCCTTACTAGACATTTGCGGGTGTTATTAAAATAGGCCGATGGCCTCCGGGAAGTTATCAAATAAAGTATCTAGGACATTTGGATTCCGCTGTATAAAATAGTAAATTTGAAATTTTTCTGCTGTTCCAGAAAATTCTGTATATTGTGTGCATATATATACAATATATTGTATATTGCAAATGGACAAAACATCACCAAATGGACATGGCTGTTTCTTGTAAATGGAAAAGACTTCGAAGACGAAATTCGGTGAGCACAGGTTTGGCTAAGTGTACTTTTAGTCCAGAAACAAGATAGCATTGAGGCTTCAACGCTCTTTGAGTTAATGCACATTTTCTGGGATTAACCAGTTATGCATTAGGGGGCGCTATTAAAATGTTTGGATGAAAAACGTTCCCATTTTAAACAAGATATTTTGTCACGGAAAGATGCTTGACTATGCATATAATTGACAGCTTTGGAAAGAAAACACTTTGACGTTTCCAAAACTGCAAAGATAGTCTGTGAGTGCCACAGAACTGATGTTACAGGCGAAACCCAGATAAAAATCCAACCAGGAAGTGCCGCATTTTTTGAAACCGCCTCATGCCAATGACTCCTTATATGGCTGTGAATGAGCTACGAATCAGCTTACGTTTTCCACGTATTCCCCAAGGTGTCTACAGCATTGTGACGTCTTTTTACCCATTTCCATTGAAGAATAGCCATAAGGGACCATATATAGCAAGTGGTCACATGGTGTCTCCCGCAGAAAATCTTGCGTAAAATACTGAGTTAGCCATTTTTCCAATCGCTTCTTATGAGAAACCAATTGCCTCGACGGATATATTATCGAATATATATGTTAAAAACACCTTGAGGATGGATCCTAAACAATGTTTGCCGTGTTTCTGTCGATATTATGGAGTTAATTTTGAAAAAAAGTTTGGCGTTGTAGTGGTAGCATTTTCCGGTCGATTTGTCAGCCAAGCATGATGAATAAACGGAAGCTATTTCGTCTACAAAAATAATATTTTTGGAAAAAAGGAACATTTGCTATCAAACTGGGAGTCTCCTTAGTGAAAGCATCCGAAGTTCTTCAATGGTAAATTATTTAATTTGGTTGCTTTTCTTATTTTCGTGAAAATGTTGCCTGCTGCCAGCAGAGCCTAGCATGATAAACTTACACAAATGCTTGTCTAGCGTTGGCTGTAACGCATATTTTTAAAAACTGAGATGACAGTGTTGTTAAATGACAAAATCGGTAATACAGCGCAAATTTGACCACTTCACGTCAAATTACATAAAACTACGGTGTAATAGAACCATATCATAATTTACGATAAATCGTACAACGTCCATTTGATGATGGTTAAACAAATGTGTTTTTCCCCCCCAAAAAAGTTTTTGATCCAGAGCTCTAAGTGATTTCTGTGATTTCTGTACTCACACACACACGCAGTCAATGTGGAGTGACACAGTGTGGGGCTTATAGAGACACAGAGCCTGCAATAGTTACCTGCGTTCGAACCGTTAAATAACCGTCAGACATAGAGCTCTGAAGCTTCATAAACATGTTCCAGAGTTTAAGTCGTAGTGCACAGTGAGTTATATGGCTCTAGAAGGTCCTCGGGCTCAGAAACACCATTTGCAATAACTTCAATACATTTTTAACGTTGCGAAAATGAGGACATTTAGAAAAGTCCCAGGATCACAAGACCAGATGCATTGAAACCGGCTCAGCCCATAGAGACAGACCCTAGAGTTTCTGTCCGATAGCTCTTTCAAGGACCCCGTAGCAATACCCAGAAATAGTTCATTTTCAACACTAATTATGGTCGCTGCTCGGGCTCCAAATAACCTATCGAGCTGAAACTCGGGATTTGGGGTTGCCTCAGCTAGGCCTACACATAATGTCAGAACTTGACCTGCAGCTAGAACGTAACTATGTGTTTTATTTTATTTTAATTGTTTTAACAGAAGGCGCTGTTAATTCTGGGCCGGCTCTGAAATATGTGATATTTGGCTTCTAAACGAGTTAGACAAAGTGGGTTTGGTGTCAGAGTGATATGTTATTGACTGGTGAACAATGGCTGACTTTTGTCCATTTCCAACAAGTTTAAACAGTGATGAAATCAGGCTGAAATCAACACTGAACAGGCTGAAATCAACACTGAACGTGTTGGCAAATGGAATCACTGTAGTCTCTAGGCCGTGCCGAGTTCAACAAGGTGCCCCACTTGACAGTAGCTCGCTCGGTCTGACCGCAGCGACCGTCTAACAATGTAGGCCCAAAATTAAGCATGATCTAAATTTGAGTTGCTTTTGGGCGACAGCGGCAGAACCGCTGAGGCTATAAACACAATTCAACCACAGGAACATTCCTAAGGATCTGTGCAAGCCTAACATTGACATGTGGAATTAACCCGTAACAACGTAACGTGTTTATGTGTGTTCATTTTTATATGGTTTTTAACAGAAGGCATGATGAATTGTGGGCCGGCTCTGAAATATGTGATATTTGGCTTCTAAACGAGTTAGACAAAGTGGGTTTGGTGTCAGAGTGATATGTTATTGACTGGTGAACACTGGCTGACTTTTGTCCATTTCCAACAAGTTTAAACAGTGATGAAATCAGGCTGAAATCAACACTGAACAGGCTTAAATAAACACTGAACGTGTTGGCAAATGGAATCACTGTAGTCTCTAGGCCGTGCCGAGTTCAACAAGGTGCCCCACTTGACAGTAGCTCGCTCGGTCTGACCGCAGCGACCGTCTAACAATGTAGGCCCAAAATTAAGCATGATCTAAATTTGAGTTGCTTTTGGGCGACAGCGGCAGAACCGCTGAGGCTATAAACACAATTCAACCACAGGAACATTCCCAAGGATCTGTGCAAGCCTAACATTGTTTATGTGTGTTCATTTTTATATGGTTTTTAACAGAAGGCATGATGAATTGTGGGCCGGC
Organism: Oncorhynchus keta; assembly: GCF_023373465.1. NCBI lineage: Eukaryota > Metazoa > Chordata > Actinopteri > Salmoniformes > Salmonidae > Oncorhynchus > Oncorhynchus keta. Next base: position 54,646,393 of record NC_068434.1, read on the forward strand.
ACTGAAATATGTGATAGTTGGCTTCTAAAAGAGTTGGACAAAGTGAGTTTGATGTCAGTATGTATAAGTTTGGTGTCAGTATGATATCTTATTGATTGATGACTGACTTGATGGCAGTATAATATACTGGCACTGTACATTTTATATTGCCAATGGACAGTGTACATTTCCAATATATTTAATGAGGGATTTACTATTTCCAAATGGACAGGCTGAAAACAACACCAACGAGTGATGGAGAGGAACCACTATCACTGCTTGGGCATCCCGAGTTCAATGAGCCAGTCAATTGGGCAGTTCTGCAGTTTTTTAGAGCATGACCAATTTGTATCGGTAAATGCCCATTGTAATACATTGCAAATGGACAGCGTATATTTCCAATGTATTTAATGAGGGATTTAACATCATCAAATGGACAGGCTGAAATCAACACCAACGAGTGATGAAGAGGAACCACTATCACTAATAGGCCCACTATCACTGATAGACCATCCCTAGTTCAATGAGCCAGTCAATTGGGCATTTCAGCAGTAAATTAGAGCATGACCAATTCGTGTTGGTAAATGCCAATAGGAAAAGACAGTGCAAATTCACAGTGTGCATTTCCAATGCATTTAATGAAGGATTTACCATCACCAAATGGACAGGCTGAAATCAACACCAACGAATGATGGAGAGGAACCACTATCCCTAATAGGCCCACTATCACTGCTCGGCCATCCCGAGTTCAACAAGCCAGTCAACTGGGCATTTCTGCAGTATATTAGAGCATGTTCAATTCGTGATTGTAAATGCCCATGGTAAGACATTGCAAATGGACAGTGTTCAATTGTACATTTTCAATGTATTTAATGAGAGATTTAACATCACCAAATGGACAGGCTGAAATCAACACCAATGAGTGATTGGACAGTGTCCATTACACATATCCATTACACACATTACATGGTTCCAAGATGGCGTAGCATTAAGTCGTCCTGTCGTTTCGTCTCTCTGTATATATCGTCTCTTTTTCGTTTTAGATATTTTTTAGATATTTTTCTTCGCATATCTTTAAAAACATTTTGCTCAACCTAAGCTTCCAAATACTCTCCTGCAACCCGTCTCACCCAATGTAGCTACTTTTCCTAAAGTATTTATATTTACTTCGGTACCGGAACCCCTCAACTGAAGCTAGCCAGCTAACCACCAGCTATGCTAGCGGTCTTCAGCTAACCGGTCATCAGCTAACCTTTAGCTCGGAAAGCTCTCGCCAGTTTGAACAACGCGACGCTAACCAGAGCATAACGGACCTATTTATTTTTTTATCCCCGGATTCCCACCGTACACGGAACATTTTTCAGCTGGATCTTCACAACTAGCTATCGAGGTTGATTACCGCAACCCTGGTTGATTACTCCTGGCTAGCGTTTCCACCCACGTAGCTTGAAGCTAGCCCGGCCAGAGCTCATGTGCTGCCACCGTAGCATACTCCTGGGCTACAATACCCGGACCCACGACCGGTCTATCGATGCCACCGCATGAAGAGGAATAAACAGACTCACCCCAAAGGCTAACTCTCTAGCCCTCGCTATCTCCTTGCTTGATAATTCGGCATGCTAACTGCTAGCTTGTTTAGCCCAGGTCCGCGAACTACAACCTTGTTTACCCCGGCCTGCTAATCCGTTAGCTTGTTAGCACAGGCCTGCTAACCGTCTGCATCGCCGCGTCCCAAACACGCAGTGGCCCATATGTACTTTCTATCTCTTCCCGATTAAAAAAAAATAATTGTTTATACCTTCCGGAAACCTGCCTCGCCCAATGTGATACGGAATCGCTATTATTTTTAATTTTTAGAACACACTCAAGAACCTCCAGAAGCTAACCAGCTAACTAGCTTCAAGCAATTTGTCATTGTTCGTTTTTTTAACCTGCATAACACTCGCCAGTCCAGCCCCCCTGCCCCATCCACCGATGCCCCCTGGACTCTGATCACTTGGCTACATAGCTGATGCACGCTGGACTGTCCATTAATCACGGTACTCCATTCTGGTTGTTTGTTTTATCTGTCGGCCCCGTTGGCTAGTCAATGCCATTTTACCTGCTGTTGTTGTACCAGCTGATTAGCTGTTGTCTCACCCACTGCTTTAGCTAGCTTTCCCAATTCAACACCTGTGATTACTGTATGCCTCGCTGTATGTCTCTCTCAAATGTCAATATGCCTTGTATACTGTTGCTCAGGTTAGTTATCATTGTTTTAGTTCACAATGGAGCCCCAGTCCCACTCCTCATACCCCTGATACCTCCTTTGTCCCACCTCCCACATATGCGGTGACCTCACCCATTACAACCAGCATGTCCAGAGATAAAACCTCTCTCATCATCACCCAGTGCCTGGGCTTACCTCTGCCGTACCCGCACCCCACCATACTGCGCATTATGCCCTGAATATATTCTACCATGCCCAGAAACCTGCTCCTCTTATTCTCTGTCCCCAACGCTCTCGGCGACCAGTTTTGATAGCCTTTAGCCGCACCCTCATACTACTTCTTCTCTGTTCCGCGGGTGATGTGGAGGTAAACCCAGGCCCTGCATGTCCCCAGGCACCCTCATTTGTTGACTTCTGTGATCGAAAAAGCCTTGGTTTCATGCATGTCAACATCAGAAGCCTCCTCCCTAAGTTTGTTTTACTCACTGCTTTAGCACACTCTGCTAACCCTGATGTCCTTGTCGTGTCTGAATCCTGGCTCAGGAAGGCCACCAAAAATTCAGAGATTTCCATACCCAACTATAACATCTTCCGTCAAGATAGAACTGCCAAAGGGGAGGAGTTGCAGTCTACTGCAGAGATAGCCTGCAAAGTAATGTCATACTTTCCAGGTCCATACCCAAACAGTTCGAACTACTAATTCTGAAAACTTACTATCTCCAGAAATAAGTCTCTCACTGTTGCCGCCTGCTACCGACCCCCTCAACTCCCAGCTGTGCCCTGGACACCATTTGTGAATTGATTGCCCCCCATCTAGCTTCAGAGTTTGTTCTGTTAGGTGACCTAAACTGGGATATGCTTAACACCCCGGCAGTCCTACAATCTAAGCTAGATGCCCTCAATCTCACACAAATCATCAAGGAACCCACCAGGTACAACCCTAACTCTGTAAGCAAGGGGACCCTCATAGACGTCATCCTGACCAACTGGCCCTCCAAATACACCTCCGCTGTCTTCAACCAGGATCTCAGCGACCACTGCCTCATTGCCTGTATCCGCTACGGTGCCGCAGTCAAACGACCACCCCTCATCACTGTCAAACGCTCCCTAAAACACTTCTGTGAGCAGGCCTTTCTAATCGACCTGGCCCGGGTATCCTGGAAGGACATTGACCTCATCCCGTCAGTTGAGGATGCCTGGTCATTCTTTAAGAGTAACTTCCTCACCATCTTAGATAAGCATGCTCCGTTCAAAAAATGCAGAACTAAGAACAGATATAGCCCCTGGTTCACTCCAGACCTGACTGCCCTTGACCAGCACAAAAACATCCTGTGGCGGACTGCAATAGCATCGAACAGTCCCCGCGATATGCAACTGTTCAGGGAAGTCAGGAACCAATACACGCAGTCAGTCAGGAAAGCTAAGGCCAGCTTCTTCAGGCAGAAGTTTGCATCCTGTAGCTCCAACTCCAAAAAGTTCTAGGACACTGTGAAGTCCATGGAGAACAAGATCACCTCCTCCCAGCTGCCCACTGCACTAAGGCTAGGGAACACGGTCACCACCGACAAATCCATGATTATCGAAAACTTCAACAAGCATTTCTCAACGGCTGACCATTCCATCCACCTGGCTACTCCTACCTCGGCCAACAGCTCCACCCCCCCCGCAGCTCCTCGCCCAAGCCTCTCCAGGTTCTCCTTTACCCAAATCCAGATAGCAGATGTTCTGAAAGAGCTGCAAAACCTGGACTCGTATAAATCAGCTGGGCTTGACAATCTGGACCCTCTATTTCTGAAACTATCCGCCGCCATTGTCGCAACCCCTATTACCAGCCTGTTCAACCTCTCTTTCATATCATCTGAGATCCCCAAGGATTGGAAAGCTGCCACAGTCATCCCCCTCTTCAAAGGGGGAGACACCCTGGACCCAAACTGTTACAGACCTATATCTATTCTGCCATGCCTATCTAAGGTCTTCGAAAGCCAAGTCAACAAACAGGTCACTGACCATCTGGAATCCCACCGTACCTTCTCCGCTATGCAATCTGGTTTCCGAGCCGGTCACGGGTGCACCTCAGCCACACTCAAGGTACTAAACGACATCATAACCGCCATCGATAAAAGACAGTACTGTGCAGCCGTCTTCATCGACCTTGCCAAGGATTTCGACTCTGTCAATCACCATATTCTTATCAGCAGACTCAGTAGCCTCGGTTTTTTGGATGACTGCCTTGCCTGGTTCACCAATTACTTTGCAGACAGAGTTCAGTGTGTCAAATCGGAGGGCATGCTGTCCGGTCCTCTGGCAGTCTCTATGGGGGTGCCACAGGGTTCAATTCTCGGGCCGACTCTTTTCTCTGTATATATCAATGATGTTGCTCTTGCTGCGGGCGATTCCCTGATCCACCTCTACGCAGACGACACCATTCTATATACTTTCGGGCCGTCATTGGACACTGTGCTATCTAACCTCCAAACGAGCTTCAATGCCATACAACACTCCTTCCGTGGCCTCCAACTGCTCTTAAACGCTAGTAAAACCAAATGCATGCTTTTCAACCGATCGCTGCCTGCACCCGCATGCCCGACTAGCATCACCATACTGGATGGTTCCGACCTTGAATATGTGGACACCTATAAGTACCTAGGTGTCTGGCTAGACTGCAAAATCTCCTTCCAGACCCATATCAAACATCTCCAATCGAAAATCAAATCAAGAGTCCGCAACAAAGCCTCCTTCACTCACGCTGCCAAGCTTACCCTAGTAAAACTGACTATCCTACCGATCCTCGACTTCGGCGATGTCATCTACAAAATTGCTTCCAACACTCTACTCAGCAAATTGGATGCAGTTTATCACAGTGCCATCCGTTTTGTCACTAAAGCACCTTGTACTACCCACCACTGCGACTTGTACGCTCTAGTCGGCTGGCCCTCGCTACATATTCGTCGCCAGACCCACTGGCTCCAGGTCATCTACAAGGCCATGCTAGGTAAAGCTCCGCCTTATCTCAGTTCACTGGTCACGATGGCAACACCCATCCGTAGCACGCGCTCCAGCAGGTGTATCTCACTGATCATCCCTAAAGCCAACACCTCATTCGGCCGCCTTTCGTTCCAGTACTCTGCTGCCTGTGACTGGAACGAATTGCAAAAATCGATGAAGTTGGAGACTTTTATCTCCCTCACCAACTTCAAACATCAGCTATCTGAGCAGCTAACCGATCGCTGCAGCTGTACATAATCTATTGGAAAATAGCCCACCCATTTTCACCTACCTCATCCCCACAGTTTTTATTTATTTACTTTTATGCTCTTTTGCACACCAATATCTCTACCTGTACATGATCATCTGATCATTTATCACTCCAGTGTTAATCTGCAATACTGTAATTATTTGCCTACCTCCTCATGCATTTTGCACACATTGTTTCAATATTACTTTTTTTTCTGTGTTATTGACTTGTTAATTGTTTACTCCATGTGTAACTCTGTGTTGTCTGTTCACACTACTATGCCTTATCTTGGCCAGGTCGCAGTTGCAAATGAGAACTTGTTCTCAACTAGCCTACCTGGTTAAATAAAGGTGAAATATATATATTTTTTTAAATGCTATATTGTCAGTGTGAACAAGCTCTTCTTCAAGTTGACTGTGTCCATTGCCAATGTATATCCATAATGACTTCACATTATGAAATGGACATGCTGAATCAACATCAGTGAGAAATTATTGCTTCCTATAACTTCCTATGATCAAACATGGCAAATAGACCTTCTAGGTTGATTCAGGGCTTAAGATAGTGAAATATATCACGTGGTCAGTATATATACCATTTGGACATTTCTTATGCCATTTGGACATGGTTCACTGACTTCTGGGTTTGGAAGCAGACTTCCTATGATCATATATGGCAAATGGACATAAAATCCTGATTTGGCACTTTCAATACTTATATATGCCATTTGGACATTTCTTATGCCATTTGGACATGGTTCACTGACTTTTGGGTTAGGAAGCCGACTTCCTATGATCATATGGCAAATGGACAAAACATAGGCCTGATGGACAAACTCAATAAAATAAGACAAATGTACAGTATATCACAAAAGTGAATACACCACTCACGTTTTTGTAAATATTTGAGTATATCTTTTCATGTGACAACACTGAAGAAATGACACTTTGCTACAATGTAAAGTAGTGAGTGTGCAGCTTGTTTAACCTCTAGCGACGAGCAATCCCGTATCCGGGAGCATAATCATAGCCTCAAGCTCATTACCATAACGCAACGTTTCCTATTCATGAAAATCGCAAATTAAATGAAATAAATATATTCAAACACAAGCTTAGCCTTTTGTTAGCAACACTGTCATCTCAGATTTTCAAAATATGCTTTTCAACCAAAGCTACACAAGCATTTGTGTAAGCATATTGATAGCCTAGCATAGCATTAAGCCTAGTATTCAGCAGGCAACATTTTCACAAAAACAAGAATAGCATTCAAATAAAATAATTTACCTTTGAAGAACTTTGGATGTTTTCAATGACGAGACTCTTAGTTAGATAGCAAATGTTCATTTTTTCCAAAAAGCTTATTTGTGTAGACGAAATAGCTCCGTTTTGTTCATCACGTTTGGCTAAGAAAAAGACCGGGAAAATGCAGTCACTTACAACGCCAAACTTTTTTTCCAAATTAGCTCCATGATATCGACAGAAACATGGCAAACGTTGTTTAGAATCAATCCTCAACGTGTTTTTGACATATCTATTCGATAATCTATCAGTGGTGGCAGTTGACTTCTCATCAGAAGCAAACGGAAAAATACTGCAGCTGGAGATTACGCAATAATTGCGACGGAGGACACCAAGCGACCACCTGGTAGATGTAGTCTCTTATGGTCAATCTTCCAATGATATGCCTACAAATACGTCACAATGCTGTCGACACCTTGGGGAAGCGACAGAAAGCCTAAGCTCATTCGTGGTCCATTCACAGCCATATAAGGAGTCATTGGCATGAGGCGGTTTCAAAAAATGCGGCACTTCCTGATTGGATTTTTATCTGTTTTTTTTCTGTAACATCAGTTCTGTGGCACTCACAGAAAATATCTTTGCAGTTTTGGAAACGTCAGAGTGTTTTCTTTCCAAATTATATGCATAGTCGAGAATCTTTCCGTGACAAAATATCCTGTTTAAAACGGGAACGTTTTTCATCTAAAAATTGTAATATATTCAAGAAGTTAACAGTGTAAATTTGCTGTCCCCTCAAAATAACTCAACACACAGCCATTAATGTCTTAACCGCTGGCAACAAAAGTGAATACACCCCTAAGTGAAAATGCCCAAAGTGTCATTATTTTGTGTGGTCACCATCATTTCCCAGCACTGCCTTATCCTATTAGAGCTCCCCCCTACTTTGTGCAATTTCTGCCTGAAGAAAATCTAACAGCCTGTAGCTCAGGCACAGAACCAAGGATATGCATATTATTTTCGTACCATTTGAAAGATAGAGCGCTGAAGTTTGTGTAAATGTGAATTGAATGTAGGAGAATATAACACAATAGATCTGGTTTAGATAAAACAATGAAAAAAACATACGTTTTTATTTTTCTTTTTCTATCATCATCTTTAAAATGAACAAAATAAAACAAACATTCAGATAGGATTATGGGGACAATTTCAGTGAAACACATGAGGGCAACAGTACTTGTGCAAAGTTTCAGAATGATAACTTCCAAAATGAGTGTGCTACATGACATTTATCATGAAGTCACCCAGGTGTCCCACACAAGTAGCCCAAATGTACCCAAGTGGCCAAATTGGTGAAGGTATACATTTTGAAACAAATAACTGTATACAAAATACCAAAATGCTACCAAAATGGTATTCTAACACCCCCCCCCCCCCTTTGTCATTCTGCCCCTGAACAGGCAGTTAACCCACTGTTCCTAGGCCGTCATTGAAAATAAGAATTTGTTCTTAACTGACTTGCCTAGTAAAATAAAGGTAAAATAAAAAAATAAAAAATTGAGAAAAATAAATGAAAATAAATTATTGATATAAAAATAAAAAATAAATATATATATATACATTTACAAAATAACATGGGTAACTATTTACACACTTTCAATATTTGGAAGACCCGTCTTCTATCAAATCAAATCAATTTATTTAGCCCCAGCCTAAAACCCCAAATAGCAAGCAATGCTGGTGTAGAAGCACGGTGGCTAGGAAAAACTCCCTAGAAAGGCAAAAACCTAGGAAGAAACCTAGAGAGGAACCAGGCTATGAGGGGTGGCCAGTCCTCTTCTGTCTGTGCCGGGTGGAGATGACAGTGGTTGTAGAGGGTGCAACAGGACAGCACCTCAAGAGTAAATATGAACAGTTTAGGGTTCCATAGCCGCAGGCAGAACAGTTGAACAGTTGAAACTGGAACAGCGGCAAGGCCAGGTGGACTGGGGACAGCAAGGAGTCATCATGCCAGGTAGTCCTGACGCATGGTCCTAGGGCTCAGGTCCTCCTCCGAGAGAAAGAGAGAATTAGAGAGAGCATACTTAAATTCACACAGGACACCGGATAAGACTCCCATTTGGAGTCAGTGTCACTGTGAAAGAAAATGTTCAGTTAGAATAGTTTCACATATGAGCCCTGTATCAACAGGTATTATAAACAGATATATATAGAGAGTACAGGGAACATAAGGTTGAATATATTATTATGACCTTCTAGATCTACTGTCTCTTTTATATTATGATGTTTCAGCTAGATCTACTGTCTTTATTATATTACAACAGACCAGCTGTATCTACTATCTCTATTTCACTTTGGGCATTGTTGTGGGCCTGCCCTCCCCTCAACAGCCTCAAATAGGCTATTCCATGTGGGTTGGGGTGGGGCGGCAGACACACGCATCTCACATTTCATGACATTACATGTTTATATATTGCTTCTAAAATGTACAAAAAAAATCACAAATAATATTTCATATTATTAATTTCAAACAAGGGCATTAGCATGATAAGAACTTACCAGTCCAAAACGATATCCACTACCGTTTAAAACATATACCTCCACAATTGCTAAATGAATCAAATCAAATCAAATAAAATTTATTTATATAGCCCTTCGTACATCAGCTGATATCTCAAAGTGCTGTACAGAAACCCAGCCTAAAACCCCAAACAGCAAACAATGCAGGTGTAAAAGCACGGTGGCTAGGAAAAACTCCCTAGAAAGGCCAAAACCTAGGAAGAAACCTAGAGAGGAACCGGGCTATGTGGGGTGGCCAGTCCTCTTCTGGCTGTGCCGGGTAGAGATTATAACAGAACATGACCAAGATGTTCATAAATGACCAGCATGGTCGAATAATAATAAGGCAGAACAGTTGAAACTGGAGCAGCAGCACAGTCAGGTGGACTGGGGACAGCAAGGAACCATCATGTCAGGTAGTCCTGGGGCACGGTCCTAGGGCTCAGGTCCTCCGAGAGAGAGAAAGAAAGAGAGAATTAGAGAGAGCATATGTGGGGTGTCCAGTCCTCTTCTGGCTGTGCCGGGTGGAGATTATAACAGAACGTGGCCAAGATGTTCAAGATGAATCGTCTTATAACAATCTCTGTCTCACTTTGCCAATCAATTTATTCTAAAATTGTGTGTACATCTGTATATCTAGACATAGATTTAGTTTTCCCTGACATAGTCGCCATAAATGGTTGATATATAAACAGCTGAATCTGTGCGTTTACCAAACAATGCAGTGCGTAATATGTGTTTCTCCTTCCGGTATGAAACTTCAATAGCGGATTACTCTCGTTACGCTGGAGCTTACTACATGGGCTGGTCTTGCAACACATAAACATGGCCTATTGCCGTTTACCTCAGCTCATTGGCTATCTACCCAGCTAGATTTCAAAACGATCAGTGGTCATTGGGTTAAAAGACAGTCAATCAACGAAACAGCGGGCAAATCATTGGTGCACAATGATGTCATGACTTGTCTTCAAATCGGTTTCTTACAGTCAATACGTCCCGCGAAATTGCCCATCACGTTTGATTGTGTTACAAACAAACCAGTTGATTGCAGTGAAACCAAACATGACTGGAAAAGTCACGTTCTGTGTGGGTTATTTACCTGGAATGTGTCATCAAAAATGGAATGAGACGGAATTCACGACACAAGCGGTTCACAAAATGTTCTGTGTTAGGCTATAAAAACTGATTTTATCAAACAAAAGATCATTGATTGTGTAACAATGAGCATTGGAATTGCAAACAGGCGAAGATCGTCAAAGGTAAACTATTTCTATTAATGCAGTTTGTGATTATGTTATGCCTGTGCTGGTTAAAATTGTTGTTTTTTATAGGGCTTTTTTTTTAAATATTTTTTTTGTTTAGGGCTCGGGATGAACACTATGAAGGGCAACAATTGTTTTTTCAGAACCTCAGAGTGTTCTTTGCCATGAGGTGCCATGTTAAACTTCCAGTGACCAGTCAGTATGAGGATAGTGTGAGAGCGATGACACCAAATATAACACATCTGCTCCCCATTCACACCTGACATCTTGTAACACTAGCGAGTCACATGACACCGGGGAGGGAAAATGGCTAATTGGGCCCAATTTACTACATATGTGTAATTGAGACTTTTTGTGTTCAGAGTTTGACATTTTCACCCTTGGGACTGGACTTTGTGACCCTTTCCCGTATGAAAAGCTAAAGTGGAGCGCACTCGCCCCCATTGGCATATGACATATGTTCTATTTATACACAGTATATAGTTTTACATTTTATTTAGCTAGGCATGTCTGAACACATTTTTATTTACAATGATGGCCTAGGAACAGTGGGTTAAATGCCTTGTTCAGGGGCAGAATGACAGACTTTTACATTGTCAGCTCAGGGATTCGATCTAGCAACCTTTCGTTTACTGGCCCAATACTCTAACCACTAGGCCACCTTCCACCCCTATACAATACTGACCTAATATTGACCACTTGAAATATGTTTTTGATGAACTGCCGTCCATTTGAGTGTTATTTGCGATTGTGTACATGGTTCGCCCAATGCCAATAAGATGCTATACATTTTTATCCATTTCATGGGGGTCTTCCCTTACCAACAAGTCCGTTTGTAAAATGTCTGCCCTGCAAGAGCCGGCCTGGTAAACTGTAAGTGCTGTTATTGTGAAGTGGAAACGTCTAGGAGCAACAACGGCTCAGTCTCAAGGTGGTAGGCCACACAAGCTCACAGAATGGGACAGCTCGTGCACAACTCGTCTGTCCTCGGTTTCAACACTCACTACCGAGTTTCCGAAGTGCCTCTGAAAGCAACATCAGCACAATAACTGTTTGTCGGAAGCTTCATGAAATGGGTTTCCATGGCCGAGCAGGCGCACACAAGCCTAAGATCACCATGCACAATGCCAAGCGTTGGTTGGAGCGGTGTAAATCTCGCCACTGTTGGACTCTGGAGCAGTGGAAATGCATTCTCTGGAGTGATGAATCAATTCCAGAAAGATGGTTTAACAAATTCTGTATTTCTGGCTTTTCTTAATCAGATAAAGTAGTCCAGGATTTCTTTCTTTCAGAACGGCTGCTCGTTTAAGTTATTGGGCTAAGCGAAGCGCATATTGTTTGATCTGACAACTGGCGCATGCACGCAACATTCAAAAAGTTATTTTGGACGTTTTCTGTTTTATACATTTCTGTGTTTTATGTTTGTGCTTTTCTAATAACCGTTTTCTTTCTTCATGCAAGTGACTCATTGAACGAACCCTCACTATCTGCAATTCGGCAGTATGCCCAGACCCTTTTTGAGAACGATAACGATAGTTATCTTAGGTCTCAGCTTAGAGAGAAGAATCCTTGTGAGGTATTGGTCTGTCACATGCATGACCCAGTATTGGTCGGTCACATGAATGAAGCAGATGTTAATGATGAATTAATTATGAATCATGCAAATATGACTTGTCTGCAGTATATAAGAGAACTAACAGAACTGCCCCATTAGAGCTCACTTCAGACCGGTACTTTTTGCATCTAAGTTTGACTGTGTCCTCTCCAGCTTGCTGACAATTAAGAGTGATCCATTTAGGATTGACTTCAAGTGTCCCCATGTAAGAATTTCCACAACAGAGGGAGCATGGCAAAAAATTGCAGACAGAGTAAATGCGCATGGGAAGTGGCACGATTCCAATATCGAATAGGCCTAGCTTACACACATGAGTGATTAGTAATAATGCTTTCAATTTATAGAACACTTTTATTGCACCGCTGGTGATATTAAGTGTCAAGGCTATGGCCTAATATGTAATTTGTAGTAACAATTTCATAATTGTAATGGTAGGCCCATTCCATAGCATGTATAGGATGAATAATTATTTATTTAATTCTCAGGCAACTGTGGTCTGTTTAGTTGTGACCCCATGGGAGTCATAGATCATCTGACAAAAGAAGTAAGGAAGATCATTGAATTAAATGTGTTTCTGAAAATTATTTGGTTTGGTGAAATTGTAGGCTACAGTAACCTGTTAGTTAATGCTGTGAAAATATTTATATTCATGAAGTCTCCTTCATTTGGTCCAGAGTGACTTTGAATTGGAGATGTGTCCCATCTATAGAACCAAAGACATTTGGAAAATGTATCATGTTTATCATGTTGCCTAGGTTTATTGATGTCACGCCTTGATCTGTTTCACCTGTCTTTGTGGTTGTCTCCACCCTCCTCCAGGTGTCGCCCATCTTCCCCATTATCCCCTGTGTACTTATACCTGTGTTTTCTGCTTGTCTGTTGCCAGTTTGTCTTGTTTGTCAAGCTTACCAGCATTTGTTCCTGTCAGCGCCTGTCTTTCCCAGCATCTCTTTTTCTTGCCCTCCTGGTTTGTGACCCTTGCCTGTCCGGACCCTGTACCCGCCCGCTTGACCACTCTGTCCGTACCTGAGCCTGCCTGCCGTCCTGTACCTTCGCTCCACCTATGGATTACTGACCCCTGCCTGTCTTGACCTGTCGTTGCCTGCCTCGGTGGTTACAATAAACATTGTTACTTCAGACAGTCTGCACTTGGGTCTTCATTCCTGATAATGAGATTAGCAAAGCATCACTGGTGGTCAACTGATCGCAGCCAACTGTACCTAGTTCAGCATCGCCCACACATAAGAAAACTTCTTGTGGAAAAAAAATGCTAAGCAATACACAGAGTTTGTATAGCAGTCAAAGCGAAACCGTGTAGGGTTACATTTGCAATATATGGGTTGAGTAAATTGACCAGCTATATGAGTGATTGTGTGGAAAAACAATAATGTCAAGTGGATTTTCCAAGAAGGGACAGGCCATAGTGATGAATAAGAATCTGATTGGCGGAGAAGTCCCATATTTATTCATCAGGACAGGATAAATCTTGCTAAATCACTAATCCTGCTTTCTGGAATACCCCTTGAATCCAATGTTTCATGAGCTAAAATAAAAAAATTGCAATAATATGCACAAAAATTATATTTCTCTCCAAATTTGTGTACTAAATTGTTTACTTCCCTGTTAGTGAGAATTTCTCATTTGCCAAGATAATCCACCCACCTGACAAGTGTGGCATATCATAAAAGGGATTAATGAATCAAATCAAATTGTATTTGTTACATGTGGCGAATACAACGGCTCTAGATCTTACAGTGAAATGCTCACCTACAAGCCCTTAACCAAAAATTCATTTTTAAGAAAAATGAAGTGTCAAGAAAGTGTTTAATAAATCAATTGAAGTAAACAGTATATAAATAAAATAAATTAGAGACTATAAAATAACAAATAATTAAAGAGCAACAATAAAGTAACCGTAAAAAGTCTATATACAAGGGGGTACCGGTACAGAGTCAATGTGTGGGGGCACAGGTTAGTCGAGGTAATTGAGGTAATATGTACATGTGGGTAGTTATTTAAAGTGACTATGCATAGTTAATAACAGAGAGTAGCAGCAGTATAAAAGAGGGGGGAGGGCAATGCAAGTAGTCTGTGTTGCCATTGGATTCGATGTTCAGGAGTCTTATGGCTTGTGGGTAGAAGCTGTTTAGAAGCCTCTTGGACCTAGACTTGGACCTAGGCTCCGGTACCGCTTGCTGTGCAGTAGCAGAGAGAACTGTCTATGACTAGGGTGGCTGGAGTCATTTTTAGGGCCTTCCTCTGACACCACCTGGTATAGAGTTCCTGGATAGCAGGAAGCATGGCCCCAGTGATGTTCTGGGCCGTATGCACTACCCTCTGTAGTGCCTTGCGGTCGGAGGCCGAGCAGTTGCCATACCAGGCGGTGATGCAACCAGTCAGGATGCTCTCAATGGTGCAGCTATAGAACTTTTTGAGTATCTGAGGACCCATGCCAAATCTTTCCAGTCTCCTGAGGGGGAATAGGCGTTGTTGTGCACTCTTCACAACTGTCTTGGTGTGTTTCGAACATGATAGTTAGTTGGTGATGTGGACACCAAGATACTTAATGCTCTCAACCTGCACAACTACAGCCCTGTTGATGAGATTGGGGGCGTGCTCGGCCCTCCTTTTCCTGGAGTCCACGATCATCTCCTTTGTCTTGATCACATTGAGGGAGAGGTTGTTATCCTGGCACCAGACTTGCAGGTCTTTGACCTCCTTCCTATAGGATGTCTCATCGTTGTCGGTGATCAGGCCATCCACTGTTGTGTCGTCGGCAAACTTAATAATGGTGTTGGATTCGTGCCTTGCCGTGCAGTGATGGGTGAACAGGAGTACAGGAGCGGACTGAGCACGCACCCGTGAGGGGCCCCCGTGTTGAGGATCAGCGTGGCAGATGTATTGTTACCTACCCTTACTACCTGGGGCTGGCCCGTCAGGAAGTCCAAGATTCAGTTGCAGAGGGAGGTGTTTAGTCCCACTGTCCTTAGCTTAGTGATGAGCTTTGAGGGTACTATGGTGTTGAACGCTGAGCTGTAGTCAATGAAGGGCATTCTTACGTTGGTGTTCCTTTTGTCCAGCTGGGAAAGGGCAGTGTGTCATCTGTGGATCTGTTGGGGCAGTATGCAAATTGTAGTGGGTCTAGGGTTTCTGGGATAATGGTGTTGATGTGAGCCATGACCAACCTTTCTAAGCACTTCATGGCTACAGATGTGAGTGCTACGGGTCTGTAGTCATTTAGGCAGGTTACCTGCTTGAAACATGTTGGTATTACACATTCAGTCAGGAACAGGTTGAAAATGTCAGTGAAGACACTTGGTCAGCGCATGCTCGGAATACATGTCCTGATGGTTCGTCGGAGGGCATAGCAGGATTTCTTATAAGCGTCCAGGTTAGAATCCCGCTCTTTAAAAGCGGCAGCTCTACCCTTTAGCTCAGTGCGGATGTTGCCTGTAATCCATGGCTCCTGGTTGGGGTATGTACGGACTGTCACTGTGGGGACGATGCCATCGATGAACTTATTGATGAAGCCAGTGACTGATGTGGTGGACTCCTCAATGCCATCAGAATAATCCCAGAACATATTCCAGTCTGTGCTAGCAAAACAGTGCTATAGCTTAGCATCTGCGTCATCTGACCACTTCCGTATTGAGCGAGTCACTGGTACTTTCTGCTTTAGTTTTTGCTTGTAAGCAGCAATCAGGTGGATAGAGTTAAGGTCAGATTTGTGACAGAGCTGGAACGGTGTTTGTCAGGCCATGAGATCCCGAAAATCGATCTTCTCACAAAATTGTTTTTTTGCCTAACAGTCCTACAAAAGCGATGGTGTTCTCCATTTTGCTCTACGACCCCCACAAGTGTCTTGGGACTCGTCAGAAGAGGGTACAGTCAATCTTCCAACTTTTGTCTGTAGCGTCCGAACAGTTTGGATTACACACTAATATGACCCCTCAGTGGAAGGTGAGACTCTCATGAACATGTACAGACCGTCACAAGACCCGTCTGAAGGTCCACGTACCAGTTGAAAAAAATGATAGAATTACAGTATATATGGAGACTGTTTAGTGACAAAAATAAGGGGTTAAACACATGTTTAAAAAAAACTAAAAAGGAACAAATGCTTCCTGATCTTTCTTAAATCTCTCAGTTATAGGACAAACACTTCAGAACAAACTTTCTGTACATTTTTGGGGGGGACAATCTGTTGTTCCATGTAGTGAATCTGTTATTAAATGCATTTGTATGGGCTAATAGCAGTAAGCCCTCCCAACAAATGTTATCAAAAAAATGTTTTTATCCATTTAAAAAAAAAAAACTCCTTAAAATTTAAAATCAAACTGCTAAACGATCCTTGCTATGTCCTTCTGTAAATAATTCCACATATCTTAGTAGAACCCCCCCTCCACCGGTTTAGACATTTGATGCATATCTGTATTCCCAATTATGTGAAATCCATAGATTAAGCCTTAATGAATTAATTTCGAATTACTAATTTCCTTATATGAACTGTAACTTATATGGTTGCATGTTGCGTTTATATTTTTGCTCAGTGTAGCTTTCGTTTTGATGACTGTTAGCAAGATGGACAGATTATAAATGTAGGTTCATAATAATTTTTACACAGTTTGTGTGGAAAACCCTACTTCTTCCAGTCAGATCTGGCCTTGTTTTCAGATGGCAAAACTTCTGCAAGGTGGCAGTTCTCCACCCCACTCCTCAGAAGTGTAATTTTCCAGTTACACCTCTAATCTCTCACAGGACCCCCTGATCTGTCAATTGTCACCTCTGACCCTACCCACTTTCTGACCCCGCCCATTACAAGGCCGGCACCAGTATATAAGAGGTGATTGGGCCCAGGCAGGGTCAGATTCAGTATTCCTCATTTGAAAACAATGTTACCCCCTCTTTCTCCCCAATTTCGTGGTATCCAACTGGTAGTAGTTACAGTCTTGTCTCATCGCTGTAACTCCCATACGGTCTCGGGAGAGGCGAAGGTCGAGAGCCATGCGTCCTCCAAAACACAACCCAACCCAGCCGCCCTGCTTCTTGACACAATGCACACCCAACCCAGAAGCCAGCCACACTAATGTGTCAGAGGAAACACCATACACCTGGTCAGCGTGCACTGCACCCGACACGACACAGGAGTCGCTAGTGGCGATGAGACAAGGATATCCCTGCCGGTCAAACCCTCCCTAACCCAGACGACGCTGGGCCTCCCAGTGGGCCTCCCAGTCGCGGCCGACTGCAACAGAGCCTGGGCTCGCACCCAGAATCTCTGGTGGCACAGCTAGCACTGTGATGTAGTGCCTTAGAACACTGCGCCACCCGGGAGGCAGTATAACTTTTTGTAGAGAAAGGATTAACACACAAACCACTGGACTGCTTTAATGGAGTTAGTTTCGATTAGATTTGAGGCATTTCAATGTTGATAGCGATTGTTTTTCCCCAAGATAAAAAAACAACATCAAACCACCACATGGATTGAATGGGCTCATGGGCAAGGGCATTGAGTTTAACACATATCCTCCATAGCCTCTCTTCCTGTCTCAAAAGTCCTGCTCACAGTGGGGTGGAGCACTCCCACCATCTCTTCCCTTTCCTCATGTCTCTCCATGGTCTCTCCTCACCTTTCTCTCTATATAATATCTCCTTATTTCTATCTCCAGAGTCTCCTCACATCTCTCAATATTCTCCCCTCATTCTACCACCTCCTTAATCTCAGCACCCAACTCCTTCCAGTCTCTCCTACAGCACACTCTTCTCCATACTCAAGGCATCTGTTTCTGCCTTGCTATACTGTAAGATTCCGACGTTGTACTCTCTCACTTTCTGTCTCCTTTTACTTTAGTCTCTGACTATCTCTCTACCATCCAATCCACACAGACATTACCAGCCCCTGATAAACTGTGGCTCGGCTGAGTGGTTTTAATTGACACAGAATCCTTTTGTTCCCCTCTATCTGACATCCAGCAGAATATGCAATGAGGAGAACAGAGATGACAGCTGGAGTTGAATAGGGCAGCCATATTTACAACTACAGTGTGACCTGTGTGAAAACTGGCTCCATCTTATCTGTATTAAGTGTGATTAAACGAACGGTGTGCCTCGTACAGGATGGCAGGTCACTGATAAAAGGCTGCCATCTCCAGAACTCATATGAAAATTAACTGTCACTCGCTACCACATTCTCTGAGGCTGTTATCTGATATGACCTGGACTTTTTTAATACGATTGATTGAGTCTTATTTGAAAGGGAACTGGCTCGGTGATACATTTTCAGTTTTACTGGCGATGGGAGAGTGTGTGTCTGTTGACTGTGAGGGGAAAGGAAGGAGGTGGAGGTTATTACTTTGTGACAGTCCCAATCCTCTATGATCTCTCTAAGCACTCACCTGCTTCATTTGGAAAGGATAAAGACTCCCCTGTACTCTTGAGAGACTGGAGGTATACCACTGTCAGTACCCTATTCTGCCTCTCAATCAAAGAGTTCTCTGGAGAACCCTGATAACTACTGTGGATCCAAGTCATACACTGTGATTAAGTGAGGGTTTGATGCTTCTATAATTACTAAGTCATTATCTATTAGATTAAATCTTGGCTGGTGAATATTTAAAATCGTATCATGAGGCTTTCTTTGGAAGACCAATTTTATATTCAAAATTATTTTCATTATGACCTCTTCGGATGACGCATTTTTTTATTCATTAACGCCAATGTTAAGAATGTTAAACAAGTGTTCCAAAACGTTTTGGGCCCACGATGCCATTTTGATATCAGAAAAATGCTTGCAACCCCACCATGTGAAAAAAGGTATATAATCAACACAGCCAGTGTTAACTTTTTTATTTGAGGCTATGACTTAAATCTGAATGGAGATTGGTTTGAAGTGTATGAAACTCATCAGAGGTATTGGGAAGTTCAGCAAGACATCAGGGAAAATCAGGCAATAAATGTGTATGACCTCCTGCTTAGAAAAAAAACATAATCATTGCTTTCCCCCCAGTAATTTTGTGCTGATTTGGTGCCTAGTCACGTTCACTCTGTTCTATCGAGTCCTGCACATCTTGTGGAGGGGAACAGAAGACACATACAGTGCCTTCAGAAGTATTCACACCCCTTTTTCCACGTTTTGTTGTGGTACAGCCTGATTTTAGAATAGATTCAATTGAGATGTTTGGTCACGGGCCTACACGCAATACCCCATAATGTAAAAGTGGAATAATGTTTTAGATTTTTTCTTTTACAAATGAATAAAAAATCAAAAGCTTAAATGTTTTGAGTCAATAACTATTCAACACCTTTGTTATGGCAAGCCGAAATAAGTTCAGGAGTAAAAATATGATTAACAAGTTAAATAACCAGTTGCATGGACTCACTCTGTGTAAAATAGTGTTTAACAAGGTTTTGTCATGAATACCTCATCTCTGTACCTCACACATACAATTATCTGTAAGGTCCCTCAGTTGAGCAGTGCATTTCAAACACAGATTCAACCACAACGACCACGGAGGTGTTCCCATGCCTCGCAATGAAGGGCACCTAATGGTAGATGGGTAAAAATAAGAAAAGCAGACATTGAATATCTCTTTGAGCATGGTGAAGTTATTAATTACATTTTGGATGGTGTCACTACAAAGATACAGGCATCCTTCCTAACTCAGTTGCTGGAGAGGAAGGAAACGGCTCAGGGATTACACCATGAGGCCAATGGTGAAATTAAAACAGAGTTTAATGGCAGTGATAGGAGAAAGCTGAGGATGGATCAACAACATTGTAGTTACTCCACAATAAAAACAAATATTCCAAAACACACATCCTGTTTGCAACATGGCACTAAAGTAATACTGTGGCAATTGTGGCAAAGCTATTCACATTTTGTCCTGAATACAAATGGTTACGTTTGGGAGTATCACTCTCCATATTTTCAAGCATAGTGTTGGCTGCATTATGTTATGGGTATGCTTGTAATTGTTACGGACAGAGGAGGTTTTCAGGATAAAGAACAAATGGATTGGAGCTAAGTACAGGTAAAATCCTAGAGGAAAACCTGGCTCAGTTTGCCTTCTACCAGACACTTGGAGATTATTTACCCTTTCAGCAGGACAATAATCCTAAAACACAAGGTTGCTTACCAAGAAGGCAGTGAATGTTCCTGAGTTTCTGAGTTACAGTTTTGACTTACATCTATTTCAAAATCTATGGAAAGACCTGAAAATGGTTGTCTAGCAATGATCAACAACCAATTTGACAGAGCTTGAAGAATTCTGAAAAGAATAATGGACAAATGTTGCACAATCCAGGTTTGGAAAGCTCTAGTACCCAGAAAGACTCACAGCTGTTATCGCTGCCAAAGGTGCTTCTACAAAGTATTGGCTCAGTGGTGTGAATACTTATGTAAATGAGATATTTCTGTATTTATTTTCAATACATTTGCAAAAATTCCCCAATGTTTTCACTTTGTCATTTATGGGGTATTGTGTGATAAACTTTGAATTCAGACTGTAACACAACAAAATGTGGAATAAGTCATCGGGTATGAATACTTTCTGAAGGCACTGTACATGTACTGTACATGTTCCTAATAGCTACAACTCAATCAGCTCTATTTGTCGCATCAGATATCAGATGTTACTCACGTAACCGTGGTTCTATGAATTAAGCGCATTCAGTTGACTTCAGATTTGATTCAATTTTTTTTGTTAGTTTCTCTTACGGACCCATTTCCAAATCTAGCCACCCAACCCCAATTTTGGTTAATGCTGATGTAAAGCCTACCAACTTCTTTTATTTGTGTGTGTCTGACAGAGAACCACTCATGCATATGTATATTGACAGACCTGCTACATACTGTAGACCTACTAGAGAAGTTCTGAGTTTCCACCCAGAGAAAAAGATCCTGGAGCTGCAGGAGATAAGCTTGGCTTCACTTCCTTCCTCATTGACTGAGGTGTGTTGTGTGTGTGTGTGATTGCATGAACGCATTTGTTCATGTGTGTGTGTGAGCTCGGCTTCCCTGGTCTCTCTTTGATTAAGGAGGACTTGCAGGGCCTCAACCTTTGACGTGGAGCCAGACCCATACAGGGGAGTCCTGGTGCTACCTGTGTGTGAAAGGTTAGGTACCAGAAGGGTATCAGGGCTACTTGTGGGGAAGCTGCTTAAACCCTCTGTGGCATCAGGCTACAGGGACTAAGCCAGAATGCCTGTGGAATGGCATCCAGCCAAAACATCTGGTCAATCAACTCTCCAAAAGAGAAAACAATGAGGTGGAGGAGTGAAATGAAACGACATCATATAAAGTGGTCTACATACCTTTTGTTTTGAATATATAAGAGGATATTATGGTTGTACCTTCAGGAGTTGTTGCTGAAGCACTTTATAATCTCCCAGATTAATTTTGATGTTTAAAGATGTACCTAGGTGATGGAGAGGCTGTTTTATATCCCCTCTACATTAGTCTACTATGTTCAGTCAGGATTAATTTCCTAACCCAGCTCCAGTCTTTTACGCTGTGTGTCTCCTGGACTAATAGAATGGACATTCTTCCATTGATGGAACATCTCTCAGAAGATTTGGAAGGGCTTCTCTCCTTTTAAATCATTCCCATAGCAGGGCCCAAGACTGTCCGGGCATATTATTGATCACAGTAGGTTCCCACCTGATTTAGACCCTTTCATTGTTTTCATATAAAATGCACAACAGCAGCCTCCTGTGGATTGAATCTGGGGCATGCTGATTTTCCTCAAAGATACAGTCTTCAAGGGCTTTTTTTGTGATTGATTCATTGTTCCCATGCATCAGCTGTCTAACATGGCAGTCAGTGAAAAACAAAACAAAAACCAGCCATAGACCATTCATTTCTATGTATTTTGTTAAAAGAGGGGTTGGGGGGCGGGATAATGCAAATAGTCCGTGTAGGCATCTGATTACCTGTTCAGGAGTCTTATGGCTTGGGTGTGAAAGCTGTTGAGAAGACTTTTGGTCCTAGACTTGGCGCTCCGGTACCACTTGACATGCGGTAGTCGAGAGAACAGTCTGACTGGGGTGGCTGGGGTCTTTGACAATTTTTAGGGCCTTCCTCTGACACCGCCAAGTGTAGATGTCCTGGATGCCAGGCAACTTAGCCCCCGTGTGCACTACTACCCTCTGTAGTGCCTTGCGGTCAGAGGCCGAGCTATTGCCGTACCAGGCAGTGATGCAACCAGTCAGGATGCTCTCGATGTTGCAACTGTAAAACCTTTTGAGGATCTTAGAACTCATGTCAAATCTTTTTAGTTTCCTGAGGAGGAATAGGATTTGTCGTGCCCTCTTCACGACTGTCTTGGTATGTTTGGACCATTCTAGTTTGTTGTTGATGTGGAGACTAAGGAACTTGAAGCTCTCAACCGGCTCCACTACAGCCCCGTCGATGAGAATGGGGTGGTGCTCGGTTCTCCTTTTCCTGTAGTCCACAATCATCTCCTTAGTCTTTGTTACGTTGAGGGATAGGTTGTTATTCTGGCACCACCCGGCCAGGTCTCTGACCTCCTCCCTATACTGTTGTGTCGTCTGCAAACTTAATGATGGTGTTGGAGTTGTGCCTGGCCATGCAGTCGTGGGTGAACAGGGAGTACAGGAGGGGACTGAGCACTCACCCCTGGGGAGCTCCAGTGTTGAGGATCAGCGTGGCAGATGTGTTGCTACCTACCCTCACTACCTGGAGGAATCACGTCAGGAAGTCCAGGATCCAGTTGCAGAGGGAGGTGTTTAGTTTCAGGATCGTTAGCTTTGTGATGAGCTTTGAGGGTACTATGATGTTGAACGTTGAGCTATAGTCAATAAATAGCATTCTCACATAAGTGTTCCTTTTGTACAGTTGGGAAAGGGCAGTGTGGAGTGCAATAGAGATTGCATCATCTGTGGATCTGTTTGGGCGGTATGCAAATTGGAGTGGGTCTAGAGTTTCTGTGATAATGGTGTTGATGTGAGCCATAACCAACCTTTCAAAGCACTTCATGGCTACGGACGTGAGTGCTACTGGTGTGTAGTCATTTAGGCAGGATACCTTTGTGTTCTTGGGCACAGGAACTATGGTCATCTGCTTGAAACATGTTGATATTACAGACTCAATCAGGGACATGTTGAAAATGTCAGTGAAGACAACTATCAGTTGGTCAGCACATGCCCAGAGCACACGTCCTGGTAATCTCTCTGGCCCCGCAGCCTTGTGAATGTTGACCTGTTTAAAGGTCTTACTCATGTCGGCTACGGAGAGCATGATCACACAGTCGTCTGGAACAGCTGATGCTCTCATGCATTCCTCAGTGTTGCTTGCCTCGAAGTGAGCATAGAAGTGATTTAGCTCGTCTGGTAGGCTCGTGTCACTGGGCAGCTCGTGGCTGTGCTTCCCTTTGTCGTCTGTACAAAGGGAAGCACAGTACTATTTCTAGGGTCAATTTTAGATCAATGCTATGGATTTTCAGCCATTCCTGAACCTGAGACCAGAAATAGGCTACCTGAGGGCAAATCCAAAATAAATGGTCTGTTGATTGTACCATCATCTTTGAAATGCAAGAGAAAGGCCATACTGTATTATTCCAGCCCAGGTGCAATTTAGATTTTGGCCACTGGATGGCAGTCGTGTAAGTGCAAAGTTTTAGACTGATCCAATGAACCATTGCATTTCTGTTCAAAATGTTGTACTAAGACTGCCCAAATGTGCCTAATTTGTTTATTAATAACTTTTCAAGTCCAAAATTTGTATAAACAATTGCAGGGTATTATTTCCCTGTGATAGCTACTGTCAATTGGATAGCGCAGTTAGATTAACAAGAATTAAAGCTTTCTGCCAATTTTGGACATGTCTATGTCATGGAACATTTTCTTGTTACTTATATCCTCATGCTAATCTCATTAGCCTATGTTAGCTCCACTGTCCCATGGATTGGACACGGATCCCAAATAAGGCTGGCTATTTGTAAGTCGCTCTGGATAAGAGCGTCTGCTAAATGACTTAAATGTAAATGTAAATGTATTATTTAAAAGTGCCTTCCTCACCATCTTAAATAAGCATGCCCCATAAAAAAATAGAACTAGGAATAGATTTAGTGTTTGTTTCACTCCAGACCTGTCTTCCCTTGACCAGCACAGAAACATCCTGTGGCGTTCTGCATTAGCATCGAATAGCCCCCGTGATATGTGACCTTTCAGGGAAGTTAGGAGCAAATATACACAGGCAGTTAGGAAATCTAAGGCTAGCTTTTTAATTGCTATATTGTTATTACTTCGCCACCATGGCCTATTTATTGCCTTAACTCCCTTATCTTACCTCACCTCATTTGCACTCACTGTATATAGACTTTTTGTTTTCTTTTGTTCTACTGTATTATTGACTATTTTTTGTTTATTCTATGTGCAACTCTGTGTTGTATGTGTCAAATTGCTATACTTTATCTTGGCCACGTCACAGTTGCAAATGAGAACTTGCTCTCAACTTGCCTACCTCGTTAAATAAAGGTGAAATAAAAAAAAGGATCATAGGTGCTAGATTTTCCTCTCTCTCCCTCACCAGTTTTATGACCGGTTGTAAATACAGGATTGAGGGGTAAGAAACCTCTGTTACAAGGAGATTCCTCCCGCCAAAACGGTAACGTCAAAAGGTTGAATAATTAAACAAGATTTCTGTATTCCACAGTTGGAATGGTCCATGAGCACTTAAATAACAATCCTGTTGATTAGTAATTCATTCATTACTAATTGGTGATGTAACTAAGGACAGTAGAACATCATAACTGTATCTCTGAATGTGTATATTTCCCAGTGATCAGATTCACATCTGCTAGATGTTGGGTTATTTCTATGATTAAATATTAAACTATTTCTGAGAAGATGTAATGTGATATTAGCCTTCTAAATGAAATAATTGTTTTTCATATGAAGTCCTAACCAAGTCATTGGCCACACCCATGCGAGCACAGACCTCACAGCAAAAGGAGGGAACGCCCCTTCATCCCCGAGTGCTTATTAAATAGGACTCATGACGAAATGTAAATTAGGTCAGAGGACATGCGAACACAGTCCACACGCACAAATGGTTAAGAAATCTACAAAACTAAAGACCAGACAGCGTGAAGCAGTGGCTACATGGCTGAGAAATGGTTTAAAACTAGAGACCAACCAGGTGGACAGTGTGAACCGGATGTCACGAATGGTTAAGACACTTTGAAACACTCTGAAACATTCTCGAGTGAAGAAGATGAAGACTACACAGGAACATTCAGTCTGCAGCTGTTTAAGTACTTTAGTCAAGTAACCTCGACCGGGAACCACCGCGTGGTACTCTGAAACATCCGTTCATTTCCCTATCAAACGACCATTGGTACGTCTTATGTATGCATGTTAACAGAGCTACAACTACGAAAGACTTTGATCTCTGGTGGACAAACCAGAGACTTTCTGTTGAATTACTCCCCAGACGGATGAAGTGTTTTCAACGGAGAGACAGCAAAGACATACACACGTAAATACACTACTGTTCAAAAGTTTGGGGTCACTTACAAATGTTATTGTTTTCCATGAAAACATACATGAAATTCGTTGCAAAATGAATAGGAAACATAATCAAGACATTGACAAGGTTAATGGTTAAGGTTAAGGTTCCTGAAGCACCTCCCACAATACGTACAATACGGTCAAGTTCTACCACAACATCTCAATAGGGTTAAGATCCGTTGACTGCGCTGGTCACTCCATTATAGACAGAATACCAACTGACTGCTTCTTCCCTAAATAGATATTGTATAGTTTGGAGCTGTGCATTGGGTCATTGTCCTGTTGTAGGAGGAAATGTGCTCCAATTAAGTGCCGTGGTATGGCATGGTGTTGCGAAATGGAGTGATAGCCTTCTTCAAGATCCCTTTTACCCCATACATATCTCCCACTTTACCACCATCAAAGCACCTCCAGACCATCACATTACCTCCACCATGCTTGACAGATGGCATCAAGCACTCCTCCAGCATCGTTTCATTTTTTTCTGCGTTCCTCGAATGTTCTTCTTTGTGATCCAAATACCTCCAACTTAGATTTGTCTGTCCATTACACTTTTTTCAGTCTTCCTCTGTTCAGTGTCTGTGTTCTTTTACCCATCTTAATCTTGTCTTTTTATTGGCCAGTCTGAGATATGGCTTTTTCTTTGCAACTCTGCCTTGAAGGCCAGCATCCTGACGTCGCCTATTCACTGTTGACGTTGAGACTGGTGTTTTGCGGGTACTATTTAGAAAAGCTGCCAGTTGAAGACTTGTGAGGCGTCTGTTTCTCAAACTAGACACTCTAATGTACTTGTCCTCTTGCTCAGTTGTGCACCGGGGCCTCCCACTCTTGTTTCTATTCTGGTTAGAGGCGCTGTTCTGTTCTGTGAGTAGTACACAGAGTTGTACGAGATCTTCAGTCTCTTGGCAATATCTCGCATGGAATAGCCTTCATTATTTAGACCAAGAATAGACTGAAGAGTTTCAGAAGAAAGATATTTGTTTCTGGCCATTTTGAGCCTGTAATCGAACCCAAAATGCTGATGCTCCAGATACTCAACTAGTCTAAAGAAGGCCTGTTGTAAATTGCCTCTTTCAGCTGTGCTAACATAATTGCAAAAGGGTTTTCTAATTATCAATTAACCTTTTAAAATGATGAACTTGGATTAGCTAATACAACGTGCCATTGGAACACAGGAGTGATGGTTGCACTTGAAAGTTAGTTGAAATCAAAGCTAACATCGACACACGTTCACTGCTGCTATCAACTGCTACAAATCACAAATTATGATTTTTTACATAATATGAATGCAACATGTAAAGTGTTGGTCCCATGTGCTAAAATAAAAGACCCCAGAAATGTTCCATGGCACAAAAAGCTAATTTCTCTCAAAGTTTGTGCACATATTTGTTTACATTTCTGTTAGTGAGTATTTCTCATTTTTCCAAGATAATCCATCCACATGACAAGTGTGGCATATCAAGAAGCTGGTTAAAAAGCATGATCATTACACATGTGCCCCTTGAGCCGGGGACAATAAAATGACACCCTAAAATGTGCAGTTTTGTCACACAACACAATGCCACAGATGTCTCAAGTATGAGGGTCGTGCAATTGTCATGCTGGCTGCAGGAATGTCCACCAGACCTGTTGCCAGAGAATTTAATGTTAACACCTCTACCATAATGTTGATAACTTGGCAGTACTTCCAACCGGCCTCACAACTGCAGAACACGTGTTACCACGCCAGCCCAGGACCTCCACATCCAGGTTCTTTACCTACGGGATCGTCTGAGACCAGTCACTTGGACAGCTGATGCAACTGAGAAGTATTTCTGTCTGTAATAAAGCCCTTTTGTGGGGAAAAACTCATTCTGATTGGCTAGGCCTGGCACCCCAGTGGGTGCGCCTGGCTCCCAAGGGGGTGGGCCTATGTCCTCCCAGGACCACCCATGGCTGCACCCCTGCCCAGTCATGTGAAATCCATAGATTAGGGCCTAATGAATTTATTTCAATTGACTGATTTCCTTATATGAACTGTAACTCAGTAAAATCTTTGAAATTGTTGCATGTTGTGTTTATATGTTTGTTCAGTATACATTATGATACGTTCACAGCCTTCCTAGGGGTAATGTAACATGAGGTATTTGTCACGTTGTTATGAGTATGTGTTTCTTGTTATTTTGCATAATGTATATTCTTGTATATCATTATGTTTGATGATTTATTCCAGGGTGTCAGGTTAACATGAAACCACGTAAAAAAATGAACATAATTATTAGAAAATGGTCAGGTCAGTGATTCTGCGGCCATGTACAATGGATGTGCTGCTGGATGTCATTTGTCCCTTCTGTGCCTCATGTATCAAATGGCCTCTCCTGTGGGTTTTTTGTAACAGTATTTTTATTGGAATTTCACAATTTTCACCCATATTAAGAGATACAACAACAGAGACAAAGCACACAGAACAAAAACAGCACCCACTTACACATATCTACGCGCATATATATACACATACATACATAAACCCATGCATATACACACACATACGCATACATACGCGCACGCACACACACACATACACACCCATACATACGTACACCATTTTCCTCTTCTCGCTTGGTGCTTCTCTCACCCCATCACCATCATTGCGTCTCTCAATACATACATTTTAAACAAACTTACAAACAGAAATTAAACAAAAAAGCTCAGTTTAAACCAAGAGGTTAGGTTTCACACATGGAACGTACAGTGTAGTTCTGAAATACATAGATCCCCGCCATTCTAAGAGAATCCTTGCAGCATAATAGCTGATACCTCAGGTTCTAGGTAATTTAGATAAGGTTCCCATACTTTGTAGAACTGGTCTGTTTTAGAATGCAATGTACATGTCAGATATTCCAGAGGCACCCATTCAAATAGTATCTTATGACAATCTTTAATAGAAGGAACCTTATCACTAATCCACTGTAAAACCCACTCTCCTGTGGGTTTAATTCCAGTTCCCTTTCAGCTTGGAGAAATGTTGCCTGCCAAGCTTCAGCTTCCATCTCTGTCAGGCCAGCAAAGACCCATGGAAAATTTGCTTTCTGACAGCTACCCTTCCAATTTGGGGGTCAAGTCTATTTATGTCCAATTGGAAGTCTCTGGTTGTGTCCCAAATGGAACCCTATTCCCTGTATAGTGCACTACTTTTGATCAATGCCCATAGGGCAGTTGTAACTCTTGGGTCCAAAGGAACACATTCCCATTGTTTGACTGTCATGAGATTGTGTGATCACTCTCTCTCCATGTTCACCCCCATATGGAATCATGTAGTAACCAACAAAGTGTTAAACAAATCAAAATATATTTTAGGTTTTATATTCTTCAAAGCAGCCACCCTTGGCCTTGATGACAGCTTTGCACACTCTTGGCATTCTCACAACCAGCTTCATGAGGTAGTCACCTGGAATGCTTTTCCAACAGTCTTGAAGGAGTTCCCACATATGTTGAGAACTTGTTGGCTGCTTTTCCTTCACTCTGCCGTCAAACTCATCCCAAACCCTCTCAATTGGGTTGAGGTCTGGTGATTGTGGAGGCCAGGTCATCTGATACAGCACTCTATCACTCTCCTTCTGGGTCATATTGCCGTTACACAGCCTGGAGTTGTGTTTTGGGTCATTGTCATGTTGAAAAACAAATGATATCCCCACTAAGCCACTGGTTCTCAATCCTGTTCCTAGGGACCCAAAGGGCTGCACATTTGTTTTTGCCCTAGCACTACACAGCTGATTCAAATTATCAACTCATCATGAGGCTTTGATGACTTGAATCAGGATTGTAGTGCTAGAGCAAAAAATACTGCACCCATTTGGGTCGCCAGGACCAGGATTGAGAACCACTTAACTAAGCGCAAACCAGATGGGAAGGCGTATCGCTGCAGAATGCTGTAGTAGCCATGCTGGTTAAGTGTCCCTTGAATTCAAAATAAATAATATAAAAATTCATGATTTTTGAGTGACTACCTCATCTCTGTACCCCACACATACAATTATTTGTCCCTCAGTCGAGCAGTGAATTTCAAACACAGATTCAACCACAAAGACCAGGGAGGTTTTCCAATGCCTCGCAAAGATGGGCAACTATTGCTACATAGGTAAAAATATGGGTCATGGATCATTTAGCTATTTGATGTAGAATTTTAGGACTCCTGTAGGTATCCCCCCCATAATATATATATATATATTTGATAAAATATTACATTTGGCTACCACTGTAGCCCATAGAAACACATTAAATAAATTGTAAAGACAGTCCACGCAAAAATGAGTAGGCTTAAGGTTTCGAAGTGTCTGGAAAGCTCAGGAAATACTTTTGTTTTTTGACACCTAAGTATTTAAGTTATGTTTTTGTTAGCAAATACTACCTCCATACTTCCATTCGTTTTTTAAAACCGTGATAGTCCTGTGACACTTGTGGGGGTTGTCGAGCAAAACAGAGAACACCATCATATTTGCGAGAATTACATTTTTCCATAGAGTGGTTTGTAGCCCAAACAGTTTGGACGCTACAGACAGAAGTTGGTATATTGGCGGTACCAACTTCACATGAGGCCTGTGGGGCTTGTGGTGGTCATAGAGCAACATGTAGATCAAACCGTTCTTACGCTATTGACGTTTTTGTGAGATGACAGATTTTCCGGATGTCTCATGATCTGACAAACACAGCTCACATTCCATCGCAGATGCAGAAGGCTGACGACATAGGTGGATGTTGGGGATTGCAGAAAACAGATATCTAGCTTAAACGGACAGATTTGATTTATTATGTTACTTAGATTGTATCCTGTTTGAAATAAAAGACTAAAGATCTGTCAGTCAACTTTGATTGATCTTATTGGTCTATGTAGTTCTGTCCTTGAGCTGTTCTTGTCTATTAAGTGGCACAGCGGTCTAAGGCAGATCTTCAAGAGAGTATTGGTCTATGTTTTGATCATCATTGAACCCTTTGTTACCCTTGTGCCCTGACACTTTGTGTGGGTTGGGTTCAGGAACGTAGCAATCAGCTTGATTGTAGCGGTAGTCGTTTGGCTGCCAACATTTTTTTATAGTTATTTGATGTGGTGGTTATGGGTATCGTGGTTTTATGGTAGATACTGTTATTGTGCGTCATCTCTCAACACTCCTATCCCTGATAACACACCCTATCTGGAGTGAGTGCTCCTGTTCAATATTGAAAAGTGAGATGCACCCGCAAGCTCTCTTTAGTTCTGAGCTTGGCAAATCAGCGTGGGCTGTAGGGCTTAAGTAGTTAATGAGGTGGGGATACATGTTCGACAGAAACATTT
Organism: Oncorhynchus keta; assembly: GCF_023373465.1. Classification (NCBI taxonomy): domain Eukaryota; kingdom Metazoa; phylum Chordata; class Actinopteri; order Salmoniformes; family Salmonidae; genus Oncorhynchus; species Oncorhynchus keta. The sequence continues at coordinate 54,677,325 of NC_068434.1, forward strand.
GTTTGAATGGTGTAATAGCTCTTCCATTCCTGTTTCAGTGAGTAGGCCAAAGTAAGTCGAACAAACCTTAAGACAGTATGCTTGTGGGTGTTCATTCCGAGCTTGTTTGACAGTGTTAGCCAACGAGCTGTCGTGTTTGTGAGTCGCAGAACCACGGATTTCTATTTTCAAAGCCGTGGCAAGTTTTGCGTAGTCGTTTTGCACGTGTTGCTGTTGTAGATGGGTGAACCTTGTTAAATCATATAAAATTATAACTTGTCACATGCGCCGAATACAACGGTGTAGTCCTTACAGTGAAATGCTTACTTACAAGCCCTTAACCAATAATGCTTTCAGAAGATTTAAAGAAAATAAAAAGTAATAAATAATTATACATTACAGTAAAAAAACAATAGTGAGGCTATATACAGGGGGTACCGGTACAGAGTCAATGTGCCGGGGGACCGGTTAGTCAAGGTAATTGAGGTAATATGTACATGTAGGTAGTTATTATAGTGACTATGCATAGATAATAAATAGAGAGTAGCAGCAGTGTAAAAGAGGGGTCTGGGTAGCCCTTTGATTAACTGTTCAGGAGTCTTATGGCTTGCGGGTAGAAGCTGTTATAAAGCTTTTTGGACCTAGACTTGTCGCTCCAGTACCGCTTGCTGGCTTGAGTCTTTTGTGTTTATTCGACATTTGCTTGAAAAGGTAAAGCTTGTCAGTATCCGTAGCATTTGGGTAGCCATCCAAGGCGTCCTCTATGTCTGCTAAGAACATCTCAGTGTCGTTTGGCTTCCCTGGAACGGGGTCAAGGCGTTCCATGCCAAGTGCGCTGGAAATGTTTGCTTCATCCTGTGGGGAATTTTGGGCCGTAAGGCCATGAGGAGAAGACTAAGGAACACCTGAGAGAGGTAAAGTTGTAAACCTTCTGTCGTCTTCACTATTTTGTGTACCGAGTTCCGGTTGCGAGATTTGTTGCTTTGTTGGGTAGTCACACTGTTCTGGAGTTTCTCCAGGTGTTATCTAAGGGTGGTATTCTACTGCATAACAAAGTCCACTTGGGCGCATATAGTACTTATTTTAGACATGTGAGTGTCGCACTTGCTCCGTTCGGACTCATACTTATCTGTCATGGTTTGCAGGTAAAAGTATTGAGTATGGAGGGAGAGATTCAGTGATGTGATTTCCTCCGCTTGCTTAGAGATACATTTTTCCATCTTCCTCGACCTGGGTTCTCTCATCAATAATTTGGTTAGCGAGTTCCACTGTTTTGTCATCCATCTTCGTCATTGTGTTTATTAACTGATCATCTTTGGTTTGCAGAATTTGGACTAGAACATTATTGCTTTGAGTGTTCTTCATCAAAAGTGCATGCATGTTATCAAGTTGCTCACCCCTGTTTGAAGATAACTCATCAAATTGATCTAGTTTGGCGTGAACTTCGTCATATTTAGTTTTGGCTAAATCGAGTTGTTCCTTTAGGAGACCATTTTCTTAATGTAGAAGGCGATTTTGTGCTCATTTGTTGTTATAAGTTTTTGCCATTTCTTTGAATGATTCCATTCTCAAACACAGTTCCTTGGCTAGCAGTATCTTTTCCTTTTCTGCTTTTGTCATCAGTTTCCTGGTTCTCTCCACCGTCTTCATCTTAACCGTTTCTTGCTTGTGCTTCTGCTGTGCACTGCGGTACTGGACCGTTGTCAATCTCTGCTGGCGGACATACATCAGGGCTAAACTGGAGAGAACTTTTACAAGGCCTTTATTTTTAATAAGGCCTGTGCCTTATTTTTATATTGTCGCAATTTCTGCTGTTTGTTCGCTTACAGAATTGTGATCTAACATTCTCAGCCCTTTGGCATAATTTGGGATTATATCGCTGCTGAGGTCAGCAATCAATCTTTCCGTGGGTGAGGGTTCACTAATTAGTGGGGTAATGGGGGCCACCCCCTCTGATAGCTTGCACATTATTATTACTATTGTTATTACGTTTGGATTTTGAGTTGTTGGAAGTTGCAAAACATATTTGAATCAATTTATAGACATTAATGAATCATCAATACTGGATCAGTAATTTGGGAGTTGGACTTGAATGATCTTGCAAAAGCAAATGTAATTGATTTAGCAATGTTAATGATTAATCATACATGTGTAGGCTATCTGGGATTTAAACTTGAATTAACCTGAAAGTGTCGCTGTAAATATGTTAAGATTAACACGTTTAAAATGTCTCATTGGTTGGAACAAATTCATTTGGTCTTTATCTGAATGATCAACCTGGTAAAGATGTTTGTTTGGCAATTTAACTTCCTTGTTAAATCGAATGAGACAACGACATCCAATCAGTTGAGATTGGTTGGATATTATAAAGTGTAACCAGTTGTTACAGATGTGATAAGATGTTTTGCCCCCTAGCCGTTCTTGTACAAGAATGTTCACTTCAAGTACAAAAAGGTTGTTGCCGATTATTCACCACAAGGGGTCAGTTACACCTGAAAGCTGAAATCACAAGGGATTCCAGCAAAGGCGGGACCTCCGTCGTCCAAAGCGCGGGATTTCCACTGTAAGCAAAGGAGAATGGCTTCTCTGTTTGTTAGCTTAGCTTCTAATGCAAAACTAGCTGTTCTTGTACAAGAATGTTCACTTCAAGTACAAAAAAGTCTCCTTCAATTCGGGAACGGGGGTTTGCTAACAACGTCTCACTTTCAATCCAATCAGCATTACTTCTAGCAATGTTACCGGAACACGCGCCCGAGAGAGATAATACTTTGGTTCGGCCAAACTATTATATCTTCTCAAATTTCTTATAGCTGCTTGTTACAAAAGACATGGAGAGGATGAGAGAGAGAGGGACAGAGACACTTAATGTTGGTATATTTAGAAACTACTCTCCCCGCCTGCTTGGAGAAAGAAATCATGAATGAATTTATGTTAAAATGCCTTGTTTCTCTGTGTATCTTTCTGATCCGGGCCTCCTTGGAAAGGGGGTTGGGCCTTTTGGTGGCACACTTTTAAGGCTCTGATTGTCCAAAAGGGGTTCCCACCCATCTTCTACTGTTGTTCTCCTCTGCAGTCGTCCGGTATCCGGTGACTTGTTGTGTAGTCCTGAACAGAACTACAGAGTTAATTCTGCTTCCATTCGCTCTGGAAGATGCTTCTTTGAAGATAGGCTAGCCAGCCGCGCCGATGGTTCCCAGTGGGGTGATGAGAGTAGCATACTCCGATAGTTTGAAAAGATTAGTAGAATGGTCCAACTTAAGTTCACTTTTCTAGACACTTAGGACAGGTAATCAGCCATACCAGTGATTGTCCGGTAGGGGACTTTATCATGTTTAACTCATGTTGAGATTCACAGTTCAAACCACTTTAAATGTGAGCTGCAGCTCTATGTCTCTCTGGTCTGGTATGTTAATTCGTAACCCATCTATTTATGCAGTTTGTTCAAAAGGGGCGGTTCCATCAGGCTGACACGCTCTCTGACCTCACTCAAGGCCGTGACTTGCCACTTGTACAAAGCTATGTAAAACTATAACATCGTATGGCTCCGAAAATCATGTCCCCCTCTTAACAAAAATACTTTCATCATTTTTCATTTATCATGTACAATGCATCGGATGAAAACTTGGTAAATGTAGTGGGTATACTTTTCAAGTTACAGTATTTCCTTTATAAATGTTTAATGACATCACAAAATAACACATAGGACATAGTGTTCTTTAGATTGCCTCTGACCATTCCCAACATTATATATTAAAAATGTTGTTCTAGTATTTGCTTTAAAACGTGTTAGAGTTTTGTTGGAAAAAGTCTGTGAAACAAAGGCACATTCCTCTGGTGAATTTCGAGAGGGAAACCTGAATCTTCTCTCCTTGATTTACAACAGAGTGTGAGGTGTTATTTTCCAAAAGTTCCCTCCTCCACCCCTCTGCGGGTGAGAGGGGGTCTAGTTGCAGTTATTTATTGCAACGCTGATCTGACCTATTTAGGTCCTCACAGGACAGTCATGACAAGAGACTTGTCCCAAAGCCACTTCTTCGTTGTCTTGGGTTGTTGTCCTGTTGGAAGGTGAACCTTTTCCCCAGTCTGAGCTCCTGAGCGCTCGAGGTTTTCATCAAGGATCTCCCTGTACATTGCTCCGTTCATCTTTCCCAGATCCTGACTAGTTTCTCAGTCCCTGCCACTGAAAAACATCCTCACAACATGATGCTGCCACCTCCATGCGTCACCGTAGGGATGGTGCCATGTTTCTCATGGTCTGAGAGTTATTTAGGTGCCTTTTGGCAAACTCCAAATGGGCTGTCATGTGCCTTTTACTGAGGAGAGGCTTCTGCCTGGCCACTCTACCATAAAGACCTGATTGGTGGAGTGCTGCAGAGTTGGTTGTACTTCTGGAAGGTTCTCCCATCTCTGGTTCTAGGTCATCTCCCTGACCAAGGCCCATCTCCCCCGATTGCTCAGTTTGGCTGGGTGGCCAGCTCTAGGAAGAGTGTGAGAGAAAAAATACGTATTTACCTGATTTGTTTGATATTAACCCTTTCACACGTACCATCACACGGGTGTGATCGTTCTACAGTGGTCCCTGAAGCGTACGATCACACCCATGTGATTAGAACACTCATTTAGAATGCTTGTTTAGAACGGCAGTTTCGAATGACGCAACAATCAGCGTTTGAGCTGGCCACACTTTTTTCAGAAACTATTTACACAAACACAGTCCTTACAAAGTTATGTCCAGAATGTCAGCAGTTTATTTTTGGATGTAATGTTCAGATATTCACAGAAGTACTGTATATATAGCATAACACAATCATCCTAACCAGAGAAATGTAGGCTACATTTGTCCTAGCACTGAGGAAAGATTGACCCAACACAAGCAGTCATATTTTCCAACTCTCGGCTGACAAACTACAATATGAATTAGCTAATAGCAATTACTATATATAATTAATCACATCACGGGTGAGCTCACCATTGATCAAAATAACTAGGTAAAACACCTTTTAGAAAACGAAAGTAATCCGACGATTAGTTTCAGCACGCAGCCATGCATTTTTTCCTCACAGAAACCAAAGATAATAAGAGAAGACGAGATTAGTTTGGACTGTTTATAGTATGTATGTTGAAGGGGTGTGTCATCTACCGTCGTTCACGTAGTTCACATCCCACCATTAATTTCCGGAAGTCCTCAAAAAATGTGTGAACTCTTACTCACCTCATTTTGTTATAACATCTTTGGTCAAACAGACGTGAAACCCAGAATGCATTTTATGTCAACAAACATGGCTACACAGCTGGAATTAGCTTAGCTCATCATAATCAGTACAACCTTCAAAAAAGTATTTTACACACATAATATGTACCCATTACCATCTCTGCAAGAATCGGAATGCATGATTTGTCACCTAGAATTGAAAACGTGAATAAAACCGTTAATACACAAATAATTGCCACACAAAACATTTTCTGATAGTGATTTATAGATACAAGTGACGTGTGCCAGCAGTCAACCACGTAACCTCCCACTCTGCGCCATTCAGTGTTGTTGTTTATGTATGTAGCTAGTGAGCTAAGCTGTAGCATTAGCAATGTCTTTCAAAAGGAGACAACTCATGTGGAAAATCTGGAGAGTTTTTAAAATTCTGAGTCTGAGTATGAAAGTCAGGAATCAGATTCTGACAGTGACAGTGAGGAGCTGCCCCCCAACCTTGTAGCCATTGAGAACCCTGAATCTGAATTTCCCTTGTCCACTGACGAAGTACCAGGTCCATTTGAAGATGCTGGTGGTGATGGAGGCAGACCGACAGTGGATGAAGTACAGGAGTTCTGTGGTAGCTGGAAGGCCACCAGTCATTTCACCCCTCCTGGCCCTGCTGTTTGCTTTGACGAGTCCCAGTCTGGAGTGCAACGCCCTTGCCAATTCCAACTGAGACAGAGTGCTTCAAGTTGTTTCTGACAGAGGAGCTGGTGGGAAACATAGTAGAGAAGACCAAGAACTCCCTAAATGGATCACAACCACAATTAGAATACTGGAGACACAGATCCTTTGTTTGGAGCACAAATCCCTTCTTTGCCACCCTCTTTTCTCAAGACCGCTTCCTAGTTCTGCTGCGGTTCCTGCATTTCGTCAACAATGCTACTGCCATCCTAAATGACCCATTGTACAAAATAAGAAATGTTCTTATCAGCCTGACATCAGCATTTGGTCGGGTCTTTGTGCCATACAAGGACCTATGCATTGATGAGTCCCTGATGTTATGGAAAGGTATGCTGGCGTTCCGTCAATATATTTCCTCCAAAAGGCACAGGTTTGGAGTCAAGTTCTTTGTCATGTGCAACGTGAAGACAGGATTTGTCCTGGATATTATAGTTTACACAGGGTCCACCACTGACATCAGACATTATGAGGGGCTTGGGGTGTCAGGGTCCGTGGTGATGACCATGCCGGCTCCTCATCTCAGCAAGGGACACACTTTGTACGTGGACAATTGGTACAGCAGTCCCACACTCTTCCAGCATCTGCTCTCCAACAGCACAGGGGCCTGTGGCACAGTCAGGTCGAACAGGAAGGGGATGCCGGCATTCGGATGCAGGAAGATGCAGAGAGGGGAGGTGGAATTCCAGGAGAATGGTCAACAGCTGGCAGTAAAGTGGCATGACAAACGAGACGTCCGTGTCTTCTCCACTGTCCATACAGCAACTATGTCGGCCACAGGGAAGGTGGACCACCTGACGGGAGAGGGAAAGATCCAACCAGATTGTGTGCTTGATTATAACCTCAAAATGGGGGCAGTGGATAAGGCGGACATGATAAACAGCTTTGTGGAATGCACACGGAAAACGACCAAGTGGTATAAGAAGATATTTTTTCCACCTGATCGCCACTGCTGTCCTCAACGGCAGCATAGTTCACCACCAACTAACAGGTGAGATGATTACTGAACAAGTTATTTTTGTAATTGGATGTACAGTTCGCATACAAATCCATTATGCAATTATAGTGACAATATCTCACCCACCAACCCACTGCCTCATCATCCTCTAACTTTCCTCATCCTCCCCACCCCCTCCATAGGTAAAGTAATTACCAACCAAAAATACATTGAGAACCTCATGAGAGAGCTGCTGGAGGAGCACCACACCCCTCAGCGCCCATCCACTGGGGGTCGTCCTGCTGTAGACAATCCCCTACGCCTCACTGCACGGCATTTTCCCTGCAAAGTCCCTCAAACTGCTTCTCAAGGTAGTCGCACACGGAGGCACTGCAAAGTCTGCCTGTCTGGCGCCAGGAGAAGTAAGCAGAGGAAGATAAAAAAAATACATGTATTTCACCATGCTTTGAGGAGTATCACATGCTCAAGCATTATTGAGCACATCTGCAGCAATAAGTGACTGACTGCCCTGACAGGTGACTTGACAGGTGACCAGCCATGATACTATGCCTTAGAGATGGGGGTGGAAATGCAGTTGTTGTTCAGTCACTGCATGTATATTAAATATGGGTTATGCATATTCAGTTTTTTGTCCTCTAGTAAAACAAGTTGTTGAACCAACTACCAATACTGCAATAAAATAGATGACTATTACATATTGGCATATGTGTTTTCTTGCTGTGTTTTCATCCAGTACAACTGTTAAGGAGTGTACGTTAGCATACAAAAGCTGTCCTCATTCTTCAGCTCCAAAGATGTCCAGCTCCAGTTATGATATTGGCAAATAATGTTTGTGTTTTCTGAAAGTACAGAATAAAGAGGAATTATTCATTAGAATACAATATAAGGATATAGCAATAAAACAATACTACAAAGAAGTAACATAATAAACACTGCTATAAAAAATATTTTATTGTATTGACAAAATCACAGATTTGAGTTATAACAGTAAGAAACTAACTTTTGAGCTCCACACGGGGGCAAGGCAGGGCAGAACAGAGCTATGCTGAATAGACCAAATAAACAAATCATGGTAATATTTTTATTTAATTTAACTAGGCGAGTAATTTAAGAACAAGTTATTATTTACAATGATGGCCGACACCAACCAAACTCGTAGTGCGCTGCACTATGGGACTCCCAATCAGAGCCAGTAGTGACGTAGTGACGCCTCTAGCACTAAGATGCAGTGCCATAGACCGCTGCGCCACTTGGGAGTTATAAGGCCATGGTAGCTTCAAAATACAACACAAGATAATACTTCCCTGACGCAATTAGCATTGTTTTACAGAGCTAATAGAAGAATGTAGCTACATAAGCACGATTGACTATAACACCATAAAGGTTATAAAATTAGTAACTTTGCCTCACGTGTCCGCGGTTATAAAGAATATACACAAATATATTATGCTCCATACATACAGTACGCTACAATAGAAATGTGGAATGGAAAATGAAAAATGTGAACACATGTGCAGATCCTGTTCTGATGGGAGATAAATGATCTGATCTGATGAGTTTCGAGCAACAAACATCTTTTTTTATTCAATTGCACCCCTTTTTTTTGTACGGGGCTTGTATGACGTCGTGTGGGCGAGCGGTTTGCTGATGTCAATGTTATGAACAGAGTTCACATGGTGTTGGTGGGGTTATGGTATGGGCAGGCATAAGCTACAGACAATGAACAAAATAGCATTTTATCGATGGTAATGTAAATGCAAAGAGATTACTGTGAAGATATCCCGAGGCCCATTGTCGTGCCATTTATCCGCTGCCATCACCTCATGTTTCAGCATCATAATGCACGTCCATGTCGCAAGGATCTGTACACTATTCTTGGAAGCTGAAAATCTTTCATGGCCTGCAAACTCACCAAATATGTCAGCCGTTGTGCATGTTTGGGATGCTCTGGATTGACGTGTAGGATCGCGTGTTCCAGTTCCCGACAATATTCGCACAGCCATTGAGGAGTGGGACAACATTCCGCAGGCCACAATCAACAGTTGATCAACGCTATGCAAAGGAGATGTGTCGCACTGCATGAGGCAAATGGTGGGCAACTCCTATTTGCCATATCTTCAATTTAAGCAAACTAGAAAGTATGTGCCCTCAGGCATGGAGGGAAGCAAAAGTCATTCCGCTACCTAAGAATGGCTCAAATAGCTCAAATAGTCAACCAATCAGCCTGTTACCAACACTTAGTAAACTTTTGGAAAAAAAGGTGTTTGACCAGATATAATACTATTTTACAGTAAACAAATTGACAACAGACTTTCAGCACGCTTATAGGAAAGCACATTCAACAAGCACAGCATTTACACAAATGACTGATGATTGTCTGGGTAAAATGGATGATAAAAAGATTGTGGGGGCTGTTTTCTTAGACTTCGGTGTGTCTTTTGACATTATTGATCATAGTCTGCTGCTGGAAAAATGTATGTGTTATGGCTTTACACCCCCTGCTATCTTGTGGATAAAGTGTTACCTGTCTAACAGAACACAGAGGGTGTTCTTTAATGGAAGCCTCTCCAACATAATCGAGGTAGAATCACAAATTCTCCAGGTCAGCTGTTTAAGCCCCTTACTTTTTTCAATATTTTCGAATGACTTGCCCAGTGTGTCTATGTATGTGAATGATTCAATGTTACACACGTCAGCTTCATGTCAAACGATGTATAGGATCAATCTTTAGGGTGTTTTTAACATAAATCTTCAATAATGTTTCAACCGGACAATTCCTTTGTCTTTAGAAATTAAAAGGAACGCAGCTCACTCTCACGGCCGCGCGCATGACTTAGCTCATGGCATTCTGCCAGACCTCTTAGTCAAACAGCTCCTATTCACTCCCCCTTCATAGTAGAAGCCTGAAACAAGGTTCTAAAGACTGTTGACATCTAGTGGAAGCCTTAGGAAGTGCAATCGGACCAAATTTTACACTGTATATTGGATAGGCAAAGACTTGAAAACCTACATACCCCAGATTTCCCACTCCTCAATGGCTGTGCGACTTCCTGGTTGGATCTTTTCTCAGGTTTTTGCCTGCCATATGACTTCTGTTATACTCACAGACATCATGCAAATAGTTTTAGAAATTTCAGATTTTTTTCTATCCAAATCTACTAGTGATATGCATATCTTAGCTTCTGGGCCTGTGTAGCAGGCAGTTTACTCTTGGCACCTTATTCATCCAAGCTACTCAATACTACCCCCCAGCCATAAGAAGATAACAGAACAGCGCATACTGCCTCTAACCAGAATAGAAAGAGGAGTGGGAGGCCACGGTGCACGACTGATCAAGAAGACAAGTACATTTGTGTCTAGTTTGAGAAACAGACACCTCACAAGTCCTCAACTGGCAGCTTCATTAAATAATACCCGCAAAACACCAGCCTCATTGTCAACAGTGAAGAGGCGACTGTTGGCCTTCAGGGCAGAATTCCTCTGTACGTTGTCTGTTCTTTTACCCATCTTAATCTTTTCTTTTTATTGTCCTCAAAGCTCAATACGAAGTTGTCTAATTTATCTGGGAGGAAGACGTTGATGTCCGCGACTGGGCTGGTTTTCTTTTTGTAATACTTGATGTCTGTAGACCCTGCCACATACGTCTCTCGTTTGAGCCGTTGAATTGTGAATACTTTGTCTCTGTGCTGATGCTTTGCTTGTTTGATTGCTTTGCGGAGGGAATAACTACACTATTTGTGTTCGGTCATGTTTCCAGTCGCCTTGCTGTGATTAAATGCGGTGGTTCGTGCTTTCAGTTTGGCGCGGCTGCTGCCATCAATCCACGGTTTCTGATTAGGGAAGGTTTTAATAGTCAGTGGCTACAACATCTCCAATTCACTTCCAAATAAACTCACTCACCGAGCCAGTGTATACATCAATGTTATTGTCTGAGGCTACCCAGAACATATCCCAGTCCACGTGATCGAAGCAATCTTGAAACGTGAAATCCGTTTGGTCAGACCAACGTTGGATAGACATAAGCACGGGCGCTTCCTGTTTTAGTTTCTTTCTATAGGACGGGAGCAACAAGATGGAGTCATGGTCAGATTTGCCGAAGGGAGGGCGGGGGTTGGCCTTGTATGCATCTTGGAAGTTAGAGTAGCAGTGGTCCAGTTACTTGCTTGAGCGGGTACATCAATCAATGTGAATTCATACCCCTTGACTTATTCCACATTTAGTTGAGTTACAGCCTGAATTCAAAATGTCTAACATTTAAAACAAATGTTTACCTCACCCATCTACACACCATACCCCATAATGACAAAGTGAAAATATGATTTCAAAAATGTTTCCAGGATTTATTGACAATGAAATGCAGAAATATGTCATTTACATACATTACCAGTCAAACGTTTGAACACCTACTCATTCAAAGGTTTTTCTTTATTTCTGCTACTTTCTACATTGTGCAATTATTGTAAAGACATCAAAACTAGGAAATAAAATATATGGAATCATGTAGTAACCAAAAAAGTGTTAAACACATTAAATGTATTCTATATTTGAGATTCTTCAAAGTAGCCACCCTTTGTGCAAAGCTGTCATCAAGGCACTCTTTGCATTCTCTCAACCAGCTTCATGAGGTAGTCACCTGGAATGATTTTCCAACAGTCTTGAAGGAGTATTGCTGAGCACTTGTTGGCTACTTTTCCTTCACTCTGTATTCCAACTCATCCCAAACCCTCTCAATTGGGTTGTCGGGTGATTGTGGAGGCCAGGTCATCTGATACACCACTCCATCAATCTCCTTCTTGGTTAAATAGCCCTTACTTACACAGCCTGGAGGTTTGCTTTGGGTCATTGTCATGTTGAAAAACAAATGAGAGTCCCACTAAGCGCAAACCATGGGATGGGATATTGCTACAGAATGCTGTGATAGCCATGCTGGTGAAGTGTGCCTTGAATTCAAAATAAATCACTGACAGTCACCAGCAAAGCATCCCCACACCATCATAACTCCTCCATACTTCTCAGTGGGAACCACACATGCAGAGATCATCCGTTCACTTACTGTACTCTGCGTCTCACAAAAACACAGCTGTTGGATCCAAAAATCTCAAATTTGGACTCATCAGACCAAAGGACAGATTTCCACTGGTCTAATGTCCATTGCTTATGTTTCTTGGCCCAAGCGAGTCTCTTCTTATTATTGGTGTCCTTTAGTAGTGGTTTCTTTGCAGTAATTCGACCATGAAGGCCTGATGAATGCAGTCTCCTCTTAACAGTTGATGTTGAGATGCGTCTGTACTTGAACTCTATGAAGCATTTATTTGGGCTGCAATCTGAGGTGCAGTTAATTGGTGATTTCTGAGGCTGGTAACTCTTATGAATCCTCTGCAGCAAAGGTAACTCTGGGTCTTCCTTTCCTGTGGGTCTTCCTATCCTTCATGCGAGCCAGTTTCATCATAACGCTTGATGGTTTTTGAGAATGCACTTGAAGAAACTTTTAAAGTTCCATAAATGTTCCACATTGACTGACATTCATGTCTTAAAGTAATGATGGATTGTCATTTATCTTTGCTTATTTGAGCTGGTCTTGCCATAATATGGACTTGGTATTTTACCAAATAGGACTATCTTCGGTATACCAAACATACCTTATCACAACACAAATGAACATTAAACAAGGCACAACTGTTAATTTAATTGCATTCCAGGTGACTAACTCATGATGCTGGTTGAGAGAATGCCAAGTGTGTGTAAAGCTGTCATCAAGGCAAAGGGTAGCTACTTTGAAGAATCTCAAATATAAAATATATTTTGATTTGTTTAACACTTTTTTGGTTACTTCATGATTCCATGTGTGTTTTTTTGATAGTTTTGATGTCTTCACTCGTATTATATAATGTAGAATATAGTAAAATGAAGAAAAACCCTGGAATTAGTAACTGTGTCCAAATTTTTGACTGGTACTGTAAGTATTCACACCCCTTTGCTTTGGCGCTCCAAATTGAGCTCAGGTGCATCCAATTTCCTTTGATAAGTAGTGAGGCATATACATATTTAGGGAAGGGTATGAAACAATTTCTTGAGTATTTTTCATTTCCAAGAGCACAGGGAAATGGAAAACATATGGAACTACCAAGACTGCCTTAGAGCTAGCTGTCAGAGCAAACTGAGCAACTGGGCAAGAAGGACATTAGTCAAGGAGCTGACCAAGACCCCAATGACCACTCTGACAGAACTACAGAGTTCCTTGGATGAGATGGGAGAACCTGCCATAAGAACAACAGTCTCTTCACCAATCTGCACTTCACCAATCTGGGCTTTATGGGAGTGGCCCCAGATGGAAGCCACTCCTGAGAAAAAGCACATAACAGCATGCCTGGAGTTTGCAGAAAGGCAGAGACACAGAGCTACAAAATGGTATATTGCACTGCATTTTAGAAACAATGGGAAGTAATTCTGCATTGAAAGTTGATAAACTTGTAACCTCACTTTTGAGAATATGGCATTTGAATGTTTTGGTACCTACTGGAGAGCTCTTTGTCTACACCCATTCAGCATCGTTCACACCTTCTTTAGCTTTAGCTTTAGCCCCATCCATCTCTTTCAGGGTTGATTCGAGCATACTGTTCTAACAGTAGTCAAGCACCCAAGCTAACTGGCTAACATTGGCTAGCTTGCTAGCTATTTCCAGAAAGAAATGAGAGAACTGCTGGCTGTTTTTACAATTGACGCTTTTTTGAAAACGTTTACTGACACAGGCAATATTAAACAGGTGTTGAGCATTCGTACATTCATCAGTTTTTCTGCGCTCTGGCACACTCAAACGAGAATGCTCTGAAATTGAAGTAGATTGCCACACATAAGATGCAGCGGTTTTAGGACAATATTTGTTGTGTATTTTGTTGTAAAGAATTCCCGCCAGTACTAGCTAGCAACTTACTGTGTCTGTTGGGGGTGGTTCATATATTTTGTAGTGCGTGAGTGCAGAGTTGGATGGTGAGCCGTGCATTGCATGACGTGCAATTTTGTGCTGTTCCTATCAGGTACATTGTTAACAATATTATATTGTATATTGTAATTGTATTATTTTGGTAACTAGCCCAGTGAACAAGAACCAAACCAGCGTGCGTGAGTGCAGAGAGTTGGATGGTGAGCCGTGCATTGCATGACGTGCAATTTTGTGCTGTTCCTATCTGAATAAATCTCCATGACTGGTGCTACACGTTGGAGTTCCGTGTCGATGACTGATTGTACACAACGCAAGAAGAGTACTTTTACACATAGGAGACTTTTAAGAATGTTTATTTGACTAGGCAAGTTAGTTAAGAACAAATTCTTATTTGTGATGATGGCCTACCTCCCCAGCCAAACCCTCCCTTAACCCGGACAACGCTGGGCCAATTGTGCGCCACCCTATGGGATTCTCGATCACGATTGGTTGTGACACAGCCTGGGAACAAACCAGGGTCTGTAGTGATGCCTCTAGCACTGCAATGCAGTGCTTTAGAACACTGTGCCACTCGGGAAGCCATGTAGCTAGCTAGCTAGGTAAACAATGAACCATAATCCCAACTCATGACGTTATTACCCTGCATGAATCTGCAGGTAGCTAACCAACCAGTTTCAATGTTAGCTAACTAACATTAGACTATAACTAGCAAAGCAAATGGCTCTGACATACGATCATACATGTAACGTTACCTAGCGAGCCAGCCAGCTAACGTTAGCTAGCTAACAGTACACTTTATCTTGAAATTAAAATAACTTTCTGTCAAAATTAGAAACGTGTAATATCTGAATGTAGCTAGCTAGACTATTTTACCTGTATATATCATGGATGGATGCTTCTCCCTGTCACCTATGCCATGGTTGCCCTTAGTTTAAAGACGTAATCCGGAGACAGGTGTATTCTCCATATACTGAGTTATCATATTCTAATTCCACTGATTTTCAAAACAAGGTTCTCCAGAAAGTGGAGAGTAACACATATGCAGTTCTACTACGTGATATATTTGTAAAATAACCGCTTTAGACTGGATTACCTATACATACTGACCAGCTCAAATAGACAGAACTCATCTCACGGCATATCCAGCTCACTCATTATCTCAGCCAATCGTGGTTAGCGGGAAGGTTGTTGTCTTTTTCTGTGGTTAAACCAACTAGGCTCGTAATTTAACAAATGCATTTGTATTTACAGATGGCATACACGTTTGTTATTGCATTTTATGTTCAAATAGCTCTCCTGTGTCGTAGTGACCCACGACATGAGCATAGTTTCCTGAAACAAGTCACATATGGCATAAGATCCTGTGGTCTGATGAGACAAATTTTACAATTTGGCCTGAATGCAAAGCACTATGTCTGGAGAAAACCAGGCACAGCTCATCACCTGTTTAACACCATCCCTATCGTGAAGGATGGTGGTGGCAGCATCATGCTATGGGGATGCTTTTCAGGCGCAGGGACTGGGAGACTGGTAAGGATAGAGGGAACAATGAATGAATGGAGCCAAATACAGGCAAATCCTTGATGAGAACCTGCTTCAGGGTGCATATGACCTTAGATTGGACGTCCCATAGGGCGGCGCACAATTGGCCCAGCGTCGTCCGAGATTGGCCAGTGTAGGCCATCATTGTAAATAGGAATTTGTTCTTAACTGTCTTCCCTAGTTAAATAAAGTTTACATTTAAATAAAGGTTACATTTTAAAAAATCTTTACTTCTACTCAAGTATGAAAATTGGGTACATTTTCCACCACTGAGCAAAACTACCAAAACTCTTTCTGATTGGTAAACCTGAGCAATTGAAAACAAATCAAAATGATGTTGCACTTGGTCTGGGATTTTGGAGAATATTTAAGTCCAAATAGCGCTCCTGTTTAACAGTTGGGACAATATTTCCTCTTTGTGGCTGGCTCAGCTAGCAGAGAGATTTACTGACAAAGGTCATTGTGGGAAGAGGGTAATACTGTTTTTGATTTCCTTTTACTGCTGGCCTTCTGTTAAGTACAGGTTTCCCAGTGGATACCTAACCCACACATGCCCAAACGAACACCAAGATGCCCTGGCGGACTCAATCATAAAAACCAGGACGAGACTTTCACCAAATGACTCATGTTTATTTATTTTACCTTTATTTAACTTGGCAAGTCAGCTAAGAGCAAATTCTTATTTACAATGACTGCCTACCCCGGCCAAAGCCTAACCCAGACTCCCAATCACAGCTGTTTGTGATACAAAGGGATCGGTAGCTAGGTTGAACCAGTGTCTCTAGTGACACCTCTAGCACTGAGAAGCAGTGTCTTAGACCCCTGCTCCACCTGGGAACCCATGTAATGGACATATTGTAATGTAATGGACATATTTTATAGTTGATGAATATGTGAATCAAGTTGAACATTTGTTGCAATGTTTCCATCACTACACCCCAACAACTACAGTATTCCTAACATTTGACCAGAGCCCTATGACCTGAATAGTACACTACTTTTGAATGGGCTGCCATTTGGGAGGCAGACACTGCATTCCCTGGTCAACGTAGTGTATTATACAGGGAATAGGGTGCCATTTGGGAGGCAGACACTGCATTCACTGGGCCTGAACTTCATCAATGAAACATACTGTGCCTTGTCATCTGCTCTGCCACAGGATTCAACAAACGATCTGCCTGCTTCTCAAATGCCGCTACCACTGAATGACGTAAATCCACTGCAAGAAAGACACTAACTATGTTTCCATCCACAGTTTTTATCGGAGTAAAGTCATAGAATTTTTTAAAATGCCAACAGATCATTTTTGTTCCACATGGTGGGACCTATATTGTCAGTAAAATGAATTATGCGAGAATTTGCAGTGGAAATGCCTTTAGGTGCAAATTTTTATATTATAACCATCATATCGAAGTAAACTTGGAGTCACACAATGATATGTTGTGTGGTCCTCCCAAGGGCTGTGGCGGTCATTTTGTCAGCCAGGAAATGTCAAGCAAATAATTGCCGGTCTCAAGACAATTAACCATTAATCAGTATAAACATGTTTAGTATCTTCTTGCTTCCACGCATAGCCTACAATCCACTGATGCAGACCTTTGGAATATCTACATTTTAAAAAGTTTAATAAATCCATTTAATATAGCCCACACAATCACAATAAATTCATTATTTATTTTAACCAGGTCTAAAGAAACATGATATGAAGAAAATTAAGTATTTCACAAGTACAGAATAGCATACTCTGAGTTGTCCTTATGTTAGGCCCTGATATGGCTATGCCATATGGCTGTGGGCTACACTAGTTAATTTCGCAGACAAGATTTGCTTAGAAATTATTTGTATTTTATAGTATAAAGAATACAGTTGAACATAGCGTAATAAAATAGAAAGGATATTTTATCCAAATTATTTCAAAGGAAGTGCACACATTAACAAAGAAACTGGTCCTCCTATATTCTTCATTTAGAGTTATTTATGCAACTTTAGTTGTGATACAAATGTTGGGCTATATGTTTTGATGTTTAATACATTCTAAGGCTGCATGATGGGACTATAATGATTTGAAAACAGTTGCAAGCTGCACACTCTTCATCAGTCTCTCATTCACAATTTGACAAGCACTTGATAATATTCTCACCTGGCCTCGAATTTCCTGGTGGCATTCCCTTGTGTGGCCGTAATGCCCCCTAAAAAAGCCATGCCCTTTGCAGCCAAAGTGGCAGTTGTGCCCTTGGGCTGAATATAATAGGCTAATTATAAATCCCTTCTCCCTGCTGCCATTCCCCGAAGCACCTCTCACTCACATAGCTCTCAGATGTAGCCAATGCCCATCGTGATTGGTTCCTCTTATTGAATTCTGAGGGGCATATTTTTACGAGCTGTCCACATTTAGCCTACTTTTCGTCAGTGAACAAGATGAGTAGGCCTAACGAACAGCAAAAGTAATAGCCTATGTGAATCTACTATCCCCCATAGTACAAAGGTTAACTTATTCTATTGGTCAACTTGCAATAAATAAATATTCCAAACATACTCTGGGACAGTATGGGATGCGATAGATCCCAAATCAATACAACCACACACATCAAAAAAGCAATGAGGCTGATCGTTTAGCTTAAAAAGTTGATCAACTATTCGCCTATTTTTTCACATAAGCGCAACAATGCACACAAGGCAGTAAGTAGGTTATAAGCGCAAATGTTTCAAAATGCAATCAATTAGCGGGACAACACTGTTCTGGAAAGTAACGGTAAATACGATGATGCATGTAATGCTTTATTATAAAGGTGCATTTTATGGTACAAATTATCTTCCCCAAACTCATCCCACAAGACTCGGGAAACCATGCAGTTTATTAGGCTACAGATTAAATAAATGATGATGAACTTCACAGTTTGGTGAAAGTGAACAGTGATCTTGATGCTTCTTTACAATAAATATTGAGGGTCTTATTCTGGTGACTCGATGCTTGACTGCTGTTTGACAAATACAAATACTCTTGCTTTTATCCAAAATAATGTAGAGTAGCCTACATGCACAGTATCTGCAAGCTGTTGGTTGGAGCGCACATGCCAAGACCAGAGGAGGCACATTTGCTATTGAATGCAACAGTGTTCGTGTCAAAGCTATTGGTAGAATTGAAAATGGGATGGAAACACACTGAACTTTTGATTTTTATTCGGTACATGAAAACTTAAGCGAAAAACTAGATTTTGTCCACACTACGTCATCACGCTCTAATTTTTATCTGCAACAAGTCCGTTTGCTGGAAACACATCACATGTGGGAAAATGCTAATATTTTCTTTATTTAGATTCTAGAATGAAATTCTGTTGCTAATTGGATGGAAACCTAGCTACCGATCCCTTTGCAACAGTATCTAGGATTCCATCCAATATTCAAAAATCTGCATAAAAACAATATGGCATTTTCCCACCAGAGATGTTTCCATCAAATTGACTTGTTATGGATAAAATTATGTGGATGATGACGTAGTGCACATAAATTACTTTTACAGTTATTAAATGAATAAATGAATAAGTTAAATGGATTTCCATCACATTTTCATCACTACTGATGGTTTTGTCACAAAACAATGTTGTGTTATATAGTCAATGTGCCCACTATTGGCACTTGCGCTCGAGCCAACAACTACAGTGCAGGCAGGCTATAGACTACATTATGTGATTATTATGGAAAAAAAGAGCAAGATATTTATTGGAAATGAGGATCAAGCTCATCACCTTGGACTTTTACCACCTTGTGAAGTTCATCATAACTTATTTAATCTGTAGCCCAATAAGCATGCTTTCCCGAGTCGTAGTGGTAGGACCACACAATATGTCATCGCGTGACTCCAAATTCACTTCTATACGGTTATTATATCGGTATTTGCACATAAAGGCATTTTCACCGACATTTGTTGAATAATTCATTTTACAGACACCAAAAAGATCCCACCATGTCCAACGAACAAATTATATGTCAGAATTCATAACATTTTACCGAAACGTTTCCATCACAGCTGTCATGATTTTTTTGATAGCTATGACTTTATTCGCATAACAACTGTGGATGGAAACATAGTTAGTGACTCCAATTAAAATGACACTCCTGTAAAATTCCCAGTCATCTTCTGAACGAGATTGCCAAACGGGTATCATAGCTACTGTTGTGCTATAGATGTGGCCGTGCATAAATGCCAAAATCGCTGAATAAATGTACTTGTTTCAATGTCAGCGCATGGCTTGTGTTGATGCAGGTAACCTGACTATACACACAGCACACATTGGTTGCATCCCACATGACAATCAATTCTATACATAGTGCACACATTTTGATCAAAGCTTTATCAGAGCCCCGTGTAAAAAGTAGCGCACAGTAGGGAACAGGATGCCATTTGGGATGTGATATTACCTGCACTGGAGAAGCTAGGAGCGTGATTAATGGTATCCAACAAGGACAGCTCCCAGGAGGAAGATGGGTTGGAGTGCTTATAAGAAGCCTTCAGTATCCCAGTGGTGAGGGCGAGAGGGAGGGAGAGATTGATCGAGTTAGAGGTAAGGGAGGAAAGCGAGGAGACGGACACATGTCAGGGGTTTATGGATTGAATGTAGGCTAACGGCGTGAAGTCCCGAAAAAAATACACATTCATGAGGACCTGACTATGATTTAGCTGGTTAAAGAAGTCCGCCTGATTCAATTAATCTCATTTTCATTTTCATAGACCTTTTCTGTTGTGAAAAATACTGCATCTGATTATCTGCAAAAATGAGAAAAGGCTATGTAAGAGATGATTATTCGTAACAAATAGGCTATGTAATTACATGTAGCCTACTTGTTAGAATCCCAACTCTTATTACAGGTCCCCAGCGTCACCTCCAGAATTGGACGTGGCTATCGTCACTGAAAGGGGAGGATTAAGGTTCATTTTCGCCGCGCAAACATGTCGTCTATAGATTAATTTGAATCCAGGAGGATTGGTAATGTGGACTTCGCCAAGGTTTGTGAATAATATCGCCTATTGAATAGATGGAAATAGTATTTAGAGTAAATTCAAGATAATTTACGTGCGCGCCGAAAGAACCCCTATTTCCATGATGTGGAACGCTCCGAGCCTCTGCACCCAGCAACCGTGAGACGAGCGCAGTTTGCAGACAGACCCGAGCAAGTGGATTGCTAACGAAGCGATCGACGGCGGATATTTCTGAGGAAACTGTACAGTTCAACTTCATACAAATGGATATTTACGTGGCTTTGTTATCGGTAGTGCTCCTTGCGAAACCAGGTAGGTGTCACACTGGGCCATATGCAGTTAGTTTACATATTGTTTAGGTATCATTATCAGCTCTGTCAGCAATGGGTTTTTAATGCGCACCCACCCTCTCCTTCTCCATAGCCTAATTAGCAACTTGCGCGCAAGCTTCTCGATCCTTATTTTGTCTCTCGTTGGTTTTTTATTAATCAATTAATTTAAAAAAATCAATTTGCCCCTCATCGATTTTTTTTTATAAATCACATGTTTTTAAAATTCGTTTTATAGTACAGATAAATAGCATAGTTATCATCTCCTAAATCGTAGGGTTTGTTGTTGTGTCAGACCACATCTGTATAACGCGCAAAAGTCCTTACAGAAATTACAGGTGTCGCACAGGTTGATGCAGCAGTCAATTTGTTCCCATGAAACAATAAGCCTAACATTTGCATTATGTATACTTTCATTTAAAATGATCTGTCATTATATAGTATCTTATGTCTAGTCCCATGCAAGTTACGCGTTTTGTCTCTGATATGATTGCCACTGTACCTTGGTGAAGGTGCTTTGAAATCGCATGGATTCAATCCCCATGTATTTGACTGCATGTATTTGACTGTGTTGCAGTTCGTTGTATCATGCAGACGCTGAAGTTTGATTCTCAAACTCAATCATTAAAGAAGTGCCTTGCTTATTATGTACGTTATACACATCATATAGGTAGTTGGGAGGATGTGTGATAGTAACTGTGCACCCAATGTGTGACAATGTCTAAATAATATTTCCCCCCTACAGTTATCGGCTTTGGAATAGATCCCGACTACCAGATAGATATCATCAATGAACTTGACTTCGCAAATGCAATTTATGGAATTACCCAAGTGGCAGGGCTTCACAACAATAGCAAAGCCTTCTTATTTCGAGGTACTGTATACTTCCTTTCTCCATTTGTGAATTAATTGATTGCTAGATCACTGTTTGATTTATCAGTGAATTGCAGCAATGTGTTTTATTTTGGCATGGAATCTTGAGAACGTTTGGTAAACTAATTTCATTTGTAAGATGTAGGTTACCCAAGCTCGGACTCATGGTTGTAGAATTATCCAGAATATGTTAGGTAAAATGTTGGTAACAGATGGTGAACTAATCATCATCACATCACCTATGTATTGTAACAATCCTCATGATATGAGCCATATTGCAATTCCTAACAAGTGGCCCAATGTGTAGGGTGCTTGCCTTTCACTGCACTGCCTCGCCGTTCGCTACATCGGTGTCAGAAGTTGGATGGCAGCCGAGAGATCATCGTAACGCACAGCCCGGACATATGAGGGGACTGAGTAGTCAAAATGCTTGGCTTGTTTGCCTTTGTATTTTGTATTTATTAGGGAACCCCATTAGCTCCTGCCAAGGCAGCAGCTACTCTTCCTGCGGTCCAAACACATTAAGGCACTCACACATAAAACACAAGATAAAACAGTACATCATATACCATTATTACCCAACCATATACAGTGGGGCAAAAAAGTATTTAGTCAGCCACCAATTGTGAAAGTTCTCCCACTTAAAAAGATGAAAGAGGGCTGTAATGTTCATCAAATGTACACTTCAACTATGACAGAGAAAATGAGAAAAAAAATCCAGAAAATCACATTGTAGGATTTTTAATGAATTTATTTGCAAATTATGGTGGAAAATAAGTAATTATGGTGGAAATTTTACGTAATTATGACATAACATTGAAGGTTGTGCAATGTAACAAGAATATTTAGACCTATGGATGCCACCCCGTTAGATAAAATACCGAACGGTTCCGTATTTCACTGAAAGAATAAACGTTTTGTTTTCGAAATTATAGTTTCCGGATTCGACCATATTAATGACCAATGGCTCGTATTTCTGTGTGTTATTATGTTATGTGTTATGATGTTATAATTAAGTCTATGATTTGAAAGAGCAGTCTGACTGAGCGGTGGTAGGCAACAGCAGGCTCGTAAGCATTCATTCAAACAGCACTTTCGTGCGTTTTGCCAGCAGCTCTTCACAAGCACAGCGCTGTTTATGACTTCAAGCCTATCAGCCTAATGGCAGGTGTAACCGATGTGAAATGGCGAGCTAGTTAGCAGGGTGCTCGCTAATAGCGTTTCAAATGTCACTCGCTCTGAGACTTGGAGTAGTTATTCCCCTTGCTCTGCATGGGTAATGCTGCTTCGAGTGTAGCTGTTGTCAATGTTTTCCTGGTTCAAGCCCAGGTAGGAGCGAGGAGAGGGACGGAAGCTATACTGTTACACTGGCAATACTATAGTGCCTATAAGAACATCCAATAGTCAAAGGGATATGAAATACAATTGGCATAGAGAGAAATACTCCAATAAATACTATATTAACTACAACCTAAAACCTCTTACCTTGGAATATTGAAGTCTCATGTTAAAAGGAACCACCAACTTTTCATATGTTTTCATGTTCTGAGCAAGGAACTCAAACGTTAGCTTTTTTACATGGCACATATTGCACTTTTACTTCTCCAACACTTTGTTTTTGCATTATTTAAACCAAATTGAACATGTTTCATTATTTATTTGAGGCTAAATGGATTTTTATTGATGTATTATATTAAGTTAAAATAAGTGTTCATACAGTATTGTTGTAATTGTCATTATTACAAATAAAATGTTAAAAAAAAAATATATATATAAATCGTCCGATTAATCGCTATCGGCTTTTTTTGGGGGGTCCTCAAATAATCGGTATCGCTATCGGCGTTGAAAAATCATATTCGGTCGACCTCTACTCTGGTGGCATGTCTTGTGTGGCAAGCATGGGTGTCGAGCTGTGTGCTAGTAGTTTAAACAGACAGCTCGGTGCATTCAGCTTGCCAACATTTCTTACAAAAACAAGTAGTGATGAAGTCAAGCTCTCCTCCACTTGGAACCATGAGAGATTGACATGCTAGCTCTCAGTGTACAATTAAGGGCCAGCAGTGCTGCCCAGTGCTACCCTCAGTCATTTTCCATCCAAGTTGTCAGACCCCCCCGGTGGCTTGTCATTGTTGACAAAAAAATATTTTTTTAAAATCACCTCTTCCACACTCACTTTATGGAATTCAAACGCTTTCATAATTTGGTTAGTTACACTTGGATGTGTATTACCGGCATGTCATGTCTAAATTTGCTAATCTTGCCAATTAAAAAAATATTAAAGTAGTTGGCAATATCAGTGGGGTTTGTGATGAATGAGTCATTTGATTCAATAAATGATGCAGCTGAGTTTGCATTTTTGCCCAGAATGTAATTTAAGGTGATCCAACACTTTTTACCATCATTCTTTATAACATGTATATTTTTTTCATAGTAGAGTTTCTTCTTCTATTTATTCAGATTAGTTACATGATTTCTCAATTTGCAGTACGTTTGCCAATCAGTTGTGCAGCCAGACTTATATGCCATTCCTTTTGCCTCATCCCTCTCAACCATACACTTTTTCAATTCCTCATCAATACAAGGGGATGTAACTGTTTTGTAAATGTAATAAGCATTTTCAAAAATGTGTCAAGTTCAGTGTCTGGTTGCTCCTCATTACACACCACAGACCAACAAATATTATTTACATCAATAACATAGGAATCACAACACAACATATTGTATGACCTCCTATACACTATATTAGGCCCAGCCTTTGGAACTTTGGTTTTCCTAGATATGGCTACTATATTGTGATCACTACATCCAATGGATTTGGATACTGCTTTAAAGCAATTTTCTGCAGCATTATTATAGATGTGATCAATACATGTTGATGATTTAATTTCTGTGCTGTTTGTAACTACTCTGGTAGGTTTGTTGATAGTTCATAGTTCAGAGGTAAATAGAAGACCAACGATCACAGCATATTAGTTCAGTTAATGAGAAAGGTTTTAACTGCCCTAGAGATTAAGCACATGGTCTGGCCAAATGGCTTTGATATGAGAAACGTGTTAGAAGGCAGTCATGAAAGATGACATACACATACAGTCGGGCAAAAAAGTATTTAGTCAGCCACCAATGGTGCAAGTTCTCTCACTTAAAAAGATGAGAGAGGCCTGTAATTTTCATCATAGGTACACTTCAACTATGACAGACAAAATGAGAAAAATAAATCCAGAAAATCACATTGTATGATTTTTAATTAATTTATTTGCAAATTATGGTGGAAAATAAGTATTTGGTCACCTACAAACAAGCACGATTTCTGGCTCTCACAGACCTGTAACTTCTTATTTAAGAAGCTCCACTGTCCTCCACTCGTTACCTGTATTAATGGCACCTGTTTGAACTTGTTATCAGTATAAAAGACACCTGTCCACAACCTCAAAACAGTCACACTCCAAACTCCACTATGGCCAAGACCAAAGAGCTGTCAAAGGACACCAGAAACAAAATTGTAGACCTGCACCAGACTGGGAAGACTGAATCTGCAATAGGTAAGCAGCTTGGTTTGAAGAAATCAACTGTGGGAGCAATTATTAGGAAATGGAAGACATACAATACCACTGATAATCTCCCTCGGTCTGGGGCTCCACACAATATCTCACCCCGTGGGGTCAAAATAATCACAAGAACAGTGAGCAAAAATCCGAGAACCACACGGGGGGACCTAGTGAATGACCTGCAGAGAGCTGGGACCAAAGTAACAAAGCCTACCATCAGTAACACACTACGCCTCCAGGGACTCAAATCCTGCAGTGCCAGACGTGTCCCCCTGCTTAAGCCAGTACATGTCAAGGCCCGTCTGAAGTTTGTTAGAGAGCATTTGGATGATCCAGAAGAAGATTGGGAGAATGTCATATGGTCAGATCAAACCAAAATAAATATTTTTGGTAAAAACTCAACTCGTCGTGTTTGGAGGACAAAGAATGCTGAGTTGCATCCAAAGAACACCATACCTACTGTGAAGCATGGGGGTGGAAACATCATGCTTTGGGGCTGTTTTTCTGCAAAGGGACCAGGACGACTGATCCGTGTAAAGGAAAGAATGAATGGAGCCATGTATCATGAGATTTTGAATGAAAACCTCCTTCCATCAGCAAGGGCATTGAAGATGAAACGTGGCTGGGTCTTTCAGCATGACAATGATCCCAAACACACCGCCCGGGCAACGAAGGAGTGGCTTCGTAAGAAGCATTTCAAGGTCCTGGAGTGGCCTAGCCAGTCTCCAGATCTCAACACCATAGAAAATCTTTGGAGGGAGTTGAAAGTCTGTGTTGCCCAGCAACAGCCCCAAAACATCACTGCTCTAGAGGAGATCTGCATGGAGGAATGGGCCAAAATACCAGCAACAGTGTGTGAAAACCCTGTGAAGACTTACAGAAAACGTTTGACCTCTGTGATTGCCAACAAAGGGTATATAACAAAGTATTGAGAAACTTTTATTGACCAAATACTTATTTTCCACCATCATTTTCAAATAAATAAATTAAAAATCCTACAATGTGATTTTCTGGATTTCTTTTCTAATTTTGTCTGTCATAGTTGAAGTGTACCTATGATGAAAATTACAGGCCTCTCTCATCTTTTTAAGTGGGAGAACTTGCACAATTGGTGAATGACTAAATGCTTTTTTGCCCCACTGTAGGTCCTGATGGTACCAAGTATTTACATGCCATTGATCAGAGTGAGCATAAGGATCTGACCAGTGTTGAATGCGCAGTGAGCTCAGACATTGTTTGCCTGCCCCCTAAGTAGCCGTTTGTCATAGCAAGTGATGGTAGAATTATCTGTATAGTGTCTTCACATTAATGTATCCAAACAATGATCTCACCATTGGACAGTTGACAGAACAACCTGATAAGATAGATATGCTGGGAAAGGTTATAAGCACTGATCAAAGTAGAGGTTTTCGCTCTTCATTTTTATTCTACATTTTTTATTTAACCTTTATTTAACCAGGTAGGCCAGTTGAGGACAAGTTCTCATTTACAACTGCGACCTGGCCAAGATAAAGCAAAGCAGTGCGACATATGAATATGAATATGAAGCGAGGGCCAGCAAACAAGAGCATACAGGTTGCAGTGGTGGGTGGTATATGGGGCTTTGGTGACAAAACAGATGGCACTGTGATAGACTACATCCAATTTGCTAAGTAGAGTGTTGGAGGCTATTTTGTAAATGACATCGCCGAAGCCAAGGATCGGTAAGATAGTCAGTTTTACCCGGGTATGTTTAGCAGCATGAGTGAAGGAGGCTTTGTTGCGAAAGAGGAAGCCAATTCTAGATTTTATTTTGGATTGGAGATACTTAATGTGAGTCTGGAAGGAGAGTTTACAGTCTAACCAGACACCTAGGTATTTGTAGTTGTCCACATATTCTAAGTCAGAACCGCCCAGAGTAGTGATGCTAGTCGGGCGGTCGGGTGTGGGCAGCGATCAGTTGAAGAGCATGCATTTAGTTTTACTAGCATTTAAGAGCAGTTGGAGGCCACAGAAGGAGTGTTGTATGGCATTGAAGCTCGTCTGGAGATTTGTTAACACAGTGTCCAAAGAAGGGCTAGAAGTATACAAAATTGTGTCGTCTGCATAGAGGTGTATCAGAGATTCACCAGTAGCAAGAGCGACATCATTGATATATACAGTGAAAAGAGTCGGCCCAAGAATTGAACCCTTGTGGCACCCCCATAATAGAGACTGCCAGAGGTCTGGACAACAGGCCCTCCTCCGATTCATGTGTACTATAAAGTGGTAGGCACTGACAGACAGATGGGCACATTCAACCAGATGTAGAGCTAACACCAGGCATAGTAACACAGTTGTTCTCTTGTGATGTGCTTGTTGATCCAGCACATGAAAACACACACATTTCTCATCTCATGGCTCATGTAAATTGGTTCCTGAAACATCTGAATCAATATAATTTCAAGCCCCCTGTTGAGGTTTGGGGCAAGGCACAGTTTATTCCAGTTCAGAGAATTATGAAGCGCTGTGCATATTGCCGGTAAAAAGTGCAATTTGCCAGGATTACAGAGACAGTAACTGTAGTACCAGTTTCAAGCAGGGCTGCTTTTTAGGGATTTAGTATTTGTGTTTGTTTTTATTAATGATCCCCATTAGCTGCTCTCAAGGCAACAGGTACTCTTCATGGGGTCCAAACACAGAAAACAAAAAATTGAGTAACCATTGCATTGGCAGCAGCTAATGGGAATCCGAAACAAATACAATTACACCACAACATATCTACACTGCAAAATGTATAATACAAACATTCAACAATATTACAATGTATGAATGTGTGCTAGCTTATGTGTGTGTGTCTTTGTGTGTGTGTGTGTGTGTGTGTGTGTCTCCTCACAGTCTGCGTTCCGTAAAGTGTTGTTTTTTAAATATTTTTTATGATTTTACCTCTTACATGAGTTACTTGATGTGAAATAGAGTTCCATGTAGTCATGGCTCTGTGTGGTACAGTGCGTTTCCCGGAGTCTGTTTTGGACATGGGGGATGTGAAGAGTGCCCTTGTGGCGTGTATTGTGGGGTGTCTGCATGGGTGAACTGTGTGCTAGTCAATTGCACAGACAGCTCAGTCAATACCTCTAATAAAGACAAGTAGTGATTCAATCAATCTCTCATCTACTTTGAGCCTGGAGAGATTGACATGCATGTCATTGATGTTAGCTCTCCATGTACATTTAAGGGCCAGCCATACTGCTTTGTTCTTGGCGAACTGTAATTTGCCTATGTCCCTCTTTGTGGCACTTGACCTGACTGGGCAGTAGTCCAGATGCGACAAAATTAGGGCTTGTAAGATTTGTTTAGCCTACTTGGAGGTGAAGCTATGAGAAGTCAAGGGGGCTAGCATTGGGAATTTGCGAGCAAAGCAACTGTTTATTTCTTAAATTGTAGCGATCATTTTTTTTTGATTATTCATCATTGTTTGTGTTTCATACTTTTTATATGTTTTATTTTCCTTCTTTATTTTTTACAGAACTTTGCATTGTACTGTGAAACTGCTTGAGGTGTTAAAATCCTATTTGCCTTTTTAGCTTGGACATTAATCAACGTGTTTTATATTCTTTCATAACATTTGATGTCTTTTATTGCCATGCTTGTTTTTTTTTTCATCTTATTGTTTTAAGTGTGTTGCTATTTTAAAATACACTTTAAGTAAACTTTGACGTTGGATCTTTCATTGATTGTATGAATTTAGACTACCTAAGTATGATTCTCAATCAGAGACAACTAACGACACCTGCCTCTGATTGAGAACCATACCAGGCCATACGCAAACACAACATAGAAAACGGAACATAGACAACCCACCCAACTCACGCCCTGACCATACTAAAAACAAAGACATAATAAAAGAACTGAGGTCAGAACGTGACAAGGCCAAATGCATCTTTGTTTTGAACAATGATTTAAATTTTCCTTTTTTTGTGGCAATTTCAATAAGAGCAATGACATTATTCACCAAATCACAGTTCTGGTATAACCAATGTGTCCTTATATGGCATTCTTCCCGCACATTGACCCCTCCATGCACAACAAGTAACAGTGGAAGTCAAGGTTGGAGTGGCAGAGGTTTTGACCCAAATCAAATCAAAGTTTGTCACTTGCGCCGAATACAACAGTGAGATGCTTACTTAATGGCTCTAACCAATAGTGCAAAAAAGGTATTAGGTGAACAAATGGTAGGTAAAGAAATAAAACAACAGTAAAAAGACAGGCTATATACAGTAGCGAGGCTACATAGACACTGGTTAATCAGGCTGATTGAGGTAGTTTGTACATGTAGATATGGTTAAAGTGACTATGCATATTTGATGAACAGAGAGTAGCAGTAGGGTAAAAATAGGGGTTGGGGGGGAACACAATGCAAATAGTAGCCATTTGATTACCTGTTCATGAGTCTTATGGCTTCGGGGTAAAACTGTTGAGAAGGCTTTGTCCTAGACTTGGTACTCCGGTACTGCTTGCTATGCGATAGTAAAAAGAACAATCTATGATTGGGGTGGCTGGGGTCTTTGACAATTTTTAGGGCCTTCCTCTGACACCGCCTAGTGTAGATGTCCTGGATGGCAGGAAACTTAGCCCCAGTGATGTGCTGGGCCGTACGCACTACCCTCTGTAGTGCCTTGCGGTCAGAGGCCAAGCAATTGCCGTACCAGGCAATGATGCAACCAGTTGCTCTTGATGTTGCAGTTTACAGTTGCTCTTGATGTTGCAACTGTAAAACATTTTGAGGATCTTAGGACCCATGTCAAATCTTTTTAGTGTCCTGAGGGGGAATATGCTTTGTCGTGCCCTCTTCACAACTGTCTTGGTGTGTTTGGACCATTCTAGTTTGTTGGTGATGTGGACACTAAGGAACTTGAAGCTCTCAACCTACTCCACTACAGCCCCGTCGATGAGAATGGGGTGGTGCTCGGTCCTCCTTTTCCTGTAGTCCACAATCATCTCCTTAGTCTTGGTTACGTTGAGGAATATATTGGTTGTTATTCTGGCATCATAGAGATTGCATCATCTGTGGATCTGTTTGGGCGGTATGCAAATTAGAGTGGTCTAGAGTTTCTGTGATAATGATGTTGATGTGAGCCATAACCAACTTTTCAAAGTACTTCATGGTTACGGACGTGAGTGCTACTGGTGTGTTGTCATTTAGACATGTTACCTTTCTGTTCTTGGGCACAGGAACTATGGTCGTCTGCTTGAAACATGTTGGTATTACAGACTCAATCAGGGACATGTTGAAAATGTCAGTGAAGACACCTGCCAGTTGGTCAGCACATGCCCGGAGCACACGTCCTGGTAATCTGTCTGGCCCCACAGCCTTGTGAATGTTGACCTATTTAAGTCTTAATAATGTAATCTACGGAGAGCGTGATCACACAGTCGTCCGGAACAGCTGATGCTCTCATGCATTCCTCAATATCAACACCCGTCATGAGAATGGATAATCATATGCACAATTGTGTTGATTCACATCATTCATTCATTTAGGTACAGCGAGTCTCCTTATCTGATTATCAGATGATTATCAGCTGTTGTCAAACACAAGTGACTCAGAAAATATGATTTTCTTCCTAAAAAGTGTGTAGTGAATTCTACTAGATAAAAAGTTGAACATCCTGGCATTTAAAGCATACTCGATTTTCACATAGTTTAATACTATTTTTGCATACATTCTGAAATTACACCCTATTCCCTATATATAGTGCACTAATTTGACCAATGAGGAGTCTATTTAGCTCAACTGGGCAAAATAAAAATGCATTAAAAAGAGTGCACTATAGAGAATAAGGTGTAATTTGATAATTGAACAAAGCGAACCACCACATTTAACCATGTGAACCACCACATTTAACCATGGCAAGATGACTGGAAAAATGGTTGAATACAAACAGAGTACTTATTCCCTCCATAAGGCAATCAAACAGGCAAAACGTCAGTACAGAGACAAAGTCGCAATTCAACGGCTCAAACTCGAGCCATATGTGTCAGGGTCTACAGACAATCATGGATTACAAAGGGAAAACCAGCCACGTCGTGAACACTGAAGTCTTGCTCCCAGACAAGCTAAACACCTTCTTTGCCCGCTTTGAAAAAAACATAGTGCCACCGACGTGGCCCGCTCCCAAGAACGGTGGGCTCTCATTCTCCGTGGCCGACGTGAGTAAGACATTTAAATGTGTTAACCCTTGCACGGCTGATGGCCCAGACGGCATCCCTACCCGTGTCCTCAGAGCATGCGCAGACCAGCTGGCTGGTGTGTTTACGGATATATTCAACCTCTCCCTATCCCAGTCTGCTGTCTCCACTTACTTCAAGATGTCCACCATTGTTCCTGTACCCAAGAAAGCAAAGGTAAATGACCTAAATGACTATCGATCATGAAGTTCTTTGAGAGGCGAGAGGGAGGAGGTGAGGGCCCTGGCGGAGTGGTGCGAGGAAAATAACCTCTCTGACAACATCAACAAAACGAAGGAGCTGATGGAGGACTTTAGGAAACAGTAGAGAGAGCATGCCCTTATCCACATCAACGGGACAGTAGTGGAGAAGGTGAATAGCTTCAAGTTCCTCTGCGTCTCTTCAACCTCAGGAGGCTGAAGAAATTTGGCTTGGCCCCTAAGACCCTCACAAATGTTTACAGGTTCACAATTGAGAGCATCCTGTCAGGATATATCACCGCCTGGTCTTTCAACTACAGTGCTTGCAACCAGAGGATGGTGCGGTCTGACCAACGCATCACCCTTCCTGCCCTCCAGAACACCTACAGCACCCGATGTCACAGGAATGGCAAAAAGATAATCAAGGACATCAACCATCCAAGCCACAGCCTGTTCACCCCGCTACCATCCAGAATGCGAGGTCAGTACAGGTGCATCAAAGGTGGGACCGAGAGACTGAAAAACAACTTCTATCTCAAGGCCATCAGACTGTTAAATAGCCATCACTAGCCGGCTACCACCCGGTTATTCAACCCTGCACCTTAGAGGATGCTGCCCTATGTACATGGACTCGCTGGTCACTTTAATAATGGATAATAATTGATTTGACTCGTAGTATACGATAGTAAATACTACAGCATACTACAGTCTGCAAAAACACTACAGTAAATGTAACTGTAGTATTTTTTAATGTGGGTCGGTCATACAGTGTCTGTGCCTGGTCCTGTGCCAGTTATAACGTGGAGGCTGAGTGGAGAGGGAACGGCGGATGTGGATCACATCGGCAGGACTCTGGCACCAACTGAGAGAGGTTTACAAGCCTGCCATGGGGGGCAGCCACTATCTGAACTTGTCCAATTATACTGAACAAAAATATAAAACGCTAAATGCTACAATTTCAAATATTTTACTGAGTTACAGTTGATATAAGGAAATCAGTCAGTTTAAGTAAATTCATTAGACCCTTGTCTATGGATTTCACATGATTGGGATTACAGATATGCATCTGTTGGTAACAGATACCTTAAAAAAAGGTACGGGCGTGGATCAGAATATAATTCAATATCTGGTGTGACCAGCATTTACCCCATGCAGCACGACACATCTCCTTCGCATAGATTTGATCAGGCTGATGATTGTAGCCTGTGGAATGTTGTCTCCTCTTCATTGGCTGTGCGAAGTTGCTGGATATTGACGGGAACTGGAACACGATGTTGTACACGTCAATCCAGAGCATCCCAAATAAGCTCAATGAGTGACATGTCTGGTGAGTTTGCAGGCCGTGGAAGAAGTGGGACATTTTCAGCTTCCAGGAATTGTGTATGGATCCTTGCGATATGGGGCCATTCATTATCATGCTGAAAAATGAAGTGATGGTGGCAGATGAGTTGCTTTTTAATGTCCCCATTACAAGTTGCACCTGTGTAATGCTTCTTCATATGCCACACCTGTCAGGTGGATGGATTATCTTGGCAAAGGAGAAATGCTCACTAACAGGGATGTAAATAAATGTGTGCAAAACATTTAAGAGAAATAAGCTTTGTGTGCGTATGGAACATTTCTGGGATCTTTTATTTTAGCCCATGAAACATGTGACCAACACTTTACAAACTCAAACTCATTTTGCAAGTACACGAGCAAAATCTCCATCTATGAGGCACATGAGACACGCAAAACAGGTCATGGATGTGTTCATTAGGGCACATAGTAACAAAATGCTTCAAAGCGTAGTGCAATGGAACACCAAATCGAGTGTTTCTACACTGAACAAAACTATAAACGCAATGAATAATGCATACGATGCTATGCCTTTCTTTGTCATTAGAGAAGGTATTCATTGAAAAAGAGATATTGGTGAAAGTCAGCAGTGTTTCAGGCCGTGCCTCAGACAATGTGTGTCCCAAATGGCCCTATGCACCCTGGTCAAACGTAGTGCACAACATTGGGAACAGGTTGCCATTTGGGACGCAGTCACTTTGTCTTCTTTTTCCCTGCTAGCTGATGCCTGAACCTTAACAGGCAGACAGGATGTCGACTGTGAAAGCGGCAAACATGCCGTTTCCTGATTGCTGTTCTTTCTCTTTCATCCCCCAGATGTGGGGAGAGCAGTCCACGCGCCCGCCCACATCACAGAGAAGGTGGTGGAGCTCTTCAGGAGTAAAAGTGAATTTACCTTCCTGGCTTCCATCCAGCAGAAGACCTCCACGTCAGGAGTCATCTTCTCCATCCATGAATCTGAACACAGGTAATGCATATTTAATCATTTTATTATTGCCTTTTCAGCAGCTCCTTTCTCGATCTGCCACCACTATCGTCAACTGACTTTCCCAGCTGTGACTCTGAATGGCCCCTGTTGGAATTGAACGCACAGATTACTTCTTGTTGCATTCATTGAGCATTTGCAAGACGAATTTGATCAGCCCGTTGAATATATCAATGTCAGATTACTCTGCTTTTGTGAGTGATGGAAGGAAAGGAGTGGGAGATGTGTAACTTTCTGACTGCATGCTTTTCTGCTTGCGTGAATTTGGAAAGAAAAAATGAGTTGCTCTCTCTTGAACTGGTGAATGACAGAAGGAAAATCATACTTGAAGGAGGAACATTGATATCGTTGATAATCCAGCATTTGTACAAAGTGCACACTGACACGTTGCTTTAACGCTAATTCCCCCTCCAGCCATTTCAAATAACTTCAGTCACAAATGTATATTATCTCTGTATTTTGTGTGTATGTGTGTCTGTTTGTGAGTTGTGCCCTTATTACAGTCAACACACATATACAGTAAGCTCCAAAAGTATTGGGACAATGCCAAATGTGTTGTTATTTTTGGCCCTGTGCTCCAGAACTGTGGATTTGAAATGATACAATGAATGAGAAAGTTACAGAGGCATAAAAATAATACCCCCCAAAAATGCTAACCTCCCCTCATATTGTAATGGTGAGAGGTTAGCATGTCTTGGGGGTATGATATTTGATTCATTCAGGATTATCCATAATCATGGTAGCATCCACATTAATGTGGAAGTGTTTAGAAACATATATTCTTATTTACAATAAAAGTGTCTCGGCCTCCCGGGTGGTGCAGTGGTCTAAGGCTGTGCCACCAGAGACTCTGGGTTCAAGCCCAGGCTCTGCCACAGCCGGCCGCAACCGGGAGGCTGATGGGGCAACGCATAATAGGCACAGCGTTGTCTGGGTTAGGGAGGGTTTGGCCGGCAGGGCCGGCAGGGATATCTTTGTCTCATCGTGCACTAGCGACTCCTGTGGCGGGCTGGGCGCAGTGCACGCTGACCAGGTCGCTAGTTGTACGGTGTTTCCTCTGACACATTGGTGCGGCTGGCTTCCGGGTTGGATGTGCGTTGTGTCAAGAAGCAGTGCGGCTTGGTTGGGTTGTGTTTCGGGGGACGCATGGCTCTCGACCTTCGCCTCTCCTGAGTCCGTACGGGAGTTGCAGCGATGAAACAAGACAGTAACTAATACCAATTGGATACCACGAAAAAGGGGTAAAAAAAAAAAAGGGTCTCCAAAATGACACAATACATTTATTTACCATTCATTTCTATTGGACACAAATAGAAAACACCCTCAAATTAAAGCTGATAGTCTGCACTTTAACCTCAAAGTGATTATATCTTTAAAATCCAAAGTGCTGGAGTACAGAGCCAAAACAACAACAAAAAATGGAGCTCACTGTATTTTATCTTGAGAAGAATATATTGGAATGTAACACAGTAACATAGAAAGGATATTTTTCACAAACTATTGCTGAGTGTGCATGTGTGAAACACCCTTTGGCAGCAATTACAACTGTCTGTCTTTTTGGGTAAGTCTCTAAGAGCTTTGCACACCTGGATTGTGCAATATGTGCCCTTTATTATTTTCAAAATTCTTCAAGCTCTGCAAAGTTGTTGTTCATTGCTATACAGACATTTTTAAGTCTTGCTATATATTTTATAGCAGATTTAAGTCAGAACTGTAACTCAGACAATCAAGAACACTCACTGTCTTCTTAGTAAATAACTCAGTGTAGATTTGTTTTTATGTTTTAGGTTATTGTCCTGCTGAAAGGTGAATTTCTCTCCCAATGTCTTGTCGAAAGGCTTTCCCCTAGAATTTCTCCATTCCATTTAGTTTTATCCTCAAAAAATGCTGGGTTACGGGCCTCCCGAGTGGTGCAGTGATCTAAGGCACTGCATCGCACTGCTAGCTGTATCACTAGAGATTTTGGGTTCGAGTTCCGGCTCTGTTGCAGCCAGGCATGACTGGGTAAACCATGGGGTGGTGCACAATTGGCCCAGCGTCATCCGGGCTAGGGGAGGGTTTGGCCAGCAGGGATGTCCTTGTCCCATCGCACACTAGTGACTCCTGTGGCCGGCTAGGTGCAGCACACGCTGACACGGTCGCCAGGTGTAAGGTGTTTCCTCTGACACATTGGTGCGGCTTGCTTCCGTGTTAAGTGGTAGTTGTGTCAAGAAGCAGTGCGGCTTGGCTGGGTTGTGTTTCGGAGGATGCACGGCTCTCAAACTTCGCCTCTCCCGAGTCCGTACGGGTCAGTAAACTGGTGGACAAGGAGGCCGACAAGCAAAGGGTGGAGAGGACCCTCTCCTCAGGGAACTCAAGGGTGGCGTGGCAAGGGATTAAATCCATGGCTAGTACCCCCCACATAGGCAGGGGAATAACCAGTGCTGACCTTGGGAGACATGAGGGCCAGAACACGGCTAATGAGCTGAATGTTTTCTTCTCAAGATTTGAATCTGACAACTTTGTGTCAGAGGTAAAACAAATGGAAGCATCATTGTTGTTAAACCTCTTACAGCTCCCCCCTACTTTGTGCAATTTCCGCGTGAAGACATACCCAAAAATAACAGCCTGTAGCTCAGGCACAGTACCAAGGATATGCATATTCTTGGTACTATTTGAAAGACAACACTCTGAAGTTTGTGTACATGTGAATTGAATGTAGGAGAATATAACACAATAGATCTGGTTGAGATAAAACAATTAAAAAAAAACATAAGTTTTATTTTTGTAAAAAACAAACATTTAGATAGGATGATGGGGACAATTTCAGTGAAAAATATAAGAGGGCAACAGTACTTGTGCAAAGTTTCAGAATGCTAACTTCCAAAATGAGTGTGCTACGTGACATTTATCATGAAGTCACCCAGGTGTCCCACACAAATAGCCCAAATGTACCCAAGTGGCCAAATTGGCAAAGGTATACATTTTGAAACAAATTACTATATACAAATTACCAAAATGGTATTCTAACACACTCCCTCCCCCCAAAAAATGGGAAAAAGTGAAAAAAAACATTGATTAAAATTATATGAAAAAAAAACAAATATATATACATTTACAAAATAACATGGGTAACTATTTAAATACTTTCAATATTTGGAAGACCCTCAGTCCTCTATCAAATCAAATCTATTTATATAGCCCCAGCCTAAAACCCCAAACAGCAAGCAATGCAGGTGTAGAAGCACGGTAGCTAGGAAAAACTCCCTAGAAATACAAAAACCTAGGAAGAAACCTATAGAGGAACCAGGCTATGAGGGGTGGCCAGTCCTCTTCTGGCTGTGCCGGGTGGAGATCACAGTGGTTGTAGAGGGTGCTACAGGACAGCACCTCAAGAGTAAAAATTAACCGTTTAGGGTTCCATAGCCGCAGGCAGAACAGTTGAAACTGGAACAGCGGCAAGGCCAGGTGGACTGGGGACAGCAAGGAGTAATCATGCCAGGTAGTCCTGACGCATGGTCCTAGGGCTCAGGTCCTCCGAGAGAGAGAAAGAGAGAATTAGAGAGAGCATACTTAAATTCACACAGGGCACCAGATATTCGGAGTCAGTGTCACTGTGAAAGAAAATGTTCAGTTAGAATAGTTTCACATATGAGCCCTGTATCAACAGGTATAATAAACAGATATACAGTGCCTTGCGAAAGTATTCGGCCCTCTTGAACTTTGTGACATTTTGCCACATTTCAGGCTTCATACAAAGATATAAAACTGTATTTTTTTGTGAAGAATCAACAACAAGTGGGACACAATCATGAAGTGGAACGACATTTATTGGATATTTCAAACTTTTTTAACAAATCAAAAACTGAAAAATTGGGCGTGCAAAATTATTCAGCCCCCTTAAGTTAATACTTTGTAGTGCCACCTTTTGCTGCGATTACAGCTGTAAGTCGCTTGGGGTATGTCTCTATCAGTTTTGCACATCGAGAGACTGACATTTTTTCCCATTCCTCCTTGCAAAACAGCTCGAGCTCAGTGAGGTTGGATGGAGAGCATTTGTGAACAGCAGTTTTCAGTTCTTTCCACAGATTCTCGATTGGATTCAGGTCTGGACTTTGACTTGGCCATTCTAACACCTGGATATGTTTATTTTTGAACCATTCCATTGTAGATTTTGCTTTATGTTTTGGATCATTGTCTTGTTGGAAGACAAATCTCTGTCCCAGTCTCAGGTCTTTTGCAGACTCCATCAAGTTCTTCCAGAATGGTCCTGTATTTGGCTCCATCCATCTTCCCATCAATTTTAACCATCTTCCCTGTCCCTGCTGAAGAAAAGCAGGCCCAAACCATGATGCTGCCACCACCATGTTTGACAGTGGGGATGGTGTGTTCAGGGTGATGGCCTGTGTTGCTTTTACGCCAAACATAATGTTTTGCATTGTTGCCAAAAAGTTCAATTTTGGTTTCATCTGACCAGAGCACCTTCTTCCACATGTTTGGTGTGTCTCCCAGGTGGCTTGTGGCAAACTTTAAACAACACTTTTTATGGATATCTTTAAGAAATAGCTTTCTTCTTGCCACTCTTCCATAAAGGCCAGATTTGTGCAATATACGACTGATTGTTGTCCTATGGACAGAGTCTCCCACCTCAGCTGTAAGATCTCTGCAGTTCATCCAGAGTGATCATGGGCCTCTTGGCTGCATCTCTGATCAGTCTTCTCCTTGTATGAGCTGAACGTTTAGAGGGACGGCCAGGTCTTGGTAGATTTGCAGTGGTCTGATACTCCTTCCATTTAAATATTATCGCTTGCACAGTGCTCCTTGGGATGTTTAAAGCTTGGGAAATCTTTTTGTATCCAAATCCGGCTTTAAACTTCTTCACAACAGTATCTCGGACCTGCCTGGTGTGTTCCTTGTTCTTCATGATGCTCTCTGTGCTTTTAACAGACCTCTGAGACTATCACAGTGCAGGTGCATTTATATGGAGACTTGATTACACACAGGTGGATTGCATTTATCATCATTAGTCATTTAGGTCAACATTGGATCATTCAGAGATCCTCACTGAACTTCTGGAGAGAGTTTGCTGCACTGAAAGTAAAGGGGCTGAATAATTTTGCACGCCCAATTTTTCAGTTTTTGATTTGTTAAAAAAGTTTGAAATATCCAATAAATGTCGTTACACTTCATGATTGTGTCCCACTTGTTGTTTATTCTTCATGTTTGAAGCCTGAAATGTGGCAAAAGGTCGCAAAGTTCAAGGGGGCCGAATACTTTCGCAAGGCACTGTATATAGAGAGTACAGGGAACATAAGGTTGAATATATTATTATGACCTGCTAAATCTACTGTCTATTTTAAATTATGACATTTCAACTAGATCTACTGTCTCTATTATATTATGACAGAACAGCTAGATCTACTGTCTTTATTATATTACAACAGACCAGCTGTATCTACTGTCTCCATTTCACGTTGGCCATTGATGTGGTCCTGCCCTCTCCTCAACAGCCTCAAATAGGCTATTTCATGTGGGTTGTGGTGGGGCGGCAGACACACGCATCTCACATTTCATGACATTACATGTTTATATATTGCTTCTAAAATTACAATTAAAATCACAAATAATATTTTATATTATTAATTTCAAACAAGGGCATTAGCATGATAAGAACTTACCAGTCCAAAACGATGTCCACTCCCGTTCAAAAGATATTCATCCACAATCGCTAAAGGAATTGTCCTACAACAATCTCTGTCTCACCTTCCCAATCAATTTATTCAAAAATTGTGTGTACATCTGTATATCTAGACTTAGATTTAGCTTTCCCTGACTTAGTCGCCACAATGATTGATATATAAACAGCTGAATCTGTGAGTTTACCAAACAATGCAGTGCATAATATGTTTTTCTCCTTCCGGTATGAAACTTCAATAGCGAATGACTCACTTTACACTGGATCTTACAACATGGGTTGGTATTGCAACACAAACATGGCGTATTGCCGTTTACCTCAGCTCATTGGCTATCTACCCAGCTAGATTTCAAGACGATCAGTGGTCATTGGGTTAAAAGACAGTCAATCAACGAAACAGCGGGCAAATCATTGGTGCACAAATGTCATGACTTGTCGTCTTCAAATCGGTTTCTTTCAGTCAATATGTCCCGCGAAATGGCCCATCACGTTTGATTGTGTTACAAGCAAACCAGTTGATTGCAGTGAAACCAAACATGACTGGAAAAGTCACGTTCTGTGTGGGTTATTTACCTGGAATGTGTCGTCGAAAATGGAATGAGACGGAATTCACGACACAAGCGGTTCACAAAATGTTTCGTGTTAGGCTATATAAATGGATTTTATCAAACAAAAGATCATTCATTGAGTAACAATGAGCATTGGAATTGCAAACAGACGAAGATCGTCAAAGGTAAACAATGTATTTTAATGCAGTTTGTGATTATGTTACGCCTGTGCTGGTTAAAATTGTTGTTTTTTATGGGACTCTATGCTCAGATAATCACATCGTATTCTTTCGCAGTAAATCCTTTTTTAAATCTGACAACTCAGTTGGATTAGCAATATTCTATACATGTGAAACACTTGTATTTTCATGAATGTTTAATATGACTATTTGTGTAGCGATCACCGTATGTTGTGGAATTTCAGCCCGTTAGCGGGTTCCGTGCGCAGAGAGGTTAAAAAGGCTGATGTTTTGAAGTTATTCAGGGGATGTAACGCACACAAAAGCCCAGGCTCAGACAAAATAAGTGGACATGTGTTAAAGCTGTAAGAACCGACACTGGAGATGAGAAGCAGGTACGGAGAGTTGAACAATTAATTTAGCACGGACATGGAACAGGACAGGAACAGGGTCAGCACCGGGTAACAATGACATACGAATGTTAATGCAGAAGCTGAGGACAGAGTGTTGGAACAGACAGATAAACGGGAGGTAATAACACAGGTGATTGAGTCCAGGTGAGTGTAATGATTCGCTGATGCATGTGACGAGG
This sequence comes from Oncorhynchus keta, assembly GCF_023373465.1. Classification (NCBI taxonomy): domain Eukaryota; kingdom Metazoa; phylum Chordata; class Actinopteri; order Salmoniformes; family Salmonidae; genus Oncorhynchus; species Oncorhynchus keta. The sequence goes on from NC_068434.1 coordinate 54,718,103, forward strand.
GAAGCATGTGTGTGTAATGATGGTGGCAGGAGTGTGCAATGCAGGGCAGCCTGGTGCCATCGACCACCAGGGAGGGAGAGCGGGAGCAGGTGTGCCAGTATCCCCGCCTCTAGGGGCGCCACGCGGCTTCCCATCTGGAAGGGCCTGATGGGCCGGCCAGGGCATGGGCGCCGGATCAGCCGGCTGGAGCGCAGAAGCCAGACGAACCGTCAGGCGTAGGAGTCTGGCGAACGGGCAGAGGCGTAGGAGCCTGACGATCCGGTTGAGGTGTGCCAGCCTGATGATACCACTGGAACGTGGGAGCCTGGTGAGCTGGCTGAGGCGTAGACGCCTGGCGAGCCGGCTTTGGTGTAAAACCCTGGTCATCCGGCTGAGGCCTGACGTGGGATGAGCGCTTCCCAAAGCCAAACGGGGCAAGAAAACCTCTCGAGCCAGCGTGGAAGCTTGACGAGCTGGCTTAGGCACCCATGGTTTCATCAGCCCAGCAGAGGAGTTGGTGATGTCATTCATAATTTTTGATGATGTCACTCTCCTCAACATGGTCCTTCCTGAGCCATCGGTCACAGCGGGTCAAAGTAGGTCCCCACATGTCAGAGATACACACCACCAACACAGGCTCTCCTCAGGGATGTGTTTTGTCCCCACTCCTGTACATCTTGCACTCTAATCATTGTACTAGTTCCGATCCAGACACCTCGTTAAGTTCGCTGATGACACTGCCTTGATCAGCCTGTTGTATGATGACAAGGAAAACCATGGCCCGGTCCTAAATGACTTTGTAGAGTGGTGTGATGATTCACACTTGGTCCTCAATATCAACAAGACCAAAGAGATGTGCATAGACTTCAGGACGCGTACAGCACCTACCTCTGCAACATCTATCAGAGGACAGAACATAGAGATTGTAGGGGAATACAAATATCTGGGTGTCCTCTTGGACAATAAGCTTCAGTGGAGTAAATTTACAAACCTGATCTACAAAAAGAGTCAACAGCGATTGTATTTTCTCGAAAAGTTGTGATCTTTTAATGTTGACTATACTATAGTGACTCGGTTTTGCAAATCTTTCATTGAGAGTATTTTAACTTTTTTGTTGTTGGTTTGTCAATGCCAATGTCAGCCAGGGAAATATGCTGAGAAGGATTATCGCTACAGCAAGCAAGGTACTTGGAGTCAAACAGACAGGCTTGGATGAGATCTTTAAGGTCAGGGCCCTCCGCAAGCCACCCCCTGTATCCTAACTTTGAACTACTCCCCTCTGGGCACAGGTATCGGAAAAACAGAACTAGACAATAATTTGTGCCAGGTGTGATAAGTTAAGTACATGTGCTCTTGGATAGCACAACATTTTTGCTCCAGGGACTGAGACGTTTCTCACCATTGAACTGCCCAATACAACGGCCGGAGAAGGGGATGGAGAAGTCCACCCAATTCCAACCCTCACACATTTCATGGAACCTTTCACAGGCCCACGAGAAGCAGGATAGCGTACGCCCGCAGCTCCCGGTAGTAGGTCCAGACATGCCACAGCAGGGAGAGCCCCGTCAGATCCAGAGTGAGGAAAAGGAGACAAACTCGACGACGAGGCCGCTGTTGGAGTCAGCGCAGATGGAGTCAGCACAGCTGTCACAGATACAGGCAGATCCAGCAATGAAGGCAGAGGTAGATCAGGCACCAGGGCGGCGAAGCTATTCTTCATCTTGATCTGCTCCAGACCTCTTGCAGACACTCTAATCCATTTAGCAGCATGCCACTGCCTTCGGTTTGCACAACTTGTGACACGGGACCAGCACTATTGGAACAAAACCTCTTGATGTTCTCCATCTACTCCACCACAAGATGGAGGAGGAGAAGCAGATGGAGACGACTTCCTTGGTAGGAAAGTTCCTTGGCACAGGCCATTCGGATAGGGACAGACGACAAGCTTGAGCAGCGTCCAGTCACAGGAGTTGAGAACGAGACAGTTCCAATTTTCAGTTTTCACAATAAGTTCAGGCAGAATTGAAATTGGCTTGCTGAGGATAGCCACTTCATTCATGTGCATAGTAGGAGGCTGCGCGCCTCAGTGCACATAGAAATAGGCAACGTGGTCTGCGCTCCACGCTTTGAAGTCAGAACATTGAATAAGAGAGATTTTTTTTATGTATGCATGAGTTGAAATATCATTAATACTCATTAAGTCTGAGTAAGAAGAATGTAGGAATGTAGCAATAAATATAGAAATAGCCTTTTACATTGTAGAACCAGCTTGGTTTCCAATTGGGTAATTGTATGGTCCAGGGGGCCAAGTGCTTATAAAATGCAGACCTACCTGTTTGAGCTCCTGCTAGACAGATTCAATGTGGTTTCTCAAGGGGAGGCTGTACAGTCTTGCCCTCGACCTGTAATGTCTGCTTCTAACTCACACTCTCAAACACGTAGATCCCCTGAATGCATCTCAAGTTCCAACCCACTTTCCAGCTCACACTCTCAAACACATACTGTAGATCCCCCTGAACACAGCTCACTCTCCAGATCTCAATCACCTGAATTCTGATCACCTGTTCACACACCTGTATGTCATTATCACACCTATTTAGTTCAGTTCTTTGCACCCCATCAATGTGAGGTATTGTTTGGTTTGTGACACACTTCTAGTCGGAGCACTGGTTTTCCCGCAATTGAATCCGCCTGTGTATGATAGTTGATGCCTTCTGCCTATTCCCTGCCTGTACTTTAGCCTATCGGATTTCCTGCTATCAACCTATTGCCTGATCTCCCAGACGACATTACTAGCCTTTACCCTGCCTGTACTGTTGCCTTTTTGAACCTCCATGTATGAACATCTGCCAGCCCCTGGACCCAGCTACCTGCTTCCTCCTGTGGTCCTTTACAATAAACACCTGATGTGTCCTGCGCTTCAAACCAGCACTCCGTCTCCCATCATTTTATATACACTACAAGTGTCCATTCAGATGGGACAGGTTAAGCCTGATACAAAGGCTATATGTTTTGGGCTATTGCCTGTGAATATTTGGTAAATCTACTAGTATATTTTCAATGATATGGAGCTTTCATCATTGGATCACAAAGACCTGTATAGAAATCTACACGGAGTACATCAACCTTCCTTGCCTTATGATTTACAGTTGCCTTACAACTGCTGCAAGGTTCATATGTTACAATGATATTGAACAAAAGTATAAATGCAAGATGCAACCATTTCAATTATTTGACTGAGTCACAGTTTATAAACTCAGCAAAAAAAGAAACGTTCTCTAACTGTCAACTGAATTTATTTTCAGCAAACTTAACATGTGTAAATATTTGTATGAACATAAGATGCCAGTTCTTGCTGTGAGATGTTACCCCACTCTTCTACCAAGGCACCTGCAAGTTCCCGGACATTTCTGGGGGGAACGACCCTAGCCCTCACCCTCCGATCCAACAGGTCCCAGACATGCTCAATGGAATTTTAGATCGGGGCTCTTCACTGGCCATGGCAGAACACTGTCATTCCTGTCTGGCAGGAAATCACGCACAGAACGAACAGTATGGCTGGTGGCATTGTCATGCTGGAGGGTCATGTCAAGATGAGCCTGCAGGTTGGGTACCACATGAGGGAGAAGGATGTCTTCCCTGTATCCCACAGAGTTGAGATTGCCTGCAATGACAACAAGCTCAGTCTGATGATGCTGTGACACACCGCCCCAGACCATGACAGACCCTCCACCTCCAAATCGATCCCGCTCCAGAGTACAGACTTCGGTGTAACGCTTATTCCTTCAACGATAAACGCGAATCCGACCATCACCCCTGCTGAGACATAATCGTGACTCATCAGTAAAGAGCACTTTTTGCCAGTCCTGTTTGGTCCAGTGACGGTGGGTTTGTGCCCAGAAGCGACGTTGTTGCCGGTGATGTCTGGTGAGGACCTGCCTTTACAACAGGCCTACAAGCCCTCAGTCCAGCCTCTCTCAGCCTATTTCGGACAGTCTGAGCACGGATGAAGGGATTGTGCAATCCTGGTGTAACTCGGGCAGTTGTTGTCATTCTTTACCTGTCCCGCAGGTGTGATGTTCGGATGTATCGATCCTGTGCAGGTGTTGTTTCACGTGGTCTGCCACTGCTGGGATAATCGGCTGTCCGTCCTGTCTCCATTTAGCTTTGTCTTAGGCGTCTCACAGTACCGACATTGCAATTTATTGCCCTGGCCACATCTGCAGTCCTCATGTCTCTTTGCAGCATTCCTAATGCACGTTCACGCAGATGAGCAGGGACCCTGGGCATCTTCCTTTTGGTGTTTTTCAGAGTCAGTAGAAAGGCCTCTTTAGTGTCCTAAGTTTTCATAACTGTGATGCAGTGCCTTAGACCACTGTGCAACTTGGGAGACCCTCCGCACGTGGAATCAATCCTTCTGTTCTTGACGCCAAATTGTTGTGGAAAAATTCTCATACACGGACACTCAGTCAATCTCAAATGAATCATATTTTATTAACAGCGCGCTGGATAAGTTCCAACCAACTCAATGCACCATAGTACACATGTCAATCAGGAGCTCTCCTCGGGCAGTCCCAACAGTTGTCTTTTATACGGCTATACACAAGTTATATTTGCATGATTTAGCATAATTAATTAATCAATACCGTTTTGTTTCATTCATGTGACTGACCAATACTGTTTCATAATGTGACAGACCAACACCTCACGAGGCTTCTCCTCTCTAAACTGAGATATATTTTGTTTGTTCTTAAAACAACATTTGGGTGTACTGCCAAATTGCATCTACTGATAGGTGTGATTTTTACAGTCAGCCACTTGCATGAACACAGAAATTGGTTTATAGAACAGTATATAAATAGCACAAACATTAAAATTCCCATTACACAGCTTTGCACACTCTCAGCATTTTCCTAACCTGCTTCATAAGTTAGTCACCTGGAATGTATTAGAATGAACAGGTGTGCCTTGTTAAAAGTTAATGCGTTTGAGACAATCAGTTGTGTTGTGACAACGTAGGGGTGATATGCATAAAATAAAATAACCTTATTTAGTAAAAGACCAAGTCCATATTATGGCAAGAAGAGAAAAGAAAGTCCATCATTACATTATTAAGACATGAAGGTCAGTCAATACGGACAATTTCAAGAACTTTGAAAGTTTCTTCAAGTGCAGTTGCTAAAACCATCAAGTGCTATGATGAAACTGGCTCTCATGAGGACCGCCACAGGAAAGGAACACCACAGTTACCTCTGCTGCAGAGGATACATTAGAGTTAACCCCACCTCAGATTGTTGTCCAAATAAATGCTTCACAGAGTTCAAGTAACAGACACATCTGCAAAGAAACCACTACCAAAGGACACCAATAAGAAGAAGAGACTTGCTTGGGCCAAGAAACACTAGCAATGGACATTTGACCAGTGGAAATCTGTCCTTTGGTCTGATGAGTCCAGATTTGAGATTTTTGGTTCTAACCGCCATGTCTTTGTGAGACGCAGAGTAGGTGAACGGATGATCTCTGCATGTGTGGTTCCCACCATGAAGCATTGAGGAGGAGGTGTGATGGTGTGGGGATGCTTTTCCGGTGACACTGTCTGTAATTTATTTTGAATTCAAGACCACTTAACTAGCTTGGATACCACAGCATTCTGCAGCAATACGCCATCCCATCTGGTTTGGGCTTAGTGGGACTATCATTGTTTTTCAACAGGACAATGACCCAAAACATACCTCCAGACTGGGTAAGGGCTATTTGACCAAGAAGGAGAGTGATGGAGTGCTGCATCAGATGAACTGTTCTCTTATACGCTTTCGGGTTAGAGTCCCGCTCTTTTGAAAGCGGCAGCAGATATCGCATGTAATCCATGGCTTCTGTTTGGGATATATACAGTAATATATATATATATATATATATATATATATATATATATATATATATATATATATATATATATAAACATCTATTGTATCTTTATTTTTAATTACTGGCCCATATTCAGACAATCCCGCTGATTGAATCAGAAACCCTGTCTTTGATGTCTGTAAATGCAGAATAATAACACTCCCCAGTAATGCTAGTTCATTTGCTCTGACTTAATTGTTTAAGGGTAACACGATTTCTCGCACAGGAGGGAGCAATGGTTGCTATGGAAACAGTTGAAGAGTAACAGGGGTCATTCATTCGATGGTGATGATGGGTTTTGAAGTGTATCTCCTCCATCTCCTCTTAGGAGCATACCTTTAATGGTATATAATGTATGGGCTTTTAAGATTAACATGTAGTGAAATGAAATACAAATTAGCACCTCACAGTAAAGGCTATAGTTATATACTGTTGAAAAAGCTTATTCACGAGAAACGTCCTACACTGTATGTTGGCTATTGTGTTTAAATAAATATACTAATTTTGTGCAATGTATCTCCCAACGGGTACAATTTTTTAAAATAATGTCATTGTGACATATTTTATACTCTCTCTTGGACAGACTACCTAACATAACTGGTATCGTAATGGTATCGTACGGCCCTACATGAAGAATGAGGACGGAATGATTGGATCCAGACATTGAAACAGATTTCAGCAATATTCAAAAATATGAATTTATAAGATTGATTCAATATTTTGAACTTAAAATAAAATGTATTGATTTGTTCACGTTTCTCACAAGATATGAAAATAATGCATTGGTGATTCATATTTCCTGCAACTTTCTAAAGAAGCAACGACATGGGATGCCCCTTTCTGTGGGTTGCGCACATTGTCTATCACCGTAGCCAGTTAGCGATGCTGATGATAACGGTGTGATAATAGTTCTACCAATATGTTTTACGGCCTCTGCATTATAATACACCATGACTGATCCTATATCTCTCAGCCTCTCTAGCCTCTCTCTATACCTGGCATCCACCAAATGCTGCACTTTGTCGTCCCCCCCCACAATTACAGCACTTAACCTTCACATTTCTTCCACATTCACCGTAATCCTGTGCACCTCCACACTTGGCACATATTTTCTTTCCTTTACACTGAGCAGCTACGTCCGTTATTTGGCATTTAAAACAATGCAGTGCATATGGGACTAATTCTCTAACATTGAAACTAAGGAATCCTATCTGTGCTTTTCCCGGCAAGACCTTCTCAAACCTCATCATCACTGATAAGCTTTCACTTCTTTGACCCTCTTTCCTACTGATCAACCTTTTGGCCTCAATCATTCTGCCTCCCTTCACATTTTCTTTGATATCATCCTTGGAGATAGATATTGGGACCCCAGTGATGACTCCCCTCAATCTACCATAAGCACCAGGGACATGGCTTTTAATCTTCTTCCCTTTAAGCTTTTCCATTTTCAGAATCTTCTCTTGCTGAGCCTGGCTACCACACAATATTAACAATATACCATTTCCAATGAACCGAGCTCATTTCACTTCACCTACCTCTTTCTTTACAGCATTATTTAGTCGGATAGGATGTAAGTGAGGCCCTGTGGTCTCATCAAACACTTTCACCACTTTCCACTCCAACACATCATTACTCTTGCTTCCTACCTTGGCCCTCTTTATGCTTTCTTTACTAGATGCTCTGCTGCTTTCTGTATCATGATCTCTCTTCTTCCTATGTCTTTCCACTACCAACCATTCCGGTCAATCTGGTCGTTGGGCAGTTGATTAAACATAATTCATTTTCTGCCGCTATCGTTCAAACAAAACGCATCTAAAAAGTAGGATTACTTGTAGAGAGTCAGTTGGAATCGGCTCTTTGGCTGATAATCGTGACATACATTCCATGCCACAATATGTTAATGCAAAAAATATAAAATATAAACGTTTAGAAAGTGTTTTCAGGTTCAAAAAAGTTTGGACACGCATTCATTCAAGGGTTTTTCCATATTTTTGGTACTGTATTTTAGATTCTTTAAAGTAGCCACCTGATGACAGCTTTGAACACTCTTGGCATTCTCTCAACCAGCTTCACCTGGAATGCTTTACCAACAGTCTTGAAGGAGTTCTCACATATGCTGAGCACTTGTTGGCTGTTTTTCTTCTGTATGCCACCCCTACCTTGTCACAACACAACTGAAAGGGTCAAATGCATTAAGAAGGAAGGAAATTCAACAAATTAACTTTTAACAAGGCGCACCTGTTAATTGAAATTCATTTTTGGTAACTAACTCAAGATGCTGGTTGAGAGAATGCCAAGAGTGTGCAAAGCTGCGGAAGTTTTGCTAATGTCTGTGTTGCAACCAGATAACCAAAATATGATATCTTTCCCAAGATGTCTTGATAGCAAAAAATGCATCGATACCTGGTTGTAATCTAATGGACCAGTTGGTTGTAATCTGGTTGTATGACATCTTGTCAGACAGAAAACCAGTTTAGGGAATGAAGGATACCTAGTCAGTGGTACAACTGAATGCATTCAACTGAAATGTGTCTTCCACATTTAACCCAACCCATCTGAATAAGAGAGTTGCGGAGGGCTGCCATAATCAGCATCCACGTCTTCGGCGCCCCGGGAACAGTGGGTTAACTGTCTCGCTCAGGGGCAGGATGACAGATTTTTACCTTGTCAGTTTGGGGATTCAATCCAGCAACCTTTCGGTTACTGGCACAATGCTCTAACCTCTAGACCACCTGCCACCCCTTTTACTAGGCATAATTAAGACATCACATGCCAAATGTTACCCGCTGGCCTTGTGAATGAATGAACCTGGATTAGGCAGGTTCTGGTCCTGATTAATCCCTTCATGAATAGATGCCTGCCACGAATGAAAATGCAGGCAGATTTGAATGCATGTGAATGGTTGTTGTATTGCCCAGCAATGAGGTTGGTGATCTCTTAGAGATGGCAGTTGCCTGGGTACAGAGTACATGTGTTGATTTAATGGTGGCTCTTAAACGTTGAGGTCTGTCTGTTTCTCTGGAACAGCTCCTGAACATTAAAGTGGGAACAGGATCATCACATGACTTCGGAAGTGTTCAGTCACACGGTTTACGTCCCAAATGGCACCCTCTTTCCTATTTAGTGCACTTCCTGTGGGCCCTGGTCAAAAGTAGTGTGTTATATAAGGAATAGGGTTCCATTTAGGATGCAGACACACTGAGGGTTTACAACTTAATTCATTCACGTCATATTTGAGTTAATCTCCCTTCGTTTGATCAACAGCCCATTGAATCCACGGCCATATACATTATTATTCTGTGTGTTGCATGCCAGTACTGTTTGGGATAGCTATCACGAGCTGCTCTCAGTTTTTCGGCAAACAGAGAATTGGGAGAGGGATAAATCCAGCTTCCCAGAATGGAGCCTCACTTGGCATTCTACCTAGCGAGTTGGTTGTATCCTCACTGGGCATAAATATGGATGGGGCCTGGCTGGGCTGATGTGTGTGTGAGAGTTGGAACCCTGTGTGTGTATGTGTGCGTGTCTGTGTACATATGTGCATTTGCGTGTGTGGTGGACTCTGGAGATTAGAAACGGGAAAATGGTTGTTGTTTCAAGGGGACAGTGTGCTGAAGTTTTTGAGGAAACAGAAATGTCACGGCTGGCTGGCTACGGTTCCCTGGGTGCTGGCTGTGGCCTCCTGGCTCTTAATTTAGCGTGGCTGATCAGAGCCGGAGTGCAGGGGGTAAGGAGATGATTGGGCCTGGGTCATTACGCCCCATTGAAGGTTTATGGTGCCGCTCCTCCCTGTGTGTGCAATGCTGGACAGGTTTAGAGACAGACGGCTTCAGAGACACACTCCCACACTCCTCCTCTCATTCTCCTCTGGGTGCTGACTCTCTCTTCTGCTTTGCCTTTGCACCACTCCTGCTGTCCTTTTAAATGTTTTTCTTCAAATTTTCTTGTTCTTCAGACAGACAGCAGACTCTTCTTGTCAGTTCTCTTCAGACCATTTGTTTTCTTTGGTTCTGTTCTCTTTGGTTCTCTTCTCTCCTGTTTTTTTTTCTCTACTTTCCTCTTCTCCTGTCAGCCGAACCTTGAATGTCTTTTTAGATTATTATTTTGCCATACGCGTTATTATCTGGCTTGTTTTCCTCTTGATGTTTGTATTAAATACTTTTTTCACTTGTTTTAAATCAGTCATTATGATAACAAACAGCTCCAAGTTGCCCATTACCCTATTGCCTTCACAAAAATATTGCATACAGTTGAATGTACACTACAGGTCAAAAGAACATCTAGAACATCTACTCATTCAAGTATTTTCTTTATTTAGACTATATTATACATTGTAGAATAATAGTGAAGACATCAAAACTATGAAATAACATATGGAATCATGTAGTAACCAAAAAAAGTGTTAAACAATTCAAAATATATTTTATATTTGAGATTCTTCAAATAGCTACCATTTGCCTTGATGACAGCTTTGCACACTCTTGGCATTCTCTCAACCAGCTTCACCTGGAATGCTTTTCCAACAGTCTTGAAGGAGTTCCCACATATGCTGAGCACTTGTTGGCTGCTTTTCCTTCACTCTGCGGTCCGACTCATCCCAAACCATTTCAATTGGGTTGAGGTCAGGGATTGTGGAGGCCAGGTCATCTGATGCAGCACTCCATCACTCTCCTTCTTGGTAAAATACCATTTACACAGCCTGGAGGTGTGTTGGGTCATTGTCCTGTTTAAAAACAAATGAAAGTCCCACTTAGCTCAAACCAGATGGGATCGCGTATCGCTGCAGAATGCTTTGGTGGCCATGCTGGTTAAGTGTGCCTTGAATTCTAAATAAATTAGACGGTGTCACCAGTAAAGCACACCCTAACCACAACACCACCTCCTCCATCCTTTACGGTGGGAAATACACATGCGGAGATCATCTGTTCACCCACACCACGTCTCACAAAGACACGGCGGTTGGAACCAATAATCTCCCATTTGGATTCCAGACCAAAGGACAGATTTCCACCAGTCTAATATCCATTGCTTGTGTTTCTTGGCCCAAGCAAGTCTCTTCTTATTATTGGTGTCCTTCTATTAGTGGTTTCTTTGCAGATATTCAACCATGATGGGCTGATTCACACATTCTCCTCTGAACAGTTGATGTTGAGATTTGGACTGCAATTTCTGAGGCTGGTAATTCTTATGAACTCTGCAGCAGAGGTAACTCTGGGTCTTCCTTTCCTGTGGCGGTCCTCGTGAGAGCCAGTTTCATCATAGCGCTTGATGGTTTTTGCGACTGCACTTGCAGAAACTTCCAAAGTTCTTGAAATGTTCCATATTGACTGACCTTCATGTCTTGAAGTAATGATGGACTGTCATTTATCTTTGCTTATTTGAGCTGTTCTTGCCATAATATGGACTTGGTCTTATACCAAATAGGGTTACCTTCTGTATACCCCCCCCTACCTTGTCACAACCAAACTAATTGGCTGAAACACATTAAGAAGGAAAGAAAATCCATAAATGAACTTTTAAGAAGGTACTTGAATGCATTCCAGGTGACTACCTCATGAAGCTGGTTGAGAGAATGCCAAGAGTGTGCAAAGCTGTCATCAAGGCAAAGGGTGGCTATTTGAAGAATCTCATATATCAAATTTATTTCGATTTGTTTAACGCTTTTTTGGTTACTACATGATTCCATATGTGTTATTTCATAGTTATTTCATAGTCAACGTACACAATAAAGAAAAACCCTTTAATGAGAAGGTGTTTTAAAACTTTTGACGGGTAGGCTATGCATGTTGAATATTAACACACCACATTCCCTCGTTGCATAACCTCATGACCCCAAGCTAAATCCTTCTCCATATTTCTCAGGGGCTGCAAGCGCTTCAGTGATCTCTGAACTCTGCCTGTAACCTTCGCCCTCTCCTCCGTTGCAGTTACTTTGAGCTGGAGAGCAGTGGGCTGAGGGAGGAGATCCGCTACCACTACCGCTACAAAGGCAAGCCTCGCTCAGAGTCCTTCCCCTACCGACTAGCCGATGGCCAGTGGCACAAGATAGCCCTTTCCATCAGCGCTACACACCTATTGCTGCATGTCGACTGCAACAGGTAAAATACACACACAGGCGTAAACACATGTATGCGTATGCATGCACACACACCTATTGGTTAACATACAATCTAGCCATCTCCATTAGTGCTACAAGTACACTCCATACTACCTACAAGTACAAGCAGTATTACAGACTGAAAGTCAGGTAATGGAAGCATCAGCTTGAACCAGCTTGACTGGCATCACTCATGTCACCTTTAGCCTAAAATGGTGTCTTTGCTGGCAGGATGTTACCAGAGGTGAAACCCCTGATACTGCTGTGAACTAACACTGTAGAAACTCACAGGTGGATGCACAAACACCTACACACGTACACTAATGCACTTGTGCACATGCAGTAGGTCACGCACACACGTACACATATGTATACACACAAGCACCACAGCTTCCACCACACACACAAACTCAAGGCAGTTAACCCACTGTTCACTGGGCGCCGAAGACGTGGATGTCGATTAAGGCAGCCCCCCCCCACACCTCTCTGATTCAGAGGGGTCTGGTTAAATGCGGAAGACACATTTCAGTTGAAGGCATTCAGTGTTACAACTGACTAGGTATCCCCCTTTACCTTTCACTCACACACACACACTCACACACACACACACTCACACAGGGGCATGTTGAGAGGCTGTGATATTTCCAGCTGTCTCCCATTGCCACATCCCCTTTGAGCATTCAGCGAGTGTCACAAGTTTCCCAGAGAAGTGACACCACTGATAAGCTCTGTGAGCTCATCAAGGTAAATATTTGTAAACTATTTGACTATTGTTGCTCTGGTGACAGGCTGCAGACAGTATGGGGTAAGAGAGGCAAGCTGTAGACTGTAGGGTTCTGTATTCGTGTCACATCTACACATCTACATGCTTATGCACATGCACATATGCGTGAGCACCCCCCCCCCAAGTTGTCAGATTTAAATATATATACAGTCTAGTACCAAAAGGCTCCTTAACAGCTTCTACCCCCAAGCCATAAGACTGCTGAACAATTCATCAAATGGCCAACTGACTATTACATTGACCCCCCATCTCCATTTGTTTTGTACACTGCTGCTACTCACTGTTTATTATCTATGCATAGTCACTTCACCCCTACCTACATGTACAAATTACCTATAACATGTATCCCTGCACACTGACCCGGGATCAGTACCCCCTGTGTATGGCCTCGTTATAGTTATGTTGTGTTAATGTTTATTCTTTTTTACTTTAGTTTATTTGGTGAATAAAATTAACTGCAATGTTGGATTTAAGGGCGTGTAAGTAAGCATTTCACGGTATGGTCTACACTTGTTGTATTCAGCGCATGTGACAAATAAAGTTCATAATAACAATAAGGCACCTCAGGGGTTTGTGGTATATGGCCAGTACAACACGGCTATTGGCTGTATCCAGACACTCCGCGTTGCCCTGAATGCCAAGTGTCACATGTGGAGGAAACCTGGCACCATCCCTATGCTGAGGCATGGTGGAGGAAGTATCATGCTGTGAGGATATTTTTCAGCTGCAGGGTCTGGGAGACTAGTCAGGATTGAGGGAAAGATGAGCAGAGCAAAGTTTTTTTTTTTTTTTTACATTTATTTAACTAGGCAAGTCAGTTAAGAACAAATTATTATTTACAATGATGGCCTACTCCGGCCAAACCCAGACGACTTTGGGCCAATTGTGCACCGCTTTATGGGACTCTCAATCACGGCCGGATGTGATGCAGCCTGGATTCGATCCAGGTCTTAAAAATGAGGATATTCTGGGAGAGAGAGAAAGAGACAGAGAGAGAATTCTAAAGTCTTAAAAATGAGGACATTCTGGGAGAGAGAGAGATAATGAGAGAGAGAGAGCCTGGGAGAAAGTGAGAGAGCAAGGGAGAGACAGAGACAGAGTTGGGTAGAGCAACAGCAATGGTACTGTAGTGTGTCTGATAAACGCCTCTTGAATTGAGATGCTTGATGTAAACCTGCTCTAGAGCGCTCAGGACCTCAGACTGGGGCTAAGGTTCACCTTCCTACAGGACAACGACCCTAAGTACACAGCCAAGACAATGCAGGAGTGGCTTCAGGACAAGTCTCTGAATGTCCTTGAGTGGCCCAGCCAGAGCCCGGACATGCACCCGAACTAACATCTCTGGAGAGACCTGAAAATAGCTGTGCAGTGACGCTCCCCATCCAACAAAAACAAAGTGTTGGATAAGAAAGTAAAAGTGCAATATTTGCCATGTAAAAAAGCTTACGTTTAAGTTCTTTGCTCAGAACATGAGAACATATGAAAGCTGGTGGTTCCTTTTAACAGGAGTCTTCAATATTCCCAGGTAAGAAGTTTTAGGTTGTAGTTATTATAGGAATTATAGGACTATTTCTCTCTATACCATTTGTACTTCATATAGTTCTGACTATTGGATGTTCTTATAGGCACTATAGTATTGCCAGCCTAATCTCGGGATTTGATAGGCTTGAAGTCATTAACAGCGCAATGCTTGAAGCACAGCGAAGAGCTGCTGGTAAATGCAGGAAAGTGCTGTTTGAATGAATGCTGATGAGCCTGCTGCTGCCTACCACCGCTCAGTCAGACTGCTCTATCAAATATCAAATCATAGACTTAATTATAATATAATAACACACAGAAATACGAGCCGTAGGTCATTAATATGGTCAAATCCAGAAACTATCATTTCGAAAACAAAATGTTTATTCTTTCAGTGAAATACGGAACCGTTCCGTATTTTATCAAACGGATGGCATCCCTAAGTGTAAATACTGCTGTTACATTGCACAACCTTCAATGTTATGTCATAATTATGTACAATACTGGCTAATTAATTATGGTCTTTGTTAGGGAGAAATGGTCTTCACACAGTTCGCAACAAGCCAGGATGCCCAAACTGCTGCATATTCCCTGACTCTGCTTGCACAGAACGCAAGAGAAGTGATACAATTTCCCAAGTTAAAATATGCAGGTTTAAAAATATATACTTCTGTCTTGATTTTAAGAAAGGCATTGATGTTTATGGTTAGGTACACTTTGGTGCAACGACAGTGCTTTTTTCACAATTGCACTTGTTAAATCATCACCCGTTTGGCAAAGTAGTCTGTGATTTGATGATAAATTAACAGGCACTGTATTGATTATATGCAACGCAGGACAAGCTAGATAAACTAGTATTATCATGTTAAGATTGATTGTTTTTTATAAGATAAGTTTAATTCTAGATAGCAACTTACCTTGGCTCCTTGCTGCACTCCCGTAACAGGTAGTCAGCCTTCCACGCAGTCTCCTCGTGGAGTGCAATGTAATCGGCCATAATCGGTGTTCAAAAATGCAGATTACAGATTGTTATGAAAACTTGAAATGGCCCTAATTAATCGGTCGACCTGTAATTGATTGATTGACTATGACTTTTCAAATCACCCAGAAGTGCTATTTGCAGAGTTAGCCCCATGTAAATGTTGCAATTCTTCAGCCGTTCCTGAACCTGCGACCAAAAACAAGCTACATATGGACAGTGTCTCTTTGCAGCAAAATCTGCAGACCTGGGAGGGTAGTATCCCCGACATATATAACATTCTATTGGTTGCAAGAATTGTGTATAATTTAAAATGAAAGACTCTGTTTTGAATCCGGTGTTCTTTTGTGCGTCAGTTCATAAACCATGTACCATGGAATCGGTACATTGAAAAACAATTCTTCCCAACTAGTTTGTAATCTGTATGGCACAGCTGTCAATTTTTTGGTCCTTAAATGACACTTGTATACATTTTTATTCATCACAATCTTCTTTAACCAATGTTGGTCTTTAACGCAGGGCCGACAGACAAGTTTCTTGCTTTCTCCCCCTCCCCCACTTGCTTCTTCCATTTTTGCAGTTATGGTGCAATTAGTTGGTTGTAATTTTGGGTAGAAATGTCCATATATTTGTGTTTGCTGCATATGTGACATAACTCCACCAGTCCTATTTCTGATACATTTATTTTAATAATCTTTGTAAATTATAACATTTGATATTGGAGGCCGGGTCATCTGATGCAGCACTCCATTCACTCTCATTTTTGATAAAACAAATATTGCATATCTTAAATTCTTTCCACAATTAATTAATAATATGTGTAATAATGTAGGCAGTTCATACAAAGGATTGTTACCTTTAAAACCTCTTAGGGAAGTTGAGAATTCAAGCAGCTTTTCGCAGCTTTTTGTTAAAAATCGCGCAACATTTCAGCGCCCTGCTATTCATGCCAGGAATATAGTATATGCATATGATTAGTATGTGTGGATAGGAAACACTCAGATGTTTCTAAAACTGGTTAAATCACGGCTGTGACTATAACAGAACGTGCGTTTCATCGAAAAGTGCAGGAAAATCTGATCACTGAAAATGGACAAAAATATCCATGCGCGACTTCCAGGAATTGTTATAGGTGAACCGGATTAAATGAGGCCGAGGTTGCAGTACCTACAGCTTCCAAACGATGTCTAGAGTCTTGTCATTTGCCTAGGCTTTGTTTCTTGGTCAAACCGAATCAAGGGAACCGATTCCCTCCGGTCCCCGACTGGATGTTTTGGTTGAGATTTCTCCGGATATTATTTCAAGAAGGACACCTATAGAATTGACATCGCCTCGTGATCAATTGTATCACTTATTAACGTGTACTAATACCTAAAGTTGCATTACAAAAGTATTTCGAAGTGTTTTGTGAAAGTTTATCGTCAACTTTTTTAATTAAAAAAAATGACGTTACGTTATAAAACGCAATTTTTTTCCGTTGTTCACACAGTGTTCATAGATCGATATCTAGGCTATATATGGACCGATTTAATCGAAAAAAGACCCAAAATGATGTTTATGGGACATCTAGGAGTGCCAAGAAAGAAGCTTGTCAAAGGTAATGAATGTTTTATATTTTATTTCTGCGTTTTGAGTAGCCCCTGGCTATCGCAAAATCTGTCGTTAGGTGACGGTGCAGTATTTGGGGGATACATGCTATCAGATAATAGCTTCTCATGCTTTCGCCGAAAAGCATTTGACAAATCTGACTCGGTAACTAGATTCACAACGAGTGTAGCTTTAATTCAGTACATTGTATGTGCATTTTAATGAAAGTTTGAGTTTTATCAAAAACTATACGTGGCGCACTTGAAATTTCCGCTGATTGATGTTCCCACAGCGGGAGCACTTCCCTAACAGCAGTCAGTAATTATTTTTAAATTGTGTTTGGCAAGCAATCATTATTTTGGCAAATAATTATTGTGATTTATCCTGTATTGTCCCAAACCTCATTACCCCACAGCAACAGATGTGGGATACATACACACACACACACACACATTCCCCACCATTCCCCCAGAAACAACCATAAGCTCAGATGTTCAACAGTTGTTCCATCCACGAGCCCAATTCAAAAGAAGACTGTAGCTGTTTGAGAAGCCATGGGGAGATTTGGTTAACCAATGTCAAGTCCTAGCTGATGGAGCTCAGATACACCCCCTTACCCTGAAACACACAGACACATTGGTCCCCCATTGTGACCATTTTCCCAAGCATCTCTATGCAGTCAGCCCTATTGATTATTTTGTGACACCAGGGCCATAATGATTTGCCCCCTCTCTGATTGTCCGAGTGTGACCACCTTCCAATGGCTTACTTACTGCAGCTAGTGTTTGCCAGCACTGTCACTTCCTGGGTGGGGGAATTTCCACCGACTATGTATAAGGTCATCAAGGTATTCATTCGCAGCTTTGAGAAATTCCTTGTATTATTTTGCTCACCCACCCGAGGGCTTTGCTATTGTTAGACCAACCCTGCCAGACAGGCTCAGAATCTTGAGGGGCAGTAGTGCTGCATTAGTGGGTCTGTGACCGCATTTCTCTTTCTGTCTTTGCTGTATATTTTAGTTTTTATTTATCTTTATTTTAGTAGGCAAGTCAGTTCCGAACAAATTCTTATTTACAATGACGGCCTACCCCGGCCAAACCCAGGTGACGCTGGGCCAATTGTGCACTGCTCTATAGGAATCCCAATCATGGCCGGTTGTGATACAGCCTGGAATCAAACCAGGGTCTGTAGTGACTCCTCTAGCAGTGAGATGCAGTGCCTTAGACCGCTGCACCACTCAGGAGCCCAGTATAGGCTACTTACAGTTCTCCTTGGTGTGTAGGTCGCTCAGGTGGGTGTCTAGGGTATAGGGTTGGGAACTGTTCCATCATGATAGGACAATAAATAAATAAACTATATCCCATATCTGCACAAAATTGAAATATCTCTGTCACAACTTCTGCTCGCAGATACACATGGGCTATGGCATTTACAACCATTTTTATTTTTCACTCACTTAACTCCACACTTTTCCAAACACAGAAACAGACACCCCATTTTCCATCACAATACACTCGCACATACCCACACACTGTGCCTTCTATGTCCTCTGTTTGGTGTGTTTTGATCTCTACCATGTTAATTCCTACCTAATTTGGGGCTTTTAGTACTTTTGTGTTCCAGTTCCATTTATTTGAAGATGTATTATTTCAATAATTATCCTTTCTTCTAATGCTAAATCTTATCTATTTATAAAAACTATAAATATAAAGTTGAATACTAATTATTTTACAACGTTCCCTAACTTTAGTGGCGAGGAAAAACTCCCTAAAAAGGCAAGAACCTAGGAAGAAACCTAGAGAGGAACCAGGCTTCTTTTTTTTTGTAACCTTTATTTAACCAGGTAGGCTAGTTGAGAACAAGTTGTCATTTGCAACTGTGACCTGGCCAAGATAAAGCAAAGCAGTGTGACCCAAACAACAAATAGGCCATAGTGGCGAAATTATTACAGTATGGCAAATTAAACACTGGGTGATAGGTGTGCAGAAGATGAGTGTGCAAGTAGCGATACTGGGGTGCAAAGGAGCAAAATAAATAACAATATGGTGATGAGGTAGTTGGATGGGCTATTTACAGATTGGCTATGTACAGGTGCAGTGATCTGTGAGCTGCTCTGACAGCTGGTGCTTAAAGCTAGTGAGGGAGGGAGATATGAGTCTCCAGCTTCAGTGATTCTTGCAGTTCATTCCAGTCATTGGCAGCAGAGAACTGGAAGGAAAGGCGGCCGAAGGAGGAATTGGCTTTGGGGGTGACCAGTGAAATATACCTGCTGGAGTGTGTGCTGCGGGTGGGTGATGCTATGGTGACCAGTGAGCTGAGATAAGGCAGGGCTTTACCTAGCAACCAGTTATAGATGACCTGGAGCCAGTGGTTTGGCGACGGATATGAAGCGAGGGCCAGCCAACGAGAGCATACAGGTCGCAGTGGTGGGTAGTGTATGGGGCTTTGCTGACAAAACAGATGGCACTGTGATGGACTGCATCCAATTTGCTGAGTAGAGTGTTGGAGGCTATTTTGTAAATTACATTGCCGAAGTCAAGGATCGGTAGGATAGTCCAGGAATCTCTCCAGCAGCCTAAGAGATGTTATTCCTGTTTGTTGTGCCATGACTTCCGGGGTTTTCCACCCCTCCTCTCCCAGCAGTCGCAGGTCACTCAGCCTTTCTAAACCCGCTGCCATCAGTTGCCTCTGCAGGGTGGCTGACTGAAATGATCTCAAAGGTATGACTGGGTTGTGGAAAAAAGGCTCCTCCCACACCCACAGCCCAGGCTCCACACCCCCTTTTCATGTGGGCCTTAGCAGTTGCCAGGCCCTCAGCACTGCAGAGTAAAAATCTGAGAGACCTGCTGTACTCAGCCTCTCCAGCTTCATGAGGTACAGCTGCCGGTCCAACCCTAATCCGCCAGATCTCCTCAGCATTGCATATGCAGGTAACCTCCAGCCGACATCAGTATGGTACAGCAGTCTCTGCACTGCCTTTAGCCGGAAAGAAGCCATCCTGCTCTCCAGTTCCAACAGGCCTTGTCCTCCTTTGTGGATGATTATAGAGGTTTGTAGAGGTTGATTGTAGAGGGAGGGTGCTGATGATTATCAGCACCCTCCCTCTACATGACACTTGGGACAGGAGCCACCTCCACCTAGCCAGTCTTGACACCAATGCCTGTGACAGCCCCTCCCAGTTCTACCTGACCCACCTCTCCGAACCCAGGTACACCCCCAACACTTTAAGCCCTTCACAAGCCCACTGCAAACCCCCTGGAAGCAGAGGAGGGGCCCTATCCCCCCATGCCCCACATAACAGAGCGTTACTCTTGCCCCAGTTTACCTTAGCTGATGAAGTTCCCTCATACACCTTCAGACTGGTTTCTCATGCCTGCATACCCTGACCATCCCTGACCATCACATAAACGTCATCTGCATATGACACTGACACTGCTATGCCTGTCCAGCACACTCCCTGCACTCCCTGCAGTCTCCGGCATAGCAGTCCCAAAAAAAGGCTCAATGGCTAGTGTATATAACTGACCAGATAGACAATGCATACACTTGGCTTCACAGCTCTGTCTTTTCAAACCAAAGGAGGAGGAGCTGGGAGCATCCACCTCCTTGAGCATGGAGAATGTAGCTCTTACAAGTGTTCGCTTTGCTTTAACCTGGAAAAAACTACCCAGGTCCCTATGTAATTTAGCTAAATTAGCCTGGAGGCCTACATTGCCTTTCCCCACCATCTCTACCTCCATCTCACTAATACAATGCTCTAGTTCCCTCAATACTCTCCTAGCCTCTGAGGATGACTGTTGACAGAAGACAAATTTGGACTTTTCCCACATCCCACCATTGGCTCAGAGACTCATACTCCTCACTTTTCTGCCCTCACCTTTCCCAAAAGGTCTGGAAACCTGAGCAAAAAGTGGCATCTTGTAAGAGCTTTACATTAAACTTCCAATAGGATGCCTACCGGGGCCCTGGTGAAATCGCCAGCTGAGCCATGGTTATGTGGTGATCTGAAAACCCCACCGGGTTAATGGTAGCACCCAACAGCCGATTGCTCCGATTCCTGGACATGTAAAAATGATCATGTCAGGCTGCACTCACCCTAGCCTCAAAACCCTTCACCCATGTATACTGTCTCGTGCTGGGGTGTTTAGTTTTCCAAACATCCCCTAGGTCAAACTGATTAATGATGTCCCTTAACACACCCACTGAATGAGGCTCTTCCCCATTTCTGTCTTTCGTCAAATCCATTGTACAGTTCCAGTCCCCGCCGACCACCAGCATCTCCTCAGGTGCTACATGTGAGAGTTCCTGTCTAAGACACCCAAATACAACCCCCCTCTCTCTCCCTGTGTTAGGTGCATACACATTTATAAAGACATAACCCGTGTTGTTAATTTCTGCTTTTAAAACAAGCAGCCTACACCTACACCTCCTTTGAGAAGCGAATTTTTACAGACAGACCCGGTACAAAATAGACTGCCACCCCTGCACTAAAATTTGTCCCATGGCTCAACATACTTGCCCCTTTCCACGAGAGCCCCCAATCAACTTCATTCACCACATCACTATGCGTCTCCTGCAGAAACAACACCTGTACTTTTTTTGGTTTTACATATTCACCCAACACACTCCTCTTTCCTGCATATCTGGCACCATTTATTCTGAGCAGTCCTACCTGAAGAGTCTCCATAAGAAGTGGGAGAAAAGCCAGCAAAGAAAGAGCAATAGCAAAGCTCAAAAAGCCCCAGTGCCAGAAAGAAAATACACATCTAAACAGTGTCTGAAGTGTCAAACTAAACAATTTCCTGGGTGAGAGGACACCATGCCCCTCATTTTTCATAACATGTTGTAATGATCTTACAAATGTTTTTCCCCTTGGTCTCATTCAGGAACCTTGTCAGTTCCCTCAATGTGTAATTTGACCCCTTTGCTTGACTGGCTGCCAGCTCCGGACCCATAGAAGAGGAGTCTGAACAAAAACCTCATCATACTTTTCCTCAGACTCACTTTCCTCCTCATCTCAATCTCCCATCCTGACCACCTGCCCTTCCTCTCTGGTCAGGGCCTCCCCCCCAGCACCAAGAAAAGGTTCCATGGTGCCTTTGACCACACCAGCCTCTCCTCTCCAACCTCCTTTCTTCTCTCCCTTTTCCTTTACCACTTGACATCCCCCCTTAGTCTCTTACACGTCCCCACTAATACTCTCCTCATCCACCAGCCTAACCTGACAAGACCCAGCCTCATCGACACCACCCTCCATAACATGACTAGGCCCAGCCTCAGCTACCCTACCATCTCTAGCCTGACTAGGCCCAGCCTCATCTACACCACCATATCTGGCATGACTAGGCCTAGCATAAAATACACTAACATCCCTGGCATGACTAGGCCCAGCTTCTGCTGTCTGCATCTCATTGCCCCCTGTACCTTGACCTTGATTTCCCCCACTGGCACTTGTGCCCTCACATTTACATTTTACATTTACATTTAAGTAATTTAGCAGACGCTCTTATCCAGAGCGACTTACAAATTGTCTACAGCCTTTATGTGGGCAAGCAAAACTCTTATGCCCCAAATCCCCACACCCAAAACACCGTAGACTATCTGTGATGGCAAACCCTGCATAGAGCCACTCCCCATGCCTAATTTTAAAATGCACATTTAGGTGTTGCTCAGTGTTATTCAGAAACATAAACACTTGCCTCCGGAACGAAACAACGTGCTTAACGGCATCTGCCTGAAAACCTGCCGACACGAAACCCAATAGCAAACTTACCAAACGACTCAGCTCTTTCCTGATTTGATCATCCGTAATAAACCGGGGCCAATGTGCAACTACTACCCTTGTTAAAGGGGTCGAAAGAGGTGAAATTGGCACCAACTCACCCCTTACAAATATTCCACTAATTTGCTCTTTTCATGAACACAACCACAGCTTTGTTCATTCTAGAAGCAGATATAATGTTCACCGACTGTAAGCAGAACCTCCTCCACTTTTACTCCATTCTCAGGAACACACCTGAATCCATGCCGTATCGACAGCGTCTCCTCCGCGCTATGCTGAGAAGCCATTGTGCACACCACACCACAACTTTGGAAAAACCTCTGGATACCGCTAAAACAAATAGTGCATTAACCCTCCACCATAGAAAATACAATTGAAAGAAAAGACCAAGGACAGAATAAAGACACAGTATTGTTAGGACAGAGCTAGAGTTAGGACAGAGCCCTCCACAGCAAAACACTCAAACTCCAAAAAACCCTCACTGGGAGGGAGGGAGGGACTTTTTGTGTTTCTATAATGAAACATTCTCATTTCATTAAAAACTTAAATTCACACAGGACACCGAATAGGACAGGAGAAATTCTCCAGATATAACAGACTGACGCTAGCCCCCCGACACAAACTACTGCAGCATAAATACTGGAGGCTGAGACAGGAGGGGTCGGGGGACACTGTGGCCCGTCCGATGATACCCTTGGACAGGGCAAAACAGGCAGGATATAACCCCCACTTTGCCAAAGCACAGCCCCCACACCACGAGAGGGATATCGTCATCCACCATCTTACCATCCTGAGACAAGGCCGAGTATAGCCCACAAAGATCTTCGCCCCTCCTAGGGACGGCATGGAAGAGCACTAGTAAGCCAGTTACTCAGCGCCTGTAATAGGGTTAGATGTTTGTCTCTTTCGCATATACAACTTCATCAGACAAACAAAACAATGTAATACAATATAAAACAAATAAAATACAGCACAATACAGATATTCCTCAAAAATAATTGCATAGCTCAGTAAGAAGGTCCCCAATCAATATTAAAAATGTCCAGAACGGCACCAGAACATTGAATTGTAATGAATTTTATAGTTGGCTCCAGCAATGACGTGCTTTAAAACTAAAAGTGGATTTGGTGGAAAACCGAGGAACCTCAAGAGTTAACTAACCTTATGAACGGGTTTGTTATCTGATGTTTTTTAATATAACAGTGACTTTAGGTAAGTCGGAAGTTTGTGTAGTAGAGCTTGGTAAAAAAGACCAGCCAACCTATTTATACTCTATACCAGGCGGTGTCAGAGGAAGGCCCTAAAAAATGTCAATGACTCCAGCCACCCTAGTCATAGACTGTTCTCTCTGCTACCGCACGGCAGGCAGTACTGGAGCGCCAAGTCTAGGTCGAAGAGGCTTCTAAACAGCTTCTACCCCCAAAACACAAGACTCCTGAACATCTAATCAAATGGCTACCCAAACTATTTGCACTGCCCCCTTACGCTGATGCTACTCTCTATTATCTATGTATAGTCACTATAATAACTCTACCTACATGTACATATTACCTCAATTACCTCGACTAACTGGTGCCCCCGCACATTGACTCTGTACCGGTACACCCTGTATATAGCCTCGCTATTGTTATTTTACTGTTGCTCTTTAATTATTTGTTACTTTTATTTCTGCTCTTTTTAGGTGTTTTTCCTAAAACTGCATTGTTGGTTAAGGGCGTGTAAGTAAGCATTTCATTGTAAGTTCTACACCTGTTGTATTCGGCACATGTGACATTTGATTTGATATGATGTAGTTAGCTGATATGTTAAGGCCAGGCACAACAGCCGGAAATGACTGTGGCGCTGGAGGAAGCAAGCCCTCCTGCCGCGCCCTTCCAGCACCTCTCCAGGCACCTTTTCTGTTGGGAGGCTAATGGAGCCAAGCTAAGGGTAGTCAATCAAGTGTGTGACTACGGACTACAAAATGAAAACCAGCCACACCGACTTCTTGCTTCCAGACAAGCTAAACACGTTCATTGCCCGCTTTGAGGATAACATACTGCCACCAACACGACCAGCTACCAAGGACTGTGGGCTCTCCTTCTTTGGCCGACGTGAGTAAGAAATTTAAATGTGTTAACCCTCGCAAGGCTGCCGGCCCAGAAGGCTTCCCTAACCGCGTCCTCAGAGCATACGCAGACCAGCTGGCTGGTGCGTTTACGGACATATTCAATATCTCCCTATCCCAGTCTTCTTTCCCCACATGCTTCAAGATGGCCACAATTGTTCCTGTACACAAAAATGCAAAGGTAACTGATCTAAATGACTATCGTCCCGTAGTACTCACTTCTGTCATCATGAAGTGCTTTGAGAGACTCGTCAAGGATCATATCACCTCCAACCTACCTGTCACCGTAGACCCACTTCAATTTGCTTACCGACCCAATAGGTCCACAGACGATGCAATTGCCACCACACTGCAAACTGCCCTATCCCATCTGGACAAGAGGAGTACCTATGTAAGAATGCTGTTCATTGACTATAGCTCAGCATTCAACACCATAGTACCCTCCAAGCTCATCTTTAAGCTTGAGGCCCTGGGTCTGAAACCCGCCCTGTGAAATTGTGTCCTGGACTTCCTGATTGGCCGCCCCCAGGTGGTGAAGGTAGGAAACAACATCTCCACTCTGCTGATCCTCAACACTGGGGCCCCACAAGGGTGTGTGCTCAGCCCCTCCTGTACTCCCTGTTCATCCATGACTGCGTGGCCATGCATGCCTCCAACTCAATCATCAAGCATCTCCTCAACCTCAGGAGGCTGAAGCATTTGGCTTGTCACCTAAAACCCTCACAAACTTCTAAAGATGTATCACCGCCTGGTACGGCAACTGCACCACCCATAACGACAGGGCTCTTCAGAGGGTGGTGCGGTCTGCACAACGCATCACCGGGAGCAAACTACCTGCCCTCCAGGTCACCTACATTACCCAATGTCACAGGCAGGCCAAAAAGATAATCAAGGACAACAACTACCCTAGCCACTGGTCTTTTCACCCCGCTATCACCCAGAAGGCGAGGTCAGTACAGGTGGATCAAAGCTGTGACCGAGAGCTTCTATCTCAAGGCCATCAGACTGTTAAACAGCCATCACTAGCATAGAGGCTGCTGTCTACTTGCAGACTTGAAATCATTGGCCACTTTAGTCACTTTAATAATGTTTACATATCTTGCATTACTCATCTCATATATGCTTTATTATTTTCTATAATATCTATTGCTTCTTAGCCTATGCCGCTCTAAATTGCTCATCCATGTATTTATATATTCTTATTCCCATCCTTTACTTAGATGTGTGTATTAGCTATTTGTTGTGAAATTGTTACATATTACTTGTTAGATATTGCTGCACTGTCTGAACTAGAAGCACAAGCATTTCGCTACACTCGCCATAAAATCTGCTAAACACTTGTATGTGACCAATACAATTTGATTTGATTGGCTGGACAGTCAGCCCAAAGAGTTGATTAGGCTGCTGCTGCTCCCATTCGAGGGAGAGGACAGGTTGGGGTCTGAAAGACTCTCAGTTTAAGATAAAGTATAACTTAAATTAACAAAGGTTAAGTTTCTAATTTGTAACCATTTATGTTGGTCAATAATGAAATTACATCTGAGTTTGAACCGTTTACTCTGCCTCACTGAGCCTCTGTACCCTGAGACCAGTGTTGGTCAGTGCCGTTTAAGATGAGGGAGGACAATATTTTTTTCATGAGCATGTGTCACGACTACCGCCGAAGTTGGTCCCTCTCCTTGTTCGGGCGGCGTTCGGCGGTCGACATCACCTGTCTTCTAGCCATCGCTGATACACCTTTCATTTACCATTTGTTTTGTCTTTGTTTAATACACATCGGGTTTCATTCCCTAATTACATGTTAATGTATTTAACCCTCTATTTCCCCAAGGTTTTTGTGCGTGATTGTTTCTATGCTCATTCGAAACGTTATGGCTGGTTTTCGACGGATGCTGTTTTCACCCGTGCATAATTTATTACCGTTTATTGTTGGTCAATCTAACGGTTTTCTTCTGGGGAAAGAGAGGCGGACCAAAACGCAGCGTGGTTACTTGTAAACATCTTTAATAAAGATGAACAATGAACAATCTACAAAACAAAAATGTGAAAAAACCAAAACAGCCCTTTCTGGTACAACAAACACAGAGACAGGAACAATCACCCACAAAACCCAACACAAAACAGGCTACCTAAATATTTTTCCCAATCAGAGACAATGACTAACACCTGCCTCTGATTGAGAACCATATCAGGCCAAAGATAGAAATAGACAAACCAGACACACAACATAGAATGCCCACCCAGCTCACGTCCTGACCAACACTAAAACAAGGAAAACTCACACGAACGATGGTCAGAACGTGACAGTCAAGTGTATTGTTTACCTTGTGCCTTTATTTTGAGTAAAGTACGTTGCTCACTCATTCTGCTCTCCTGCGCCTGACTTCATGCACCAGCTAAACCCACCTTCTGACAGCATGGCCTTATTTCTATTACAGCATATTGGATGAATGTCATTCATTTTCCATTCACCCAGTTAAATTTAACAGCGATAGGTTTAGGCTACTGCAGGATACTTGAAGTTTCCCTATACACATCATGAGGTTGTTACAACCTAGCCTATGAATGAATGTTTACAACATAGGTGCAAAACAATTGAGGTGATACATGGACAGACAGTGACACATTCAATTCCACCTTGCACACTCCTGCCTGCATCTAGCTGATATAGGGTGTAATCATTATTCCAACACTTGAAAACAAGAGTTTCTATTGGACAAATGAATGAATACACCCCTGATTACGTGTAAACACAATTCACTCGCATTTACGCGCTCTCCTCCTCGCATCTTTCCCTTCTCGAGTGTGGACGTCAATGCACTACACATCAGCTGTATGTGACCAGGTGAAAAACAAATTCCAAGCCAAACCATATCATAACTGATACACACAGTCTACATCGTTGTCACCATATTATCTAAAGTAGCATCATGGTCAACATAGCTAGTAGGACTAATGCATTAGTAAACCTGCTACAATCATGCAGTACTGTTAGTATACAGTCAGTAAGCAGTTTTTCACTTACACAGGTGGGACCCGGTGGCAATATATTAGAAAAACCAAAAGCTTACCTTGACTTGGAAGATATCCAGTGTTGTCTTGGATAGTCATAGCCAGCTAGCTAACATAGCATCTCTATCTTTGAGCAGAGTGTTTGAGTAGGCTAAACTAGCTAGCTGCATTTGCTATCTAAGTAAGTGAAGCTGAAAGTGTTAAAAAATGACTAAATCTCTTTCTCTCTTGCTTCTCCTTCAATTTGGAAGAAATTAATTAATTTTCTTTCTCTCTACTTGAGTCAACTATTCACCACATTTTATGCTCTGCAGTGCTAGTTAGCTACATCTTGTGCTTTCTGTACTAGATTAATTCTCTGATCCTTTGATTGGGTTGGACATGTCAGTTCATGCTGCAAGAGCTCTGATAGGTTGGAAGGACGTCCTCAAGAAGTTGTCATCATTACTGTGTAAGTCTATGGAAGAGGTGAGAACCATGAGCCTCCAAGGTTTTGTATTGAAGTCAATGTACACAAAGGAGGACGGAAGCTAGCTGTCCTCCGGCTACACCATGGTGCTACCCTACAGAGTGCCGTTGCAAAATGGTATGTTTTAATAAATTATTTGTTAACGTGATTATATTTAGTATAGTTTTATCTGAAAAGGATAGCTTTTTAAATGCTTTACCAATTACATTTTTCTGATAATCACTGAGGAGGATGGTCCTCCCCTTCCTCCTCTGAAGAGCCTCTGCCTGAGACCCACTTAGCTTTGGTCCGTGGCATTTGCCTCTCCCCCACGTCACAATTACATTTTTGGATGTTCTTATACATTTTGATGTTTTTGTGTATTTTGGCTCTTTAATATTAGTACTTTCAAAAGGTAAACATTAACATTTCAAACTTCATTTAAATGTACAGTACCTAGAAAAACGATTCAGACCCCTTGAATCACATTTGATTGTGTTACAAAGTGGGATTAAAATGTATTCAATTGTAATTCTTTTGTCAACAATCTACACAAAATACTCTAAATGTCAAAGTGAAAGAAAAACACATTTTTTTAAGATAGATACAAAAATTCATTACTAAAATCTAGATGTTGCATAAGTATTTAGCCCACTTTTTTAGGCAAGCCTAAATAAGTTCAGGAGTAAAATCTGTATTAAAAAATCACATAATAAGTTACACGGACTCACTCTTTGTGAAAGAATAGGGGTTGACGTGATTTTGGAATGACTAACCCTTCCACTGTTCCCCATACACACATCTGCAATGTCACTCAGTCAAGTATTGAACTTCAAGCACAAATTAAACTTCACAACTAGGGAGCATTTTCGAAAGCCTCATAAAGGCCAGTGATGGGTAGATGTATAACTACAACAAATCAGACATTAAATATATCTTTAAGCATGGTCAAATTAATAATTGTGATGTGGATTATGCATTAAATCACCCAGACACATCAAAGATGGTCGTCCTTCTCAACTGAGCTGCAGGACAGGAATGAAACTGCTCAGGGGTTTTACCCTTAGGCCATTGGTGACTTCAATGCAACTACAGAGGTTAATGGCTGTGACGGGAGAAAACTGAGGATGGATGAACAACATTGTAGTGAATACACCTTTTGGCCTAAATGAAAAGCCTTATGTTTGGGGCAAATCCAACAAAACACATCACTGAGTAACTAGCTCCTTATTTTCAAGCATGATGGTGGCTGTATGAAGGTATGGGTATGCTTTACATCTGCAAATACTGGGTAGTTTTTCAGGATGAAAAGAAACGGGATGAATGTGTTGTTTTGGATTTACCTCAGACATAACACTTTGTATTCAGGACAAAACGTTAATTGCTTTGCCACATTTTTAGCAGTATTCCTTTAGTACCTTTTTGCAAACACAATGCATGTTTTGGAATATTTTTATTCTGTACAGTCTTTTTCACTCTGTCATTTAGGTTATTATTGTGGAGTAACTACAATGTTTATTTTTAATTTGTTAGTATTATTTATTTATTAAACCCTCCACCACCCTCCTTCCTGTCCGCCCGTCTTCGGAGGACAAATATCTTCATTTTTTACAGCTTGTTTGTTACTGTCACGAATCTCGCCGAAGATGGTGCCTCTTCCTGTTCGGGCGGTGCTCGGCGGTCGTCGTCGGCGGCCAGAAGCCTGTGGTTTCTGTTTATTGGGTAATTGGGTACACCTGTTTTGAGTTAGTGTTTGTTTGTAGGCTATTTAAGGGCACTAGGCCCGCTGGGTATTTGTGCGGGCTTGTTTTTTGTTACTCTGTTGTATGGTGTTTTTTTCGTGTATGTATTCTCCGGACTATTTTGGTCCTGTTGTTTGGGCTGGTAAATTGTATGCGCCCTGTGTGTTGGCGTGACCATTTTGATGCGCCGGAGAATAAATTTGACAATCTACTGAACCCTGCTCTCTGCGCCTGGTTCCACCCACCTAAATGGAGTCAGCAGGAGCAGCGACCACCCCTCTCCCAACTATGGAGGAGCGCGTTCATCACCACACAGCTGTCCTCTATCGGATCGGTACAGCGATGGACCAGATGATGGAGAGGATGGAACGATGGGAGAGGAGTGGTCTACCGATGTCTACCCCAGCTCCCCCACAGACGATGCCACCTACTCCACCTACGTCGTCCTCTGGGTCCAGCTCATTGCGTCTCTCCCCCCCGAGGGAGTACGATGGAGCGGCGACTGGGTGCCAGGGATTTTTGCTCCAGCTCGAGCTCTACCTGGCTACCGTGCGTCCGGCTCCCTCGGGTGAGGAAAGTGTGAGCCTCCTCGTCTCCTGTTTAATGGGTAGGGCCCTGGACTGGGCCAGCGCTGTCTGGAACAGCCCAGACTCGGCTCGGGACAACTACCTGGAGTTCACCACCTCAGACAGGAGACGAGGAGTGCGCAGGACTTCGCGTTGGCATTCAGGACCCTAGCTGCTGGTGCTGGGTGGAATGACAGGGCCCTGATGGACCATTACCGATGCAGTCTCCGGGAGGACGTCCTCCAGGAGCTAGCTTGTCGGGACACAACTCTCTCCCTGGATGAACTAATAGACATGTCAATTCGATTGGACAACTCCAATGGAGTTGGGAGGAGCTGCATCTAGGGAAACCAGAGGAGTAGGCTCCTCCTGCTCCTATTGTGGCCGGAGGAACACTTCTCGGCCACCCCAGGTGAGTAAGCACCAAACTCACCCAGAGCTCCTTATTGGTCACATGTTTTTGTTTATTTTTCTTCCTGCGTTTTTTCCCTCTCTTCAGCATAAAGGCGCTAGGCGATTCAGGCGCAGCTGGGAGTTTTATGGATCGCGGACTCGCCCGTAAATGGGGTATTCCGTTAGTACAGATAGACCCACCTGTCCCCGTGCACTCCTTAGATAGCCGACCGTTAGGGTCAGGGCTAGTCAGGGAGGCCACGATTCCGCTGGACATGGTAACACAGGGGAATCATAGGGAGAAGATCAGTTTCTACCTTATTGATTCACCTGGGTTTCCAGTGGTGTTGGGGGTTCCCTGGCTGGCTATTCACAATCCCCTCATTTCCTGGAAACAGGGGGCTCTTCAGGGGTGGTTAGACGAGTGTTCGGATAGGTGTATAGGAGTTTCCATCGGTGCCACAACGGTAACGGACTTGGTAACCATATTGTTACTCTTGGACTTATTTAGGCTTGCCATAACAAAGGGGTTGAATACTTATTGACTCAAGACATGTTAGCTTTTCATTTTGTATTAATATAATAAAAAATAGTTTAAAAAACAATTTCACATTGACATTGTGAGGTGTGGTGTGTAGACCAGGGACCAAAAAACCGAAAGGGGTGTGAATTACTTCTGAAAGCACTGTAAATTATTTAGTATTTAATTGCCATTACACAAAAGTCTGACTTTTCCCACATGGAAACTCGTTTTCCTCAGCTTCAGAAGCATCTACATTCACCAAAGTGTGTGGTTATCCTTTGATACTACTGTATATTCTCCAGACTTACTCAAATTGTTCATTTGTTATAAAATGTTCTTGGAAAAATGACCCTAAAATGTCTTTAGTATTTTAGAGATAGAAAAAAAAATCACAAATATCATTGGGGTATGATATTTGTGTATCTGACTTTCTCACTCATCATTATTCACAAGTCATTCAGGACTACCCATAATCATGGCAGCATCCACAGTAATGTAGAAGTGTTTAGAGACATATTCTATTCTCATTTATAATAAAAGTGACTCCAAAATGACACAATACATTATTTAGAATTAATTTATATTGGGCACAAAAGAATCTGAAACACAACCAAAACAAACAGCAAATGCATCCAACAAGTTTGTAGCTGGATGTAATGATTGTGTGCTAGGTATATGGTACCAAATACTAAACTTTTGACTACATTTACATTACATATAAGTCATTTAGCAGACGCTCTTATCCAGAGCGACTTACAGATTGGTGCATTCACCTTATGACATCCAGTGGAACAGCCACTTTACAATAGTGCATCTAAATCTTTTAAGGGGGGTGAGAAGGATTACTTTATCCTATCCTAGGTATTCCTTAAAGAGGTGGGGTTTCAGGTGTCTCCGGAAGGTGGTGATTGACTCCGCTGTCCTGGCGTCGTGAGGGAGTGTGTTCCACCATTGGGGAGCCAGAGCAGCGAACAGTTTTGACTGGGCTGAGCGGGAACTGTACTTCCTCAGTGGTAGGGAGGCGAGCAGGCCAGAGGTGGATGAACGCAGTGCCCTTGTTTGGGTGTAGGGCCTGATCAGAGCCTGGAGGTACTGAGGTGCCGTTCCCCTCACAGCTCCGTAGGCAAGCACCATGGTCTTGTAGCGGATGCGAGCTTCAACTGGAAGCCAGTGGAGAGAGCGGAGGAGCGGGGTGACGTGAGAGAACTTGGGAAGGTTGAACACCAGACGGGCTGCGGCGTTCTGGATGAGTTGTAGGGGTTTAATGGCACAGGCAGGGAGCCCAGCCAACAGCGAGTTGCAGTAATCCAGATGGGAGATGACAAGTGCCTGGATTAGGACCTGCGCCGCTTCCTGTGTGAGGCAGGGTCGTACTCTGCGGATGTTGTAGAGCATGAACCTACAGGAACGGGCCACCGCCTTGATGTTAGTTGAGAACGACAGGGTGTTGTCCAGGATCACGCCAAGGTTCTTAGCGCTCTGGGAGGAGGACACAATGGAGTTGTCAACCGTGATGGCGAGATCATGGAACGGGCAGTCCTTCCCCGGGAGGAAGAGCAGCTCCGTCTTGCCGAGGTTCAGCTTGAGGTGGTGATCCGTCATCCACACTGATATGTCTGCCAGACATGCAGAGATGCGATTCGCCACCTGGTCATCAGAAGGGGAAAGGAGAAGATTAATTGTGTGTCGTCTGCATAGCAATGATAGGAGAGACCATGTGAGGTTAAGACAGAGCCAAGTGACTTGGTGTATAGCGAGAATAGGAGAGGGCCTAGAACAGAGCCCTGGGGGACACCAGTGGTGAGAGCGCGTGGTGAGGAGACAGATTCTCGCCACGCCACCTGGTAGGAGCGACCTGTCAGGTAGGACGCAATCCAAGCGTGGGCCGCGCCGGAGATGCCCAACTCGGAGAGGGTGGAGAGGAGGATCTGATGGTTCACAGTATCGAAGGCAGCCGATAGGTCTAGAAGGATGAGAGCAGAGGAGAGAGAGTTAGCTTTAGCAGTACGGACTACTTTAATACAGATTTGTCCCAATACTTTTGGTCCACTAAAATGGGGGGGGGGGCTATGTACAAAAAGTCATTTCTAAACATTTCACTCGATATGAGTCATTGTATTATTTCAAATCCAAAGTGCTGGAGTACAGAGCCAAAACAACAAAACGTGTCACTGTCCCATTTTTTTTTCTCCCTGTATGTGCATACTGTATATGTTCATATGGTGCCTGGCCTAAAATATTTATCCAGTCGTTGTAAGATCTGACATGCGACTGCAATGTAGTGAGGCAGGAACTCCACCAGCGTTGTGTTGATTTGGTGAATGCGCTCAAGGTCAAACCTAATCTCTGAATGGCAAGAGGGTCAGCTTGAGATAAAATTATACGTTGTAATTGCTTTTCTTCCTCACAAGCATCCCTATCCCACCCGATAACCTGGCTCTTTTGTTGTTAGGAATCCATTTGGCTAATTTAGAAAATAACATTGGCTATGTCAGTCACATGGTGGTCCTTCTAAACTGAAGAAGTTTCTTCATTTACCCTTGTTGCTCCGAAGGTCACGTTAGTTTGGGCTTAATTAACTTCTTGCAAAAATATTAGAATCCTTGATCAATTCTCAGCTACGATCTTTCTTATCTTCGAACTGTATTCTGAATGCTCTTCAGTCTGTTTTTAGAACAGGATATAGCACCATCTCTGCTGCGTCACTTAGTAAATTAAATAAATAAAATAGTAAATTAAATAGTAAATGCTATTGATAAGAAATAACATTGTTCTGTCCTCTTTATAGATTTCTCCAAGGCCTTTGATACTGTTGATCATACACTGTTAATACAGAGGTTATTTTCTATTGGTTTAGATCACGCCGCTTGCAATTTGTTTCAGAACTACTGATAGATCACAATGTACATCTGCTGACAGGTCAAGTTTCCTTCACAGAACAAAAGGTGTTTTGCAACGTTCCATTCTGGGCCGAGTACTTTTTGATATGTACATCAACAATATTGCACAATATTTCACCTTTATGCAGATTATACTGTTATGTACTATATTGTCTCCTCTGTGAACCAGGCTTTATCTGACTGCTTTTAATGTCATAGAAAAAGCACTTGTTGACCTTAAATTAGTATTGAATCAGAGAAAAACAAACTACTGTATTTTGTTTTCTTAGAGCCCACAACGAGATAAAAAAATATGCACCTTGAATGGAGCCCAAATTGAGCGTATCCCTTTTTACAAATACCTGGGCATTTTGCAAGGCACTGTACCTATCCTAGATTATGCCAACATTATCTACCTGAATGCAGCTGCCACTTCATAAAAGGAGTTAAATGCTGTCTAAACAAACAACAAAGAGGCCAAAGATAACCCTGAAGGAGCTGCAAAGCTCCACAGTGGAGATTGGAATATCTGTCGACAGGACCACTTTAAGCCATACACTCCACAGAGCTGGATTTTATGGAAGGGTGGCCAGAAAAAAAGCAATTGCTTAAAGAAAGAAATAAGCAAACACGTTTAGTGTTTGCCAAAAGGCAAGTGGGAGACTCCCCAAACACATGGAAGAAGGTACTCTGGTCAGATGAGACTAAAATTGAGTTTTTTTCCATCAAGGAAAACACTATGTCTGGCGCAAACTCAACACCTCTCATCACCCTGTAAATACCACCCCCACAGTGAAGCATGATGGTGGCAGCATCATGCTGTGAGGATGTTTTTCCATCGGCAGGGACTGGGAAACTGGCGCTAAATACAGGGAAATTCTTGAGGGAAACCTGTTAGTCTTCCAGGGACTTGAGACTGGTATGGAGGTTCACCTTTCTGCTAAAGCAACACTTGAGTGGTTTAAGGGGAAAATCTAAGTGTCTTTGAATGGCCTAGTCAAAGCCCAGACCTCAATCCAATTGAGAATCTGTGGTATGACTTAAAGATTGCTGTACACCAGCGGAACCCATCCAACTTGAAGGAGCTGGAGTAGGTTTGCCTTGCAGAATGTGCAACAATCCCAGTGGCTGGATGTGCCACGCTATAGAGACATACCCCAAGAGATTTGCAGCTGTAATTGATGAGAAAGGTGGCTCTTCAAAGTATTGATTTTGGGGGAGTGAATAGTTATGCACGCTCAAGTTCTCAGTTTTTTGTCTTATTTCTTTTTTGTTTCACAATAAAAACATATTTTGCATCTTCGAAGTGTTAGGCATGTTGTGTAAATCAAATGATACAAACCCCCCCCAAATTATATTTTAATTCCAGGTTGTAAGGCAACAAAATAGGAAAATTGCCAAGGGGGAGAATACTTTCGCAAGCCACTGTACGTGTTGAATGCCTTCGTTCGTTGTCTATCTCAGTCAGGATCAAGCCCTCTCGGAAAGTTGTTTCGATGGGCTCCACCATGAGTGTAAGGCTCTGATTGTCCACCAGAGGTCACAATGTCCTTCTTAGTTGTTTGTGGCTTCAATGATTCACCAGTGAT
Source organism: Oncorhynchus keta (assembly GCF_023373465.1). Lineage (NCBI taxonomy): Eukaryota > Metazoa > Chordata > Actinopteri > Salmoniformes > Salmonidae > Oncorhynchus > Oncorhynchus keta. The sequence continues at coordinate 54,753,992 of NC_068434.1, forward strand.
CATCTGAGGTGAGCTGCTCGCCTCTTTTCTTCCTCAGGTAGATAGGCAAAGTTCCACAACACTTTACACATGCAGCTGCAGATTGGCTGGTCTGGTGTTTCTGGTCTGGTAGGCGAGATTATGTCCTTCATCTAGTTTTGAGGTTGAGAGCTTTAGAGTTTCTGACCATTTCAACATGTGGATCACAGTCTTTTGGTCTAAAGGGATTATTATACGTTCAGCTCCCTACCACTTTACACGCCAGTATCCAACCGGCAATGTTTTGGTCTGGTGTGAATTTCGTTACCTAGTCCTTTTAAGCAGTGGTCGGAAAGGGGCGGTTCCATCACACTTACAATCTTTTATGAACTCATTCAGGTTGTCGTGATACGAAACCTTCAGCCCCGCCCCTTGGCCGGCAGCGGGGTGCTAGAGGTGGTTAGTGTCCCGTTCCCTGGATTGGACAGGGCACTATAGATACTTCAGGTTATCTCGGTATAACCAGGACCGCTCGCGTAGCCCTGCCTCTCTTTCTATATCGAAGCGTTGTCCGCGTAGAGATGTCTTTTGCCTTGTCACTCAACGGTCTAGCTCTAGCTGGGATGTGTGAACCCCACCTTTATCCTCTAACTCTTTGCTTCGCCACTAATTGGCCCTTGAGTTATTATTAAGCACTAGTCCTACCAGTCTCTATATGATTTCCCTGTGGTTGAGTGTTTCCCCTCTGGGATGTATCTAGTTTAAAGTGTGAAGACCTTTAGTCAACTTAGTCTCACTACTCTGCCCGTCGGCTATGTATAGCTTGGAAAATAAAACTTAGATAGATCCGTTCGCTGCTTGCACCCGCACGCCCGACTAGCATCACCACGCTGGATGGTTCCAACCTAGAATATGTGGACATCTATAAGTACCTAGGTGTCTGGCTAGACTGTAAACTCTCCTTCCAGACTCATATCAACCATCTCCAATCTAAAATCAAATCTAGAGTTCGCTTTCTATTCCGCAACTCACGCCGCCAAACTTACCCTAGTAAAACTGACTATCCTACCGATCCTCGACTTCGACGATGTCATCTATAAAATAGCTTCCAATACTCTACTCAGCAAACTGGATGCAGTTTATCACAGTGCCATCCGTTTTGTTACTAAAGCACCTTATACCACCCACCACTGCGACCTGTAATGCTCTAGTCGGCTGGTCCTCGCTACATATTCGTTGCCAGACCCACTGGCTCCAGGTCATCTACAAGTCCATGCTAGGTAAAGCTCTGCCTTCTCTCAGTTCACTGGTCACGATGGCAACACCCACCCGTAGCACGCGCTCCAGCAGGTGTATCTCACCGATCATCCCTAAAGCCAACTCCTCATTTGGCCGCCTTTCCTTCCAGTTCTCTGCTGCCTGTGACTGGAACGAATTGCAAAAATCGCTGAAGTTGGTGACTTTTATCTCCCTCACCAACTTTAAACATCTGCTATCTGACCAGCTAACCGATCGCTGCAGCTGTACATAGTCTATCGGTAATTAGCCCACCCAATTTACCTACCTCATCCCCATACTGTTTTTATTTATTTACTTTTCTGCTCTTTTGCACACCAGTATATCTTCATGCACATGACCATCTGATCATTTATCACTCCAGTGTTAATCTGCTAAATTGTAATTATTCGCCTACCTCCTCATGCCTTTTGCACACAATGTATATAGACAATTTTTTTCATTTTTTCTACTGTGTTATTGATTTGTTTATTGTTTACTCCATGTGTAACTCTGTGTTGTCTGTTCACACTGCTATGCCTGGCCAGGTCGCAGTTGTAAATGAGAACTTGTTCTCAACTAGCCTACCTGGTTAAATAAAGGTGAAATAAATAAATAAATAAATAAAAATATCCACCCTCTCCAGGTACGCCATTTTCCCCATTACCCCCTGTGCATTTATACCTGTGTTTTCTTTTTGTCTTTTGCCAGTTCATCTTGTCTCTTCAAGCCTACCAGCGTGTTTTTCTGTACTCCTGTTCACTTTAGTCCCTGTTTTCTTGTTCTTCCTGTTTTGACCATTCTGCCCGTCCTGAGGCTGCCTGCCATTGTGCACTTTTTTACACTGTCCTGGATTATTGACCCCTGCCTGCTCTTAACTTGTCATTTGTCTGTCCCGTTTTGAAAATAAACATCTGTGTTTCAAACTGTCTGCATCTGGGTCTTATCTTGAGTTCTGTTAGTACAAACTTGCTATGACTGGCCCAGCAGACTCAGACCAGCTCCAATGCTGTCACCTCCCAAGGAGCCACCATTGAGATACACAAGGAGTTACTTGAAGGTCTTATAGAAGGATTCCAGAACTTGGTGAAACACCATGACCGTGCCTTGAATACATTGCTGGAGCAATTCCGTGGATTGTCTGTTAGACTCCCAGCCCCCCAGTAACCCCGCTGTCAGTAGGGCATGCCATTTCCCGAGGACCCGGCTTCCCTCCTCCAGAATGCGCCGCTGGAGAATCAGGAACCGGACCCGACAGTGAATACAGCCGTCCTTGTTCGGGAAAGAGGCTGCCCGTTTTTTCATCTTCGAATATAGTTTACCTCATAACACTGATGTCCAGGAGGGCTCTCACCTGGGCTACGGTTGTGTGGGAACAACAATCTGCCGTGTGCTTCAGTCTGCAGGAGTTGGTGGCTTAGGTGAAAAAGGTTTTTTGGTTCTCCTTTGTTCGGGAAAGAGGCTGCCCGGAAGTTACTCCAGCTTTGTCAAGACTCCCATAGTGTCCAGACTATCGTGTAGATTTCCACATGTTGGCTGCCGTGAGTGCCTGGAATCCGGAATCCCTGTTTGACACGTTCCTCCACGGATTATCGGAGGAGGTTAAATACGAGCTCGCAGCCCGGCAGCTTCCTACGGATCTTGGCTCGCTCATCGCCTTGACTATCCAGATTGATGTGTGGCTACGGGAACGTAGGAGGGAAAGGAGGTCGGAATCGGTCTCACTCGCTTGCCCAAGGATCCCACCTCGCCTCTGAGGAATCCCGCAAGTCCCAGGCATCTACTTTTCAGAGAGAATCCGAGGTTACCCGAGTTCCTCCAAGAATCTCAGAGGTCTGCCGACTTGCCTCTTCTGGAACCAATGCAACTCGGCAAAGCTAGGCTGTCTCCAGCCGAACGTTTACGCAGACTTAACACCAAGAGTTGTCTGTATTGCGGGACTATCAGTCATTACGTGTCTACCAGTCCATTAGGTAGGTGTGAGTACTCTGGTGGGCTATATGGATAATTTCCTTCACCCCTTACTTGTATCTCTCTCCATGCCATCCTGTGGTTTGGGTGACCAGTCTAATTCTCTCCAGTACTCATTAACTCTGGGGCTGATGAGTTTCATGGACACTACCCTAGTGTCAGAGGTGGGCATTCCCACTCAGCCCCTCTCCATTCACATGGATGTTAGAGTGCTGGATGGGCACTCTATAGGCAGAATCACCAACAATACCACTCCTATCACCCTGCGGGTGTCAGGGAATCACAGTGAGACTATGCAGTTCATGCTCATCAAGTCTCCTCAGGTACCTGTGGTTTTGGGGTTTACATGGCTCCAGTGTCACAATCCCCTTATCAACTGGACTGCTGGTGCTATCATGGGCTCAAGCCCGTTCTGCCATGCTCACTGTCTGAAGTCAGCGCAGCCTGCCCCGGGAAGTCTTCCTGTGGGCTCGGAAGAAGCCTCAAACCTCTCCACCGGTGCAGTAACAGGACCTCCGGGAGGTATTCAGCACTTTGCTTCCTCCGCATCTACCCTATAACTGCGTGATCAACATTCTAATGGGCACTACGCCACCCCAAGGACGGCTGTATTAACTGTCAGGTCCGGAGACCACGGCTATGGAAATGTACATCGAGGACTCCCTGGCTGTAGGGTGTATGCGTCCTTCTGCCCCGGCTTTCGAGCCTCTCCAGGGGGCCACCATTTCTTCTTCTTCTGCAGCACACCTACCATCTGGTGCGGATACGGGAAGGTAATGAGTGGAAGATAGGCTTCAACACAGCTGGCGGACACTATGAATACCTGGTGTTGCCATTCGGTCTGACCCAGGACCAGGTTAAGAACGTTCTCTGGTTTGTGATCATCTACCTCAATGAAACCCTCCACTTTTCCCGCTCAGCTCAAGAACACGTTCTCCAAGTCCGCCAAGTCCTCCAGCGTTTCCTGGAGAACCAGATTTTTGTGAAAGCAGAAAAATGCGAATTCCATCACTCCACCATCTCCTTCCATCACTGCAGGTAATGTGCAGATGGATCCCGGAAAGATGAGATCGGTGGTGGATTGGCCCCAACCCGCGTCCAGGGTGTAGCTGCAATGCTTTCTAGGATTTGCCCATTTCTATCTTCCTTTTATCCGGGTTACAGCACCCTAACTTTCCCCCTTTCAGCACTCCCCTCTCCCAAGGTCCCATTTGCGTGTTCCCCAGGTGCTGACTGGGCATTGCTGGACTTTAAGCACAACTTCATCAAAGCTCCCAAATTAATCCATCCGGTCTCGTCCTATCTGTATGTGATGGAGATGGGGCTGTCCTGTCTCAGGGTTCTGTGCTGGACCTTAAGCTTCATCCCTGAGCCTTCTTCTCCCATTGTCATAATGCCACAGAGAGGAATTACAATGTGGGAAATCGAGAACTACTCGCGGTGAAGATGACGTTGGAGGAGTGGAGGCACTGGTTAGAGGGGGCGGAACATCCATTCATTGTGTGGATGGATTACGAGAACCTGGAATATATCTGCACCTCCAAGCATCTCAATTCCAGGCAAGCTCGATGGGCCCTACTTTTCAGTTGGTTCAACTTTACCATCTCCTACCGCCCGGGGTCCAAGAATGTTAAGCTAAATGTTATTTCATGCCGCTATAGCCCGCTGCTACGGCGGGTTTCACACTCAGTCTAAAGGCTAGTTGTAGCGAGCCAATCAGGACCTGGAGACGACTCTTCGATGCCTCGTTTCTGCCAACTCACCATCTGGAGCCAGCAGCTAATGTCGGTGGAATACGACCGCAACACCCTCCCCTGCTCAGCCACTGGTCTCTCGCTTTTCGAGTGTTCGATGGGTTATCAGCCCCCACTCTTCCCTGAGCAAGATGTCAGCATATCCTCGGCCCAGATGTTCATCCGCCACTGTCGCCGTACCTGGAAGAGAGCCTTGTCTGCTCTTCTTAAGACCACCTAAAGGAATCGACGACAGGCGGACCACCACCGGACCCCTGTCCACTCGGAATCTGCCCCTCAGGGTGGAGTCCCGCAAAATATTCCCCATTTTATCAGCCCTTTCCACATCTCTAAGATTCTTAGCCCCTCTGCTGTTCGTCTTCTGTTGCCCAGCACCTTCCGTATACATCCCACTTTTCATGGATTAAACCTCTGTCTCACAGCCCCCTGTCTCCTGAGCCTGCTCGCCGTTCTGTACCTTACAGACTCTGTCCTGGATTACCGACCTCTGCCTGCCTTGACCTGTTGTTTGCCTTCCCCCTGTTTTGTAAATAAACATATGTGATTCGAACTATCTGCATCTGGGTCTTATCCTGAGTTCTGTTACATACATACCCCACAAGACATGACACCAGGTGTCTCCTTACAGTCCCCAAGTCCAAAACGAATTCATGGAAATGCACTGTTTTATAGAGATCCATGATCGCATGGAACTCCCTTCCATCTTCAATTACTCAAGTAAACAGAAACAATACGCTTAAAACATGTATTAAACAACAACTCATGGAACGGCGGGGACTGTGAGGGGACACACACAAACCCATGGACACACTAACACAAAAAAATGTTTGTTGTATTGTTTGGATATCACTGTATTGTCTGTATATCACTGTATTGTCTATCTGTGTATCAGTGTTTTGTTACTTGTCATGTTTTTTTTGCGGACTCCAGGAAGAGTAGCTGCTGCTTCTGCAAAATTGATGCAAATAAACACATACAAATGCAGAAGTGCGAGATACCATACCTGTTTCTACACAATCTTCAGAATACCCTAGAGTTGGATGCACTGGTGCCTTTCAGGCAGTTCAGTGTTGGTGGAAGACCTTTTCACAGAGGAATGTACTTGTTTTTTCAAGTTGTGTTTTTGTACTTTTGTGTTTCCTGTATACCTTGATTGTATTTGTTTCTCTAATTTCTTAATACGTAATTGCTTGCTGCTTTTGTGATGCAGGTCTCCCTTGCAAAAGAGCATTTGGTCTCAATGCGACTAGGGATGAGTTGGACCGCAGAGTGAAGGAAAAGCAGCCAACAAGTGCTCAGCATATGTGGAAACTCCTTCAAGACTGTTGGAAAAGCATTTCTGGTGAAGCTGGTTGAGAGAATGCCAAGAGTGTGCAAAGTTGTCATCAAGGCAAAGGGTGGCTACTTTGAAGAATCTCAAATCTAAAATATATATTGTTTTGTTCGACAATGTCGAACCCTTGATTGAGTAGGCATATCAAAACTTTTGAATGGTACTGTACATGCAAAATCATAAATATTCAAATAAAATAAAATCTACCAACAATAGAGCATGCTGGGAAATATGATAATGATGGGCGTGCTTTTGGTTAAACTCTGGTTATTAACCTGTTAGTCCACATTATTTCATTTTTGGATAAAAAGACGTGCCCGTTTTAAGCGCAATATTTTGTCATGAAAAGATGCTCGACTATGCTTGGAATTGATAGTTTTGAAAAGAAGACACTCTGACGTTTCCAGAACTGCAAAGATTTTCACTGTGAGTGCCGTTGAACAAAAGCTTCAGGCAAAACCAAGATGTTTGAGCGCCCAGGAAATTAACAGGATTTCTGAAGCTACGTTTTCCATGATCGCCTTATATGGCTGTGAATGCGACAGGAATGAACGGACACTTTCTATCGTTTCCCCAAGGTGTCTGCAGCATTGTGACGTATTTGTAGGCATATCATTGGAAGATTGACCATAAGAGACTACAATTGCCAAGTGTCCCGCACGGTGTCTGCGTGGAAATTGGTGCGCAAAAGTCAGCTACCAGTATTTTTCCATCCGAATCAGAGAAGATGCAGGCTTCCAGGGACGGCATTTCAATGAAGAGATATATGACAAAACACCTTGAGGATTGATTCAAACAACGTTTTCCATGTTTCAGTCGATATTATGGAGTTAATTCGGAAAAAAGTTTGACGTGTAGGTGACTGAATTTTCGGTTAGTTTCGGTAGCCAAATGCATAGTAACAAAACGGAACGTTGTGTCCTACACAAGAATCTTTCAGGAAAAACTGGACATCTGCTATGTAACTGAGAGTTTCCTCATTGAAACATCTGAAGTTCTTCAAAGGTAAATTATTTTATTTGATCCCTTTGCTGGTTTTTGTGAATATGTTGCGTGCTAAATGCTAACGCTAAATGCTAAGCTAGCTATCACCACTCTTACACAAATTATTGATTTTCTCTGGTTCTAAAGCATATTTTGAAAATCTGAGACGACAGGATTGTTAAGAAAAGGATAAGCTTGAGAGCAGGCATATTTATTTCATTTCATTTGCGATTTTTAGAAATCGCTAACGTTGCGTTATGGTAATGAGCTTGAGGCTGTAGTAACGCGACCGCATGCGGGATGGGGCGGACTATGAGGTTAAGAGCAGTTGGAGGCCATGGAAGGAGTGTTGTATGGCATTGAAGCTCGTTTGGCGGTTAGATAGCACAGTGTCCAAGGAAGGGCCAGAAGTATACAGAATGGTGTCGTCTGCGTAGAGGTGGATCAGGGAATCGCCGCAGTAAGAGCAACATCATTTATATATACAGAGAAAAGAGTCAGCCCGAGAATTGAACCGTGTGGCACCCCCATAGACACTGCCAGAGGACCGGACAACATGCCCTCCGATTTGACACACTGAACTCTGTCTGCAAAGTAGTTGGTGAACCAGGCAAGGCAGTCAATAGAAAAACCGAGGCTACTGAGTCTGCCGATAAGAATATGGTGATTGACAGAGTCGAAAGCCTTGGCCAGGTCGATGAAGACGGCTGCACAGTACTGTCTTTTATCGATGGCGGTTATGACATCGTTTAGTACCTTGAGCGTGGCTGAGGTGCACCCGTGACCGGCTCGGAAACCAGATTGCACAGCGGAGAAGGTACAGTGGGATTCGAGATGGTCAGTGATCTGTTTGTTGACTAGGCTTTCGAAGACCTTAGATAGGCAGGGCAGGATGGATATAGGTCTGTAGCAGTTTGGATCCAGGGTGTCTCCCCCTTTGAAGAGGGGGATGACTGTGGCAGCTTTCCAATCCTTGGTGATCTCAGACGATATTAAAGAGAGGTTGAACAGGCTGGTAATAGGGGTTGCGACAATGGCGGCTGATAGTTTCAGAAATAGAGGGTCCAGATTGTCAAGACCAGCTGATTTGTACGGGTCAAGGTTTTGCAGCTCTTTCAGAACATCTGCTATCTGGATTTGGGTAAAGGAGAAGCTGGGGAGGCTTGGGTGAGTAGCTGTGGGGGGGTCAGAGCTGTTGGCCGAGGTAGGAGTAGCCAGGAGGAAGGCATGACCAGCTGTTGAGAAATGCTTGTTGAAGTTATCGATTATCATGGATTTATCAGTGGTGACCGTGTAACTTAGCCTCAGTGCAGTGGGCAGCTGGGAGGAGGTGCTCTTGTTCTCCATGGACTTTACAGTGTCCCAGAACTTTTTTGAGTTAGAGCTACAGGATGCAAATTTCTGCATGAAAAAGCTGGCCTTTACTTTCTTGACTGACTGCGTGTATTGGTTCCTGACTTCCCTGAACAGTTGCATATAGCGGGGACTATTCGACGCTATTGCAGTCCGCCACAGGATGTTTTTGTGCTGGTCGAGGGCAGTCAGGTCTGGAGTGAACCAGGGGCTATATCTGTTCTTAGTTCTGCATTTTTTGAACGGAGCATGCTTATCTAAGATGGTGAGGAAGTTACTTTTAAAGAATGACCAGGCATCCTCAACTGACGGGATACCCGGGCCAGGTCGATTAGAATGGCCTGCTCGCAGAATTGTTTTAGGGAGCGTTTGACTGGGGACCCGTAGCGGATACAGGCAATGAGGCAGTGATCGCTGAGATCCTGATTGAAGACAGCGGAGGTGTATTTGGAGGACCAGTTGGTCAGGATAACGTCTATGAGGGTGCCATTGTTTACAGATTTAGGGTTGTACCTGGTGGGTTCCTTGATGATTTGTGTGAGATTGAGGGCATCTAGCTTAGATTGTAGGATTGGCGGGGTGTTAAGCATATCCCAGTTTAGGTCGCCTAACAGAACAAACTCTGAAGCTAGATGCGGGGCGATGAATTCACAAATGGTGTCCAGGGCACAGCTGGGAGCTGAGGGGGGTTGGTAGCAGGCGGCAACAGTGAGAGACTTATTTCTGGAGGGAGTAATTTTTAAACGTAGAATGTATGCACACATGACTGTAAGTCGCTTTGGATAAAAGCGTCAGCTAAATGGCATATATATTTAAAATTAGTCGTTCGAACTGTTTGGGTATGGACCTGGAAAGTATGATATTACTTTGCAGGCTATCTCTGCAGTAGACTGCAACTCCGCCCCCTTTGACAGTTCTATCTTGACGGAAAATGTTATAGTTGGGTATGGAAATCTCAGAATTTTTGGTGGCCTTCCTAAGCCAGGATTCAGACACGGCCAGGACATCAGGGTTGGCAGAGTGTGCTAAAGCAGTGAGTAAAACAAACTTAGGGAGGAGGCTTCTGATGTTGACATGCATGAAACCAAGGCTTTTTCGATCACAGAAGTCAACAAATGAGGGTGCCTGGGGACATGCAGGGCCTGGGTTTTACTCCACATCACCAGCGGAACAAAGCAGGAGTAGTATGAGAGTGCGGCTAAAGGCTATCAAAACTGGTCGCCTTGATCGTTGGGGACAAAGAATAAAAGGAGCAGATTTATGGGCATGGTAGAATATATTTAGGGCATAATGGGCAGACAGGGGTATGGTGGGGTGCGGGTACAGCGGAGGTAAGCCCAGGCACTGGGTGATGATAAGAGAGGTTGTATCTTTGGACATGCTGGTTGTAATGGGTGAGGTCACCGCATGTGTGGGATGTGGGACAAAGGAGGTATCAGAGGTATGAAGAGTGGAACTAGGGGGTCCATTGCAAACTAAAACAATGATAACTAACCTGAACAACAGTATACAAGGCATATTGACAATTGAGAGAGACATACAACGAGGCATAAAGTAATCGCAGGTGTTGATTGGGAGAGCTAGCTAAAACAACAGGTGAGACAACTACAGCTAATCAGCTAACACAACAACAGCAGGTAAAATGGCGATGACTTGGCAGAGAGGGTTGGATTAACTACAAACAGAGCCTGAGTTCGCGGCTGGGGCCGACAGATAAAAAAAAATAATAAACAGAATGGAGTACTGTAATTAATAGACAGTCCAGCAGGCATCAGCTATGTGGCCAAGTGATCATAGTGTCCAGAGGGCAGCAGTAGATGGAACAGGGGAGCCGCCACTACGCTAGCACTTGGCGACACGGCATTTAAAGTTATTAGCGGCTGCTCCGACAGAGGTCGGATGAAGGCACATCGGATGGAGTATTCGTCGGCAGACCAGTCGTGGTGGTGCGGCGGGGCGCCGTGTCGACAGAGAATCCAAGCCAGATGGCGAAAGAGGTATTGTAGAATTTTGTTTGCTAGCCGGGAGATGCGCCTGGCTCACGGCTAACTGGTGCTAGCTTCGTGGCAGTGGCGTTAGCCACTATAGCCAATCGGTAGCAGCGGTGAACTGGTGCCAAGGTCCAGAGTTCACAGCAAGGATCCAGTGGAGTATTGGGCTCTAGCCGTGTATGAGTGGGGTTCGGGTGGACAGCTGAGTAGGCCGGGAGGTGGGCCTCAGGGATAGCTTTGATACTGGATGCCACGGTGAGTGCAAACTATCTGTGAGCTAGCTAGCTGCAAGCAGTGGGCTAGCTAGCTGAAAGCTAGCCATGACGATCAGAAGTAGTGGTCCAGGGATTACAGCAGGAATCCGACGTTGTTGTGGAGAGATAGTCCGATACTGGTAGACTGGCGAGAATTATCCAGGCTAAAAACAGGGCTGGTATCTGTGCAGAAGGTAAAAGCCGCTAGCAGTGGCTAAAAATGACTAATGAATAGCTTGTAGCTATTAGCTGGTTAACTTCTGGAGTTTCAAGAATGTGTTCTAAAGTTTAAAAAAATTAAAAATAATAGCGATACCGTATCACATTGGGTGAGGCAGGTTACCGGAAGGTATAATCAAATTAAAAATCGAAAGGAGATTGAAAATAAAGTTTAAATATAAATACGAAAATACAAAAATACACGAGACACGAACAAAACACTTCACGCCATCTTGGATTTGGTATGTTGTCCATTTGGAAGACAGAGTTGTGTGACTTTGTCTTAATATGGACACCATATACAGGTACTGCTCACATGGACACATGCACAGTCTAAAGCGTCTCTCAGTCTATCCATATTTATTGGAGCAGATACTCCGACAGCATGAGGACATTATAATGAAGAGGCATTTACGTGGCCTGAATTAACCATATGCTTGGCTAGCAACACAGACATCTCTACATTATTAGTCTATGTATATCTGATCTATGAATCATAGTTTTCTCAATTGTGATGCGGAATAATTACTTCATATTTTTTTGGTATTTTTGAGTTTGGTATCACTTTATTTATATTGTTGATAATGTAGCATTCAGCATAAGGAGTCTTTTATGAATGGGTTGGTAGGACAACATCTCTAGCTTTAAAATGTAAGTACACCGGATATATCCAGAATATTGTGGTTTGAGTATTTGAAATTAATACATCTTAAATGTAATAGCAAAGTATTGATTTTCGCCTAAATAGACATAGCCAAAAGTAATGCTATTCATGTGTAATTACATGATTCTGACATGCAAAAAAAATATATATTTGGAAAGAAGACATCTGGGAGATCGAGGAAATTATCAGAAGAGAGATAGGAGTTACATATTTGACAATACACAAGATCCAGCACACACAAAATAACATTTTCTTTGTTTTTTTTATGTTGATATTCATCTTTCGTTGACAAGCTATAAGTGAATTTTTGATGACTAGAGCTGGAAACACATCAGATGGCTTCCACAACGTGAACAATATCAGCCAAAGACAATGGAATTGATAGATCTAACAACTAGAAATGGGCAGATGTTTTAGTAACTGGTGTCAGGTGTGGTCACGGGGCGTTTCCAAATATCCCTAAACCTCTCAAAAGTGGCATATGTCTGTAAAACAGATAATTCCAGTGATATTACATATTTGCAACCCCTAAATGGTATTTGTTCAGTATACGAACACAATTTCTACCATATCAACCTCACTCAAACAGTGTGGTGGTGCTATGGGGTATCCAGGATACATTCAAGTGTTCTTTCAACCGCTCTAAAGTGTCTGAATGTGGTAATTGCACTGTTTTTGCACACTGGATGTGCTAAAAGTTATTGTTCACTACAAAAACAACATTTCTTCAACACCAACCTCTCTCAATCATTGTGTTGGTGTTGGGGGAAATACAGGGGATATGGATGCGCGTAAGCAGGCAACATCATATTTTTGATGCGCAGAGATATAGTCACTCGGTGGACATTTGTTTTTACCAAACTAAGGATTAGTTTGATACCTCCCGTGTAGCTATAGCTCAAATACAGACCAAATTGAAGCTAACCTTGTAAGATGTTTGCTGTTTGTTGAAACATTGTCGAAAATAAAAATGTTGACTCTCGGAGCTGGTGATCAATAACGGTAGGTCACAGGCAGACAAATAAGAAATCCTCATGATCTGTGGAGTCGCAGCTTTCTGTGTGTATCAGCGTATTCTGTGTTTATTTTGTTTATGCTTCACAACACTAACTGGAATGTACAGTGCGGCAAAAAAGTATTTAGTCAGCCACCAATTGTGCAAGTTCTCCCACTTAAAAAGATGAGAGAGGCCTGTAATTTTCATCATAGGTACACTTCAACTATGACAGACAAAATGAGAAAAACTAGTCCAGAAAATCACATTGTAGGATTTTTAATGAATTTATTTGCAAAATATGGTGGAAAATAAGTATTTGGTCAATAACAAAAGTTTCTCTCAATACTTTGTTATATACCCTTTGTTGGCAATGACAGAGGTCAAACTGTTTCTGTAAGTCTTCACAAGGTTTTCACACACTGTTGCTGGTATTTTGGCCCATTCCTCCATGCAGATCTCCTCTAGAGCAGTGATGTTTTGGAGCTGTTGCTGGGCAACACGGACTTTCAACTCCCTCGGACTTTCTATGGGGTTGAGATCTGGAGACTGGCTAGGCCACTCCAGGACCTTGAAATGCTTCTTACGAAGCCACTCCTTCGTTGCCCGGGCGGTGTGTTTGGGATCATTGTCATGCTGAAAGACCCAGCCACGTTTCATCTTCAATGCCCTTGCTGATGGAAGGAGGTTTTCACTCAAAATCTCACGATACATGGCCCCATTCATTCTTTCCTTTACACGGATCAGTCGTCCTGGTCCCTTTGCAGAAAAACAGCCCCAAAGCATGATGTTTCCACCCCCATGCTTCACAGTAGGTATGGTGTTCTTTGGATGCAACTCAGCATTCTTTGTCCTCCAAACACGACGAGTTGAGTTTTTACCAAAAAGTTATATTTTGGTTTCATCTGACCATATGACATTCTCCCAATCTTCTTCTGGATCATCCAAATGCTCTCTACCAAACTTCAGACGGGCCTGGACATGTACTGGTGTCACGCCTTGGTCATAGTATTTTGTGTTTTCGTTATATATTTGGTCAGGCCAGGGTGTGACATGGGTTTATTTAGTTGTGTTTCGTATTGGGGTTTTGTAGGTATTGGGATTGCGGCTGAGTAGGGGTGTAGCATAGGTTTGGCTGCCTGAGGCGGTTCTCAATCAGAGTCAGGTGATTCTCGTTGTCTCTGATATTTAGGTAGCCGGGGTTTCACTGTGTATTTCGTGGGTGATTGTTCCTGTCTCTGTGTAGTTGTTCACCAGACAGACTGTATTAGGTTTTCATGTTCCGTTTGTTGTTTTGTATTTGTATAGTTATTTCATGTATTCGCTATTCGTCATTAAAGAACATGAGTAACCACCACGCTGCATTTTGGTCCGACTCTCCTTCAACAAACGAACGCCGTTACAACTGGCTTAAGCAGGGGGACACGTCTGGCACTGCAGGATTTGAGTCCCTGGCGGCGTAGTGTGTTACTGATGGTAGGCTTTGTTACTTTGGTCCCAGCTCTCTGCAGGTCATTCACTAGGCCCCCCCGTGTGGTTCTGGGATTTTTGCTCACCGTTCTTGTGATCATTTTGACCCCACGGGGTAAGATCTTGCGTGAGCCCCAGATCGAGGGAGATTATCAGTGGTCTTTTATGTCTTTCATTTCCTAATAATTGCTCCCACAGTTGATTCTTCAAACCAAGCTGCTTACCTATTGCAGATTCAGTCTTCCCAGCCTGGTGCAGGTCTACAATTTTGTTTCTGGTGTCCTTTGACAGCTTTTTGGTCTTGGACATAGTGGAGTTTGGAGTGTGACTGTTTGAGGTTGTGGACAGGTGTCTTTTATAATGATAACAAGTTCAAACAGGTGCCATTAATACAGGTAATGAGTTGAGGACAGAGGAGCCTCTTAAAGAAGAAGTTACAGGTCTGTGAGAGCCAGAAATCTTGCTTGTTTGTAGGTGACCAAATTCACCATAAATTCCAAATAAATTCATTAAAAATCCTACAATGTGATTTTTATGGATTTTTTCCCCCTCATTTTGTCTGTCATAGATGAAAATTACAGGCCTTTCTCATCTTTTTAAGTGGGAGTACTTGCACAATTGGTGGCTGACTAAATACTTTTTTGCCCCACTGTAGGTAGCAGCCATCTTGAAACGAGGTCATCGGCTCGGCCTGTCCTTATAAATTTGTATGCCCATATATGGTAGTAAATCATACCAAAGATTTGAAGCCACCGATCAATAGCCAAGATACGCAGCTTTCCGCAGACACCCTGCTTTTGCAGATAGGGTCTACCGTTCTCATACCAGGCTGAATTGGGGAAAAAACAATCAAATAGGGTCTCCAAATATGGGGACTTTACATTTAATGAATGTTGCTTGGGGGCCATTGATCTTCATATTGACATTCAAAGGCTAGGTACAGTACATGAATATATAAATTAGAATTTATTTTAATGAATGAATGGAATGAATCATAGTGTAGCTGCTATGTCTCTACTCCCCCCTCTCTCTCTCTCTCTCTCTCTCTTAATCTGTCTTTCAATCGCTATCTTCCAAACTTGCATCTCTCTGTGATTTGTGATATTAGCCCCTCTCTCTCGCTCTCTCTCTCTGTCGTGGGTGGTAGAGTTGTATGCCTGCAGGCCCTGTGGCATGACCAGGTCATTCTTTTATTACTGTGAATTACCATTCATTACACGCATGCACACACATATACACACACCACCACCGTTCAGGGATGCAGACGCCATCACATCAGTATCAGTATGCTAGGCTGCTGTGAGCTGTACTGAACGATGACATGCATGCTGAGATGCTCAGGGATGGTTTAGATTGGGGTAGGCTTCACTAATCTAGACTGGGTTGGAGTATGCTTTGCAGTTGGACTGATCTGAGGTATAGCTTCCTGTGCTGAGGTACAGTATAACTGAGGCAGCTTGACTGCTCTGGATTGGACTGGAGTGAAGAGGATACCAGCAAGGCACTAAGTGACTCTTATCGCCATCTGCATATTTGTATACTATTCTACTTAGGTGGTAAAATATTGTCTGCTTTTTACAAGCATTAAGGTAATGAGGTATAGCAGACATTGGAGGAGACATTGGAACATTCACCAACTGAAAGATCCCCTAATGGTGGTAATACGATTGTCCGCTTTTGTCTCGAGCAAGCACAGAATGACATTGGTCTTTGTTCATTAAAGAAATCAGTGGGGTGTAAGATGTCTATGTGGTGCTTTATCTTCACCTTCTAACAAGATCGTCTGATAGGAACAGGACACAGTTCTGCCTGGACAAAACTACTATTAGGCAAGAGGGGAGGCATTACACAGGATAATGGGGCGTTGGATAAATGAAAACCTCAATCTGTGACACTTAAGGCAGTGTGTGTGTGTGTGTGTGTGTGTGTGTGTGTGTGTGTGTGTGTGTGTGTGTGTGTGTGTGTGTGTGCGTGTGTGTGTGTGTGTGTGTGTGTGTGTGCTTATGCAAGCTCATACTGGGCACAAATGTTGCTGTAATGTGATTGCTGTGTGACTGTTGGTGGACCAGGTGTAGGGATTTATTTTCTGTGAAGGACAGTCACAGTTATTTTCTTTAGAGCAGCATGCACGCTTCATCACTTAAATTCTACAGCCGCTGGGTCACAAAATACAAGTGCAACTACGAAGAATAATAATGAGATTTCATCCATAACATTGGCACCAGTTGTCCTTGGGAACCCATGGACGGGAGTTCTTCAGGGAACAGTTCTTTCCTCGCTATATTAATAAAAGCCCATTGTGAAGCTCTCATTTGACAGAGAGCACAATACTAAGCACTGAAATAACACATTATGTGCGGTCACCTCAGGTCCGCAATCAATGGCCGACTTCAGCAGAACAACTTCAACAAGATCAATGATAGCTCCTCCTACACCAGCAATCTCTCCTGATAATGACTCCCCCTGCCTTACGCAGAGCCTAATGAAGGAAAACTTTAAATGTCAATGACTTTTACATTTAAAACCCTTTTTCTGCTATTGATTTTGCGTTTTTGCACCACATGCCAGGTCAGAAGGGCACTGCTGGCCCCTCGCTTGCCTTGACGAACCAAGTAACACAAAACCACCCCATATCCTGCAGCCCCAACCTGACTGGCTCCCTTGTGAGGAGGGGAGAGGTGATGTCTTGGAGGAGAGGAGAAAGGCATGAGGTCCTGGAGGAAGAGAGTAGAGAGGGATGAGGTCATGGAGGAGACGAGTAGAGAGGGATGAGTCCTGGAAGTGGAGAGAGGGATGAGTTCTGGGAGGAAGGAAAGAGGAATGAGCCGAGTTCTGGGAGGAAGGAAAGAGGAATGAGCCGAGGTCTGGGAGGAGGAGAGGAGAGAGAAAGATGAGATTTGGGCAGAAGGAGAGAGGGATGACCTGAGGTCTGGGAGAAGGAGAGGAGAGAGTTTGAGGTCTGGGAGTGTGAGTGTGTTACGGAGATAATGTGTTGCAAGCTCACTCCACATCTAGCTCTGTCACATGCGTTTGTGATCAGAGGACCACTGGTTTGAGCCCTGTAAGGGGACAGGGAGAGTGGAGGAAGCGATGCTGTTAGCATCACATTGACGTCGGTTTCACATGCACACACACACACACGCTGTATTTATATGAAATGTATGTAAAATACATATTTCAATAATCTTTTGTCATTTGTATTTCATTTTCCTGAACTACATTTCATTGTATTTTGTAACAAGAAACTTGAGAGCTGTAATTTGTATTTAAAAAGAAAATAATAATAATCTATATGTTTTCTGATTCAGCTTTAAATGACGTTCAGCTTAAAAAGTCTTCATAAATCCTTCATAAGCACTACATAAATGTGTTACAAAGCATCTATAACCATACAGTATGTCATACTTTATGAAGGGTTCATAAATGTGGCATAACTATGTGACTTAATCACCAATATCAAATGTGACATAACCCACTAAGTCAGAAATGATAAACATAAGCTTTATAAAGGGTAACATGTTGTGCTGAAGGATGGCATATGCTTCAAAGTGATGTCAAGACAAATGATGTGATTGTTAACTACAGCAAAAGGAGGACAGAGCACGCCCCCATTCTCATCGTAGCTGTAATGAAGCAGGTTGAGAGCTTCAAGTTCCTTGGTGTCCACATCACCAACAAACTAACATGGTCCAAGCACAGCAAGACAGTTGTGAAGAGGGCACGACAAAACCTAATCTCCTCAGGAGACTGAAAATTTGACATGGATCCTCACATCCTCAAAACGTTCTACAGCTTCACCATCTAGAGCATCCTGACTGGTTGCATCACTGCTTGGTATGGCAACTGCTCGGCCTCCAACTGCAATGCACTACAGAGGGTAGGGCGTACGGCCCAGTACATCACTGGCAGTTAACCCACTGTTCCTAGGCCGTCATTGAAAATAAGAATTTGTTCTTAACTGACTTGCCCAGTTAAATAAAGGTTAAAAAAAATAAATAAATAGAGTGGTCTCTCTGCTTCCGCACGGCAAGCAATACCAGAGCGTCAAGTCTCGGTCCAAGAGGCTTCTAAACAGCTTCCACCCCATAGTCATAAGACTCCTGAACATCTAATCAAATGGCAACCCAAACTATTTGCATCCCCCCCTTTACACCGCTGCTACTCTCTGTTTATTATCTTTGCATAGTCGCTTTAATAACTCTACCTACCTACATATTACCTCAATTACCTCAACTAACCGGTGCCCCCGCACATTGACTATGTACCGGTACACCCTGTATATAGCCTCACTATTGTTATTTTACTGCTGCTCTTTAATTATTTGTTACTGTAATTTGTTATTTTCTTTAGTTATTTTTTTCTTAACTGTATTGTTGGTTAAGGGCTCGTAAGTAAGCATTTCACTGTAAGGTCTACTACACCTGTTGTATTTGGCGCATGTGACAAATAACATTTGATTTGTTTAATTTCATGTTAGTCACATTACAGCTAATCTCGTTCCCAGACATTTCCGTCCAAATGCGCGGAAGGTCTAGTGGACCAACGCAGCAAACTTGGCCTTCATTAGTTATTGTTAGGTTTAAAATCAAATTTGAATTAGATAAATAGTGGAAATGGGCAGGGTTAAAATATAATTTTAAGGAGATAAATTGTGGAAATGGACAAGGTTTAGCAATAATTTTGACTTTTTGACTGTGTTAAGTAGTGACAAAGACAAATACTTTATTCAGTAAAGTCACTCATAAAGAATTCTATGGTCACCCCCACCAAGGCCAACTCTGAACAGTTGATAGCTCAAGCTTGAGTGTGCTGTGTGTGCAATAGCTTGGGGACGACGTTACATCAAGAAACACTTAACTTGATGAAAGCTCCTAACCCAAAGAAATTGAAAGTGTCTTTCTTCTGGAACATGGTTACATGTTCCTCAGTACACAAACACACAACAAAAATGAGTCATACCTTGTGATGCTGGGCAGATTCAGGTCTTTGACACATTCACCCACTACCCCGCTGAAAGATCAGCAACAAAATGTTGGCACAATTGTAACAGGTTGTAATCAAGCCCTGGTCTCCAGCATGGGAACAGAAGACTAATAGCTGGTGCGGTAGTTTCAGGTTGGGCTACTCTAAATCATCTTGGTTCTGACACACACGCACACAAAAGCAAGCTTTGGAGGTCCATCAATAATTTAAATGCCTCTCACACTCTACAGTAACCTGTGGATCATGAGAGAACCTTCATAAATCAGCAGAACGTAAATAATTTATGGATGTGTTATGAATTACACATGTAGTGTCCTGTAATACTTTGTTTGAAGTGAGACACCTTCAGTCATTCTTAACACATCCATAAATACTCTATATTGCATGATGCTGACTTAAACCCTTTGGTCATTCATAAAACATGCATAAATGCTTTATATCATATGACGTTGTAGTTATTATAAAGTTAGACACCTTTAATCATTCATAACACATACATTGTCAGGACCGACACAGGAGTTGAGAAGCAGGTACGGAGAGTTTACATTTAATATAGCACAGGCGTCAGAACCGGGTAAGACAACAACATACGACAATTAATGCTGAAGCGGGGAACAGAGCTGGGGAACAGACAGATATAGGGGAGGAAATAACACAGTTGATTGAGTCCAGGTAAGTGCAATGAATCGCTGATCCGCGTGACGAGGGAAGCAGGTGTGCATAATGATGGTGGCACGAGTGCAGAGTGCTGGGCAGCCTGGCGCCCTCGAGCGCCAGGGAGGGAGAGCAGGAGCAGGCGTGGCATACATAAAGGCTGAATGTTGTAAACACAAATGTATTAACACTTAGTGAATTATCGCTAACAGCTAAAACAAATTAACATTAAAAACATGTTTAAACCATACATTTATTTTATTCATATTTTTTTTTAAACAATACAAATACAACGTTTTAAAAAGTGCAGCAATGCAATTACATTGAACATTACACAGGTCTGTGAATAGTGTACCTTGTTCTTGAGCTGGCTGATAAACAAAGAAAGTTAGCAGGTCTGTTAGGAAATGCCTTTGTCACACCATCTGGATAAAGGCATTTCTGTGCTGCGCCAGAAACTCTAAATGGGAAGATGTGAAACTTGATTAAATTCATATTATTATATTCCTACTTTATTTACAAATTGCATGACGTGACTAAGAGATATGGCTGTATCTAGGGGGATTTGTATTTAGCTAAGCCTGCTAGCTAGCTAAATTTCGATTGAGGTAGCTACAGTATGTAGTCTAACAACACTTAACTACTACAAACTAATTGAAATTACTATTTCCGTTGTTCAGTGGCAGCACTAGTGCACATTTGATTTGCAAAAAAGTACTTCCTGTTCACAGAATTTCAGAAATGTCAAAATAAGTGTCAATAACCATTAATGATATATGAAAAATAATGATCTAAACATGAACAACATTCTTATTTAAGTGACATTTGCATTAAATGTGGGTTTTAAAAAACATGTTCCAAGGTCAAATAAATACCCCCAATACAACTCACACATTCTGGGTGCCGCAGTAAATAAATTGCAGGGAATACTCAGTAGGGTCTGTGGAATGTATATATTGTGTCATTTCATGGGGCTCTGAATAATAAGAAGTGTTGCTGGCCTTTTGCTTCATCCATTCCATCGGCGACCGTATCAAATCACATGTGCACTTACTGCACAACAGAAAACCCGCTAACCAAACAACAGTGCAGGGCATGCACACTGTATTAAAGGGCAACTACACTCAAAAATCAAAGTTTCTTAGTCCTTAGTTTCCCAGTCCTCAAAAGGCATCCCCTGATGTGGTTTAAGCATAGTTGTGATAAAGAAAATCAAATGTTGTTGTTTTTCTATTAAAAAAAAGTGCTTAATAAATGGGGGGACATCCGAAACCTAGAAAAAAACTAAACAAGAAAACAGAATTTGGGGGAAAAAAACGTAGGCAAATAATAAAAATATATTTCAAAAGGCCCTACAAAGTTTTTTTTTGCTGTGCATTACTTCGTTTTAGAATGTGTGCCATCTTGCAGCACAGCATTTTGGGGGAAGTTGAAGTCAGGTTCAATATTGACTATGCACCCAAGAGGGAAAGAGGTTGGGCCATCCTAGAAATGTTTTAGTGAAATATAATGTAATATCTAACATATAGCTGACACTGTTATCCAAAGTGACTTAGTCATGCGTGAATGCATTTTTAAGTATGCGTGGTCCGAGAATCGAACCCAATATCCTGACGTTGCGATGCTATTCCAAGATGCATGACATGGTTATAAAAAATAAATGCTTTTTGAAACCTCAATTTAATATGATTTATAAGGTCTTAATTAAGCGATACCTATACCACCATTTATAAAGCACAGGCTTATGTCAACATTGGTGATTGTCACACAGTTATGCCACATTTATGAACCCTTTATAAAGCATGACATATGGTTACAGATTATTTCTAATACATTTATGTAGTGTTTTGGAAGGCTTTATGAAGCATTTAAAAGCAGCACGTCATTTAAAGAAGGCCCTAATTGGGTCATAGCGGTTCACAATTTTGTGGCCTCTTTCAGCCTGTATTGGTATCAGAAGTCTGATGGCACTGTTAAGTGACCAAAATGTACAAATTAACTCCACTCCCTCTCCAAACCTCCCCCAAAAACGGTGTGCTAAGTTGTTTATTATCACATTTTCCTTTTGACCATTCTAGCAAACACTCTTATGCAGAGCGACTTACAGGCAGCGAATTCAACTAAGGTAGATAAAAAACACATCACAGTCATGGTTGTTAAGGGCTTAAGGGCTACTTGCTTATGTATTTTAATTAAATACAATACTTTGCAAATGTAAGTTGTAATTGTTTTTGAAACGTTGGTCTTTATTTTATTTAGTAATTGTATTTTGTAATTTTTGTTAATCCCTACGCACGAACATACACAACAGCCTCTCCATCGTCCACAAGTGCACAGAGTAGAAATCATCCAGTATTCAGGAGAGGACAGGAGCAGATTAGGTCATTTTCAGCTGAAGTAATTAAAGATGTGGTTACAGCAGAGGCAGGGCCTCAATGTCCCTCAGGAGTATGTTGACAAAGCCACATTACGCTGTATCTCGAACTACATGGCCAAAACCAACCTACCTCCTTCTCCATATATATCTCTGTACAGGAGTGGGGCGGTGGGATTTGGGTAATTTTATTCATTAAACATGATACATCTGACATCTTTTAGGGTGTGCTCTAGTTTTAGGGGAATATCTTTTCTGCTTCCCATCTTCAGTGAAGATGTGTTGGTCCTCAGGTGGGAATTTTTTGAAAAACTATTTTCTCATTGGGGTCTAGTACAGAACCCTGATCCCACCAGTTTGGCAGAAATATTAAATAGTTCCATGCCCGAAGAAGGGCTATTCAATTTCAGGGCCAAAACAGTTTTGGACCATTTTTTATGTTTTATTTCTCTGCTTCTGACCAGGGACTGATTCAGATCTGGCACACCAACTGAGTGAACTGAGTGAACTCTCTGGCCAATCAGGGACATGAATCAATCAATTTACGACCGGTTAGAAAAGATATCTAGCAGTACTTCATTCGGCCCTCCAGGCCTGGAGTTGAATTGCACTGTCCAACACTATGAAATCTAATTAGGTGCTCAGAGATCTACGGATCGTGTTTGTTCTGTACAATACAGTTGCACAGGGAGCGGTAGAAGCTGGGAACATTTCAGACATGACGAGTTCAAGGGGAATGTGATTGTTGAATCTATTGAATCCCATCAGGCCTGTTTCCCAGGCTCCTGCGATAAATGTTATTGTTATCATTTATTTACCGCAAATAAAAGTTCAAGGAAAATGCTACCTGGGGTAAAGCAACATTCCATTTAGTAAATTCATGACTGCCCCCTTCCCAACCACTATCCACAACTATTTTTCAGTGGTGTTGCCCTGTTTTGATTTGAATGACTGGCAGGGCAGAGGCAAAGCCTTCTCATAGTGCACCAGTCCTCTAGGCATTAGGTAGAGACTGACAGATTCAACTTTTTGGGAGAAGTGGCTGCTTGTGAGATTGCTGCACTAGCTAAAATGTCTGGGAGCGCTGCACCTTCCTCAATACACAGAGCACTTTGACAAAGAGACTAGGGCTGCATCCCAAACCCTATGTGCCCTGGTCAAACGTAGTGCACTATATTGGCAATCGTGTGCCATTTCGGATGCTGACCAAGCACTGAGAGGCAAAGTGCAATTACACCAGCACCTCTGCAGAGAAAGCACTCAACCCCTATAACTTAGTTGTCAGTGTTGTGTAAGATCAGGAAATTCTTCCATGGGTTCATGAAGATGAATGTTTGATATATGTGACCCGATTCAGGAAACTAGGCGTATGTCGCAAGTCACGACTTCACAGGAGAGCTGTTGGAACGTAAAAACATTTTTTGGCAGAAATGCCTTCTCGAACATGTGAACTTTCATGTCAAATTTGTATGCCATCTGTAAATACAAATAACATTTTTAAATGACAAGCCTAGTTGGTTTAGCCAAAGAAAAAGTGAGCAACCTTCCCGCTAGCCATGATTGGATGAGACAATGAGTGTGCTGGACATATATGGCAGACCAATATATTGGATTGGTCTGCCATATAGCATACATCTGTCTATTGGAGCTGGTCAGTATGTCTAGGTAATCATGTCAAATGCGGCTTTTTTAAAATGTATTGCGTAGTAAAACTGCATAAACCTAATGTCAAGTTAAAGTGTACTGTTAGCTAGCTAACCTTAGCTGGCTGGCTTGCTAGCTAATGTTAGGTGTATGCTCTCCACTTTCTGGAGGACCGAGTTTTGTCAGTGGAATTCGAGTATGATAGCGAAGGAGATGGAGAACACATGGATTACACCGTCAAACTAAGGGCAACCATGCATCGCATCAGACAGGAGATGCCTAGTTTCAAACCATGATGTATACTGGTAAGATAGTCTAGCTAAGTATTACATGTTCATATATTACATGTTTCTAATTTTAACAGAAAGTGGTTTAATGTCAATGTACTGTTAGCTAGCTAACATTAGCTGGCTGGGTCGCTAGCTAACGTTATGTGTATGATCTTATTCTCCTTATCTCAGACACATTTGCTTGACTAGTTATAGCCATATAACTTGGTTGGTTAGCTACCTGTGGATTCATGCAGGGTAATAATGTCATGAGCTGTGATTATAGTCCATTGTTTAGCGAGCTAGCTAGCTAGCTACATTTCTTAACAAAAGACTCCACTCTAATTTTGACAAAGTATTTTCATTTCCAGTTAGTTAGTACTGTTAGCTGGCTCGTTAACTAACGTTATGCCATGCGTTGGGATTCATTACCTAGCTAGCTATATAGCTACATTTCTTAACAAAATACTCTCGTCTTCGTGTGCCAGAGCGCAGAATAACTGCTGAAATTTTGAATGCTCAACACAGGTTGCACATGTCCGGTGTCAGTAAATGTCGGCAACAAAGCATAATTAAATCGTTGCCAGCAGCACTGTTACAGTCACCAAAGCTCTGGATGAAAACTGCCTAACCAGCTCTGCTAGGGGGAGTAAAATGGTCAGAGTGGGGTGTTCTCTCATTATGTGTGTTGAAGTAATTAGCCAATGTTAGCCAGTTAGCATGGATGCTTGACTGTCGTTGTGAGGTCAGAGCTTTCGGGAACAACCCTACTCATTGGCCAGAGTGTCCAGTGTGCGCTCTGAAAGCGAAACGTTCTGAATTTATGAACGGACAATCTGACAGCACAGTTGCAGTCACCAAGGCTCTGGATAACATAACAGCCTAACCAGCTCTGCTAGGGCGAGTAATGTTCAGTGAGCTGTTCTCTGTCTCTTACATGTCTGGAAGTAGCTGGCAAGTTAGTACAGAACGCACAGATCAACCCTTAAAGAGATGGGTGGGGCTAAGTCTTAACAGGGTGTGAACAATGCTGAATAGGTGTAGACAAAGAGGGGCTCTCCAATAGTAGTAGCAAAACACTGAAAGTCAGTTTTCTCAAAAATGAGTTTACAAGTTGATCAACTTTCAAAGCAGAATTACTTTCCCATTGTTTCTTCAAATGTAGTGTATGATATAATTATTGTTAATCTAACTGCATTGTCAGATTACAGTAGGCTTCACAGCGAAAACATGCCATGCGATTGTTTGACGGCGGCCCACATCACAATATTTTTCCACGGGCACAGGTTTCATAAATTCACAAATAGCGATTAAATATTCACTTACTTTTTGAAAATCTTCTTCTGATTTGTCATCCAATGGGTCCCAGCTACAACATGTAGTATTGTTTTGTTAGATAAAATCCTTCTTTATATCCCAAAAAGTATTTTTAATTGGCGCCATCGATTTGAGTAAACCACTCATCAACATGCAGAGAAAGAAATCCAAAAAGCTACCGCTAAACTTTGTTAAAACAAGTCAAAATACATTTCTATTTAATCCTCAGGCTTTTATATATCCAACAGGCTTTTATATAATTCTAAATTGATCGTAATCGCTTTGTTTAAAAAAAATTACAATATTTTTGTCACGATCGTTTAGAGATGGATTGGACCAAGGTGCAGCGTGGTAGGGTACATTTTACTTTTATTTAAATGACCCCTAAAATACAACAAAATTCAAGAATGAACATAACACTACATGCAGTGCAGAAAGCAACTACACACAAACAAGATCCCACAACTAAAGTTGGAAAAAAGTCTGCTTAAATATGACCCCCAATCAGAGACAACGATAGACAGCTGCCTCTGATTGGGACCATACCCGGCCAACAAAGAAATAGAAAAACTAGAATGCCCACCCAAATCACACTCTGACCTAACCAAATAGAGAAATCAAAAAGCTCTCTAAGGCAGGGCATGACAGGAGTCTGCACCCTTGGAAGCTCTCTAAGGTCAGGGTGTGACAGGAGTCCGGACCCCCCAAAGGTGGGCCGCAAAGCCTGACTCTATGGGGAAGGGTCACGGTGGACATCTAGCCTCGGTGGCAGCTCCGGTTCGGGACATAGACCCCGTTCCGCTCACTGATCCCTCCGCTTCCGCGGAACCGGATCGTGGATCATCGCCGGAGGCTCCGGACTGTGGATCGTCACCGGAGAAACCGGACCGTGGATTGTCGCAGAAGGCTCCGGATTGGAAACCCCCGCTGGAGGCTCTGGACTGGGAACCGTTGCTGGAGGCTCCGGGTCATGAATCGTCACTGGAGGCTTCGTATGTTGAAGATGATTTATTTTTCAAATAACGTAAAATGAGCGAGAATAAGGCCATCTTGAGCATGGGGTGAGACATTGTTACTAATTTGTACAAAAAAAAATTAAAATCCAGTTTGTTACTTAGAATCATTTCTGTTTTTAGAGGGAGAGGAACTAAAAACCTACAATCATCTCATGGGTCTCCCAGTCGAGGGAGGCACAGGTATTGAACCAGCATCTGTAGCAACACAGCTTGTCTTAGACCGTTGCACCACTATGGCACTGTACCACATGACTGGTACAGTACTACAGTAAAAGCAAAATAATCTTAACAAAATAAAATGGTAAAAATCTTAGTATAACAACAATTTTCGTAAGTGATACTGAAGTCGTGCACAAATATCAGTTTCTATTTAGGTTTATGTCACCCATTCATTGTCAGTTAGAGACATAGTCGGACCCAAAAGCATAATCAGTGCTCTAACTCCTCCTTGCGCTGGTTTGGAGCAATGAAGTGGTGACGCAGGGTACCGTACTAAACCACAAATGACCTCTAAGTCCCGCAGCATAATCGCAAACCTTTACTGGAGCAACCAATGTATGCTGAGCACTTGTTGGTTGCTTTTCCTTCACTCTGCGGTCCAACTCATCCCAACCCGTCTCAGTTGGGTTGAGGTCAGCTGATTGTGGAGGCCAGGTCATCTGATACAGCCCTCAATCACTCTCCTTCTTGGTCAAATAACCCTTACACAGCCTGGAGGTGTGTTGGGTCATTTTCATGTTGAAAACAAATGATAGTCCCACTTAGTGCAAACCAGATGGGATGGCGTATCGCTGTATCCATAAAAATGATGCTGATTCATGGTTTTGACTAGCTGAGAAAAGCTGCCTGCCTGTCTGTGTCATCACTTGGAGATCAAATTTGAGTATTGAAATAATGGTGCAAATGTCAGAGACAGACAGCAAGGTTTATACAAATATCCCATGTTGAAAACTAAGTGTTAGTCTAAAAGAAATGTGAGATAATGTCTAAATGCTTTGACAGCCAGGTTTATACAAATATCCCATGTTGAAAACTAAGTCTTAGTCTAAAAGAAATGTGAGATAATGTCTAAATGCTTTTTATAGTGGAGATCAAAGTTTATAAATTGCCTGGCTTGGCGAATGAGACAGTGGACTGCATAATCAGATGGAACAGAGTAAATAGGCATTTTGACGTCATAGATTTAGCCTGTGGTAACTTGTGGAATAGACACTGACTGTAATGTGGTTTTAACCAATCAGCATTCAGGATTAGGCTCACCCATGTCATAATGTGTTATGACACTGGGTGTCAAGTAAAGTGTTACCATTATGATTATTATGATTATTTAATCATTTTTAAATGTATTTTGTTATGGGGAGAATCAGCTTTAATATTGCGGATAGATTGTTGCTTCCATCAATGTAATTGTCTGCATCATTTCCAATCCCCCATATATTTTTGGGGTAAATATATGTACTGTTTATCCACATACATACACTACTGTTCAAAAGTTTGGGGCCACTTAGAAATGTCCTTGTTTTTCAAAGAAGAGCACATTTTTTGTCCATTAAATAACATAAAATTGATCAGAAATACAGTGTAGACATTGTTAATGTTGTAAATGACTATTGCAGCTAGAAACGACAGATTTCTACATAGACGTACAGAGGCCCATTATCAGCCACAATTACTCATGTGTTCCAATGGCACATTGTGTTAGCTAATCCAAGTTAATAATTTGAAAAGGCTAATTGATTATTTGAAAACCCTTTTGCAATTATGTTAACACAGCTGAAAACTGTTGTTCTGATTAAAGAAGCAACAAAACTATCCTTCTTTAGACTAGTTGAGTTTCTGGAGCATCAGAATTTGTGGGTTATATTATAGGCTCAAAATGGCTAGAAACAAAGAATATCTTCTAAAACTATTCAGTCTATTCTTGTTATGAGAAATGAAGGCTATTCAATGCGAGAAATTGCCAAGAAACTGAAGATCTCGTACAACGCTGAGTACTACTCCCTTCACAGAACAGCGCAAATCGGCTCTAACCAGAATAGAAAGAGGAGTGGGAGGCCCCGTTGCACTAGTTTGAGAAACAGACACCTCACAAGTCCTCAACTGGTAGCTTCATTAAATAGTGCCCGGAAAAAACACGTCAACAGCGAAGAGGTAACTCCGGGATTCTGGCCTTCACATGAGTATAAGAAGTTCCTCCTCTGTAATTTGGCCTTTCTGGAGTCTTTCTGTTCAGATGTTAATTTTACATTATTAATAGGAAATAAAATCTATACAATTAGCTTCGGTCAGTGGAGATGGAGGAGACTGAAACTTAAACATATTCGTAAAGTACTTTACTTCCTCTTTAAAAATTTAATTTGGTGAATCATGCGTGACTCCATCATTTGTAACAAGTTTCAATACATTATTTTGGTAGCATTTATATGTTGAAGATTGAAAAATTATTTGGTGCATTTTTTCCCCATATTCCATCCAGCTTTCTTTATTTTTTTAAATAATATATTAACCTGGATCTTTCTTGACTAAGTTACTCAATTTCTTTTTGTTTATCCTCTAACTTATTGTGTGCCTCTATGGTACAGTTTTTATTGCTATCTAACTGTACTGTTAGTCCTTCCATTTCCTTTGTTAATATGGACTCGTTTGATCTAAATTGCTTTTGTTTTATAGATGAGTTCTGAATTACATGGCCAGTAAAGGCACATTTAAAAGTATCCCATTCAATAAGGGGATTTCTGTACCTATGTTATGTCAGAAAAGTCAGTTATAAATTATTCTGTCATAGTTACAGTTGAAGTCTACATACACATACAGTTTACATACACTTAGGTTGGAGTCATTAAAACTAGTTTTTCATCCACTTCACAAATTTCTTGTTAACAAACTATAGTTTTGGCAAGTCGGTTAGGACATCTACATTATGCATGACACAAGTCATTTTTCCAACAAATGTTTACAGACAGATTATTTCACTTATAACTCACTGTATCACAATTCCAATGGGTCAGAAGTTTACATACGCTAAGTTGTACCTTTAAACAGCTTGGGAAATTCCCAAAAATTATGTCATGGCTTTAGAATCTTCTCAATTGAGTCAATTGGAGGTGTACCTTAGGATGTGTTTTAAGGTCTATCTTCAAACGCAGTGTCTCTTTGCTTGACATCATGGGAAAACCAAAAGAAATCAGCCAAGACCTCAGAAAAAACTTGTAAACCTACACAAGTCTGGTTCACCCTTGGGAGCAATTTCCAAATGCCTACATGTACCACGTTCATCTGTACAAACAATAGTACGCAAGTATAAACACCACGCAGCCGTCATACCGCTCAGGAAGGAGACACGTTCTGTCTTCTAGAGATGAATGTACTTTGGTGCGAAAAGTGCAAATCAATCCCAGAACAACAGCGAAGGACCTTGTGAAGATGCTGGAGGAAACAGGTACAAAAGTATCTATATGCACAGTAAAACGAGTCCTATATCGACATAACCAGAAAGGCCGCTCAGCGAGGAAGAAGCCACTGCTCCAAAAATGGCCATAAAAAAAGCAAGACTACGGTTTGCAACTGCACATGGGGACAAAGATTGTACTTTTTGGAGAAATGTCCTCTGGTCTGAGGAAACAAAAATAGAACTGTTTGGTCATAATGACCATCGTTATGTTTGGAGGAAAACGGGGGATGCTTGCAATCAGAACAACACCATCCCAACCGTGAAGAACGGCGGTGGCAGCATGTTGTGGGGGTTCTTTGCTGCAGGAGGGACTGGAGCACTTCACAAAATAGATGGCATCATGAGGTAGGATAATTATGTGGATATATTGAAGCAACATCTCAACACATCAGTTAAAGCTTGGTCGCAAATGGGTCTTCCAAATGGACAATTACCCCAAGCATATTTCCAAAGTTGTGGCAAAATGGCTTAACTTCTTAAGGTATAGGGGGCAGCATTTTCACTTTTGGATAAATAGCGTGCCCAATTTCAACTTCCTGCTGCTCATGCCAAGAATATAAGATATGCATATTATTACTATACGTGGATAGAAAACACTCTGAAGATTCTAAAACTGTTTTAATCATGTCTGTGAGTATGACAGAACTTGTCTTTTCACCGAGTTCTCATTGATAAGGAAGCTGTTTTCAGTTCCTACCGCTTCCATTGGATGTCACCAGTCTTTGGAATTTGGTTGAGGTTATTCATTTGTGCAATGAAGAAGTAGGCCATCTAGGAACTGGGGAACACTGTTGAGAGAGCGCAAGAAGTGAAAAGTAGCGTTGGTTTGTTGTCTTCCTGTATTGAACACAGATACACCCGTCTACAATTTGATCGATTATTAACGTTTAAAAATACCTAAAGTTGTATTACAAAAGTAGTTTGAAATAGGCAACTTTTGAAATATTTTGTAGTGACGTTGCGTTTTTTTGGAAGCTGTTTTTTTCTGGATCAAACGCGTCAAATAAATGGACATTTGGATACATATGGACGGAATTAATCGAACAAAAGGACCAATTGTGATGTTTATGGAACATATTGGAGTGCCAACAAAAGAAGCTCGTCAATGCATATTTTATATTTTATTTCCTGCATTTTTTGTAGCGCCTGCAGGGTTGAAATATGCTACCCTCTTTGTTTACTATTCTGCTATCATCAGATAATAGCTTCTTCTGCATTCGCCGAAAAGCATTTTTTAAATCTGACATGTTGGCTGGATTCACAACGAGTGTAGCTTTAATTGAGTTGTTTACATGTGTGATTTAATGAAAGTTAGATTTTTATATAATCTTTTTAAAATTTTGCCACACTGCATTTTCCCTGATTTTTGCCCAAATGGGACGCAACCGTCCCCTATACCATAAGAAGTTAAGGACAATGAAGTCAAGGTATTGGAGTGACCATCACAAAGCCCTGACCTCAATCCTATAGAAAATTTGTGGGCAGAACTGAAAAAGAGTGTGCGAGCAAGGAGGCCTACAAACCTGACTCCGTTACACCAGCTCTGTCAGGAGGAATGGGCCAAATTTCACCCAACTTATTGTGGGAAGCTTGTGGAAGGCTACCTGAGATGTTTTACCCAAGTTAAACAATTTAAAGGCAATGCTACCAAATACTAATTGAGTGTATGTAAACTTCTGACCCACTGGGAATGTGATAAAAGCTTAAATAAATCATTATCTCTACTATTATTCTGACATTTAACATTCTTAAAATAATGTGGTGATCCTAACTGACCTAAGACAGGATTAAATGCAGGAATTTTGAAAAACATTTGAAAAACATTCAACTTCAACTGTATATCCCTCATCTCCATACATTGAAAGCTCTCTCACAACCCCTACTCACAGAAATACATTGTTTCTGGGATATGCAACCAGTTCCTTTCTCACTCATCGCCACACCAAAAAAGACACACCACACCATCCATCTCATTACATCCACACGTACTGTGCCTTCTGTTTACTGTGTTTTTATCTCCACCATGTTTAATTAGATATATTTTAAAATAGATAGAAAAGCTATATTTTGCTGTTGTATTATTACAATCCATAACAGGGCTAGAATTGTGTATTTCATTATTTGCCTCCTCTA
Organism: Oncorhynchus keta; assembly: GCF_023373465.1. NCBI lineage: Eukaryota > Metazoa > Chordata > Actinopteri > Salmoniformes > Salmonidae > Oncorhynchus > Oncorhynchus keta. The sequence continues at coordinate 54,786,053 of NC_068434.1, forward strand.
TGAGAATTTTGTAATTTTTAGAATAGCCATGGAGTAGTCTTTGTGTCTCTGAACAACTGGTTATCAATATACAGTATATCGACCACGCAAGCTATGCATTTCCCTTAATTCCCATTTCAATTAATTTTCCTTGAAAATTGGATACAGAACTTTGCGACGTTCTGCAATTTCCTTCGGGAACTGGTCAGTCATGCCTATTTTTGTGCCAGCAAGTCTTTTACCCAGAAATGTAACCATTATTTTATCTTTAAAGAAAGCAAATTTGGCAACAATTGGGCGTTCATACCTCTGCCCTCTCTGTCCAAAGCGGTGTACAAGTTCGAGTTGGATTTTGTTGATAACTTTGCGTGGGATCTGAAGTGCTGTAAGGAGGTACTCTCTAAATACAGATTCAGGAACTTCTCCTTATTTCTCTTGGATACCTGCATGTACCAGATTCTCTCTCATGGATCTAGTCTGTATGTGAAGTAAGACTTCTCTCAGAACGATGTTCTACTTTTTAAGTTCATTAACTTCAGTTTCAATCTTATTTAAAAAAACACAAAATAATAACTTTGTTTATTGAATTTTCAATACCAAAATTTAGAAAATAATTGCATTTGTAAGTTATATGGTAGTAGTATAAAACACCACATCTGTAATAGTGCCTGTGTGTAGCTGGTGTAGAGGAGTCAGGCGCAGAACAGCAGATATGTTTAATAAACGTAATTTACTCAAATATTCACAAATACAACACAATAAATCGAGCCCAAAGTAACGGACCGTATTACAAACAAACAATCACTCATAAACAACCATGGGTGAAGAGAGGGTTAAATAATGAACAATTAATTGGGGGATTGAAACCAGGTGTGTAAAGACAAGGACAAAACAAATGGAAAATGAAAAGTGGATCGGTGATGGCGAGAAGGCCGGTAACGTCAACCGCTGAACACCGCCCGAACAAGGAGAGGTCGTGACAGTATCCCCCCCCCCCTTCATGTGCGGCTCCAGCAGCGCGCCGACACCAACCGCGGGGATGATCCGGAGGACGAGGCGAAGGGCAATCCGGATGGAGACGGTGGAACTCCCGCAGCAACAAAGGGTCCAAGGTGTCCTCCACCGGCACCCAGAATTTCTTCTCTGGACCGTCTCTTCTCCCACTCCACGAGGTACTGAAGACCCCTCGCCCGACGCCTCGAGTCCAGGATGGCTCAAACAGCATACGCCGGGACCCCTTCAATGTCCAGATTCCTGGAGTGGACCAGCCACCACCGGCCTGAGGAGAGACACATGGAACGAGGAGTTAATATGGTAATCTGGGGGAAGCTGTAACCTGTAGCATACATTTTTCAGTCTCCCCACATCCTGATTTACTCTCTCCACCTGCCCATTACTCTCGGGGTGAATATCTGAGGTGAGGCTGCCCGAGACCCCCAGACGTTCCATGAATGCCCTCCAGACCCTGGACATGAACTGGGGACCCCGATCAGAGACTATGTCCTCAGGCACCCCGTAGTTCCGGAAGACGTGCGTGAACAGGGCCTCTGCAGTCTGTAGGGCCGTAGGGAGACCGGGCAAAGGGAGGAGACGGCAGGACTTAGGAAACCGATCCACAACGACCAGGATTGCGGTGTTGCCCTGTGAGGGAAGAAGATCCACCGACTGGTGCGACCACGGCCATTGTGGAACGGGTAGGGGTTGTAACTTCCCTCTGGGCAGGTGCCTGGAAGCCTTGCACTGGGCGCACACTGAGCAGGAGGAAACATAAACCCTCACGTCCTTGGCCAAGGTGGACAACCAGTACTTCCCACTAAGACAGCGCACCGTCCGACTGATGCCAGGATGACCAGAGGGGGGTGACGTGTGGGCCCAATAGATCGCGGATAGTAGACGGAACCTACAGACACCCAGCTGGACACTAGAGAGGAGTGGGCTCTGTACGTAACTCCCGCTCGATGTCCGCGTCCAGCTCCCACACCACCGGTGCCACCAGGCAAGAGGCCGGAAGTATGGGAGTGTGATCCGTGGACCGCTCCTCTGTGTCATACATCTGGGACAGTGCGTCTGCCCTCGGTAGGACAGGGTGAACACAAAACAGGTAAAAAAACATGGCCCACCTTGCCTGGAGAGGGTTCAGTCTCCTCGCCGCCTGGATGTACTCCAGATATCGTTGGTCAGTCCAGATGAGAAAATGGTGTCTCGCCCCCTCAAGCCAATGTCTCCACGCCTTCAGAGCCTTGACGACAGCCAACAGCTCCCGGTCCCCCACATCCTAGTTTTGCTCTGCCGGGCTGAGCTTCTTTGAAAAGAAGGCACAGGGGCGGAGCTTCGGTGGCGTACCCGAGCACTGAGAGAGCACGGCTCCTATCCCAGCCTAGTGGAGCGGTGGCCTCCCTAATCAGCCCTGACCCTAATGGTCAACTATCTAGGGCGGGCATAGGGAAGGGCATATCCACAGGAACAAGGGGGATCCCTAAACTATGGGCAAATGAAAGGTAAATAAAATTCCCAGCTGCGCCTGAATCTACGAGCGCCTTATGCTGGGAATGTGGGGGAAACTCAGGAAATTGAATAAACACACACATGTGAGCAACAGGGGGCTCTGGGTGAGCCTGGTGCCGACACACCTGGGGTGACACGATAGTGCAGTGCCTGCTGCCTTGACTCCCTGAGGAAACCCCCCAGCACCGACCAGCAGTGTGCCCTCTGTGGCCACAGATGGTGCAGGGAATGGCCCCTCCTCCGGTCGCCCTAAGGGCAGCACCTCCCAGATCCATGGGCTGGGGATGGAACTGACAGGCCCCGATCCGGACGTCCGCGGGTAGCCAGCAGGTTCACCAGCTGGTCCAAAGTGAGGGTGGTGTCTCGGCAGGCCAACTCCCGACGGATATACTCGCGCAGAGTGCACTGGTAGTGATCGATCAGGGCCCTGCCGCTCCATCCCACGCTGGCGCAATTTGGGAGAGTTGTAGCAAAGACCAGCATTGCAAATCATCCTTAGTACAGGTTAAAAGAGGAGCAAAGTTGGATTGAAAAGGGTTTTCAAATCTGATTGTGACATGTACCCCGAGATAAATAAAACTATTGTGTGCAATTTTAAATGGCAAGTTATGTAAAGGGAATTTTTTTGCGGCCATATTCAGAGGCATCAATTAGCTTTTACTGAGATTCAGTTTATACTCTGATAAGTGACCGAAGGATGCAAAAGTGGCAAGGGTAGCAGGAACAGAGACAGAAAGTAAAAATAAATAATCTGCATATAAGGACAGTTTGGGTTCGTGTCCGTATCTGACTATACCTTTGATGAGGGGGTTGGTGCGAAGTGTTATTGCAAGTGGTTCTATGGCGAGGGCAAACAGTAAGGGACTTAAAGGCCAACCATGGCGTGTCGATCGTTGCAAAGGGAAGCAGTCTGATTGAGTGTTATAAGTCCTGACAGAGGTTGAGGGGATGAGTACAGAAGTCTTATCCAAGCCATGAATTTGGAGCCAAAGGCAAATTTACTTAGAGTGTATAAAAGGTATTTCCATTGCACCCGATCAAACGTTTTCTCCGCATCCAGGGATATAATGGCTTCTGAGGTATTGATGACAGAAGGATTATATATAATATTAAATAATTGTTGAAGATTGAAGAATGAGTGTCTATTTATAATAAATCCTGTTTGATCCGGTAAGATAATTGATGGGAGGACTGTTTCCAGATGCATTGCCGGAAGTTTGAATTTTATAGTCAACATTTAGCAGGCTAATTGGACGGTAGGATGCACAGTCAAGAGGGTCTTTGTTTTTTTTAAAGAATAAGACAAATGGTTGCCTGAGTCAGAGTCTGTGGAAGAGCACCATTTACAAATGCTTCATTGTACATTTAAATTAAAATAAGTGCTATTTTATAGCAAGGATAAAAACATTCCCTAACCAGAAACCGTGGATTGATGGCAGCATTCGCGTGAAACTGAAAGCGCAAACCACTGCTTTTAATCAGGGCAAGGTGTCTGGTAACATGACCGAATATAAACAATGCAGCTATTCCCTCCGCAAGGCTATTAAACAAGCTAAGCGTCAGTACAGAGACAAAGTAGAATCTCAATTCAACGGCTCAGACACAAGAGGCATGTGGCAGGGTCTACAGTCAATCACGGACTACAAGAAGAAACCCAGCCCAGTCACGGACCAGGATGTCTTGCTCCCAGGCAGACTAAATAACTTTTTTACCCGCTTTGAGGACAATACAGTGCCACTGACACGGCCTGCAACGAAAACATGAGGTCTCTCCTTCACTGCAGCCGAGGTGAGTAAGACATTTAAACGTGTTAACCCTCGCAAGGCTGCAGGCCCAGACGGCATCCCCAGCCGCGCCCTCAGAGCATGCGCAGACCAGCTGGCCGGTGTGTTTACGGACATATTCAATCAATCCCTATACCAGTCTGCTGTTCACACATGCTTCAAGACGGCCACCATTGTTCCTGTTCCCAAGAAAGCTAACTGAGTAACTGAGTAACTGAGCTAAACGACTACCGCCCCGTAGCACTCACTTCCGTCATCATGAAGTGCTTTGAGAGACTAGTCAAGGACCATATCACCTCCACCCTACCTGACACCCTAGACCCACTCCAATTTGCTTACCGCCCAAATAGGTCCACAGACGATGCAATCTCAACCACACTGCACACTGCCCTAACCCACCTGGACAAGAGGAATACCTATGTGAGAATGCTGTTCATCGACTACAGCTCGGCATTCAACACCATAGTACCCTCCAAGCTCGTCATCAAGCTCGAGACCCTGGGTCTCGACCCCGCTCTGTGCAACTGGGTACTGGACTTCTTGACGGGCCGCCCCCAGGTGGTGCGGGTAGGCAACAACATCTCCTCCCCGCTGATCCTCAACACGGGGGCCCCACAAGGGTGCGTTCTGAGCCCTCTCCTGTACTCCCTGTTCACCCACGACTGCGTGGCCACGCACGCCTCCAACTCAATCATCAAGTTTGCGGACAACACAACAGTGGTAGGCTTGATTACCAACAACGACGAGACCGCCTACAGGGAGGAGGTGAGGGCCCTCGGAGTGTGGTGTCAGGAAAATAACCTCACACTCAACGTCAACAAAACTAAGGAGATGATTGTGGACTTCAGGAAACAGCAGAGGGAACACCCCCCTATCCACATCGATGGAACAGTAGTGGAGAGGGTAGCAAGTTTTAAGTTCCTCGGCATACACATCACAGACAAACTGAATTGGTCCACTCACCTCTTCAACCTCAGGAGGCTGAAGAAATTCGGCTTGTCACCAAAAGCACTCACAAACTTCTACAGATGCACAATCGAGAGCATCCTGGCGGGCTGTATCACCGCCTGGTACGGCAAGTGCTCCGCCCTCAACCGTAAGGCTCTCCAGAGGGTAGTGAGGTCTGCACAACGCATCACCGGGGCAAACTACCTGCCCTCCAGGACACCTACACCACCCGATGTTACAGGAAGGCCATAAAGATCATCAAGGACATCAACCACCCGAGCCACTGCCTGTTCAACCCGCTATCATCCAGAAGGCGAGGTCAGTACAGGTGCATCAAAGCTGGGACCGAGAGACTGAAAAACAGCTTCTATCTCAAGGCCATCAGACTGTTAAACAGCCACCACTAACATTGAGTGGCTGCTGCCAACACACTGTCATTGACACTGACCCAACTCCAGCCACTTTAATAATGGGAATTGATGGGAAATTATGTAAATATATCACTAGCCACTTTAAACAATGCTACCTTATATAATGTTACTTACCCTACATTATTCATCTCATATGCATACGTATATACTGTACTCTATATCATCGACTGCATCCTTATGTAATACATGTATCACTAGCCACTTTAACTATGCCACTTTGTTTACTTTGTCTACATACTCATCTATATCTATGTATATACTGTACTCGATACCATCTACTGTATGCTGCCCTGTACCATCACTCATTCATATATTCTTATGTACATATTCTTTATCCCCTTACACTGTGTATAAGACAGTAGTTTTGGAATTGTTAGTTAGATTACTTGTTGGTTATCACTGCATTGTCGGAACTAGAAGCACAAGCATTTCGCTACACTCGCATTAACATCTGGTAACCATGTGTATGTGACAAATAAAATTTGATTTGATTTGATTTGCTGAGTAGCCGTCAGGCTCTGAGCTTCTCCTGGATTGAAGGGAATTGACAGCATTAGACAATTCTTCAACAGTGATCGGCTGCTCTAATTTGTTAACCAAATCCCAGTTGACAGAAGGCACAGCAAGTGAGTGGAAGAAATCATCCAATTCCATTGTGTCCACTTTACTTTCAGAAGTATATAGAGACTGGTAAAATCTCTTGAACTCACCATTGATCCCCCTAGAATCTAATGATATCCCAGATGATGTACGAATTTTAGGAATCTGAAATGATGATGATAGTTGACGTAACTTGTGAGCTAATAATTTACTAGCTTTATCTCCTTGTTCATATTAAGAGCTCCTAGGCTTGACAAGCAGTTCAGTGACCTGGTCTGTTAATAATGTGTACGGGGTGCGTAATCGGTGGCAGGGAAGTCAGACGCATGGGAGCAGAACTTGGTAATAGCCGGAGCAGTTTATTAGCAAAACCCACGGCATAAAAATAACAAGAATAATTGGGTACAAAAACCCGTCGCGCACCAAACAACACGTGCACAAGCACTTACAATAAACAATCCCACACAAAGACATGGGGGAACAGAGGATTAAATACACAACAAATGATTGAGGGAATTGAAACCAGGTGTGAGGAAAAACAAGACAAAACACATGGAAAATGAAAAGTGGATCGATGATGGCTAGAAGACCGAACAAGGAGAGTTTAGCAGCATACCACTGACAATTATGTATCTACCAAGGGGATCTGCAATCACATTAGAACATGTAAAAGGTACCGATCTGTGAAGTTAAATAGCCACCCCTCTTGCTCCTTACTCTGAAATGAGGAATGGAACACCTGACCCACCAAACTGCACCTGAGTCTTGAGTGTTGTGATAACTTCAGATGAGTTTCTTGGAGAAAGATGATGTGAGCTTTCAATTGATGAAGGTGGTGTAGCACCTTACTACGTTTAACTGGGTTATATATGCCCCTGCAGTTCCAAGTGAGAAAATTAAAGGCATTAGAGTCATGTCTTTTAAGAGAGAGAGGATGTGTAAAGGACAAGGTACAATGTAAACTGAAAATCTTAGTTGAACCTAAAAGCGCAAATTTAAAAAACAAAGACAAGCAACGAGGCACAAAATACATGTAAAAACTATATACAAATAAAGAGGGAAAAACCACTTCCCTCACACCCTCCCTTGCCGAAGCATCTCCCCAACTGAGATGCAAGCAAAACCCTAAATACAAAAAAAAGTTTAGAGCAAAGCATGATAACTCATACTCTGTGCTACCTGAGATTTGTGACCATTTAACTAGAGTAAGCCAAACATACATAGATTGGTCCCCAACAGAGTCTGAGGAAAACTAACCTTGGTTAAGAGAGGTTTAACAGCAATGCAGATGGTAAAGCTACGACTGAACCATGAAAACAGCCCGATACTGGCATTAGCGGCGGCAACCTGGGTTAGATTTTTTTTCTTTTCAAGAATGACATTCAAATGTCGATGAACCCAGCAAAATTGGATTCGCTAGCAAAAATATTGGCTTCGCCTGCTAACTAGCCTGCTAACCAACCATTTGTTCCACACCATGAGGTACAACAGCCACTTTCTTGTTGATTAAATCTGCCGCTAAAGCCAGGTCCTCAAATCTGTGCGTAGAGCTGTCCGGTAAAGTCAGTCTCAGGACTGCCGGGTAGATGAGGCCGAACTTCACGCCCGGGCAGGCGCGTAGCTGGTGCTTCACAGCTCCAAAGCTAGCCCGCTTCCTAGCCATGGCTGTGGTGTAGTCCGCAAATATCGAGACCCTTTTACCCTTATAGAGGAGAGGGGATGCTTCTCCCAATCTCCTCAGTATGTCATTGCGGACGTGAAAGAAATGCACCAGATGCTAGAATATGCATATAATTGACAGCTTGGGATAGAAAACACTCTAAAGTTTCCAAAACTGTAAAGATATTGTCTGTGAGTATAACAGAACTGATATTGCAGGCGAAATCCTGAGAAAAATCCAATCAGGAAGTGACTCTTAATTTGAAACCCCTGTCTTTCTATGTATCCCTGTTGCCCATTGAAAGGGATATCAAGCAGATTCCTTTTTCTGGCTTCCCTAAGGTGTCTACAGGCTTTAGACGTAGTTTCAGGCCTTTATTTTGAAGAATGAGCGTAAACATCCACATTGCGTAAGTGGTCAGTTGTTGGCTCTCAGTGTGATTTCTGTGCTAAACAGAGAGGTAGCCATTTTTCCTCCCGGTCCTAGTGAAAAGCCAACTGTCCACGTTGATATATTATCGAATAGATATTTGAAAAACACCTTGAGAATTGATTATAAAAAACGTTTGCCATGTTTCTGTCGATATTATGGATATAATGTGGAATTTTTGTCTGCGTTAGTTTGACCGCTATTTCCGGTGGATTCCTAGGCATTAACGCATCAAACTAACGGAGGTATTTGGATATAAAAAATATCTTTATGGAACAAAAGGAAAATTTGCTGTCTAACTGGGAGTCTCGTGAGTGAAAACATCCGAAGCTCATCAAAGGTAAACGATTAATTTGATTGCTTTTCTGATTTTCGTGACCAAGTTACCTGCCGCTAGGTGTACATAATGTTTTGTTGGTATATCGATAAACTTACACAAACGCTTGTATTGTTTTCGACGACAGGGTGATTTACAAAAGGCTAAGCTGTGTTTCTTTATATTTCACTTCGTAAGATTATTTGACTCCAAGAGGTTAACTGGTTAACTGGAGGTTAACTGGAATGTCATATCAACCAAAGACATTGTAAATCTTCTAGAGGCCCATCCTCAGTAGAACACACACAGATGAGCGTTCTAACAACCCCTTATTCTGTTGCATAAAACAACCATTTGATGCAATAACAGCATTATGACGTAATCTTGTAATTTCCACCATAGGTCGCAGGGGATATACAGTAGGGGTGCATCCCAAATGACAACCTATTCCCTATTTAGTCCACTAATTACCAACATACTGGGCTTGTAGGAGTCCTAAACATGAAGCAGCAATCAGCAGCATCGAGCTACTGCTGCAATACACAGGCACTCGAGCGTGCGCACACACACAGACACACACTCACACTTGTTATGTCTGACTGAGTAAACTAAGAGGTTTTCACTCTGCATTACAGGTGAAAGAGTTCCTATACCTAATTGTAATGTTCTACTGTTTGTAAATCTGGTCATTCTTACTCCTGGATTATATCCATATCAAAGGCATATGAGAGCCAAAGTACTAGCTCAGATAGACAAGCCATATTTGTTCAAGATCTTTTCAAAACGTATCATTTAGCTGACAGTTCACCGTCAAAATGGAATGGACTTCCAAGTCTTTACTACAAACCATTATTTGGTCATGTCACCCTGGTGCTCTGTTTTAAAGGTGAAAACTGATGGACTGCTCCTTTAAGCCCAGAAGAGACCGGCTGTCAGGGAGCTCACAGCTTTTAGTTAACAACCTCTTGGTGACTGAGAGGGAGACGTGGAGCTGAATGGCTCTGGATGTTTGGCTTGATGTTTGGCTTGAACTCCATTTGTGTCTCCAGTCAGCAGACAGAGCAGTAATCCAGCACAGAGCCAGGGTACAGATATCAATAGTGTCCGTTAGGAAGCTGTGGAGTGAGACTGTTTGTCATGCTTGAGGAGAGCTGCTCTACATTTCTACTCTCTGATTTCCCCTGGAGGGAGAGAAGGGTTCCGACATATACACACTCTCTCCCCTTGACTATTAGATTAGCTCAGTGTTATTCATTCTTATTGGATCAGTGTTCATGCCCAGACCAGAATAGCCTCACGCTTTCCCTCTGTGTGTGTGTGTGTGTGTTTCAAGTTTTGTAAGTTGTATGTACGGGGTACACATGGTATACACCGTCCAACAAAATGCTTACTGTCAGGTTCTTTCTCAACAATAAAAAATAATAAAAGTTAAGAATACAAACATAAAATGGGATGTGTCCATGTCTGTGAGGGTGTGTGTATGAGTGAGTGTGTCATGTTCTGACCATCGTTCTTGTGTGTTTTCCTTGTTTTAGTGTTGGTCAGGACATGAGCTGGGTGGGCATTCTATGTTGTGTGTCTGGTTTGTCTATTTCTATGTTTGGCCTGATATGGTTCTCAATCAGAGGCAGGTGTTAGTCATTGTCTCTGATTGGGAACCATATTTAGGTAGCCTGTTTTGTGTTGGGTTTTGTGGGTGGTTGTCTCCTGTGTCAGTGTTTGTACCACACGGGACTGTTTCGGGTTTTCATGTTTCTTGTTTTGTAGTCTATTTCATGTATAGTTTCGTTATTAAAAAGAACCATGAATTATAACTACGCTGCGTCTTGGTCCGATCCCTGCTACACCTCTTCTTCAGAGGAAGAGGAAGAAGAGTACCGTTACAGAGTGCATGTGTGCCAAAGTGCAGGAGAATCAGAGCAGGTGGTCAGTCCAGTTCAAGTGTTCAGCAGTCTGATGGCTTGTAGATACAAACAGTCTCTGAGCCTGTTGGTATCAGACCTCATGCTCCGATACCATCTGCACAACTGTAAAGGAGTGAACAGAGCAATTCCCATACTAGGCCATGATGCAGCCGGTCAGGACACTCTTGATGGTGCAGTAGTAGTATTTGCAAAGGTCCCGGGGTGGCATGCCAAATTTCATCAGCCACCTTTGGAAGTAGAGATGTTATAGCACCTTCTTGACAAGAGTGGTGGTGTTGTTGGTCCATGTCAAGTACTCAGTGATGTGGTTGGCGAGGAACTTAAAATGACTGACTCTCTCTACTGCAGTTCCAGTAATGTGGATCAGGCATGTTCCCTCCTCTGCATTCTTATGTCAACAATCAACTCTGACGTTGAGGGAGAGGTTGTTGTCCTGGCACCACAATGCCAGTTCACTTAACTCCTCCCTATAGACTGATTATAGACTGATACGTCGTTGTTGGTTATCAGGCCTACAACTGTGGTGTCGTCGGCAAACTTGGTGATGGAGTTGGTGTTGTGCAAACCATGCAGACTTGGGTGAACAGGAATTACAGCAAAGGGATGAGGACCCCTAGGTGGCCCGTGTTACTGACAGTTGTGGCTCCTTTGCGTGATGTATTGTTGTCTCTACCTTCTTGGTCTTTGTGCTGTTGTCTGTGCCAAATAATGTTTGTCCCATGTTTTGTGCTTCTACCATGTTGTGTTGATACCATGCTGTGTTGTCATGTGTTGCTGCCTTGCTATTTTGTTGCCTTAGGTCTCTCTTTATGTAGTGTTGTGTTGCCTCTCTCGTCATGATGTGTGTTTAGTCCTAGATTTATATTTTATTATGTTTTTTTAATATTCCAGCCCCCGGCCCCGCAGGAGGTCTTTTGCCCATTGGTAGGCCATCATTGTAAATAAGAATTTGTACTTAACTGACTTGCCTATTAAATAAAGGTTAAATATAAATAAAAAAGAGTCAGTGTGGAGGAGGTGTTGTTGCCAATCCTCAAAGCATGTGGTCTGCCCATCAGGAAGTCCAGGATCCAGTTACAGAGGGTGGTGTCCAGAACCCGTGCTCTGAGCTTTGTGTCAAGCTTGGAGGGAACAATAGTGTTCAATGCTGAACTGTTGTCCATCATTCTCATATACAGTGCCTTCAGAAGGTATTCATACCCCTTGACTTATTCCACTGTGTTGTGTTACAGCCTGAATTCCAAATGTAAAGTTTCACCATTTACACATGACCAAGTGAAAATATGTTTCTGGACAATTTATCAAATGTATTGAAAATGAATACAGAAATATCTAATTTACATAAGTATTCACACCCCTTTGCTATGACACTCCAAATTGAGGTCAGGTGCATCCAATTTCCTTTGATATGAAACACTAAAGCATGCATGAGAGCACCAGCTGTTACGGACGACTGTGTGCAATACCTTTAAACAGACAGATTACCAGGATATGTACTCATAGCATGCGCGGAACAATTGGCAAGTCTCTTCACTGACATTTTCAACCTCTCCCTGACCGAGTCTGTAATACCTACAGACGACCATAGTCCCTGTGCCCAAGGAAGCGAAGGTAACCTGCCTAAATGACTACCGCCCCGTATCGGTAGCCATGAAGTTCTTTGAAAGGCTGGTCATGGCTCACATCAACACCATCATCCCGGAAACCCTGGACCCAATCCAGTTTGCATACTGCTTCAACAGATCCACAGATGATGCAATCTCAATCGCACTCCACACTTCCCTTTCCCACCTGGACAAAATGAACACCTATGGGAGAATGCTGTTCATAGACAACAGCTCAGTGTTCTACACCATAGTGCCCACAAAGCTCATCACTAAGCAAAGGACACTGGGACTAAACACCCCCCTCTGCAACTGGATCCTGGACTTCTTGATGGGCCACCCCAAGGTGGTAAGGGTAGGCAACAACACATCTGCCACGCTGATCCTCAACATGGGGGTGCGTGCTTAGTCCCCTCCCTTACTTCACCCACGACTGTGTGGCCAAGCTCGACTCCAACACCATCATTAAGTTTGCTGACGACACAACGGTGGACAACAACCTCTCCCTCTACATGAGAAAAACAAAGAATATGATCGTGGACTACAGGAAAAGGAGGGCCCCCATTCACATCGACGGGGCTGTAGTGGAGCAGGTCAAGAGTTTCAAGTTCCTTGGTGTCCACATCACCAACAAACTAGCATCATCATCCAAACACACCAATAACGTTGTGAAGAGTGCATGACAATGCCTTTTCCCTCTCAGGGGACTGAAAAGATTTGGCATGGGTCCCCAGATCCTCAAAAAGTTCTACAGCTGCACCATCAAGAACATCCTGACCGGTTTCATCACCGCCTGGTATGGCAACTGCTTGGCATTGAACTGTAAGTTGCTACAGAGGATAATCCATACAGCCCAGTACATTACTGGGGCCAAGCTTCCTGTCATCCAGTACCTATATACTAGGCAGTGTCAGAGGAAGGCACAAACAATTGTCAAAGACTCCAATCACCCAAGTCATAGACTGTTCACTCTGCTAGAGCACGGCAAGCGGTACCGGTGCACCAAGTCTAACAACTTAACAACTTTTACCCCCAAGCCATAAGACTGCCTAACAAGTAATCAAATGTCCACAAGGACCATTTACATTGATCCCCCCCCCCATTTGTTTTACAATGTTGCTACTCACTGTGTATTATCTATGCATAGTCAATTTACCACTACCTACATGTACAAATGACCTTGACTAACCTGTAACCCCGCACATTGACTCGGTACCGGTATCCCTTGTATATAGCCTCTATTGTTCTTTTATTGTGTTGCTTTTTTATTTTATTTATTTATCTCTATTTCTTGAACTGCATTTTTAGTTAAGGGCTTGTAAGTAAGCATTTCATGGTAATGTCACCTGTTGTATTCGGCACGTGGCAAAAACATTTGATTCGATCATACTTGAGCGGTCACAACAACTTGATTGGCAAATTCAATTGTTTCGACATGATTTAGAAAGAAACACACATGTCTATATAAGGTCCCACAGTTTACAGCGCATGTCATAGGAGAAACTATACAATGAAGTCGAAGGAACTGACCATAGATGTCCGAGATAGATTTGGGATGAGACATATATCTGGGTAAGGGTATAAACCTATTTATTGCGTATTGAAAGTTTCCAAGAGCACAGTGGTCTTCATCATTGGGAAATTGAAAAATATTAAACTACCCAGACTCTGCCTATAGCTGGCCGTCTGACCAAACTGAGCAACCGGGCAAGAAGGACCTTGGTAAGGGAGGTGGCCAAAAACCCAATGACCACTCTAACAGAACTACAGAGTTCCTTACCTGAGATGGGAGAACCTGCAAGAAGGACAACAGACTCTACAGCACTTTACCAATCTGAGCTTTATGGGAGTTTGCAAATAGGCAAGTGAAAGACTAAGGTCAAAGTGTCTGTGGTCTGATGAGAGATGTCTGGAGAAAATCAGGCACATCTCTTCTCCCGTCTAACATCATCCTTGCCGTGAAGCATGGTGGTGGCAGCATCATGCTATGGGGATGCTTTTCAGTGGCAGGATCTGTGAGACTGGTAAGGATATAGGAGCCAAATACAGGCAAGTCCTTGATAAGAAACTACTTCAGAGTGCAAACTACCTTAGACTGGGGGCGAAGATTAACGTTTCCACAGGACAATGACCCCAAATAGACAGCCAAAGTATTGCTGGAATGGCTTCAGAACAAGAATGTGAAAGTCCATGAGTGGCCCAGACAAAGTCCAGACTTGAATCCCATTGAAAATCTGTGGAAAGACTTGAAGATTGCCTTTCACAACCGCTCCCCATCTAACTTAACAGAGCTTGAGAAAATCTGCAAGGAAGGAATCCAGATGTGTCAGACTGATACAGATATACCCAAGATGAGTCAAAGCTGTAATCGTCGCCAAAGGTGCTTCTACAAAGTATTGACTCGGGTGTGAGTGGTTATGTAAATGAGATATTTCTGTATTTCATTTTCAATACATTTGCAAACATTTTTAAAAGCATGTTTTCACTTTGTCATTATGGGGTATTGTGTGTAAATTCAGGCTGTAACACAACAAAATGTTGAATAAGTCAAGGGGTATGCTTTTTTGTTTAACAAAACTTTTTTGTGGAAGGTACTACACCACGCACAGACCCCCTCGCACACTCAATGTTGTCGAGATACGTTGACTTTCCATGTAGGACTACTTGGCGGCAAAACTGTGAGGCCAGCTGTATAGCCTATTTCTGTCTATGATACTACTATCACGCCCTGGCCTTAGTTATCTTTTGTATGTTTATGGGGCTGTTTCTAGATAGTTTGTATGTCTATGGTTGCCTAGATTGGTTCTCAATTAGAGGCAGCTGTCTATCGTTGTCTCTGATTGGGAACCATATTTAGGCAGCCATATTCTGTGGGTAATTTGTGGGTGGTTGTTTCCTGTCTTTGTGTTCTCTGCACCAGATAGGACTGTTTCGGGTTTTGCCACGTTTGTTATTTTGTATTTGTGTAGTGTTCAAGTTATCGTCTTTTATTAAACATGTTGAACACAAACTACGCTGCATTTTGGTCCTCCTCTCCTTCGACGGAAGAAAAACGTTACAATTATTCACATCATTCCAATTCAATCAAGTCACAATTATTATCTGCTTTGGTATTGACATCAGTGACGACACTTTCCGAGTGATGAGAGACTCATGGGTAGGCCTACCAGCTGAAAATGATTATGCAATTTGGACCAAAGAAATCCAATGTTTATATAAAATGTTTGCCTTATCCCCTACATTTTAACAGTCTAAAAAGTATATTTAACAAAGGACAACATCACAAAATCCATTTGGCCTATGTCATTTCATTTAGTCTCATTACAATACTGAAAATGTTGAGTATTTCAAAAGAACAGAATACCATATTTTGAGTTGAATGTATCGGCTATTATACTAAATATCTATCCAAGGTACAACTTTAATGCAAGGACATCTTTTAAAATGATTTTGATGCTCACCTCATGTCTTTATAATATAAATAAGGACCCTGTTTTGAAATCAGTATTTGTCCTTCTTTCCCATTTGTTCCCATTTTCAATAAAAAAAATATGCATGAGACATTCACAAGACTAACATTGGAACGCTGAAAAGTGCTGCCCAACCCTGACTGGCGAGGACACTCAGTTGAGCCATTGAATAAAATGAATTACAAGGAAATAAAGCTTATTTTCTTTTGAACCTGTTCTATAGGCTTATTACATCTTTACTCTTTAGACTATCCTTTTCGTAACATATGAGACATCAAAACTTTCTAGAAATACTTTGTGCGCTATCACAACAGCTGTTCTCTTTACTGACTTATTTTCTGAATCAGCTGATGATAGTCAAAACAGGGTTCAAATTCAATGTCAATAATAATATAATAATAATCCTAATATTCTGATTAAAAATATCTGCTACCCTCAACATTCATTATTCTCAGAGGTGTAGAGCAAGCAATGGAAGCTGAATGTACCTTCTCTGTGCATGGAAAAAATATCCTTGCGCATGAAGACTACACATACAGACAGGAACTACAGACCGTAAAATAAGTCCTTCCCGAAGTGCACCGAATATGATTGCCGAGGTTACATAACACCTCACCGTCAGTGAGGGTTATCTTCAAGTTATCTGGAGAAAACAACCATAACCTGGACAATGCTCCGATTCGGATCCGAACGCTGAAGAATGGCCAGAAGAAGAGAAGCCTGGAGACCCAGGAAGAAACTGACCAAGTTGTGGACCATGGTACACATGGCTTGCCTGCATGTAATTGGGGAGTCATGTATGAATATGAAGAAGTTGATGCAGAGGCACCAACAAAAGAACAAAGCGGCACCCCCTGTACCTAAATCCCTCTCTGAACTCATCATCCCTGACTGCTATAAGGGCTACGAAGAAGATATGTTCCTCCAGCGTGACAGTGGACCCAGGCCAGACAGAGTTCTCGTCACCCTGGTTCAGAAGTACACCACAACTGAACGGCTGGAGTCTTACCTGAAGAGCGTTGCCTACACCACCTTCAAGTTGCAGTTATGAACACTCCAAAATCCATCTGATAAAAATGAGCACGTAGCTTACTTGGACACTTCTTTGTGACACTTATCCATTTCAACCCTTTCAACATGTGTTCTTGAACATTGTTTTTATGCAGCTGCCTTGTCATTTTTGGCCTTTTTTTTTAAAATGCTAAGGTTTTATAGTGAATGGTTGGTGTTAATTAATGGTGTTGTTACGGTTTTCTTCCGTCGAAGGAGAGTCGGACCAAAATGCAGCGTGGTAATTTTGATACATGTTTAATAATGATGAAACACGAACAATACAAAAACAACAAACGGAATGTGAAAACCTACACAGCCTATCTGGTGACAACTAACACAGAGACAGGAACAATCACCCACGAAACACTCAAAGAATATGGCTGCCTAAATATGGTTCCCAATCAGAGACAACGATAATCACCTGCCTCTGATTAAGAACGCCTCAGGCAACCATAGACTTTCCTAGACAACCCTACTCAGCCACAATCCCGATACCTACTAAAACCCCAATACAAAAACACACCACAAAATAAACCCATGTCACACCCTGGCCTCACCAAATAAATAAAGAAAACACAAAATACGAAGACCAAGGCGTGACAGGTGTAAACATGTTTATTTGAAATGAATGTTTTAGGCCTACTTATTTTTGCTCCATATTTTCTTGTATTTTGCTAATCTTTTTTGTAAAAAAAAGACATGTTTTACAGTGGTTGGTGTTAATGGATGGTGTAAAACTAGATAAAACAAAAAAAATATAGGCCGTTTTCAGCCTTCATCCCTGATGAACACATTTTAAATCGGCCTAGGCTACACAAATCTGACCATATGAACAACATTTATTTTAGGCCATAACTGAATATACAATATTCTGCCCATATGATCAAATGTTTATAACATATTTATATCTAAACATGATTTAATGAAACTCCGTAAACATACACATTTAATAACAAACTTATGAAGACAATAACACAACAGTTAACAAACACAACATTGTTTCACATTATTTAATAACAGTCTCAAACACAATCACACAATAGGCTACAGCTTTGCAGCCTCTCCAGCGCTTCACGACTTCCCTGGGAAACTCAATGCAGACGAAAGAGTAGCAAAGTTTGTTCTGCTGCAGTGTTTCGCAGTAAAATATTGTGGGTGTGCTTCGAGGGGTATGAATACTTTCTGAAGGCAATGTAGATGTTCCTTGTCTCCGTGAATAGCGATGGAAATGGCATGTTCTGTGGATCTGTTGGATCGGTAGGCAAATTGGAGTGGGTCGAGTGTGCCTGGCATGCTGGCCTTGATGTGGGCCAAATCAACAGTGAAATGCTTACTTACGGGTAGGCTTTGGCGGTCTACCATATATACTGTTTACCAGGGTATTTGGAAATAGTCAGGGGATGGTTTTTCAGTGTCAAAACATGAAAGTATTAATATGTAGGCTATGTGCTCTGTTTTTAATTGATGTAGTTCTGTCCAGCTGTTCTTGTCTATTAATGTTCTGTATTATGTCATGTTTCATGTTAGCTGCTGAGCAGCTGCCGCTTTTGCAACAGCTGATGGCGATCCTAATAAAATACCAAATACCAAAATATTTCTTTGAAGTTTTTTCAAGAAATGTGAATATGTATTTGTGGCAACTTTTTAACTAAATACCTGCAGTCAACTTGAGCATCATTTCACCTGTTCATAATTGATCCTTATGAAGCGTACTCGCAGTCCCGAGTCACGTGGTGTTTGTTTACAAGCACACAATGACGAGAGACTAGAGCCTTGTGAGTCACTCACTATGCAGCCAGGTGATCTAGTTACAGGGATGAGGTTTTGATGTTGGTGTGCTGTGCCTTTTCTTTCTACCCACATAGTGTTGTGTGTGGTTTCATCTGTCCACAGAACTGTGGAACATCCAGGTGCGCTTTTACAAACTTCAGACGTGCAGCAATGGGTTTCTTTGGACAGCAGTGGCTTCTTCCGTGGTGACCTCCCATGACACCATTCTTGTTTCGTGGTTTACATATCGTAGAATCGTCAGAGATCTGAGCATGTTCCAGAGATTTCTGCAGGTCTTTAGCTGACACTATAGGATTCTTAACCTCATTGAGCATTCTGCGCTGTGCTCTTGCAGTCATCTTTGCAGGACGACCACTCCTAGGGAGAGTAGCAGCATGCTAAACTTTATCCATTTATAGACAAATTGTCTTACCTTGGACTGATGAACATCAAGGCTTTTAGAGATACTTTTGTAACCCTTTCCAGCTTTATGCAAGTCAACAATTCTTAATTGCTTGTTACTTTTATCTCTTATTCTTATCAATATTTTTTTTTAACTGCATTGTTGGTTAGGGGCTCGTAAGTAAGCATTTCACTGTAAGGTCAACACCTGTTGTATTAGGCGCATGTGAGAGGCTCATGTGACTAATACGATTTTATTTGATCAAGCGTCACAAATAGAAACAAGTTCTATTTTAGCGCCTGACAATGCAGACACTTGTTGATGCGTGCGAGCAGTGTGGATGCAATGATTTAATAAAAGGTATGTGTACATTTATTTTGCAATGCTCACGAACGCGACATGAGCGGTGTGGTCAGCATGTAAACTGCTTGGAGTAACCCTGGATTGTAAACTGTCATAGTCAAAGCATGATGATACAACAGTAGTTAAGATCGGGAGAAGTCTGTCTATAATAAAGCACTGCTCTTCCTTTTTAACTGGTGACTGGTGCTTACTGTCTGAGTTTTTGCTATTAAGCAGGAATCAGGACGATAGACTTATGTTTGGCCTTTACTACGTTTTTGCTTACGAAGTGAAGGTGATCTAGAGTTTTGTTGCCTCTAGTTGCACAGGTGACATGCTGGTAAAAATTGGTTTAAAACGGATTTCAGTTTTCCTGCATAAAATTCACTTGCTAGAAGAAATCCTGCCTCTGAATTTGCATTTTCTTGTTTGCTTATGGCCCTGTACAGCTCGTTGAGTGTGGTCTTAGTGCCAGAATTGGTTTGTGGTGGTAAGTAGACAGCTATGAAAAATATGGTAAATAGTATGGGTGCAGCTTATCAAGAGGTATTCTATGGTGAGCAAGATCTTGAGACTTCCTTAATATTAGAGATCGCGCCTCAACTGTTAACAAAGAGACACACCCCTCCCCATCTCACCTTACCCGAGAATAATGTCTGATCTTGACTATGCATAGAAAAATTTGCCAGTTGTATGTCCATGCCCTCGTCCAGCCACGCCAACCTCATCTGTCCAGCGCCTCACTATTCCCTGTGTTGGTGGTACAGGACGGCAGACAGTGTTCAGGGTCAGGCAGAGTTGTTAGGTAGGCGTGCTCAGGGGCAGGACAGGCAAGGGTCAAAACCAGGAGGGTGAGGAAAAAGAGATATTGGGAAAAGCAGGAGCTGAGACACAAAAATACTGGTTGACTTGACAAACAAGATGAACTGGCAACAGAGAACACCAGTATAAATACACAGGGGGAAATGGGTGACACCTGGAGGAGGGTGGAGACAATCACAAAGACAGGTGAAACAGATCAGGGGGTGACACTTCTTAATGCATTTGAGCCAATCAGTTCTGTTGTGACAAGGTGGAGGTGGTATACAGAAGATTGCTCTATTTGGTAAAAGACCAAGTCCATATTATGAAAAGAACAGCTCAAATAAGCAAAGAGAAACAACAGTCCATCATTACTTTAAGACATGAAGGTCAGTCAATACGAAACATTTCAAGAAATGTACGTTTCTTCAAGTCCAGTCGAATAAACCATCATGCGCTATGATGAACCTGGCAATTATGAGGACTGCCACAGGAAAGGAAGTCCCAGAGTTACCTCTGCTGCAAAATATATGTTCATTAGAGTAAACTGCAACTCAGATTGCAGCCCAAATAAATGCTTAACAGAGTTAAAGTAACAGAGACATCTCAACATCAACTGTTCAGAAGAGACTGCGTGAATCAGGCCTTCATGGTCGAATTGCTGCAAAGAAACCACTACTAAAGAGCACCAATAATAAGAAGAGACTTGCTTGTGCCAAGAAACACGCGCAATAGACGAGCAATAGACAGTGGAAATCTGTCCTTTGGTCTGATGAGTCCTAATTTGAGATTTTTGGTTCTAACCTCTGTGTTTTCGTGAGAAATAGAGTAAGTTAACAGATGATCTCCGCATGTGTGGTTCTCACCGTGAAGCTTGGAGGAGGAGGTGTGATGGTGTGGGGATGCTTTCCTGGTGACACTGTCTGTGATTTATTTAGAATTCAAGGCACACATGCTCCCGGAGCATGCATATATGCTACTCACGCAGGCACTCACACACACACACACGCACGCACGCACGCACACACGCACGCACGCACGCACACACACACGCACGCACGCACACACACACACACACACACACACACACACACACACACACACACACACACACACACACACACACACACACACACACACACACACACACACACACACACAGATGATGATTGGTATGTGCCATCGTGCACCTATGATGCTGGTGCTATGGTGCTGGGGATGCCAGCCTGTAGTGGTCCCGTATTTAAAAAATGTAATGTTAGGTAGTTCCTCACCCTGGAGTCCCCTCAGTCTATGGAGGAACGATCTAACTTCAAGTT
Source organism: Oncorhynchus keta (assembly GCF_023373465.1). NCBI lineage: Eukaryota > Metazoa > Chordata > Actinopteri > Salmoniformes > Salmonidae > Oncorhynchus > Oncorhynchus keta. The sequence continues at coordinate 54,807,392 of NC_068434.1, forward strand.
ATAAAATACTGAACTTGGCCTTTAAGCATCACCATATTATTTTGAAATTGTGTTTCAAATATTGCATTTTTGGACAGCTCCTGTCTCCAATGCTCACGGCTCAAATCCCTGTTCCGTCAGAACATGGAACATCTTTCAATCGACGGGTTGATCAGAGCTTATGCCTTAATGACCTCATCCTCAGTGGATTAGTGTGGCCTGGAGCCTGGTGCATGAGATGTGTAAGGGCCCACCAATGAGGATGGGCCCATCGTCTTACTCCATAGATGTTACGAGGTAGTAAAAGAGGCGTAAACCATTCTCACCACTGAGTGTGTTGTTGACGAAACAGAGGAGAGACACAGAGGCCCGGCTGGCTTAGCTATCCTAGCTAGCCTGGAGCCTCAAGAAACATTTAACACTGCAGGAGCTGTGATTATGTTGCTTTTCCGGGACAATGTCGACCGCCCGGATTTTCAATGTAGCGTGTGTGAGTGTGTGAGTGAGAGAGAGATTTCAGAATCTGACTGTCTCTCTGTTGATTGTTTGTTGTTGGCAGGATTTATGAGCGAGTGATAGACCCACCTCAGATGGATCTGACCCTGGGCAGTGGAGTGTGGCTGGGTCAGCATAGCCACAAGCACGGCCTCTTCAAGGTAAAACAAACATACTTTCACCACTATATACACGATCACTGTAACCATCTAACCTCAACCATGCATGGCTTCTCAAAGGTAACAGTCTTGACTATCTTGTCATTCTATGGACTGCAGTACAATGCTTTCTCTCCGAAAATACGATTTTTCTAACCTTACCCTGAATTAAGAATAAGTAGCGCATTTACATTTAGCATTTTAGAATCTGAGAGTAAATAGAGCCGAATATATTGATAGAAATCACTTTGTCCGTGAGAGATTTACATGGTTATTAAAACTTCACGCCAGGGTAAGCCTACACGAAACATAGCCCTTATTTTAAGTGTTTCTAAAATCCCATATGGGGAAAAAATTAATGGTGGAAAAATTATTGGAACCATTTCCCTCTTTGACCGCTAGGTTTTATGGGTATTATAATACCTCAACTGTGGGGCTCTATTTATCACCATCAATAACAACACTATGCTATGGTAATACTCTATATAATGCAACGTCAACATAGCCTTATTATTGAGAGGGGTAGGGAGAAAGAGGAAAGGGGTATGGTGACAGAGAGAGAAAAATAGGTAGGGGTAGAGAGGTGGAGAAAGAGCAGTCGATGGCCCGCTGAGCAGTCAATGGCCTCATTTCTATTTTTATTTAATCTCATGTATCGATTAACAATACAGCGTAGAGCCTGAATAGATCCCATGCCTCCCAGGCCACCCACAGTCTGCCAGTGCCTGCGTCCATTTTGGACACAGCTGGTGTCATCTTCTATTCTCCACAGCATCTGCAGTACCCATTCCTTGTAGTATGCTCTCTCTACCCATATAATGATTACTGGGCCCAATCAAAGCATAAAGAACCCCCCTTCTCTTTCTCTGAGGATGAAAAACTCATTATTTAAAGGAGTCTCTCTCGCAGTCTGCCTGAAACCAAGTTTGAAGCAGTGGCTGTCTAGCTCCAGTCTAAGGTGCAGCAGCGTTTAAGTTTAAGAGTTGATAGGAAAAAAAGAGCAGAGACAGATGGCCTAGAAACCTAGAAACGTTCAAGGTGTGACTGTGGATGAGGGAGGAGGGGATTTGTTTTGCTGTGTTCAGAGATTGATTTGGGGCAGGAAATGTGCTGGAAATTCATACCTATATATTTATTACAACCACTTATTCACAGCTCATGCTATGGCTTTTTTTTTGAAAGCATTAAGGCCATATTAACCATTCATAATCCATTACACACAGCTGTTTCTCAAATGAAATAAGTTGGCTTTACATTAAAAAAAGTAAATAACAGGCCTCCCGAGTGGAACAGCGGTCTAAGGCACTGCATCGCAGTGCAAGCTACGTTACTACAGATGCTGGTTCGATACCTGACTGTGATGCAGCCGGCCGCGACCAGGAGACCCATGAGGTGACGCACAATTGGCCCAGCGTTGTCCAGTTCAGGGGAGGGTTTGGCCGGACGGGATGTCCTTATCCCATCGCGCTGTAGCGACCGACCTCTGTGGTGGGCTGGGCGCATGCATGCTGACACGGTTGCTAGGTGTACAGTGTTTCCTCCCACAAATTGGTGCTGCTGGTTTCCGGGTTAACTGTGCATTGTGTCATGAAGCAGTGCAGCTTGGCGGGGTTGTGTTTCAGAGGACGCATGGCTCTCGACCTTCACCTCTTCCGAGTCCGTACGGGAGTTGCAGCGACAGGACAAGACTTTAACTACCGATTGGATATGAATAAAAGGGGGTAAAAAAGTTTGAACAACGACGTCTATATTTTGTACAGTGTACACTTGTCAGCATTTACAGCGTAGAGAGTGTTACAATAATGTTCCCTTGGAGTAGCATGCAATAGTTCTCTATAAGATAAGCTACTGTATCTAAACCATGGCCATAGGGCAGTTTGGGCAAATGGCAGATGGGTTGATCTTTAGCCCATTGGGACTGTCTAAATTGTGGTTTGAGCACAGAATTATCATTATTTGACTAATAATGGGGGCCTCAAGAAATAAAGAAATGGACGTTGTGTTAAGAAGTGCCCAGACCGATGTCTGGTCCCATTCTGTCCCTGCTTTAAATACTTGTAAAAAAAAAAATCCAAATCTGTATCTGGGAGAGGAAGTGAGGCTGTTATTATTGGTGTTGTTGTTGTGTAAGATGGGGCTGTAGCCTCAGGTAGCCTGGGGAGCTGTGACGCTTCTTCAGTTGTTCTTCTGCCCCCTCATGTAGTTTTTTTTCCTCTGCCATTCTCTCCTTTCTCTCTGGTCCCTCAGGATGTCGAGGAATCAGTCCCAGGGCCATGAGCTTTGTGGTGAGCTTAGAGGGCACTTTAGTATTGAAGACCGAACTGTAGTCAATGAACAGCATCCACACATGTGCATTCTTTTTGTTCAGGTGGGTGAGGGCACTGTGTAGTACAACAGTGAGCTGGTCTGCACATGCTCTGAGGGTGCGACTAGGGATGACGTCTGGGCCGGCAGCCTTGCGATGGTTAACATGCTTGAATGACTTGCATACATCCTCCGTGGAGACCGTAAGCAGGTTGCCCTCGTTGTCCTCAGGTGCTCTCCTCGACAGCTCAGAAAGGTTATGCTCGAAGCGTGAGAAAAAGGTGTTTAACTCGTCAGGTTGCTGTCCGTGATGTGACTGGTATTCTTTATGTAATCCATGATTGTTAGAAGCCCCTGCCACGTACACCTCGTTTCCGATCCCCTGAATTGCTCGCCCACTATGTCCCTATACTTGTGTGTCACCATCTTGATCAATCTGCGTCGGTTGTATTTGTACTGTTTAATCATATAAGTGTCCCCGGTCACCTTGCCTTGTTTATAAGCAGCAACTCTCTCCTTCACTTTCCCGACAAGGCTGCCATTAATCCATGGTTGTTGATTCGGGTAAGTTTCGGTATCAGATCATCTATGCATTTCTTTTATTTAACCAGTGACTGAGTTGGTGTATTCATTCATGTTATTACCAGACGCGCCCCTAAACTAATTATAGTCCGCGTGATCGAAACAGTCTTGGAGCATGGAGTATGGTTGGTCAGACCTGCATTACAGACAGATTTGCCGAAACAAGGAAGAGAGATGGCCTCATTCCCTTATACCCCCAGTGGTCAAGAGTGGAATATCCACAATTTGGGCACTCATATTTGCACGAACACACACGCACACAGAAACACGCACGCATGCACACAGACACACACACACACATACATCCTCCCCTTTCCCCTCCCTCCTTCGCTACAGGCAGTATTACTTGCTGATCAATAGAGGCAATGTATGGTCAGGACTCCCATAAACTCCCAAGAGACAAGCAGCCACATCACTGGCCAAACACTTTCACTTCCATTACACACTCTTCACTGATGTCAGCTGATTATGCACTGTGGCATGTGTATTTGTGTGTATGTGCCTGAAACAAAGCCAGAGTTGAGCATGGCCGGTAGAGAGAGAGTGTGTGTGTGTGTGTGTGTGTGTGTGTGTGTGTGTGTGTGTGTGTGTGTGTGTGTGTGTGTGTGTGTGTGTGTGTGTGTGTGTGTGTGTGTGTGTGTGTGTGTGTGTGTGTGTGTGTGTGTGCGCGTGCGTGCGTGCCTTTGTGATCTACTCTGTTATTCATCTCTCCTCTCGCAGGGTTCTTTCTCTAAAGTGACACAGGTGTTGCTCTCATTCAGGCTTAATGAATGCATTGTAAATAAATATCACAAATACAGTGAGACACAAAAAGATACAGAATTAAAATGGGTTTTTATGGGTTTGACAAAATGCCTTCTAGACTCAATATGAAAATAGACTGTCCTCTTCTCTGTCACTATGAATAGACTTTAATTGTTCCAATTTGCTGGATATTTTCCCCTTGTTTTCAATGGCATGATGCTTTGGGTTAGTCTGACCATCCAGACTGGTCTCATAGACTAGACATTTTTTTCAATGTTTTTTTTATTTCACCTTTATTTAACCAGGTAGGCTCGTTGAGAACAAGTTCTCATTTGCCACTGCGACCTGGCCAAGATAAAGCATAGCAGTGTGAACAGACAACACAGTTACACATGGAGTAAACAATCAACAAGTCAATAACACAGTAGAAAAAAAGGGAGTCTATATACAATGTGTGCAAAAGGCATGAGGAGGTAGGCGAATAATTACAATATTGCAGATTAACACTGGAGTGATACATGATCAGATGATCATGTACAGGTAGAGATATTGGTGTGCAAAAGAGCAGAAAAGTAAATAAATAAAAACTGTGGGGATGAGGTAGGTGAAAATGGGTGGGCTATTTACCAATGGATTATGTACAGCTGCAGCGATCGGTTAGCTGCTCAGATAGCTGATGTTTGAAGTTGGTGAGGGAGATAAAAGTCTCCAACTTCAGCGATTTTTGCAATTCGTTCCAGTCACAGGCAGCAGAGTACTGGAACGAAAGGCGGCCGAATGAGGTGTTGGCTTTAGGGATGATCAGTGAGATACACCTGCTGGAGCGCGTGCTACGGATGGGTGTTGCCATCGTGACCAGTGAACTGAGATAAGGCGGAGCTTTATAGTAAACATAAATCTGAGACACTCAAATTAGTATGATATATTACGTTTGTTATGGTTACATGAGATAGATGTCACACCCTGATCTGTTTCACCTGTCCTTGTGCTTTTCTCTACCGCCCTCCAGCTGTCACCAATCTTCCCCATTATATTTATATCTGTGTTCTCTGTTTGTCTGTTGCCAGTTCATTTTATTTCTTCAAGCCTACCAAACTAGAAAACAGGAACTAGCGAAAGTCAAGTGCCCGGAAAAAACACTGGTAGGCTTGATGAAACAAAATTAACTGGTATCAGACTAAATGAGAACACAGGTATAAATACATTGAGGATAATGGGGAAGATGGGCGACACCTGGAGGGGGGTGGAGACAAGCACAAAGTCAGGTGAAACAGATCAAAGACCATTTTCAATGTTTACTAAAAGAAAACTGATACATTTAATACTTTTTTCAACCTGAAACTCATTGGCCATGGCTCTTTTTCTTTGAAGAACATGTAAAATAACACATTTTCATTGAGTGCACAATGTGCACCCTCCTACACATTTATAATACATATGTGGTGTTTGGGTCCACTGGACCCGAGGGTAATACAAGTGTGGGAAAGTGTGTGTGTGTTACGATTAATGAGTGAAGAGGTATGGAGTCAGGCACAGAGAGCAAAAGGATGTGGGAAAAACACGCTTTAATGTCCAGGAAAAATAACATGAACAAAAGTAGGAAAACAAATGAACAGAAATAATAACGGACAGCGCGAAACCCGAAAATGCAAACAACAATCACTCTAACACAAAACAGACGAACAAGCCCGCACGAAACAGAAGCGGGCTGAACAAACTTATATAACCCCACCCTAACAACCAAACAAGAAACAGGTGATACCAATCAGACAAAACCAAAGGAACACAGAACAAAGGATCGGTGATAGCTAGTAGACCGGTGACGACAGCCGCCGTGCGCCACCCGAACAAGAAGGGGAGTCACCTTCGGTAATATTCGTGACGGTGTGTAGATGAAAACAAGTAAATATTAAACAAAAAGGTTTTGCTGTGTGCCTTCACTCTTCAACATAGCACCAATATATGAATATGTCTGTCTCCCTGCCTGTCTCTTGCTTTTCTCGCACTTTTACCCTTTGTAGAGTAAGAAACTACACAATGTCTTGCGGGAACCTGAACAATTTTATTGCAATACATGATTTCGATACATTGTAAAAAATTCTGTATTTGCCCAAACACTACCCCAGCCAGGTGCAAATTGGGAGAGTGACACAACAAATAAATAGCTTTGCATTTGTGGTTCCTAACCACAAATCAATCAGTGTGGCAAAAATAATCTCTGCTCAAATTAGAAATAATTTTTGCAGAGAGAGAAGCTCGTGTGGAAAGAGGATCTTCATCTTTGGAAGATGAAGAATTTTCTGAATATGAGGATAATTTCTCTGTCAATTCAGAGTCTGACATTGAGTTGGAAGAATGGAAGAAGAGTATAAGATTGACCCTCAGCCAGCCCCAGGACCAGCCATCAGCAGCCAGCCCCATGACCAATCCGTCAGCAACGAGCTCATCAGCAGCCTACAGGAGGAGAAATATGGATGTCAAACAATTGTGAAATTTAATGGTCTTCTTGCCCAAGGAATGAGCCACCCCGCATGGCTGCCAATGTGATAAGGATGCAACCAGGGCCGACTGGAATGTCGGTTACTCATGTGCAGGACATAAAATCCCCTTTTGAACTGTTCATCCCAGACACCATCCAGGAAATCATTCTGGACTGCTCTAATTTGGAGGGAAGGTGTGTTTTTGCTGTTGTGACTTTACTTTCCTTAATCTGATGACTGTTATTTATCGAATCAGCTAACTATATTTAATTGTTACTTGATTCAATTAATCATGTAACAATTAACAATTAGGAATTTGGGGCACCATGACAGCAGTTGTTTAAAGAGTGACCATCACCTGAATTAAACTGTAAAGGTATTTACCTATCACATCCATAAAATAGACAACGTCCTAATCATATCATCATTCTGAACAGTCGTAACCTCTTGCATCTGCTAAAACCCCAGCCTTACTTAAGATTCAGTACTACACACATTTGGTTTAGTTATTTATTCACTAACCAAGTAAATGACACAGAATAAACATACACACTTAATAAATTAGGAAAAGTTCCCTCATGGACTGACAATCTGGTGCCTTTTTACGACAAGGACAAGGAGAGAGAGAGAAAGAGAGAAAAAAACACTTATTGTTGATACATTTTAGAAACTATTCTCACAGTAATCATATACTTTGCACACAAACCACTGGCCATTTGGAGTATGAAATCCTGAATGTATTTACATGTGAATGACTTCGTTCGCTGTTTATCTCTGTCAGAACCAAGCCTTCTTAGGAAGGGTGTGGGCCTTACAGTGGCATGCTTGTAAGGCTCTGATTGTCCAAAAGGGGTCCCCCCCTTTCCCATCCTCTACTGTTGTTCACTCTGTAAGATGCTCCTTGGAAGATAGGCTAGCCTACATTGGGTTGAAGAATAGTAGAATGGTCCCACTTAAGTTCACTTTTCTAGATATTTGACTTAGGACAGCTAATCAGCCATAACAGTGATTGTCTGGGAGGTGAGCTTCACGCCTCCATCTCGTGTTGGTATTCAGGATTCAAACCACTTTACACAGGCAGCTGCAGCCTGGCGATGTTCTGGTCTGGGAGGTGAGTTTATTTTCTTCACCTCATTTTGAGTTTCAAATGTGTAGCTCCCATTTCACACTTTTCTGTTCTAAATGTTAATTTCTTTACCAATCCTTTTATGCAAAATGGTCAGAAGGGACGATTATGTCAGGCTGACACGCTCTCTGACCTCACTCGGGGCGTGGCTACTTACTGTGCAAAGTGTGTCTTAACATAAATACTTTAATCATATTTCACATACAATGTAGAGGATTGAGACTTCGTACATGTAGTACATGTACTCTTCAAGTTACAGTTTGTCCTTTACAACATTTTAAATGACATCACAAAATAGCATCCCATATGACATTATTATTCTTTAGGTCACCTCTGACCACCCCCATGTTCTTATGTTAGCAAAATTGTTCCAGTATTCACTTTTGAACGTGTTAAAGTTTTGGCGGGGAAAGTCTCTGGAGAAAAAGCACGTTCCTTTGTGGATTTTGTAGAGGAAGACCCACAACAGGGTGTGAACTGTCAACCTCCCAGCAGCTCCCTCCTCCCCCTCTGTCGGAGAGAGAGGGTCTGGTTACTGTCATCCATTGCCAAACTGATCTGACCCATTCACATCCTCACAGGACAGTTATGACATTGGAGGGAGATGGAAGGAGATGGACCAAACTCATTTACATGTATACTTTGGGGTTCTTATCCTTGCAGCTGTTTTCAGATCCAATGGGGAATCCACAGAATCCCTTTGGGATGCAGAAACTGGCAGGGAACCATTCAGTGCAACATTGTCTCTGGAAAACTTTTTTCCAGGACTATCCGCTTCGATAACTGAGACACCGGACCAGCTCAGCGGAAGAGAGACAAGCTAGCTGCAATCCGGTCAGTGTGGGACAAGTGGGTGGACCGCCTTCCCCTGTTTTGCAACCCTGGGCCCAACGTTAAAGTTGATGAGCAGCTTATGCCATTTAAGGTCCGCTGCCCCTTCAGGCAGTACATACCGTCTAAACCCACAAAATATGGAATCAAGATCTGGGCTGCCTGTGATGTTGCTTTATCATGTGCTTGGAACTTGCAAGTGTATACAGGGATGTCAGATGGAGGAGCCCCTGAGAAGAACCAAGGGATGTGGGTTGTCCTGGACGTGACACAGGGACTCCGTGATCACATGCAATAACTTTTTTACTTCGAAACAAGCTGGGACAGGAGCTCCTCAAGAGGAAGCTGACGATGGTAGGAACTGTACAAGAACACAAGCTAGAGCTCCCATCTTAGCTGTTTAATACACGGAACAGGCCTATAAATTTGTGTTCACGGCCAACAAATCCCTGTGTTCTACGTGCCAAAGAAAGGCAAAAATGTGGTACTCATGAGTACGCTGCATAGAGATGGGAGAATCTGTGGACTGGAATGCCAAAAACCAGAAATCATAATGGATTACAATGCCACAAAAGGAGGAGTGGTGACAGGCTACAGCTGCAGAAGGAGAACCCTACGCCTGGAACAGAGGGAAGCTCCAAAGGAAATGGCTCTTTATCGAGGAGCTGGGCAAGGCATTGGTAAGACCTCAAATCCAGAGGAGGCAACATAGGATCCAAGCTTCTACAGCCATTGTGAGGAGGATTCAGGAGGATGATGCTGGTGCCCCATCCGGCCGACCCACAGAACCAACAACTCCAATACCGGAAATAAGTGTGAGTGATGTTTTTGCATGTGTGTGTGTCTGACTCTCCTACCTTGGCCTACTGTAACTATATATGTGAGTGAGTGAGTGAGATGTTAGTAAAATTCCTGTACTAAGTGTTTTCATCTTTCTAGATTTTAGTAGTAGGAACAAGAAGAAGTACTGCGATGTGTGTGGACCCAAGAAGGACAGAAAGACAGCACACATGCATCAAGTGCAATAAATACATTTGCAACACACACATTATAAAACTCTGTCCCTCATGTGGTGTGTAGACTGGACTTAATTGGTGTTCAATGGGGCTCATTTATCATTTCCATTAAATACTGTATGTAAAATTCAGCCTTACAATTTTTTTCAGTTCATAGCAATAAACAGCAATAGTGATAACCTTGTTTCATTCATATTTGCTCAAGATAAACATGATTTATTCCACCCATGTCTTGATTATAATATATTTTTGATTACAAAAATCACATTTTATAAATAAAAAAAATGAATAGCGCTTTTATTGATAAATGGGATCTAGCAGAGGTAAATGGCAAATACTGTATTAAACATGTATGTGCTCTATATTGCTTGTAATTGATATGTCAACATCTAGTATTAAGTACTTTTACGTGAGTTGTTATGGCTGTATTGTTTTAAAAACCCAATAATGTTGTGGGTCCATCAGACCCGCGAACATTGTGTGAATAAATAAACATGAACATCACACAAGGGTTAAGCCAAAAACAATAGGAGGGTGGAAGGTCGCATAGCGCGAATGTCTAGCAACCCAAATGTTGCGAGTTTGAATCTCATCATGGACAACTTCAGCATTTAACTTCTTCCGGTATAGGGGACGCTTGCGTCTCACTTGGCCAAAAGCCAGGGAAAATTTAGCGTGGCAAATTCAAATGATATAAAAATCTAACTTTCATTAAATCACACATGTAAGATACTAAATTAAAGCTACACTCGTTGTGAAAGCATAAGAAGCTATTATCTGATGATAGCACAACAGTAAACAAAGAGGGTAGCATATTTCAACCCTGCAGGCGCTACACAAAACGCAGAGATAAAATATAAAACATGCTTTACCTTTGACGAGGTTCTTTTGTTGGCACTCCAATATGTCTCATAAACATCACAATTGGTCCTTTTGTTCGATTAATTCCATCCATATATATCCAAAATGTCCATTTCTTTGGCGCATTTGATCCAGAAAAAAACAGCTTCCAAATTGCGCAACGTCACTCCAAAATATTTCAAAAGTTGCCTGTAAACTTTGCCAAAACATTTCAAACTACTTTTGAAATACAACTTTACGTATTTTTAAACGTTAATAATCGATCAAATTGAAGACGGGTCTATCTGTGTTCAATACAGGAAGACAACAAACCCAAGCTACTTTTCAAGTCAACACACTGAACAGGCAGAGACCTAAAAAAAGAAAATCTGAACTGTTAGTCCTCAAGTTCTGTTATACTCATAGACATGATTCAAACAGTTTTAGAAACTTGTGTTTTCTATCAAAATATACTAATAATATGCATATCTTATATTCCTGGCATGAGTAGCAAGAAGTTGAAATTGGGCATGCTATTTATCCAAAAGTGAAAATGCTGCCCCCTATACCTTAAGAAGTTAAGCTAATTAACAACTTTGCAACTACTTAGCATGTTAGCTAACCCTTCCCCTACCCCTAACCTTTTAACCTAAATCTTAACTGTAACCCTAATCTTAACCCCTAACCCATAGAGCTAGCTGACGTTAGCATTAGCTAACTACCCACCTAGCTAACCTTAGCCACAACAAATTGGAATTCGTAACTTAATGTACGAATTGGAATCTGTAACATATTTCACGAATTGCAATTCATAACATATCATACAAATTCTACATTTTTAAATGTCATACTATTAAGGATGATGGACATCCACAAATGAATACATACCATACGGAACGTAACATTCATGTATCATACTATACTGAACTAAAATATGAACGCAACATGTAATGTGTTGGTCCCATGTTTCATGAGCTGAAATAAACGAGCCCAGAAATTTTCCAGACACACAAAAACCTAATTTCTCTATGGTTTTGTGCACAAATTTGCTTACATCCCTATTAGTGAGCCTTTATCTTTTGCCAATATAATTCATCCACCTGACAGGTGTGGCATTTTAAGAAGCTGATTAAATAGCATGATCATTAAAAAGGTGCATCTTGTGCCGAGGACAATATAGGGCCACTCTAAAATTAGCAGTTTTGTCACACAACACAATGCCACAGAAGTTTTGAGAGAGCATACAATTGTCATGCTGACTGCAGGAAGGTCCACCAGAGCTGTTGCAAAATAATTTAATGTTAATTTCTCTACCATAAGCCACCTCCAACGTCGTTGTCGAGAATTTGGCGGTACATCCAACCTTCTTCACAACCGCAGAACAGATCAGCCCAGAACCACGTCAGCCCAGGACCTCCACATCTGGCTTCTTCACGTACGAGATTGTCTGAGACCAGCCACCCGGACAGTTGATGAAATTGAGGAGTATTTCTGTCTTTAATTGAGCCATTTTGTGGGGAAAAACTCATTCTGTTTGACTGGGCCTGGCTCCCCAGTGGGTGGGCCTTGCTCCCAAGTGAGTTGGCCTATGCCCTCCCAGACCAACCCATGGCTGTGCACCTGCCCAGTCATGTGAAATCCATAGATCAGGGCCTAATTAATTAATTTAAATTGACTGATTTCCTTATATGACCTGTAACCCAGTAAAATCATTGAAATTGTTGCATGTTGCGTTTATATTTATGTTCAGTATAAATGTGTCACGGATTTACATACAGAATAATACGAACTGCTCTGAGATCACGTTGGACCATCACAGCGACAGACACACACAAACACGAACCACCATGCACACCATGCAAATGCACAAACTACTTCTGAGCAATTAACCAAAATGTGGGTTATTTTTTGTTTTTTAGCATGAGCTTGTAAGTAACAAAAATATTTCCCAGGACATAGACATGTCTGATATTTGCTGAAAGCTCAAATTCTTGTTAATCTAACTCCACTGTCAAATTTACATGATCTATTACAGTGAAAGAATACCATGCTATTGTTTGAGGAGAGTGCACAGTTATTGGCACGAGTTATTGGCCGGAATTGGTCCCTCTTCTTGTTCGAGCGGCGTTCGGCGGTCGATGTCACCGGCCTTCAAGCCATCACCGATCCACTTTTCATTTTCCATTTGTTTTGTCTTTGTTTTTTACACACCTGGTTTCAATTCTCTCATTACATGTTCATTATTTAACCCTCTGGTTTCCCCCATGTTTGTGTGCATTTTTGTTGTATCTGACGGCTGGTATATTGTTGCCCGGTTTTGTTATTTACACCCGTTTATTTCGTGGTTCCGGTATTTTTACAGCACCTTAGTATTGTGTTTATACTGGTGTTTTCTTGAATTAAATACCTTGTCCACGCATCTCAGCTCTCCTGCGCCTGACTCCTTTCACCATTTACCCACAGCCTTGTCCGTGATGAATTTGAAAATGTATTTGGGCAGGCTTGATACATTTTGAACAGAAATGAAATGGTTCATTGAATCAGTCTAAAATTTAGAACACACACTGCTGCCATCTAGCGGCCAAAATCTAAATTGTGCCTAACCTGGAATAATACATTGTGACCTTTCTCTTGCATTTCAAAGATTCTTTGTATTATCTTTTATCAGATCTAATGTGTTACATTCTCCTGCATTAATTTCACATTTCCACAAACTTCAAAGTGTTTCCTTTCAAATGGTTTCAAGAACATATCCTTGCTTCAGGTCCTGAGCTACATGCAGGTAGATTTGGGTATGTCATTTTGGCGAAATTGGAATTAAAGGTCCGATCCTTCAGAGGCTATTCACATTAGTCTACGTTAGCTCAAACATCCCGTAGGGGGGATACCATTCAAATAATTGATCAACGTTGGTTCAATTATTTGATTTTTTATTTCTTCTTCTGTGACCTCAATGTGCAGTGTCTGTAGAGATACATCAAATCAAGCTTGGACTGTGTTATGTGGTAGGGAGTTGTAGTTTCCAACAGGCCAATATTCTACATAGTTTAGTGCCAAAAATGTGGTAATTAACTACAATGGCCAAAACCATTGCACAACCACTGACTGCCTGTGTACACTAGGGAGCAGAGAAGAGAGAACGTGCATTGGCTAGGGATAGAAACCAGTTGCTTCAAGAGCCTGAAAATACATGATCTAAATGATTTATAATTGGTATTCAGCAGTCATAAAAGTATTCCTTATTTACTTTGAAGAACTACTAAAATAGTGATTTTGTCTGACAGCATAGGCAGCAGCTCTATAGACATGAGATGCTGAATTGGAACTAAATAATAAAGTAATGAAAAAAAACATATTTTATTCAAGTAATGTGAATAAATAACGGTTAGTAAGTGATAAACAATAATGGACAGTCACTATCATCATGGCATTATTATTAATTGTTTTATTCTGTGTTACAGCATTTAAACGTGAAAATGTGATACTTTTTTAATATTCGAACCGAAACCAAACCAATCTAAAAAATATCTAATTTGCACGCACACATAAATCCCCCTCATGAGAGTGATTGACACTCCACTGATGGCTTTCATGCACTGAGCCACTGTCACCACTAGGTGACAGTTGCTTTTTTGGTCATTATCAGCCCTTCAATGTTGATCTTTTTCTCTTTTCTCTTTTCTCGTGTTTTAAACACCAAGAAAACCAAAGTTATGTTAGTCTGTTCCACTAGGGAAAGGCCAAAACAGTATGGGAGGAGTACCAAACTATTGGGAGTGCAGCTAGACAACTGCTTATTGTGGTCACCTACATTTTTTTAACCTTTATTTAACTAGACAAGTCAGTTAAGAACAATTCTTATTTTCAATGATTGCCTAGGAACAGTGCCTGTTCAAGAGCAGAATGAGAGATTTGTACCTTGACAGCTTGGGGGTTTGAACTTGCAACCTTCCGGTTACTAGTCCAATGCTCTAACCACTAGGCTAGCCTGCCACCCTAATCTGTGATTTAAAAAAAAATTAAAACAGCATTTGTAATCAGAAGGATAGCTAAATATTTATCTCGAAAAAATCTTAAGCAAATAACACAAGCATTAATTGAGAGTCAGGTGAACTACTACTGTTATGTGGTCTGGGGAAATGCATCATCTAGTGAAGTTAGGAGGCTGCAGAATGCACAGAACAAAGCAGCAAGGATTGTTTTAAGGTGGAGATATGGGTCTTCTGTTGCAGTCATGCGCAATGTTCTTGGCTGGTCATCAATCGACAAGATAATTGAAAAAAACATGCTTATTTTATTTCATAATATACATCATTTAAAACAGCCAAGTTCTATTCACAACTGTATTCAGTTGGTAAGAGACAGACATTCCGTAAATACTAGTAGATTGTCCAGGCAAAAGAACATTTCGATTTAGAGCAATAAAGAAATTGAATAAATTAACTGAGCAAACCAGAAACCTTTCAATATATAAATGTAAACATTATTTTAAAACTATTTAAATATAATACATAGAAATGTTGTGGGACTATAGTAGATGAAGAATCAATCTTTTTTAGATTGAGTATTTATTGGGTCATTATGTTAGTATGTTTGTAATAGTGTGTTATATGTGAAGATGTGTTCGTATTATAAATTGTATTTTAATGTTTAAGGACTCTTGGAAGATTAGTCCAAATGGGGACTAATAGAGATCCAAATCAAATCTCTCTCTCTCTCTCTCTCTCTCCTCTTTCTCTTTCCTTTTCTTTCTCATCTTCCCCACAGGGTACCATTCAGGATGTCAAATACATTTTTGCTCCAAACAGCTACATCACACAATGTCCCAACCTCAATCGCAAAGAGATCCAAATCAAATCAAATCTCTCTCTCTCTCTCCCCTCTTTCTCTTTCCTTTTCTTTCTCATCTTCCCCACAGGGTACCATTCAGGACGTCAAATTCATTTTTGCTCCAAACGGCTACATCACACAATGTCCCAACCTCAATCGCAGTAAGTAGAGTAACTGTTATTACCTGTATTTATAAAGTAAGAGTGCTACTCTAGGATCAGTTTAGCCTTTTAGATAGTAATGACATACAATCGCAATTGGCATACAATATTGCATTGACAGGGGAGACCTGATCTTAGATCAGCACTCTTACTCTGATGTACTTTATGATTAAAGGCTAGGTATGATTAACTTGTTGTTGAGGACATAGGACTGGTTATTCCAACATGTTCCTTGGTCCTTGTTCCCGTACTCTTCTACCTCTTCATTTTGTATGAAAAGTGAAGAGGTACTGAGAGACAGTGGATATGGCATCCTGAAATGTCTCAATACTCCTGTTACTCTTACTAATCCCTCATCACTGAATAAGCCAGTCGAACTCCATCTCTGTTCTCGCTCTCCCTCTTTCTCTCACTCATTCCCTCTTTCTGTCTCTTTCTTTCTTTCTTTCTTTCATTCACACGCACATGCATACACACGCACACCCACGCACTCACACACACACACACTTTTTCCCTTATCTCTGTCATCATAACCTCTTTCTTTCTTTCTTTCTTTCTTTCTTTCTTTCTTTCTTTCTTTCTTTCTTTCTTTCTTTCTTTCTTTCTTTCTTTCTTCCTCTTCTCTCTCTTCTTCTCTCTCTCTCTCTCTCTCTCTCTCTCTCTCTCTCTCTCTCTCTCTCTCTCTCTCTCTCTCTCTCTCTCTCTCTCTCTCTCTCTCTCTCTCTCTCTCTCTCTCTCCCTCCTGTTTATTGCCAAACAAATGCAGATGCAGGGCTTGTGTTGTGCATTTGTGGCGATGCTACTGTCTCTGTTGCTGATCAATAAAGCATGTAATCATATTCTGTCACTACACTCATCGATACTCGTGTGAACCAGCACTCGCGCCGCAGCCAAGAAGCCAATACAGCACTATTAGCTGCAGGACAACAAGCGTTTTAATATTAATATAGAAGTATATTTTTCTTCCTTCAAACATGCATACAACATTGTGTAAAGTGTAATTACCTACAATCCTCTAAAAACAGAGCCATGTGGCAAGATAGGAAGTGCAAGGAGATTAAAACCAGACTTCCAATGAAGTTTTCTCTAGATTTGGTAATCGTCATAAAATATAATCATATTTTGAGCAACAATGTTTTGGTAAAATGTGTATAAATGTATTTCTTCTCTTTTTCTCTTATTTTGCCTCCTCTCTACCTCCTTCCTTTTCTCTTGTCCTTTACTTTTTTATCCCCTCCCCTACTCCTGTCTTTCTTTGTCCCTCCTTTTCTCCTGTTGAGGCTGTCCAACATGCAGTGATTTCCTGAGCCTGGTGCAAGGCATCATGGACCTTCAGGAGCTGCTGGCCAAGATGACCCTAAAGGTGAGAGTCACCAGTCACTCTCAGAAAAATAGCATTTTGACCTCAAACAAGCGACCTTATAAGTGATGCGGTGTGATGCTTTATGTCCCAACATTGTACCTGAGAGACCTTAGTCAGAGGACATGAACATGCACACGTATCAAAGCCCTCTCTTCCTCCTCCAGAGGTCATACAATAGACACAGACACACACACACACAGGGTAAGTATGATCGGAGGTCACAGTGGTGTCATTAAATGGCAGCCATCTCGGCCCTGCGGGACACTAACAGGTGCTGAACATTATGTTCCTCTCAGCACGACCCCCAACCGTGTGTGTGTGTGTGTGTGTGTGTGTGTGTGTGTGTGTGTGTGTGTGTGTGTGTGTGTGTGTGTGTGTGTGTGTGTGTGTGTGTGTGTGTGTGTGTGTGTGTGTGTGTGTGTGTGTGTGTGAAGCAAGCACAGCCCACCAGCCAGCCCTGGGCTTGGTGTCATCCCACTGTAAATAACCATCTCCTTCATTTTAATGGACTCGAAGCTCTCACTTGGTCAAAATCCCAATTGGCACCCTGTTCCCTATTTTGACTAGGGCCCATATGGTTCTGGTCAAAAGTAGTGCACTATATGGGGAATAGGTTTGCATTTGGGGTACAGCCTGTCTGACTCCTCTGCTTATACAGCAACGCAGCCGGTAGAAATGGCACTTTCCTCCCCGTGTGTCTGTAAACTAGGGAGGGAGGGATAGAGGGGTGGAAGGGAAGAGGGTGATGAAGGTGGCGGATGAATAATTGCTAACCTCTTGGTTCCCGGCTGGCTGTATAATATAAAGTGTCATGGAGAGTGAGCTGAGAATAGAAGTTCCATGCATGAATTAGCAGTGTGTGTGTGTGTGTGTGTGTGTGTGTGTGTGTGTGTGTGTGTGTGTGTGTGTGTGTGTGTGTGTGTGTGTGTGTGTGTGTGTGTGTGTGTGTGTGTGTGTGTGTGTGTGTGTGTGAAATAGAAGAGGTTGCAGAAATGGATGACCATGTGTCACACACACTTTATGACAATCTTGTAGCATGTCATATCTTGCATAGAGTATACTGCAAGTGCAGTCTATGTTCTTATGTCTTCAATATACACTGCCCAAAAAAAAAGGGAACACTTAAACAACACAATGTAACTCCAAGTCAATCACACTTCTGTGAAATCAAACTGTCCACTTAGGAAGCAACACTGACTGACAATAAATTTCACATGCTGTTTTGCAGATGGAATAGACAACAGGTGAAAATTATAGGCAATTAGCAAGACACCCCCGATAAAGGAGTGGTTCTGCAGGTGGGGACCACAGACCACTTCTCAGTTCCTATGCTTCCTGGCTGATGTTTTGGTCACTTTTGAATGCTGGCGGTGCTTTCACTCTAGTGGTAGCATGAGACGGAGTCTACAACCCACACAAGTGGCTCAGGTAGTGCAGCTCATCTAGGATGGCACATCAATGCGAGCTGTGGCAAGAAGGTTTGCTGTGTCTGTCAGCGTAGTGTCCAGAGCACGGAGGCGCTACCAGGAGACAGGCCAGTACATCAGGAGACGTGGAGGAGGCCGTAGGAGGGCAACAACCCAGCAGCAGGACTGCTACCTCCGCCTTTGTGCAAGGAGGAGCAGGAGGAGCACTGCCAGAGCCCTGCAAAATGACCTCCACAAATGTGCATGTGTCTGCTCAAACGGTCAGAAACAGACTCCATGAGGGTGGTATGAGGGCCCGACGTCCACAGGTGGGGGTTGTGCTTACAGCCCAACACCGTGCAGGACGTTTGGCATTTGCCAGAGAACACCAAGATTGGCAAATTCTCCACTGGCGCCCTGTGCTCTTCACAGATGAAAGCAGGTTCACACTGTGCACATGTGACAGACGTGACAGAGTCTGGAGACGCCGTGGAAAACGTTCTGCTGCCTGCAACATCCTCCAGCATGACCGGTTTGGCGGTGGGTCAGTCATGGTGTGGGGTGGCATTTCTTTGGGGGGCCGCACAGCCCTCCATGTGCTCGCCAGAGGTAGCCTGACTGCCATTAGGTACCGAGATGAGATCCTCAGACCCCTTATGAGACCATATGCTGGTGCAGTTGGCCCTGGGTTCCTCCTAATGCAAGACAATGCTAGACCTCATGTGGCTGGAGTGTGTCAGCAGTTCCTGCAAGAGGAAGGCATTGATGCTATGGACTGGCCCGCCCGTTCCCCAGACCTGAATCCAATTGAGCACATCTGGGACATCATGTCTCGCTCCATCCACCAACGCCACGTTGCACCACAGACAGTCCAGGAGTTGGCGGATGCTTTAGTCCAGGTCTGGGAGGAGATCCCTCAGGAGACGATCCACCACCTCGTCAGGAGCATGCCCAGGCGTTGTAGGGACGTCATACAGGCACGTGGAGGCCACACACACTACTGAGCCTCATTTTGACTTCTTTTAAGGACATTACATCAAAGTTGGATCAGCCTGTAGTGTGGTTTTCCACTTTAATTTTGAGTGTTACTCCAAATCCAGACCTCCATGGGTTGATAAATTTGATTTCCATTGATCATTTTTGTGTGATTTTATTGTCAGCACATTCAACCATGTAAAGAAAAAAAGTATTTAATGATAATATTTCATTCATTCAGATCTAGGATGTGTTATTTTAGTGTTCCCTTTATTCTTTTGAGCATTGTATTTTCCCGGAGTACGAACGCATGCATATATGCTACTCACGCAGGCACTCACGCACGCACACACACACACACACACACACAGATGATTGGTATATCCCATCGTACACCTATGATGCTGGTGCTATGGTGCTGGGGAAGCCAGCCTGTAGTGGTCCCGTATTTTAAGGTAGTTCCTCACCCTGGAGTCCCCTCAGTCTATAGAGGAACAATCTAACATCAAGTTGTAAAAGTTGTAAAATACTGAACTTGGCCTTTAAGCATCACCATATTATTTTGAAATTGTGTTTCAAATATTGCATTTTTGGACAGCTCCTGTCTCCAATGCTCACGGCTCAAATCCCTGTTCCGTCAGAACATGGAACACCTTTCAATCAACGGGTTGATCAGAGCTCATGCCTTAATGACCTCATCCTCAGTGGATTAGTGTGGCCTGGAGCCTGGTGCATGAGATGTGTAAGGGCCCACTAATGAGGATGGGCCCATCGTCTTACTCTATAGATGTTACGAGGTAGTAAAAGGGGCGTAAACCATTCTCACCACTGAGTGTGTTGTTAACGAAACAGAGGAGAGACACAGAGGCCCGGCTGGTTTAGCTAGCCTAGCTAGCCTGGAGCCTCAAGAAACATTTAACACTGCTGTGATTGTGTTGCTTTTCCGGGACAATGTCGACCGCCCGGATTTTCAATGTAGCAACTGTTTGCTTGCAGAGGACTACAGGAGCGAAGTGGCAAACAAGTAGTGAACCTACATAAGTTACTGGAGAATCCACACCCGCCTACTATTTCTTTCTCTTCTACCCAAGTAGCCGGATGCCACTCTGGCTTGGTCGAAGTGTTGCCGGCGTGTCGGCTCTCCACAATCGTCTGGACGGTACCCTGCAGGGATCCCTCCGTGAAGGGGTCTCCCCCTTCCCTGAAGAATGGAGCTAGTAGGATGCTTCTGGATGACTTGGGGTATGTTCCTGTTGTTAAGTCCAGACCAGACACAGACCAGAAACAGCTTTGCGGGCCTGGATCCAGAGGTACCTGCGCCTTAGTCCTCTGTTCTGTCTCCCTCTCCGGTGGCTTCTACCTCGTGTTCAGATCCTCAGAGCTCCCACCCTCATCTGACCGTGAGGCTGTCTGAGGCTCCTGCCCATTCATCATCCATGATGGATACTACAGACGGCTCGAGTCAAATCAAATCAAATCAAATGTATTTATATAGCCCTTCGTACATCAGCTGATATCTCAAAGTGCTGTACAGAAACCCAGCCTAAAACCCCAAACAGCAAGCAATGCAGGTGTAGAAGCACAGTGGCTAGGAAAAACTCCCTAGAAAGGCCAAAACCTCGGAAGAAACCTAGAGAGGAACCAGGCTATGTGGGGTGGCCAGTCCTCTTCTGGCTGTGCCGGGTGGAGATTATAACAGAACATGGCCAAGATGTTCAAATGTTCATAAATTATCAGCATGGTCGAATAATAATAAGGCAGAACAGTTGAAACTGGAGCAGCAGCATGGTCAGGTGGACTGGGGACAGCAAGGAGTCATCATGTCAGGTAGTCCTGGGGCATGGTCCTAGGGCTCAGGTCCTCCGAGAGAGAGAGAGAAAGAAAGAGATAATTAGAAAGAGCATATGTGGGGTGGCCAGTCCTCTTCTGGCTGTGCCGGGTGGAGATTATAACAGAACATGGCCAAGATGTTCAAATGTTCATAAATGACCAGCATGGTCGAATAATAATAAGGCAGAACAGTTGAAACTGGAGCAGCAGCACGGCCAGCTGGACTGGAGACAGCAAGGAGTCATCATGTCAGGTAGTCCTGGGGCATAGTCCTTGGGCTCAGGTCCTCCGAGAGAGAGAAAGAAAGAAAGAGAGAAGGAGAGAATTAGAGAACGCACACTTAGATTCACACAGGACACCGAATAGGACAGGAGAAGTACTCCAGATATAAAAAACTGACCCTAGCCCCCCAACACAAACTACTGCAGCATAAATACTGGAGGCTGAGACAGAAGGGGTCAGGAGACACTGTGGCCCCATCTGAGGACACCCCCGGACAGGGCCAAACAGGAAGGATATCCATCGGGCCCACCTCCCTTAAGTCCTCAAGGGGTTTGCAAAAACACTTGAGGTGAAAGAATGGCCAGATCTCACCCTGTGCTATCCGAATACAGGACATTACTTGGCTGCTTCTGACCGTTCTATGACAGATGCCATGAACTGACGCTGCCGTAGTCCGTGTAGGGTCATACGACATTAGGAGGGCTAGCTTGGAACTTCTGAAAATTGATTTTAAAGAACTGATTCTAGCACTGAAAGATTTCCAAAATCGGCCAATTATTTCAGGTCCGGTACCGTTGTTGGGATGTGGATGTGAAAGATTCAGCAAGCTATTGGCATTATACACCTGTCTAAAAGATTACTGTAGCTCTGTTGGAATCACTTTCACAGAGTCCATCGAAATCATCTTGGTTCCAGGACTCTATCCACGCATTTCAAGACTGCATTGAGACAATGACATCAAGACCAGTTCAATTAATCCCTACCATTGTATCACTGAGTTGTCATAATGCTGCAGCAAATGTACATTATTTCAGGGGTGTTGGCAGACACAATGTAAGTAACCTCATTTTTGTCCCCTTAACTGCCCTGAATGCCTCTGTTGATCCTAGAGCTATTGTATGCTATAATCATATGCCTATGAACCAGAGCTATACTGTTAGCACTGAAGAGGTGTGTATTAGTAGGAAGTCCATTGTGTGCAGCTCACCCTGCACAATCAGTTCAAACAAATTAGCATGTCTACTTCTGATAAGCTTCCGAGTAAAGTATTAAAAACAATCATCCCAGAAAAGTGCCATAAATAGCCCACATTATTAACATATGCAGCCTAAGAAACAAGGTTCATGTAATCAATAATGTGCTAGTAACAGATGACATTCATATGTTTTTTTTTACATTGGATAAAAGCAGAGACTCAGAGCTAGTATATCATTCACTGCAGTTGAGGAACAAATGGGAAAGTAATTCTGCTTTGAAATGTCATAAACTTGTTACCCAACTTTTTAGAAAATGGCCCTTGAATGTGTTGGTACACCTCCTGGAGAGCTCTTCTTTGTCTACACCCATTCATCATCGTTCACGACCTTAGCCCCACCAATATATTAAAGGATTCACATGTGTGGCCATGTGCTAAGCCGTAACTACGCTAGTGTACAACCAAAGATTTCAAGACAAAAGGCTGGTTTACACTACTTCTATCAACATCATACAGTTGTCTTAGTGACATCATGAGGATTCTATTGTCTTCCGACGTACAACTTGTCATTGTGAAAAAGTAGAAACACAAAAACGACAGGCTGCATGACATCAGCGGCCTACGGGTCCAAAATAGCATAACTGGTGCATTTTAACGCCAATAAACCCATCCGTTTAAAAATGAATTTAGTATATGTGACTGAACGGCTCAAATCAGTCTTATGTAGCAAAATTTGAAATTGTGTTTTTAAACTGGAAAAAAAATAGAGACTCAGAGCTAAAAAAAAAATGGTATATCATCCACTGCATTTTTTGAGAAAAACAGGGTGAAAGTTTTATTATGGTACAACACTATCATCAAATGTTAGATTATATTTTTATGGTGTAAACCTCAAAAGGCCTCTCTATATCTTCCCTCTCTGTGGCAGCTGACAGGGTGTCTTCATCATCCTCCTGTTATGAAAATGAACAATTGTGTTGTTCTACTCTAATCCATTACAAAAAATCAGTGGAGTATTAAGAGTACTTACAACTGCATGGAGGTCTATTATGGCAGTAGGCTCCACCAGATAGATTACACCATCAGTAACTGGTAGAAGATGAAGATTAGACAGTTAAATTATAATTTTGCCAAGAAAAGTACATCACCAATTTGAATTTTGTGTTTACAACGGTGTGCAGGCCACATCACAATTTTTCAAATATACAGTGGCTTGCAAAAGTATTCATCCCCCTTGGCATTTTTACTATTTTCCTATTTTGTTGCCTTTACAACCTGGATGCTTTGATGCTGCCACCACCATGCTCCACTGTGGGGATGGTATTCTCGGGGTGATGAGAGGTGTTTTTGCGCCAGACATAGCGTTTTCCTTGATGGCCTAAAAACTCAATTTTGGTCATCTGACCAGAGTACCTTCTTCCATATGTTTTGGGAGTCTCCCACATGCCGTTTGGCGAACACCAAATGTGTATGCTTATTTTTTTCTTTAAGCAATGTCTTTTTCTCTGGACACTTCCGCAAAGCCCAGTTCTGTGGAGTATACGGCTTAAAGTGATCATGTGACACTTAGATTGCACACAGGTGGACTATATTTAACTAATTATGTGACTTTTGAAGGTAATTGGTTGCACCAGATCTCATTTAGGAGCTTCATAGCAAAGGGGGTGAATACATATGCACGCACCAGTTTTCAGTGTATTAGTTATTTTTTTCGTTTTCACTTCACCAATTTGGAATATTTTGTGTATGTGAAATCCAAATAAAAAATCAATTTAAATTACAGGTTGTAATGCAACAAAATAGGAAAACCACCAAGTGGGATGAATACTTTTGCAAGGTACTGTATAACTCAGAGTCACCTTAAAATAGATTATTATGTCTAAAGGACAACTAGGAACCTGAAAAAGTAATAGCAGTCAATTACAAATAATTGTACCACTTCAAGGAGATTAGTGTACCAAGTTGTGTTAATATGGATGGGTGTGCGTTACTGAGTTAAGACTGGCAAAATGATGAATGTACATATATCATTAATTTGAATAACTAACCTCTCTAGGGTAGGTGAGATGCTAACGTCCCACCAGGCCAACATCCGGTGAAACTGCAGAGCGTTAAACATTCTAAATACACAATTTGTTATAGCATCTTACATATTTTAAAAGATGAACGTCTTATTAATCCAGCCGCTGTGTCAGATTTCAAAAGGGTTTTGCTGCGAAAGCAAACCATGCGATTTTCTGAGGACAGCTCCCCGCACACACAAGTATTATTAGCATTTTCCAACCAAGCATTAAAGTCAGAAATAACAATAAAATAAATTGCTTACATTTGAAGATCCTTCCTCTGGTGGCAATGCCAAGTGTCCTAACTACACAGTGAATGTTTGTTTTGTTTGATAACATCCATTTTTATAGCCTAACACGAAACATTTGTAAAATGCTTGCGTCGTGATTTCCATCTCATTCAACTTTGGACAAAGCATTCGTGGTAATTACACACACTCAACAAACATTTATCCAGTCATGGTTGGTTTCATTGCAATCCTCTGGTTGTTACTAACACAACCATACTTGATGGTTCTTTTCCCGGGACGTATTGACCGAAACAAACCGATTTGAAGACACCAATCAATGACATCATTGAGCACCAATGGTAGGACCGGTCTATCGTTGATTGACTGTATTTTGGCCCAATGACCACTGATCATCTTGAAATCTAGCTTGGAAGATAGCCAATGAGCGGAGGTAAACGGCAATATGTAATGGTTATACGTTCGAAGACCAGCCTTTGTCTTAAACTCTGGCGTAAAAGAGGTTAATTCGCCATTGCAAATCCTACTTGACGGAGCCACGAGTGTTACGCATAGCAGTACATAGTCCATAGCATTTTCAGCAAGTTTATATATTTAAATTATGGCAAATACATCAGTAAAAGCTAAAACAAAGTTTAAGTATATAGATTTAACCCAAATTATAAAGGAAATTGATAGAGAAAGAGATACTGAGTTGCTTCAGTACCTTCTGTCCCCTCTACCTCTGTCCCTTCTGCTCCAACCAGTGGTGTTCACCTGCCCAGATTCGTCTCTGTAGGCATGAATGTGCCTAATGGCAACAAGAGCACAGTCGGGAGAAGTCGTTGTGCCCTTTGTCACAGGAAATGCCCTGCACCACCTGTTCAGTAAGCCACTGCTTTACAGCAGAAAGAGACTGCTATGGGCCATGGCACCAGCAGCACAATACAGTGTAGAGTACTGAGGGTCTTCACAATATTGTAAATAGAAAATGTTTAAATAGTTACCCTTGTTATTAGTTTATCTTTAATTATTATTATTATATATTTGGGGGGGAGGGGTGTTAGAATAGCATTTATGTATTTTGTATATAGTTATTTCCTTCAAAATGTATCACTGTACCAATTCGGCCACTTGGGTACATTTGTGTGGGACACCTGGGTGACTTCATGCTCAATGTCATGTAGCTCGCTCATTTTTGAAGTTATCTGTCTAAAACTGTGCTCAGCTATTGATGCCATCTTATGTTCTTCATTCAAATCCTCCCCAGCATCCTATCTGTATGCTTGGCTGTTCTTGTTCATTTGAACGATGCAGCAACAATAAAAAACAGAAAACGTATGTTCATTTCCTTTTATTTTCTTCTACCAGATCTATTGTGTTATATTCTCCTACATTCAATTATAATAATAATAAATGCCATTTAGCTGACGCTTTTATCCAAAGCGACTTACAGTCATGTGTGCATACATTCTACGTATGGGTGGTCCCGGGAATCGAACCCACTACCCTGGCATTACAAGCGCCATGCTCTACCAACTGAGCCACAGAAGGACCACACACATTTCCACGGACCAATTCACATTTCCACGGAATTCAGAGTGTTTCCTTTCAAATTGTACCTAGAAAATGCATATTCTTGCTTCTGAGCCTGAGCTACAGGCAGTTAGGTTAGGGTATGTTTTTAGGCGGAAATTGAGAAGAAGGGGGGTACCCCAAAGAAGTTAAGCACTTTGTGTGTATGTTTGTGTTTGTGTATGTGTGTGTGTGAGGTATATGCTGAGGGTACACCCTAAAAAATACTGGCACTGGGTAAATATATGACAGAACACACAGTGGGGTATTTTGACCTAGCCAGTTTGTGTGAATTGGGTTGTTTGGATTACCCAAACATGGGTTAATTTAACTGTCAGTTGTATTTTTATTAACTTTCATGATGGTTTCATGCAGCAGAAGGTATTCCATAGGATATTTTCAGGAGGCACGACCTATTAGGGAAGTGGCTATCAGATAGTTATTTTTGGCCACCCGGAGAGGAAATGTTTCCGTTTTAAGTTTGTACACTGAAAATGTATAGTTCAATATTTTTGCAAATTATTCCTTTAAAATTTAAAATTAGTAACATTACTATTTATATAATGTAACGAAATGGTAGCATTTAGGATATGCAAAGTCTCTTAAAGAACTCATACACATGTGTAAGTCTTGTTAAAGCTAGAAAAGTGTCAATATTGAAACTTGGCATGAACTAATAATACAACAGAACAGATGAACTGGAATGACATTTACTCTCACGGGTGGCCAAAAATAGCAATCTGAAAGACACACCCCTACTAAGCCCCACCCACCCCTTCAATCTTGTGATCTGACCCACTGGGTCATATCTCAATAACCCAGCATGAACAACCCAACCTTGCACTTTTAAAAGAAAACAACCCAGCTGAGTGACCCAATGTCTGCAACCCAGAAGTTGGGTATTCCAAACATCCCAGAATTTCGAAGATTAAAGTTAGTGTATATTAAAGGTAGGGTGACCAGAAAATAATAATGGTTTTAATTCTGAAACACTGGGGGCAAACACACCAATGTCCATTTCTATGTGTAGTCGGTAGCTTTTGCATTTTTTGTCCTCTTGCTGGTTGAATTGGATTATAGTGCTGTGATATTTAAATGGATGATGATCTATATTTATCTGTGTGTGTGTGTGTGTGTGTGTGTGTGTGTGTGTGTGTGTGTGTGTGTGTGTGTGTGTGTGTGTGTGTGTGTGTGTGTGTGTGTGTGTGTGTGTGTGTGTGTGTGTGTGTGTGTGTGTGTATGCATTTGTGCGTGTCCAGCTGAACTACGCAGAGTCCAGGCTGACCCAGCTGGAGTCCTGCCGCTGTGAGAGGA
Organism: Oncorhynchus keta; assembly: GCF_023373465.1. NCBI lineage: Eukaryota > Metazoa > Chordata > Actinopteri > Salmoniformes > Salmonidae > Oncorhynchus > Oncorhynchus keta. Next base: position 54,834,889 of record NC_068434.1, read on the forward strand.
CGTGCAGTGCCAATGGTGTGGTCTACAGAGACAAGGAGCGATGGGTGGAGCCAGAGAACTGCAGGAACTGCGGCTGCATGGTGGGCATACCACCAGTCACACAAATACAATAACGTTGTATCTTTCTCCTCACAATTGTCGATAACTTCACCTCACACTAGTCAATTTGCATATTTTTGGAATATTCAAGTCAGTTCACTTTACAAAATAAAAAAACATTTAAACATGTACAATGTTTTAATTCACAAAATAAAAGATATACAAATAATGATAATGATGGGCAATAAATAATATGAATAATTAGTATAATTACTATAAAAGGGCAATGGGTTCTATAACTGCTTCAAATATTTTAAGCCAGATCTTTATTGGGATGTCAAATGTTGTTCCTTTTGACGCCAAAGAAGGCTCAAATTGGATGTTCCTTTTGATAGTGTAGAAGGCCCTTCTTGCCTCTCAGATCATTCACAGCTTTGTGGAAGTTACCTGTGGTGCAGATGTTTAGTCCTGAGGTATGTATCGTTTTTGTGTGCAATAGCGCAATATTGTTTTGGTGGAATGTGGATTTTTTGGAACACCATTATTTTTGTCTTACTGAGATTAACTGTCTGAGCCCAGGTCTGACAGAATCTGTGCAGAAAATGTAGGTAATGCTGTCTCATCCCCGGCCCTGAGGAAAGAAATCTGTGTTTTTTCTTTACAAATTGTAACTGCACACTTGTTGTTTGTGTACATGGATTTTATAATGTTGTATATTTCCCCCCCAACACCACTTTCCATAAATGTATATAGCAGACCCTCATGCCAAATTCAGTCTAAAGCGTTTTTGAAATGGTTTGTTTGTTTGTCAATAAGGGCGTGCAGGGTGAATATGTGGTCTGACATTTGTTCAGAAAATTATGCTGTTAATTATAATGCAGATGATTTTCCCAAGGTTGCTGTTGATGCATATCCCATGGTAGTTTTTGTGTTCGAATTTGTCTCCACTTTTGTGGATAGGAGTGATCAGACCTTGGTTCCAAATATTGGTGAAGAGTTGAGGATAATGCTAAAGAGTTTAAGTATAGTCAATTGGAATTTGTGTTCTGTATATGTGACCGACCGGCTCAAATCGGTCTTAATTAATTAATTTATGGTCCTATATTGATGGAACGGTCCACAGCCCTATACCCTACACACCCACCTGAATGACCCAGATACTAAGGAGAAGTCCTTATCTGTTTTATGGGCCTCCTGTAAACGGCCTGTATGCAGACAAAATGTGGTCAGAGACCTTCTAGAGCAGCACCGCCCCCTCAAGATTCTGAGCCTGCTTGGCAGGGTTGGTCCTGCAAAGCCAATGTACCCTGATGGGAGAACATAATATACAAGGAAATTCTCAATGCTGCTAATGAGAACGTTGACGACCTTGTACCTATAGATAGATGACCTGGAGCCAGTGGGTTTGGCGACAGATATGTAGTGAGGGCCAGCCAACGAGAGCATACAGGTCACAGTGGTGGGTAGTATATGGGGCTTTGGTGACAAAACGGATGGCACTGTGATAGACTACATCCCATTTGCTGAGTAGAGTGTTGGGAGCAATTTTTCAAAATGACATCGTCGAAGTTAAGGATTGGTAGGATAGTCAGTTTTACGAGGGTATCTTGTAAAACTGGCAGCATAAGTGAAGGAGGCTTTGTTGCAAAATATGAAGCCGATTCTAGATTTAATTTTGGATTGGAGATGCTTAATCTGAGTCTGGAAGGAGAGTTTACACTCTAACCAGACAACAAGGTATTTGTAGTTGTCCACATATTCTAGGTCAGAACCATCCAGAGTAGTGATGCTAGTCGGGCGGGAGGGTGCGGTCAACAATCGGTTGAAGAGCATGCACTTAGTTTTAGAAACATTTAAAGAGCAGTTGGAGGCCACGGAAGGAGTGTTGTATGGCACTGAAGCTTGTTTGGAGGTTTGTTAGCACAGTGTCCAAAGTTGGGCTAGATGTATACAGAATGGTGTTGCCTATGTAGAGGTGGATCAGAGAATCACCAGCAGCAAGCGCGGCATCATTGATATATACAGAGAAAAGAGTTGGCCCGAGAATTAAACCCTGTGGTACCCCCATGGAGGCTGCCAGAGGTCCGGACAACAGGCCCTCCGTTTTGACACACTGAACTCTATCTGAGAAGTAGCTGGTGAACCAGGTGAGGCAGTCTTGAGTCTCCCGATAAGAATGCGGTGATTGACAGAGTCGAAAGCTTTGGCCAGGTCGATGAAGACGTCTGCACAGTACTGTCTCTTGTCGATGGCGGTTATGATATTGTTTAGGACCTTGAGCGTGGCTGAGGTGCTCCCATGACCAGCTCAGAAACCAGATTGCATAGTGGAGTTATGGTGGGATTCAAAATGGTTGGTGATCTGTTTATTAATTTGGCTTTCCAAGATTTTAGAAAGGCAGGGCAGGATGGATATAGGTCTGTAACAGTTTAGGTCTAGAGTGTCTCCCCCTTTGAAGAGGGGGATGAACTTGGCAGCTTTCCAATCTTTGGGGCCCTCAGACAATACGAAAGAGAGGTTGAATAGGCTAATAATAGGGGTTGCAACAATTTTGGCAGATAATTTTAGGAAGAGAGGTTCCAGATTGTCTAGCCCAGCTGATCCGCTGTCTGGATTTGGTTGAAGGAGAAACGGGGGGAATGCTAGCCGTAGAAAAATGCTTATTGAAATGTTTGATTATTGTATATTTATCGGTGGCGACAGTGTTTCCTATCCTCAGTGCAGTGGGCAGCTGGAAGGAAGTGCTCTTATTCTCCATGGACTCTACAGTGTCCCAAAACGTTTGGAATTAGTGCCTCAGGAAGCATATATCTGTTTGAAAAAGCTAGCTTTCGCTTTCCTAACTGACTGAATATATTGGTTTATGACTTCCCTGAAAATTTGCATATCGCGGGGGCTATTCGATGCTAATGCAGAACACCACAGGATGTTTTTGTGCTGGTCAATGGCGTTCAATTCTGTGGTGAACCAAGGGCTATATCTGTTCTTAGTTCTACATTTTTTATTTATTGGGCATGCATATTTAAGATGGAGAGGAAAGCACTTTTAAAGAGCAACCAGGCATCCTCTACTGATGGAAGGAAGTCAATATCCTTCCAGAATACCCGGGCCAGGTCAATTAGAAAGGCCTTTGACAGTGATGAGGGGTGGTCGTTTGACTGCGGACCCATTACACACACAGGCAATGAGGCTGTGTTCGCTGAGATCCTGGTTGAAGACAGCAGAGGTGTATTTAGAGGGCAAGTTGGTCAGGATGATATCTAAGAGGGTATCCATGGTTACAGATTTAGGTTGTACCTGGTAGGTTCCTTGATCATTTGTGTCAGTTTGACGGCCAGGATGCAGACATGGCTAGGACATGTTGGCGGGGTGTTCTAAAGCAGTGAATACAACAAACTTCGGGAGGAGGCTTCTAATTTTAACATGCATGAAACCAATGCTTTTACGGTTACAGATGTCAACAAATGACAGCGCCTGGGGAATGGGAGTGATTCTGGGGGCTGCAGGGCCTGGGATAACCTTTCATCACCAGAGGAACAGAGTAGGAGTTGGATAAGAGTACGGCTAAAGGCTAAAAGAACGGGTTGTCTAGTGCGTTTGGAATAGAGAATTAAAGGAGCAGATTTCTGGGTGCGGAAATATAGATTCAAGGCATAATGTCAGGTATGGTAGGATGTGAGTACAGTGGAGGTTAGCCTAGGCATTGAGTGACGACGAGAGAGGTTTTGTCTTAGAGGCACCATTTAAGCCAGGTGAGGTCACCGCATGTGTGGGGGGTGGAACAAAAGGGCTAGCGAGCTAAGGCATATTGAGCAGGGCTGGAGGATCTACACTGAAATAAGACAAAAATCACAAAACAGCAATAGGCATAATGACATGAGGGAGAGGCATGTGTAGCCGAGTGATCATAGGGTCCAGTGAGTAGCTAGGCGAGCTGAAGGCACGGCGATTCAGACAGCTAGCAGGCCTGGGTTAGCAGGCAAGCAGATGGGTCTCAGGGGGACGTTGCAACGGGAGAGCCTGTTGAAACCCCCTCGGACGGTTACGTCGGTAGACCAGTCATGATGGATCGGTGGGGCTCCGTGTCGGCAGCAAAGGGTCCAGGCCAAATGGCAAAAGAGGTATTGAAGCCCAATAACTGTCTGATGGATATGAATTTGTCAACTCTACAAGAAACACTAGACTCTGTTATTATGGTGGGGGATTTTAATATGGAAATCACACTACAAACAATCACTCTCACGCACTTAAGGAAGTCATGAATGTCATGGATATATTGGAATTAGTGGATATATGATTGCTTAAATACCCTGACCTTGTGAGATATACTTGGTCAGGCTTAATCAAGCTAGTCGTCTTGATTACTTTCTTATGTCATTCTCTTTGGTACCAAAAGTTTAAAAAGTGTTGATAGGGGACAGAATGCGGTCGGATCATCACATAATTGGCATATATATTACTCTTACAGAATTTCCCCATGGATGTTGGAAATGTAATCAAAGCCGAGTGGATGATAACTTGTTTATAACTAGGACAGAATAATGTATAACTTTATAACTTTTCAGACATAACATAGGTTCAGCAGATCCACTTATTGTTTGGGACACCTTTAAATTTGCCTTTAGAAGGCCATGCAATTCAGTACTCATCTATAAAACAAAAACAATTTAGTTCAAAAGAGTCCATATTAACAAAGTAAATTAAAGGACTAACAGTACAATTAGATAGCAATAAAAACTGTACCATAGAGGCACAGAATAAGTCAGAGGAAAAACAAAAATAAATGGAGGAACTTACTCAAGAAAGATCCAGTGTAATATTTTATAAAAAATAAAGTGAACTGGATGGAATATGATGAAAAATGCATAACATTATTTTTCAATCTTCAACATAGAAATGCTACAATTTTTTTATTGAAACATGTAACAAGTGATGGAGTGATGATTCACCGAATACTATTGTGAAAGAGGAAGTAAAGTACTTTAGAATATGTTTTCATTTCAGGCTCCTCCATTTCCACAAACCTAAGATAATTGTAAGGATTTCTTCCTATTAATAAGGTAAAATTTTACATACGTACAGAAAGGCTCATGTGAAGGCCAAATTACAGAGGAGGAACTTCTTGATGTAGTTAAAGCCTTTAAGCCTGGGAAACCTCCAGGGCTGGATGGCATACCAATTGAAGTATTCCACACTTTTTTTTTTATATACTGAGAGGTCCATTATTAGCATGTTTTAACCACTTCTATATAAATGGTAGATTATTGGACAAGCAACAAGAAGGTCTGATTTCATTTTTACTGAAACAGGATCTAAGTGGTATATATTAAGATTCAGTCCATTTGAAAAATTGGAGGCCTCTTACACATCAATGTTGTGATGCAAAAATTATAGCTAAATGCTTGGCACCGATTTAAATAGGTATTGTCAGATATTATTCATCCTCATCAGACAGTTTTTTTGCATGGACGATATATTGGAGATAATATAAGACAAGTACTGGGAACAATAGATTAATATGAAATATCTTGGAAACCAGGCCTGGTTTTCATAGCTGATTTTGAAAAGGCTTTTGATAAAGTACAACTGGAGTTTATATATAAATGCCTAGAATATTTCATTTTTGGATAATCTCTTATAAAATGGGTTAAATCCGAAATGGTTCTCTAGTAAATTAGTAAGAATGTCACACCCCATGTTCAAGAATGGCCTTTTTCCCTTTAATCAGATTACATCTGCTCACTTTCGGTTATTTGAAAACGAAATCTGCAAAATATTGTTATTTTTTTAAACAAGACTTAGAAATTTGGTTGCATCTTCTGTTTAATCCACCTGAAAAGACAGAACAAATAATACAACAAATATTGTGGTTAAACTCAAATATACTAATATAGATTTTTCAATAACATTTTTTTTTAAAAGGTATCATTTTTGTAAATCATATCATAAATAGGACTGGTGGAGTTATTTCACACATGCCATGCAGCTAACACAGACATATGGAAATGTCTGCTCTACCCAAAATTACAACCAACTAATTGCAACATTACCACAAAAATGGAAGAGGCATGTAGAAGGGGGAAAAAGCAAGGAACTTGTCTGCCGGCCCTACATTAAAGACCACAAATGGTTAAAGAAAATTGCGATAATTAAAAACATATACCAATTTCCTTTTAGAACCAAACAATTGATAGCTGTGCCTTATAAATTGCAAATAAGTTGGGAAGAGATTTTCGATATGCCAATTCCACGGCACACGGTTTATGAATTGCAGTGCGCCAAATTCAAATAAAATTACTAAAAATATCAAATTTTCATGAAATCACAAGTGCAATATAGCAAAACACAGCTTAGCTTGTTGGTAGTCCACCTGGTGTGTCAGATTTCAATACAGCTTTTCGGCGAAAGCATAACAAGCGTTTATGTAAGAACATCTCTCTCAGTAGACAAAATATTACAAACACTAGCAGCCAAGTATATTGGTCACGAAAGTCAGAAAAGCAATAGATTAAATCGCTTACCTTTGATGATCTTCGGGTGTTTTCACTCACGAGACTCCCAGTTACACAATAAATGTTCCTTTTGTTCCATAAAGATTATTTTTATATGCAAAATACCTCCATTTGTTTGTTGCGTTATGTTCAGAAATCCACAGGCTCGAGCGGTCACGACATCGCAGTATCCGTAATGTCCACAGAAACATGTCAAACGTTTTTTATAATCAATCTTCTGGTTTAAAAAAATATATATAATCGATAATATATCAACCGGGACTGTCGCTTTTTCAATAGGAGAGGGAGAGACAATGGCTGCCCCACTCTGTTGCGCAAGCAAATCTCTGCGAACACCCAGCTATCCACTGACGTGATGTTATCTTTCTCGCTCATTTTTTCAAAATAAAAGTGTGAAACTATGTCTAAAGACTGTTGACACCTTGAGGGAGCCATAGGAAATGAATCTGGTTGATATCCCTTTAAATGGAGGTAAGGCATCCAATGGAACAGAGAGCTTTCAGGAAAACAGCATTTCATTGGTTTGATTTTCCTCAGGTTTTCGCCTGCAATATCAGTTCTGGTATACTCACAGACAATATTTTGACAGTTTTGGAAACTTTAGAGTGTTTTCTGTCCTAATCTTCATATTCTAGTGTCTGTGCATGAGAAATAGGCAGTTTCAAATGGGTATGTTTTTTAGCCAAAAACGAAATATAACACTCAATAAGTTATGTTAAGCAAACCAGACAGCAACATGGGGCACACTCCAACACCCAGACATCATTTACAAACGAAGCATTTGTGTTTAGTGAGTCTGCCAGATCAGAGGCTGTAGTGATGACCAGGGATGTTCTCATGATAAGTGAGTGAATTGGATATTTTTGCTGTCAAAATGTAACGTGAACTTTTGGGTCTCAGTGAAAATATGTGGAGTAAAAGTTAATTATTTTATTTTAGAATGTAGTGAAGTAAATTAAAAGTTGGGAAAAATATAAATAGTAAAGTACAGATACCCCCCAAAATTCCTTAAGTAAAAATACTTTAGAGTACTAATTAAGTACTTTAAACCACTGTCAGAGTGGAAAGGCTGTGCTCATTCTGCCCCCAGGATTCTTCCCCCAAGATTCTGCCCCCAGGAAGAGAGTGACAGAGACAAATTTTCTGTAAAACTGTGACAGATATTTTGATGTAAGAAATACATTATTTCCCACAATTACACAACAAACGATGAAGACAAACTTAAATACATAATTGGGGAAAAACTAAATGCTGTGTTTTATCAGCTAAGTTTGTGGCCTCCTGCCACAACCTGAGGGACAGACAGTGAGAAGTATAGCTTAATTATTCATATTTGCCTATTCTTTATTATTATTTGTTATAAATGCTGTTAATATGAATATCACGATCATTATTATTGCTTAATTACATATAGTCTAGTATTTTCCTGTCCTTAACCATCAGAGATTACCAACATGTCTTCCTGCTATGAGTCTATTACAGAGTCCGGTTTTTATGATTGAGTTTGATGGATTGATTATGTGATTTGCACAGATAACAGATAACTGAGGACTGATAGAGGAGGACATGATTTTTGAACGCAGTATGTTTGTCTCTATATTTTACACTTGTCTTGTTGGCAGTGCCACAGACATACACACACACACACACACACACACACACACTGGGATGTTATCTGTGTGTTTTAGGGTAATATCTTGTCTCTACAGAACGGAGTAGTGGAGTGTCGCAGGATATTCTGTCCCCCAGCCAACTGCTCAGAGGACTCTCTCTCCGTGCATGTGGAGGGCACCTGCTGCAAGAAATGCCGACGTGAGTACTGTCATCAATCCTCGACCACAGAGTGAGGAGACAATGTGCTGGAGGACGGCGCTCACATGGGTCTAGGACCAGGCTGTGTATCGTCTGAAAATAGGGACAGTGTATTATTGTTATTATTGTATATTAGTATATTATATTATTGTACATTATTGTGTATTAGAGATATTATTGTTTTAGAGTGTGGCACACCTTTTCATTTGTTCCTAACGGCTTACAAACGCTTGTAACGGGTTGGTACTCTGTACGGTACTATCTTTGTACCTTTAGTTATAGGTACAGTGCCTTCAGAAAGTATTCATATCCCTTGACTTATTTCACATTTTGTTGTGTTATAGCCTGAATTCAAAATGGATTAAATTGATGTTTTGTCTACACCCATCTTCACACAATACCCCATAATGACTAAGTGAAAACATGTTTTTAGAATTCTTTGCTAATTTATTGAAAATGAAATACAGAAGTATCTCATTTATTACCCTGAGTAAAGACATGTTAGAATCACATTTGGCAGCAATTACAGCCGTATGTTTTTCTGGTAAGTCTCTAAGAGCTTTGCATACCTGGATTGTATTAAAAAAAAAGAAACGTCCCATTTTCAGGACCCTGTCTTTCAAAGATAAGTTGTAAAAATCCAGATAACTTCACAGATCTTCATTGTAAAGTTAAACCATGCTTGTTCAATGAACCATAAACAACCAATGAACATGCTCCTGTACAATGGTCATCAAGACACTAAAAGCTCACAGACGGTAGGCAATTAAGGTCACAGTTATGAAAACTTAGGACACTAAAGAGGCCTTTCTACTGACTCTGAAAAACATCAAAAGAAAGATGCCCAGGGTCCCTGATCATCTGCGTGAAAGTGCCTTAGGCATACTGCAAGGAAGCATGAGAACTGCAGATATGGCCAGGGCAATAAATTGCAATGTCCGTACTGTGAGATGCCTAAGACAGCGCTACAGGGAGACAGGATGGACAGCTGATCGTCCTCGCAGTGGCAGACCACGTGTAACAATACCTCACCCCTGAGGGACAGGTATAGGACGGCAACAACAACTTCCCGAGTTACACCAGGAACGGAGGGCTTGTAGGCCTGTTGTAAGAAAGGTCTTCACCAGACATCACCGGCAACAACATCGCCTATGGGCACTAACCCACTGTCACTGGACCAGACAGGACTGTCAAAAAGTGCTCTTTACTGACGAGTCGCGGTTTTGTCTCACCAGGGGTGATGGTCGATTCACGTTTATCGTCAAAGGAATGAGCATTACACCTAGGCCTATACCCTGGTGTGGGATCAATTTGGAGGTGGAGGGTCTGTCATGGTCTGGGATGGTGTGTCACTGCATAATTGGACTCAGCTTGTTGCCATTGCAGGCAATCTCAAAGCTGTGCGTTACAGGGAGACATGGTCCCTCATGTGGTGCCCTTCCTGCAGGTTCATCCTGACATGACCCTCCAGCATGACAATGCCACCAGCCATACTGTGAAGAGCGAAGAGCACGGATCTCAATCCCTTTGAGCACGTCTGGGACCTGTTGAATCGGAGGGTGAGGGTTAGGGTCATTCCCCCCAGAAATTTCTGGGAACTTGTAGGTGCCTTGGTGAAAGAGTGGGGTAACATCTCACTGCAAGAACTGGCAAATCTGGTGCAGTCCATGAGGAGGAGATGCACTTAAGTACTTAATGCAGCTGTTGGCCACACCAGATACTGATTGTTACTTTTGATTTTGACCCCCCTTTGTTCAGGGACACATTATTCCATTTTGAATAGTCACATGTCTGTGGACCTTGTTCAGTTTGTCTCAGTTGTTGAATCTTGTTATGTTCATACAAATATTTACACATGTTAAGTGTGCTGAAAATAAATGCAGTTTGAAGAGTTTATGTGTACATTAATCTTGAAAAAATTCTTCAAGCTCTTTCAAAGTGGTTGTAGATCCTTGCGAGACAGCCATTTTCAAGTTTTGGCATAGATTTTCAAGCCGATTTAAGTCAAAACTGTAACTAGGCCACTCAGAAACATTCAATGCCATCTTGGTAAGCAACTAGAGTGCCTTCACACCCCTTAACTTTTTCCACATTTTGTTGTGTTACAGCCTGAAATAAACATGTATTAATCTGAGATTTTTTGTCACTGATCTGCACACCCATAATGTCAAAGTGCAATTTTGTTTATAGATTTAAAAAAAACAACATTTAAAGCTGAAATGTCTTGAGTCAATACGTTTTTAAGGCAAGCCTAAATAAGTTCAGGAGTAAAAATGTGTTTAACAAATCACATAGGTTGCATGGACTCATTTTTAGTTTTCAATAATAGTGGTTAACATGATTTTATAATGGCTACCCCATCTCTGTACCCCACACATACAATTATCTGCAAGGTCCCGCAATCGAGTAGGGAATTTAAAGCACAGATTCAACCACAAAGACCAGGGAGGTTTTTCAATGCCTCAAAAAGAAAGGCACAGATTGGTAGATGTGTAAAACATTGAAAAGGCAGAACACTGAATATCCCTTTGAGCATGGTGAAGTTATTAATTACTCTTTGGATGGTGTATCAATACGAAGATACAGGCATCCTTCCTTACTCAGTTGCTGGAGAGGAAGGAAACTGCTCAGAGATAAAAACATAAACAAGGCACATAAAGATGCACTACGCAGAAATCGCTCCGGCCATTTCCTGGTTGCTAAAATTATAATAGTTTGCCTAATTTCAATTTATGTGACTAAAGAAGGAAGTATGGTGTGGAGGATCATTGTACCATCTAAAACACTGGGAAATATATTTTCCATAACCAAAAATATTGTATTTTCAGCTGTTTGTAGTTGGTGTAAAATAAAACAGAAAATAAAAGCCTCAAAATCAAAACTTAAAAACGGGAAACATAGAAATAGTGAAAAAGAACTAATTATTCTTACACTTGCTTTCAATGTAACTCACATTTTAATGTGAATTTTGTCAGGTCGCCCAAAAAGTTACATATTGCAGCTTTAAGTAATACTGCAAAAAATGTGTTAAATAAAAAGCGTTATATTTGGGGCAAATCCAACACATCACATCACTGAGTACCATTCTTCACATTTTGGTTGTAGCTGCATCATGTTAATAGTGTACTTGTCATCGGCAAGAACTACAGAGTTTTTAAAAATCAAAATAAAGCACAAGCAAAATCCTAGAGACGAACCTGGTTCAGTTTACTTTCCAACAGACACTGGGAGAAGAATTCACCTTTCAGCAGGACAATGCCAAATCTACCGGAACAGGAACAATCACCCACAAACACACAATGAAACCCAGGCTACCTAAATATGGTTCCCAATCAGAGACAATGACGAACACCTGCCTCTGATTGTGAACCATATCAGGACAGACATAGAACTAGACAAACAAGACGTCCAACATAGAATGCCCACTCAGATCACACCCTGACCAACCAAAACATAGAAACATACAAAGCAAACTACGGTCAGGGTGTGACAGTACCCCCCCCCCCCAAGGTGCGGACTCCGGCCGCAAAACCTGAACCTATTGGGGAGGGTCTGGGTGGGCATCTGTCCGCGGTGGCGGCTCTGGTGCTGGACGTGGCCCCCACTTCACCGTAGTCTTAGTCCCCCACCTTGTCGGCTTCCGTGGCCTCCTAGCCATGGCGACCCTACTTAATGACCCCACTGGACAGAGGGGCGGCAGCTCGGGGCAGAGGGGCTCTGGCAGCTCGGGGCTGAGGGGCTCTGGCAGCTCGGGGCTGAGGGTCTCTGGCAGCTCGGGGCTGAGGGGCTCTGGCAGCTCGGGGCTGAGGGGCTCTGGCAGCTCGGGGCTGAGGGGCTCTGGCGCCTCTGGGCTGAGGGGCTCTGGCGCCTCTGGGCTGAGGGGCTCTGGCGCCCCTGGGCTGAGGGGCTCTGGCGCCTCTGAATCCGGCAGCAGCGCCGGACAGGCGGGAGACTCCGGCAGCAGCGCTGGACAGGCGGGAGCCCCTGTAAGGATGAGCCGGAGAGACAGCCTAGTGCGGGGGGCTGCCACCGGAGGGCTGGTGCATGGAGGTGGTGTCGGATAGAACGGACCGTGCAGGCGCACTGGAGCTCTTGAGCACCGAGCCTGCCCAACCTTACCCGGTTGAATGGTCCCGGTCGACCCTGCCAGTGCGGCGAGGTGGAATAGCCCGCACTGGGCTATGCAGGCGAACCGGGGACACCGTGCGCAAGGCTGGTGCCATGTAAGCTGGCCCAAGGAGACGCACTGGAGACCAGATGCGTAGAGCCGGCTTCATGGCACTTGGCTCGATGCCCACTCTAGCCCGGCCGATACGCGGACCTGGAATGTCCCCCCCCCCGGGCTATGCACCCACACTGGGGACACCGTGCGCTTCACAGCATAACACGGTGCCTCTCCGGTCTCTCCAGCCCCCCGGTAAGCACAGGAAGTTGGCGCAGGTCTCCTACCTGGCTTCGCCACACTTCCTGTGTGGCCCCTCCCAAGATATTTTTGGGGCTGACTCTCGGGCTTCCATCCACGCCACCGTGCTGCCTCCTCATACCAGCGCCCCTCCGCCTTCGCCGCCTCCAGCTCTTCTTTGGGGCGGCGATATTCTTCAGGCTGTGCCCAGGGTCCTTTTCCTTCCAATTCCTCCTCCCATGTCCAGAAGTCTCTCTCGCGCTGCTCCTGCTGCTGCCCGTTACCACGCCGCTTGGTCCTGTTGTGGTGGGTGATTCTGTAATGGCTTTCTTTAGGTGAAGTAGAGGCGGACCAAAATACAGCGTGGTGGTTATTCATGTTCTTTAATTTATAAAGAAACTACACATGAGATAACTAACAAAAACAACAAACGTGAGAAAACCTAAAACAGTCCCATCTAGTGCAAACACAAAGACAGGAACAATCACCCACAAACACACAGTGAAACCCAGGCTACCTAAATATGGTTCCCAATCAGAGACAATGACTAACACCTGTCTCTAATAGAGAACCATATCAGGCCAGACATAGAAATAGACAAACAAGATATCCAACATAGAATGCCCACTCAGATCACACCCTGAGCAACCAAAACATAGAAACATACAAAGCAAACTACGGTCAGGGTGTGACATATATAGTTAACGTCAGAAGTTTACATACACCTTAGCCAAATACATTTAAACAGTTTTTCACAATTCCTGACATTTATTCCTAGTAAAAATTGCCTGTCTTAGGTCAGTTAGGATCACCACATTATTTTAAGAATGTGAAATGTCAGAATAATAGTAGAGAGACAGATTTTTCTCAGCTTTTATTTATTTCATCACATTCCCAGTGGGTCAAAGGTTTACAAACACTCAATTAGTATTTGGTAGCATTGCCTAAATTTTTTAACTTGGGTCAAACGTGTCGGGTAGCCTTCCACAAGCTTCCCACAATAAGTTGGGTGAATTTTGGCCCATTCCTCCTGACAGAGCTGGTTTAACTGAGTCAGGTTTGTAAGACCTCCTTGCTCGCACACACTTTTTCAGTTCTGCCCACAAAAAGTCTATGGGATTGAGGTCAGGGCTTTGTGATGGCCACTCCAATACCTTGACTTTGTTGTCCTTAATCCATTTTGCCACAACTTTGGAAGTATGCTTGAGGTCATTGTCTATCTGGAAGAACCATTTTCAACCAAGCTTTAACCTCCTGACTGATGTCTTGAGATGTTGCTTCAATATATCCACGTAATTTTTCTTTCTCATTATGCCATTTATTTTGTCAAGTGCGCCAGGCCCTCCTGCGGCAAAACACCCCCACAACATGATGCTGCCACCGCTGTGCTTCACGGTTGGGATGGTGTTCTTCGGCTTGCAAGCATCCCCCTTTTTCCTCCAAACATAAAGATGGTCATTAAGGCCAAACAGTTATATTTTTGTTTCATCAGACCAGAGGACATTTCTCCAAAAAGTACAATCTTTGTCCCCATGTGCAGTTGCAAACCATAGTCTGGCTATTTTATGGCAGTTTTGGAGCAGTGGTTCTTCCTTGCTGAGCGGCCTTTCAGGTTATGTCGATGTAGGACTCGTTTTACTGTATTGAACAGGGCTAGAGGCTCGACGGTGAAATAAGGCAATAATCACAAACCAAAACAGCAATGGACAAGGCATTTTGACATTAGGGTGAGACATGCATAGCCGAGTGATCATAGGGGTTGAGTGAATAGTTTGGCGGGCTGGAGACACCGCGATTCAGACAGCTAGCGGGCCGGGGCATGCAAGCTAGCAGATGGGCCTTAGAGGAACATCGCAACAGAAGAAGTCTGTTGTAGCCGCCTCATGCTGTTATGCCGGCAGACTAGTCGTGATGGATCAGCAGGGGTAAAAGGGTCCAGGCCAATTGGCAAAATAGGTATAGTGGCCAAAGAATTTGTCCGATCGGCTTCTTCAGCTAACAGTGCGATATGCTCTAGACAGCTAGCGGGCCGCGGATAGCAGGCTCGCAGATGGGTATTCAGGGGATGTCGCGATGGAGGAGCCAGTTGAAAAAAACCCTCATGCAGATTACATCGGTAGTCCAGTCATGATGGAATCAGCGGGGCTCCGTCTCGGCAGTAGAAGGTGTCCAGGCCAATTGGCAAAATAGGTATTGTTTCCCAAGGAGTGGCTGATTAAGCCCAAGGAGCTATTAATTACACCATCCACAGTGTAATTAATACATTCACAGTGCTTAAAGGGATATACTTAGTGTCTGCTATTTTTATTTTTAACCATCTATTGTTTTCTTTTTTTGAGCTCCCGAGTGGTGCAGCGGTTTAAGACTCTAAAGACATCCTAGTCCAAATCCAGGCTGTATCACAACCGGCTGTGATTGGGAGACCCATAGGGTGGTGCACAATTGGCCCAGTGTTGTCTTTGTTCTAAACTGGCTTGCCTAGTTAAATAAAGGTTCACTTTTTAAAAATTACAAAAATAATAAATAAATAGCGAGACATTGGAAAACACCCCTTGTCTTCGTGATTGAAATTCACTGCTCGACTGAGAGACCTTGCAGATAATTGTATGTTGTTATTGCACACAGAGTGAATCCATGGAACTTATTATGTGACTTGTTAAGCACATTCTTACTTCTGATTTTTCTTTCATAATTATATTTTGATATACTGGTGGCCGATGACACAAAATCTCAATTTAATCCATTTTAAATTCAGGCTGTAAAACAGCACAATGTGGAAAACTCAAGCGGTATGAATACTTTCTGAAGGCACTGCACATAATTGTACCCAAGTACATCAGATAGTACCTTTGTCCCTAAAGCTGGCTTTTAGAAAAGGTACATTTGGCCTTTATAGTGAACCATCAACATGACAAAACCATGTGTTCCTTGAAAGTGGGATAATCATACCTCTAACAAAGGCCACATAAACTGGTAAACACTTCCTCTCACGGATGGCCTAAAACAGTCAACTGAAAATCACGGCCCCACTAAGCCACGCCTCCAATATAATTTCCAGGTGTGCCTTGCCATTTCGAGTGAATTGTAGAGTTACAACGTATGACTCTATTTGTTAGTGACAGAGACTTGGTTGTCATATACATTCATTTTCAGTGCTGTGGCCTTCACCAAGTGTGTTCCTACGTGAATGTTACCATTCAAATTAAACTCTTTATGACTATATATACAGGGCATTCGGAAAGTATTCAGATCCCGTCCATCTTTCCACATTTTCTTACATTACACATTTTGGTACCCTTTGCGATGAGACTCGAAATTGAGCTCAGGTGCATGCTGTTTCCACTGATCATCATTGAGATGTTTCTACAACTTATTTGGAGTCCACCTATGGGAATATTAATTGATTGGAAATTATTTGGAAAACCTTTCTATATAATATCCCACAGTTGACAGTGCATGTCAGAGCGAAAACCAAGCCATGAGGTCGAAGGAATTGTCCGTAGAGCTTTGAGACAGGATTGTGTCGAGCCACAGATCTGGGGAAGGGTACCAAAAAATGTCTGCAGCATTGAAGGTCGCCAAGAACACAGTGGCCTCCATCATTCTTAAATGGAAGAAGTTTGAAACCACCAAGACTCTTCCTAGAGCTGGTCGCCCAGCCAAACTGAGCAATCGAGGGAGAAGGGCCTTGAACATGGAGGTGACCAAGAACCCGATGGTCACTCTGACAGAGTTCCAGAGTACTTCTGTGGAAATGGGAGAACCTTCCAGAAGGACAACCATCTCAACCAACCGACCTGTTTTAGCATGCTGGGAAATATGATAATGATTATGGCACAGATTAGCCTTTCTAGGGTACCAGTAACAAAGCCATTAGTTCCTTTTATGTGGCAATAATTGATCAGTGTACCTTATGGTGGGTACACATATTTACCTTTTCTCAATACATTGCTTTTCTGATAAACAAAGGTACAGATCAGTACGATCAATAATTGAGGGTACACAAAATATGTTTGTACCCAGGGAAACAGGAATGTTCCTTATGTGTATGTTGAGAGTGAGTGTGATGATTGTACCCCAGGGACCAATATCGTACCTTTATTTCTAAGATTGCAGGGCTACTGTGATACTGAACACAATCAACTGGGCTAGTAGACACAAACTGCCTCACTCTCTATTTATGTTCATTTGCTTAAGGGATATGCAGAAATGTCTCATCTCTTGCATTCTTAATGGGATGTTTATTTTAACCCCAACTTCACTCACTCACATTTGCCTTTTTTTCCCTCCACAGAATTAAAAATGTAGGACATTTGAACCTCAAACACTTTTTTTGTATTTCAGTACCCTTTGCACTGTGAATTACCACGGAAAGACAGTGAATCATCTGAACAATAAATATCATCTGAATGTCACATATTCCTTACGAATTAGTATATCAGATAAGGTTACAAAATTCCAGTAACTTTCCCAGAATTCCCAGGTTTTCTGGGAATTCAAATTGTATTAACCTGAAAGCGTCGCTGTATCTAGGTTAAGATTGACACGTATATGTATCATTGGGTGGAATAAATTTATTTGGTCTTTATCCAAATGATCAACCTCGTAAAATGTTTGTTTGGCAATTTAACTTCCTTGTTAAATCGAATGAGACAATAATATACAATCAGTTGAGATTGGTTGGATATTATTAAAGTGTAACCAGTTGTAACAAATGTGAGAAGACATTGGGCCTCACAATGGCTTTTTTTTCAAAGTAATTATGGCAATTTTTCACCACAAGGGGTCACTTACCGATGAAAGTTGAAACAACACGGGTATTAAACTTTAATTAACCTGAAAGCATCACTTTATCTAAGTTAAAGTGGAAATGTTTAAAATGTCTCATTTGTTGGAACAAATTAATGGTCCTTATCTAAATGATCAACCTGGTAAAAGGATTGTTTGGTAATTGAACTTCCTTGTTAAATTAAATGAGACATCAATATCAAATCAGTTGAGATTGGCTGGATATCATAAGTGCAACTAGTGTTTACAAATGTGAGAAGACAATTTTTTTTACCACAAGGGGTCACTTGCCCCTGAAAGTTGAACTCACAAGGGATTTCAGCAGAGGCGGGACTTCCATTGCCCAAGACACAGGGTGTCGCCCTGAAAGCTGAAATCACACGGGAATCCTGTGAAGGCGGGATTTTACCGTGAACTAAGGAGAATGGCTGCTCTTTCTTTGTTAGCTTAGCATTGAATGCAGAACTAGCCATTATCCACAAGAATGTTACTTTCAAGCACAACAGGTCTCTTTCAATTCGGGAACAGGGTTTACTAACGATGTCTCGTGTTCAACTTAATAGGTGTTTTTTCCAGTGATGTTACCGGAACACGTGATAACAAAGAAATACTTGCTGTGGTCTACTCACGCTCCTGAAACGCGAGAGACAGACAGAGAGATTATTTTGCTTTGGCCAAACAAATATTATTATATTTCCATCATAGGCTGGCCCGTATGTCCTAAACCTAGAAATGTAATACCGTAATTCATCCTCCACTGATCCTTACTCAGTATGCAAGACCGGAGAGGAATATTTCTAGTATCTTGTTCAAATGGAAAAACACACACCCAACAACTAATCCTGCTACAGCTCTGATGGTGTATAACGTAATCTGATACACAATTCATATAGACTGAATTCAACAGCAAGGCCTACTTTTGTCTTAGATTCCTTGTACGGGGGGCTCCAATATGTCGTGACTTTCATTAATGTGATGACTTATTTATTCAATCCACTAACTATGATTAATTCTAACCCGATTAAATTAATCACGTAACAATTAACGCATTAGGAATTTGGGGCACCATGGAAGAAGTTGTTTAACGAGTTACCATCTCCCGAATTAAACTCTAGAAGATATAAATATATCGATAACAGTAACTTATTAATCATTACCTCATGTCAGTTCTCATTCTGAACAGTCATGACCCAATATTTGCTGATTATTCAGTAATACACAAAATGGTTTAATTATTTATTTACTAACCAACTAAATAATAACACAGAATACACATACACACTCACATGAGACAAACATCCCTTGTGGACTGACAAGATATGATGGCTTGTTACAACAAAAGGTTAGATGGAGAGGTGTTAAGAGAGAGAGAGAGAGATAGAGACTAAGTGTAATGGTTTTCTTCTGGGGAAAGAGAGGCGGACCAAAATGCAGCGTGGTTAGTTTTGTGCATCTTTAAGAAAGATGAAAGTACAACAATCTACAAAACAAGACACGTGAAAAAACCAAAACAGTCCTATCTGGTGCCACAAACACAAAGACAGGAACAATCACCCACAAAACCCAACACAAAACAGGCTACCTAAATATGGTTCCCAATCAGAGACAATGACTAACACCTGCCTCTGATTGACAACCTTATCAGGCCAAACATAGAAATAGACAAACCAGACACACAACATAGAATGCCCACCCAGCTCACGTCCTGACCAACACTAAAACAAGGAAAACACACACGAATGATGGTCAGAACGTGACACTAAGGGACAAAGTGAATACTTATTGTACATTTTAAACTATGCTCCCAGTAACCATTTACTTTGCCCATGAACCATCACCCATTTTGGGATAAGAAGTAATGCATATATTTACATGTGGATGTCTTTGTTCGTCGTCTGTCTCTGTTGAAACCAATCAATCCTTCTATGGGAAGGGGTCGATAGGTTTAAGGATCTGGTTGTCCACCAGAGATCACAATGTCCTCCTTCTTAGTTGTCCTGGCTTGTTGTGAAGTGTTTTCAGATGAGATACTCAGATGCTTGACTAAGATGGGATTCTCTCCTTCTTTCCTTGGGTAGATAGTCAAAGTTCCAAATCACTTTACATGCGTAGCTGCAGATTGGCATTGTTTCTGGTCTGGTAGGTGAGGTTATCTTCTTCACCTCGTGTTGAGACTAAGTTCTAACCATTTCCAACATGTAGCTAACACTCCATGCTTTACTGGTGTAAATGAATTATTCATGGATCTGCTCCCAATCTCTTTACACACCAGTAGCAATCCAGCAATGTTTTAGTCTGATGTGTTAAGTTTTAGCCAGTCCTTTTAAGCACTACTGTCAAAAAGGCAGGTCTATCATGCTGACAAGCTCTCTGACCTAATTCGGGGCATGTCTAATCACTGTGCACAGTTTATATGAAAAACAATGATCTCATTAGAAAACTAAAATCACGTTAATATCTTAATAAAAATATTCTCTCGATTTTCTACAACATTTGGATGTAAACTTGACATATAGAATGTGTACTCTTTCCGAGTTACAGTATTTTCTTGATACCATTCTTAATGACATCACAAAATAATAAACAAATGTGAAATGATTATTCTTTAGATCCCCACTGACCATACCTTAACTTCTCTAGGATATGTGGGACGCTAGCGTCCCTCGCCAACAGCCAGTGAAATTGCAGGGTGCCAAATTCAAAACAACAGAAATCTCATAATTAATATTCCTCAAACATACAAGTATTATACACAATTTTAAAGAAACTTCTCATTAATCCAGCCACAGTGTCTGATTTCAAAAAGGCTTCACGGCGAAAGCACACGTTGCGATTATGTTAGGTCAGCGCCTAGCCACAGAAAAACATACAGCCATTTTCCAAAGAAGGAGAGGTGTCACAACAGACAGAAATAGCATTAAAATGAATCACTAACCTTAGATGATCTTCACCGGATGGCACTCCCAGGACTCCATGTTAGACAATAAATGTTTGTTTTGTTCGATAAGTTCATCTTTATGTCCAAAAACCTGGCGCGTTATGTTCAGAAATGCAGTGACTCAAACAAACATCCGGTGAAAGTGCAGAGAGCCACATCAAATGACAGAAATACTCATCATAAACATTGATGAAATTAACACACAATTAACGATAAACTTCTCCTTAACCTCTTGCTCCTACCCGACACGCAGGCGTCCCATCTAGACATCTGAAAATGCAAATGCACTATGCTAAATGCTAATAGCACTCGTTAAAACTCAAGCGTTCATTAAAATACACATGCAGGGTACTGAATTAAAGCTACACTCGTTGTGAATCCAGGCAACAAGTCAGATTTTTAAAATGCTTTTCGGCGAAAGCATGAGAAGCTATTATCTGATAGCATGTAACACCCCAAAAGACCCGCAGGGGACGTAAACAAAATAATTAGCATAGTCGGCGCTACACAAAACGCACAAATAAAATATAAAACATTCATTACCTTTGACCATCTTATTTGTTGGCACTCCTAGATGTCCCATAAACATCACTATTGGGTCTTTTTTTCCGATTAAATCGGTCCATATATAGCCTAGATATCGATCTATGAAGACTGTGATCAAGGAAAAAAATAGCGTTTTATAACGTAACGTCATTTTTTTAAATAAAAAAAGTTGACGATAAACTTTCACAAAACACTTCGAAACACTTTTGTAATGCAACTTTAGGTATTAGTAAACGTTAATAAGCGATCAAATTGATCACGAGGCGATGTATATTCTATAGCTGTACGTCTGGAAATAATGTCCGGGTAAATCTCAACCAAAATATCCGGTCGGAGACCGGAAGAAAGGCGCTACCTTGTGTCCGTTTGACCAAGAAACAAATCGTAGGCAAATGACAAGACTGTTGACATCGTGTGGAAGCTGTAGGTATTGCAACCTCGGCCCCATTTAATGTGGTTCACATTCAACAATGTGGCGCATGGATATATTTTCCCATTTTCAGTGATCAGATTTTCCTGCGCTTTTCGATGAAACGCACGTTCTGTTATAGTCACAGCCGTGATTTAACCAGTTTTATAAACGTCTGAGTGTTTTCTATCCACACATACTAATCATATGCATATACTATATTCCTGGCATGAGTAGCAGGGCGCTGAAATGTTTGGCGATTTTTAACAGAATGTTCGAAAAAGTAGGGGGTAGGAGTAACAGGTTAATGCAACCGCTGTGTCAGATTTCAAAAACGTTTTACGGTAAAAACAGACCATGTGATTATGTTAGGTCAGCACCTTGTCACAGAAAAACATACAGCCATTTTTCAACCAAGGAGAGGTGTCACAAAACTCAGAAATAGCATTATAAATATTCCCTTACCTTTGATGATCTTCATCGGAATGCACTCCCGGGAATCCCAGTTCCGATAAAGTCCATCATTTATGTCCACATATCTCCTTTTTGTTCACAGGCACTTAGTTCAGACGAGAAGTCAAAACAGTTCCATTACAGTTCGTAGAATCATGTCAAACGATGAATAGAATCAATCTTTAGGATGTTTTTATCATACATCTTCAATAATATTCCAACCGGACAATTCCGGTTGGTCTTTGAAAAGGAACGGAGCTTGCTCTCACGGCCGCTCGTGACTTAGCTCATGGCATTCTGCCAGACCCCTGGTTCAAACAGCTCTTATTCGCTCCCCATTCACAGTAGAAGCCTGAAACAATGTTCTAAAGAATGTTGACATCCAGTGGAAGCCTTAGGGAGTACATAGTACATGACCCCATAGACACTGTATATTGGATAGGCAATCAATTGAAAACCTACAAACCTACAAACCTCAGATTTCCCACTTCCTGGTTGGATTTTTTGCCTGCCATATGAGTTCTGCTATACTCACAGACATCATTCAAACAGTTTTCAAAACTTCAGAGTGTTTTCTATCCAGATATACTAATAATATGCATATATTAGCAACTGGGACTGAGTAGAGTGTTTCTATCCAAATCTACTAATTATATGCACATTCTAGCTTTTGGGCCTGAGTGGCAGGCAGTTTACTCTGGGCACCTTATTCATCCAAGCTGCTCAATACTGCCCCCCAGTCTCAAAGAAGTTAACATTCATATCTTAATATATTTTTGGACGTTATAGTTTGTGGCAAAAGTCTTCTGTAGACAAAGGGACTTTCCTTCACCAATACTGAAGAGCAAGAGGGAGATTCCCCTGATGCCTAATTTATGACAGTGTTAAGGTGTCAAAACTGCCCCCACACCAGGAGAGTCATGGCATACCATAATATATACTCACATATCACTAATGATAATGTACTTTTCCTTTGTCCCCACAGCAAAATGCACCTATATGGCCCAGACTTTGTCAGAGGGCCAGCGTCTGCTAACGAAGAGGTGCACAGAATGCAAGGTAACAACAGATCCGTCCCTCCCTGACTAAGAGCATTAGGGTCGTCACGATATGATTATTTTGATACTCAGAACTATTGTGAAGTATCGTGATACACAGAAGTACTATGAAGAATCATGATAGTCATGGCAAGGATACAAAACATGAAGCAGACTTCATCTATTGAGGAAAACGGTCCTAATGTTGGAAACAAAAACACAAACAACAATACAAGTAACCCAGAGTCACATTTGTATATATTCAAAGCTGTTACACACAAAATATTTACATGAAGCAGGTTTTCAAAGAGTTGAATGTGCTTCGTGTTTTCCTTCTTGCCATGAAAAGTTGAGTATCATATTATTGTGATACTAGTATCGTGACAAGAAAGTTGTACAACTCAGTTCTGTAGATTGATTTCTGTGTTATTTAGTTATCCAACTGAATGTATTAGTTCTCAGAGCCCAGACACAATTTGTTCAATCTTTCTGTTTTTATTTCTCATCCATGGGTGAGATATGAGGGTAATTGGGAGTAATTTATGAACATAGAAACAAAGGGCTGTTTAAAGTGACTGAGGGGGAAATCTAAGGAGCAGGGCTGACTCCCAATACGATCCCTCTATAGGATCCTATGGGCCCTGGTCAAAAGTAGTGAACTATTGGGAATACATTGCCATTTGGGTCGAATATTACATTTAAGGTGCATGCAGCACAGAGACCGTGTTGCATTGTGGTAGACTATAATTAAAGTCATTATTCCGCTGAGGGAAAAAAGAACCCTCTTCTCTATGTGCTGCAATTTATCTTAAAAGGCACTTTTAAGAGGGAAAGTGTGTTTTACTGGTGTAATTGGTTACAAAGAGACGAGCCAGGCAGACAGGCAAAGGGTTTTAAGGCCCCCTTTAGACTTTACAGTGGTATTCAGTGCTCTGTAGGTAGCTTTCCTTCAGACAGAGATTACAGTCTCAATCATCTGCCACCATGGTTGTTAAAGTGGAGAACTGCCCAGTTCAATGACAAAAGTTTGGACACACCTACTCATTCAAGGGTTTTTCTTTATTTGTACTATTTTCTACATTGTAGAATAATAGTGAAGACATCAAAACTATGAAATAACACATATAGAATCATGTAGTAACCAAAAAAGTGCTAAGCAAATCTCTTCAAAGTAGCCACGCTTTGCCTTTATGACAGCTTTGCACACTCTTGGCATTCTCTCAACCAGCTTCACGAGGAATGCTTTTCAAAAAGTCTAGAAGGATCTCCCACATATATTTAGTACTTGTTGGCTGCTTTTTCTTCACGCTGCGGTCCAACTCATCCCAAACCATCTAAATTGGGTTGAGGTCGGGTGATTGTGGAGGCCTGGTCATCTGATGCAGCACTCCATCACTCTCCTTCTTGGTCAAATAGCCCTTCCACTGCCTGGCGGTATGTTTTGAGTCATTGTCCTGTTGAAAAACAAATGATAGTCCCACTAAGCTCAAACCAGAAAGGATGGCGTATCGCTGCAGAATGCTGTGGTAGCCATGCTGGTTAAGTGTGCCTTGAATTCTAAATAAATCACAGACAGTGTCACCATCAAAGCAACCCCAAACCATCACACCTCCTCCTCAAGTGCTTCATGGTGGGAACCAAACATGCAGAGATCATCTGTTTTTCTACTCTGTGTCTCACAAAGACGCGCCGAACCAAAAATCTCAAATTTCTCTAATGTCCATTGCTCGTGTTTCTTGGCTCAAGCAAGTCTCTTCTTCTCATTGGTGTTGTCATGACTTGCCCTGTTTGGGTGAGGATCATAGGCACCAGATCCACTCTCCCTCTCCCCCACCAGTTTTATGACCAGTTGTAAATATTGTGTAGAAACTTTGCGCTTGGTAGTATTGAGGGGAAAGAAACCATTTTGTTACAAGGAGATTCCAAACAGTTGGAATGGTCCATGGATACTTAAAGAATAATCCTGTCGAATTCATTACTAATTGGTGATGTAACTAAGGACAGTAGAACAACATAACTGTATCTCTGAATGTGTGTATTTGCCAGTGATAAGATTCACATCCAAATGTTGGGGAACTGATATGATTAAACATGAAACTATTTGTGAGAAGATGTAATGTGATGTTGGCCTTCTAAATTAAATCTATATTTTAGTATTTAGTATTTAGTAAGTCAGTGGCCATGCCCACGTGAGCACAGACATTAAGACAAAGGGAGGGAACTCCCCTTTTCCCCGAGTTCTTAATTAGGACTCGTGACAACATTTATATAGACCAGAGGACGCACGAATAGTTAAGAAATCTACAAAACTAAAGACCAGAAAACATGGAGCTGTGGCTTCTTGTTGGAATGGTTGGCAATTTAAATATAGACCAAACAGCGTGAAGCGGTGGCTACATGGCTGAGAAATGGTTTAAAACTGAAGACCAAGCAGGGTGACGGTGTGAACCGGGCGTGATGAATGATTAAGAAACTTTGAAACACTCTGAAACTTTCTCGAGTGAAGAGGAAGACTACACAGGAAAATTCAGTCTACAGCTGTTTAAGTACTTTAGTCTATTAACCTCGACCGAGAACCACAGGGAGGTACTCAGAAGGATCCATTCTAAAGAACATTTGCCTAGAACATTTGCCTAGAACATTTGCCTAGCAAATGACCATTGGTACGTCTATTTTAATAAATCGAAACTCACCAAGCAAAACAATAAAGCACAAACGAAACGTGAAGCTAACAGTGCTACAAGGCAACTAAACATAGTCAAGATCCCACAAATCACAAATGAGGAAATGGCTGCCTAAATATGATCACCAATCAGAGACAACGATAAACAGCTGTCTCTGATTGGGAACCATACCAGGCCAACATAGACAAACAAATCACCTAGATGGCCCACCCTAGTCACTATCACACCCCAACCAACATAGAGAATAAACAGCTTTCTATGGTCAGGGTGTGACAAGTATTCACATTTCCATGAGCATAGTTCTCAGCTGTATCTATGTAGTGGGTCCATTCTGTCTTTTCCGCTCTTTATCTGTCTCCACACCTTTTCATTGTCTACCAAGCCGTCATATCGAGTTTAGTCCACAAGGGATTTGAATCGCATTGTGTTAGTACCAAATAACTATATTGTTTGTGTAATTCTGTGTGATTATTTAGTTAGCTAGTAAATAAATAAATATTCTAATTTGTGTATCGCTGATTCATCATTTATGCTAGGGTTCGTGCAGACATCCAAGGATTTTGCAACACTCAGAAGGAGACTGGTAGAATATAATTAATTAATGACTGATTGATGACTGAAATGTAAGAGATATTTCTATCTATAGAGATCATTCAGAAAACGGTAACTCATGAACCTTTTCACATGTACCAACACACAGGGGTGATCATTTTACAGTTGTACCTGTAGCGTATGATCAAACCAGTGTGATTAGAACACGCATTTAGAACGTCTAGTTTCGAATGACACAACAATCAGCATTTGAGCTGGCCTGACTGTTTTTTCAGAAACATTTGCACAAACACAGTCCTTACAAAGTTATGTCCAGAATGTGAGCAGTTTATTTTTGGATGCAATGTTTAGACATTCACAGAAGTTGCTACAGGATAACACAATCATCCAAACAGGAAAAATGTAGGCTACATTTGTCCTAGCGCTAACGGAGGAAAGATTGACATAACACAAGCGGTCATATTTTTATAACTCTCGGCTGACAGAAACTACAATATTAATTAGCTAATAGAAATTACTATTTTTAATAGTTCATATCACGGGTGAGCTCACCATTGATAAAAATAATTGAGTAAAACACTTTCTAGAAATCGAAAGTAATCCGACGATGGGTCGTTTGTGCACGCCGCCATTCTTATTTTGTCACATCATCCAAAGATAATAAGAGGAGAAAATATGAGTTTGGTCTGTTTATAGTATGCATGTTGAAGGGGTTGTGTCATCTACGATCATCCACTTCTCTTCATTCACTTCCGGAAATTTACCCGAAAGATGAGTGAACCATTCCTTCACCTCATTATAACATATTTGGTCTGGCAGTTTATGTGACACCCAGAATGCATTATATAATGTCAACAAGCATGGCGTCACACATACAGTGACTTGCAAAAGTGTTCATCCCCCTTGGTGTTTTCCTATTTTGTTGCGTTACAACCTGTAATTTAAATGGATATTTATTTGGATTTCATGCAATGGACATACACAAAATATTCCAAATTGGTGAAGTGAAATTTAAAAAATCACACAAAAAAACAACTGAAAAGTGGTGTGTGCATGTGTATTCACTCCTTTTGCTATGAAGCCCCTAAATAAGATCTTGTGCAACCAATTACCTTCAGAAGTCACACAATTAGTGCAAGTCCACCTGTGTGCAATTTAAGTGTCACATGATCTCAATATATGTTCTAAAAGGCCCCAGAGTCTGCAACACCACTAAGCAAGGGGCACCACCAAGCAAGCGGCACCATGAAGACCAAGGAGCTCTTCAAACAGGTCAAGGACAAAGTTGTGGAGAAGTACAGATCAGGGTTGAGTTATAAAAAAATATCAGAAACTTTGAACAAAGAGTGGTCACAAAAAGGCATGTGGGAGACTCCCCAAACATATGGAAGACATATGGAAGAAGGTACTCTGGTCAGACGAGACTAACATTTAGCTTTTTGGCCCTCAAGGAAAACGCTATGTCTGGCACAAACCCAACACCTTCCATCACAATATTTTTCATCGGCAGGGACTGGAAAACTGGTCAGAATTGAAGGAATGAGGGATGGCGCTAAATACAGTGAAATTATTGATGGAAACCTGTTGTAGTCTACCAGAGATTTGAGACTGGGACAGGGGTTCACCTTCCAGTAGGACAATGACCCTAAGCATACTTCTAAAGCAACACTTGTGTTTTAAGAAGAAAACATTTAAATGTCTTGGAATGGCCTGGTCAAACCCCAGACTTCAATCCAATTTAGAATCTGTGGTATGACTTAAAGATTGCAGTACACCAGCGGAACCCATCCTACTTGAAGGAGCTGGAGCAGTTTTGCCTTAAAGAATGGGCAAAAATCTCAGTGGTTAGATATGCCAAGCTTATAGAGACATACCCCAAAAGACTTGCAGCTGTAATTGCTGCAAATGTGGTTCTACAAACTATTGACATTGAGGGGTGAATAGTTATGCACGCTCAAGATTTCTGTTTTTTTGTTTAACAAAAAAATATATATATATTTTCCATCTTCAAATTGGTAGGCATGTTGTGTAAATCAAATGATACAACCCCCCCAAAAAATCTGTTTTAATTCCCGGTTGTAAGGCAACAAAATAGGAAAAATGCCAAGAGGGGTGAAGACTTTCTCAAGCAACTGCAGCTGGCAAATAGCTTAGCTCATTATAATCAGTACAGCCTTCAAAAAAAGTATTTTACACACATCACATCACACAATATATGCAATAATTGTAATGCATTATTTTCACCAGTCATTGAAAATGTGAATAAAACTGTAAACAACGTTATACTCCATACATACATGAACTCAGCAACAACAACAAAAAACTTCCTCTGAATGTCAACTGCGTTTATTTTCAGCAACTTAACGTGTAAATATTTGTATTAACATAAACAACTGAGGTATAAACTGAACAAGTTCCACAGAGATGTGACTAACAGAAATTGAATCCCTGAACAAAAGGGGGTCAAAATCAAAAGTAACAGTCAGTATCTGGTGTGGCCATTAAGTACTGCAGTGCATCTCATCCTCATGCCTCCTTGCAGCATGCCTAGGGCATATTCACACAGGTGAGCAGGGACCTTGGGCATCTTTCTTTTGGTGTTTTTCAGAGTCAGTAGAAAGGCCTCTTTAGTGTCCTAAGTTTTCTTAACTTTGACCTTAATTGCGCACCTTCTGTAAGCTGTTAGTGTCTTAACGACCGTTCCACAGGTGAATGTTCATTAATTGTTTGTGGTTCATTGAACAAGCATGGGAAACAGTGTTTAAAGGATCCGCCCCTTTTTATTTATTTTTGCCTAAAATGACATACCCTAATCTAACTAGCAGCTTCATTAAATAGTACCCGCAAAACACCAGTACACAGTGAAGAGGCGACTCCGGGATGCTGGCCTTCTAGGCAGAGTTGCAAAGAAAAAATGATATGTCAGACTGGCCATCAAGAAAAGAGTAAGATGGGCAAAATAACACATTCAATGGACAGAGGAGCTCTGTCTACAAGGCCAGCATCCCGGCGTCGCCTCTTCACTGTTGACATTGAGACTTGTGTTTTGTGGGTACTATTTAATGAAGCTGTCAGTTGAGGACTTATGGGGCATCTGTATCTCAAACTAGACACTCTAATGTACTTGTCCTCTTGCTCAGTTGTGCACCGGGGCCTCCCACTCCTCTTTCTATTCTGGTTAGAGCCAGTTTGTCCTGTTCTGTAAAGGGTGTAGTACACAGCATTGAACAAGATCTTTAGTTTCTTGGAAATGTCTTACATGGAATTGCCTTCATTTCCCAGAAAGAGAATAGGCTGACAAGTTTCAGAAGAATGGTCTTTGTTTCTGGCCATTTTGAGCCTGTAATCGAACCCACAACTGCAGATGCTCCAGATACTCAACTAGTCTAAACAACGCCAGTTTTAATAAACACAACAGTTTTCAGCTGTGCTAACATAATTGCAAAAGGGTTTTCTAATAATCAATTAGCCTTTTAAAATGATAAACTCGGATTAGCTAATTGGAACACAAGAGCGATGGATGCTGATAGTGGGCCGCTATACGCTTATGTAGATTTTCCATTAAAACAAAATCCGCCGTTTCCAGCTACAATAGTAATTTACATCATTAACAATGTCTCCAATGTATTTCTGATCAATCCAATGTTATTTTAATGGACAAATAATGTGCTTTTCTTTCAAAAACAAGGACATTTCTAAGTGACCCCAAACTTTTGAACGGTAGTGTATGTATGTACATATATAAACTCAGCAAACAAAGAAATGTCCTTTTTTCAGGACCCTGTCTTTCAAAGATAATTCGTAAAAATCCAAATAACTTCACAGATCCTCATTGTAAAGGGTTTAACTGTCCTGCGTAATAATCACGTTTTGGAACACTGAGTGCATTCTGACAGCACGTGCATAAAACAACTCCCGCTGGGGGCGACCATAAGAAACATTTGGAGCTCACGTGTGAAAAGGTTAATCATGGTGCCCCAAAATTACTGATGAGTTAGTTGTTACTACGATAATTGAATTACTCATGTAAGTTAACATAGTTAATCGATTTGATAAAATAATTGTCATCACATTAATGATAGCCAAAGACATGACAGTGTCCTTTTAGTAGGGGTTTCTTTGCAGCAATTCAACCATGAAGCCCTGATTCATGCAGTCTCCTCTGAACAATTGATGTTGAGATGTGTCTGTTACTTGAACTCTGTGAAGCATTATTTGGGCTGAAATCTGAGGTGCAGTTAACACTAATGAACTTATCCTCTTCAGCAGAGGTAATTCTGGGTCTTCCCTTCCTGTGGCGATCCTCATGAGAGCCAGTGTCATTATAGTGCTTGATGGTTTTTGCGACGGCACTTGATGAAACTTTCAAAGTTCTTGAAATGTTTCGGATGTTCTTTGCTTTTTTTGAGCTGTTCTTGCCATAATATGGACTTGGTCTTTTACCAAATAGGGCAATCTTCTGTATACCACCTCTACCTTGTCACAACACAACTGATTGGCTCAAACACATTAGGGAGGAAAGAAATTCCACAAATGAACTTTATCAAGAAACACCATGTTAATTTAAATGTATTCCAGGTGACTTCCTCATTAAGCTGGTTGAGAGAATGCCAAGAGTGTGCAAAGCTGTCATCAAGGCAAAGGGTGTCTACTTTGAAGAATCAAAAATATAAAATAGATTTTGATTTGTTTAACACTTCTTTTGGTTACTACATGATTCCATATGTGTTATTTCATATGTCTTCACTATTATTCTACAATGTAGAAAATAGCACAAATAAAGAAAAGTCCTTGAATGAGTAGGTCCCGACTTTTGACTGGTACTGTAGGTTTACATAATTCCTTTTATCAAATGACAAAAAACAGAGTTTAAAGGGGAAATTAGGACATTACATTTAAAAAGTTGCCCCTATCACTCCCATTGATTTGTAACTATTAGTCGCTTAAGTTAGGTGACGCTTGTAGTGGCTGTATAACCTTTTATAGCAGTGGGCTAAATCAGGGTTCCACAGAGTGTTTCTTGGTAGTCTTAAACACATCTACTTTGAATCAAAAGTATACACCTCACACACATGGTTACAGACTTAAGAAAAGAGACACCTGTACTATGTCAAATATAGAGTTGAAATGTATTACATTTTGTGTTTGCATCCCATTATTACACTTTATATATAGTTGAAGTCGGACGTTTACATACACTTAGGTTGGAGTCATTAAAACTCATTTTTCAACCACTCCACAATGTCTTGTTAGAAAACTATAGTTTTGGCAAGTCGGTTAGGACATCTACTTTGTGCATGACACAAGTAACTGTTCCAACAATTGTTAACAGACAGATTATTTCACTTATAATTCACTGTATCACAATTCCAGTGGGTCAGAAGTTTACATACACTAAGTTGACTGTGCCTTTAAACAGCTTAGAAAGTTCCAGAAAATTATGTCATGGCTTTAGACGCTTCTGATAGGCTAATTGACATAATTTGAGTCAATTGGAGGTATACCTGTGGATGTATTTCAAGGCCTACCTTAAAACTCAAAGCCTCTTTGATTGACATCATGAGAAAATCATAAGAAATCAGCCAAGACCTCAGAAAAACAAACTTGTAGACCTCCTCGAGTCTGGTTCATCCTTGGGAGCAATTTCCAAACGTCTGAAGGTACCACGTTCATCTGTACAAACAATAGTACGCAAGTATGAACACCATGGAACCACGCAGCCTTCATACCGCTCAGGAAGGAGACACGTTCTAGGAGACACTTTCTGTCTCCTAGAGATGAACGTGCTTTGGTGCGAAAAGTGCAAATCAATCCCAGAACAACAGCAAAGGACCTTGTGACGATGCTTGAGGAAACAGGTACTTAAGTATCTATATCCACAGTAAAACGAGTTCTATATTGACATAACCTGAAAGGCTGCTAGCCAAGGAAGAAGCCACTACTCCAAAACCGCCGTAAAAAAAAGCCAGACTACGGTTTGCAGATGGGGACAAAGATCATGGAAAATGTTGTGGATATATTGAAGCAAGATCTCAAGACATCAGTCAGGAAGTTAAAGCTTGGTCGCAAATGGGTCTCCAAATGGACAATGACTCCAAGCATACTTCCAAAGTTGTGGCAAAATGGCTTAAGGACAACAAAGTCAAGGTATTGGAGTGGCCATCACAAGCCCTGACCTCAATCCTATAGAAAATGTAACATTGTGGGAAGCTTGTAGAAGGCTACCCGAAACGTTTGACCTAAGTTAAACAATTTAAAGGCAATGATACCAAATACTAATTGAGTGTATGTAAACTTCTGACCCACTGAGAATGTGATGAAAGAAATTAAAGCTGAAAAATCATTCTCTCTACTATTGTTCTGACATTTCACATCCTTAAAATAAAGTGGTGATCCTTACTGACCTAAGATATGGAATTTTTACTAGGATTAAATGTCAGGAATTGTGAAAAACGGTGTATTTGGCTATGGTGTATGTAAACGTCCGACTTCGACTGTACATCTCAGAAGACTGAAATATAACAAAACCGTTTGACAAAGAAACACTGCATTTTCGGCAGCTTCCATCTTTGTGCAACAGTTTGTGGAAGGCCCTTTCCTGTTTCAACATGACAATGCCCCCTGTACACAATGTGAGGTCCATACAGAAATGTTTGTTGGGATCGGTGTGGAAGAACTTGACTGGCCTGCACAGAGCTCTGACCTCAACCCCATTGAACACCTTTTGGATGAATTGGAACTCTGACTGCGAGCCAGGACAATTGCCCACATCATGTAACTCAGTCAAGCAGTAAAATCAGAACAGCACAGACTGTGATGAGACAAACACACACAGGCACACACACTGCATTCTCAAACACATGCTTCCACACATGCACATACATTTTAATATTGTTATTTTGCTGTATTATTGATTTTGTATTGTAAATACTGTATGTTATGGTAGAGTAGTGTGTAATAGTGTGTTGTGTTGTGTATTGTTTTATTGTATGTAATTGTGATTGGACCACAGGAAGAGTAGCTGCTGCCTTTGCAGCATCTAATCGGGATCCGGAATCAATAAAATATAAAAAATTGTACACTACTTTTCACCAGGGGCAATAGGGCTCTGGTCAAAAGTAGTGCACTATATAGGGAATATTGTGCCATTTGGGACATAAATCCATTTGGTGTCGCACCTGGAAGGGGGTGACTTTGAAGTAACTTTGAAAGAGAGAGTTATATAAGGGGTCAAAGCAATGCCTCACACTTTGAGAGGCACACAGGGACCTTAGGAGCGGAAACTGAGACAGATTGGCGTGTAACTGTATTTGTAGCTATTTATTTCGAAAGCCCATTGCTGGATGAGGAAGACCGTTTTATAGGGGCGAGAGTCTGCATTCTCTCCCTTTTTTTGTGAATCTGTGTATATGCATTTAATCTGTCTCTATGCATTTACATTCATGTTGTGGGTATTCTGTAGTTTGTTTCTGTTTTTGCAAGTGTTGAGGATCAGTCTAAAATGTAATTATCCTTCTGCTACAAGGATGCAAGCACATTAATTTACTCAAACAACCAACTTACATACAGTATAACACTGTACATTTAATATGAAAAAAAAAACATATTTTGACCTCCTTGTCATATTCAAAATGGGTCTGTTTAACTTTTGCGTCTGTGCTTTTCCATATGCTACGAAAGTCAATCATTTGTTGACATCATGTAATTATTGGAAACAACCTATCGCTAAAATGATAATTATAATTTATTGTTAATAAAGTTGTATTGAATTTATTTGCTTCAATGTGTGTATTTGGTTTTGCAGAACGGGATGATGGTGAGAGTGACAGAGAACTGTCCAGAGCTCAACTGCACCCTCAAGGAACAGATCCTACCTGACAACAGGTGCTGTAACATCTGCAAAGGTTGGTCCTTCAAATATAAAGTTGCTTGCTATTGGTTCAGCCCTCATTCCCTCTCCCCTTGCAGTATCTCATTGGCTGAGCCATCATCTTCTGCTGCCCAACATATACTGAGTATGAATCATTCCTCATCGTTGTCTACCACTGGTCCCACCCATACCCTTTGTCTTCCATTGGACCATCCCAGTAATTAACTTCTTATGGGCAGGTGTGGTGGTAGCGTCACACCTGGCCAACATCTGGTGAAATTGCAGAGAGCGAAATTAAAACTACAGATTTATAAATATTTCACTTTCATAAAATCACAAGTGTAATATATCAAAATAAAGCATAACTTCTTGTTAATCCAGCCGCTGTGTCAGATTTCAAAAAGGCTTTACTGCGACAGAACACCCTATGCGATTATCTGAGGACAGCGCCCCGCATACAAAAGCATAAAAAACATATTTCAACCAGGCAGGTGCGCCACGAAAGTCAGAAATAGCGATATAATAAATGCTTTTCCTTTGATCTTCTTCTGTTGGCACTCCAAAAGGTCCCAGATACATCACAAATGGTCATTTTGTTCGATAATGTCCTTCATTATGTCCATAAAAACTCAGTTTAGCTGGTGCGCTTCAGTGATAAATCCACCCAGTTTCCCTCCATCAAAATGCATACAAAATTAATCCCAAACGTTACTAATAAACTTTAGAGTATTTTCTATCCAAATCTACCAATTACAGTGCCTTGCGAAAGTATTCGGCCCCCTTGAACTTTGCGACCTTTTGCCACATTTGAGGCTTCAAACATGAAGATATAAAACTGTATTTTTTGAGAAGAATCAACAACAAGTGGGACACAATCATGAAGTGGAACGACATTCATTGGATATTTCAAACTTTTTTAACAAATCAAAAACGGAAAAATTGGGCGTGCAAAATTATTCAGCCCCTTAAGTTAATACTTTGTAGCACCACCTTTTGCTGCGATTACAGCTGTAAGTCGCTTGGGGTATGTCTCTATCAGTTTTGCACATCGAGAGACTGAAATGTTTTCCCATTCCTCCTTGCAAAACAGCTCGAGCTCAGTGAGGTTGGATGGAGAGCATTTGTTAACAGCAGTTTTCAGTTCTTTCCACAGCTTCTCGATTGGATTCAGGTCTGGACTTTGACTTGGCCATTCTAACACCTGGATTTTGCTTTATGTTTTGGATCATTGTCTTGTTGGAAGACAAATCTCCGTCCCAGTCTCAGGTCTTTTGCAGACTCCATCAGGTTTTCTTCCAGAATGGTCCTGTATTTGGCTCCATCCATCTTCCCATCAATTTTAACCATCTTCCCTGTCCCTGCTGAAGAAAAGCAGGCCCAAACCATGATGCTGCCACCACCATGTTTGACAGTGGGGATGGTGTGTTCAGGGTGATGAGCTGTGTTGCTTTTACGCCAAACATAACGTTTTGCATTGTTGCCAAAAAGTTCAATTTGGTCTCATCTGACCAGAGCACCTTCTTCCACATGTTTGTTGTGTCTCCCAGGTGGCTTGTGGCAAACTTTAAACAACACTTTTTATGGATATCATTAACAAATGGCTTTCTTCTTGCCACTCTTCCATAAAGGCCAGATTTGTGCAATATACGACTGATTGTTGTCCTATGGACAGAGTCTCCCACCTCAGTTGTAGATCTCTGCAGTTCATCCAGTGATCATGGGCCTCTTGGCTGCATCTCTGATCAGTCTTCTCCTTGTATGAGCTGAAAGTTTAGAGGGACGGCCAGGTCTTGGTAGAGTTGCAGTGGTCTGATACTCCTTCCATTTCAATATTATCACTTGCACAGTGCTCCTTGGGATGTTTAAAGCTTGGGAAATCTTTTTGTATCCAAATCCGGCTTTAAACTTCTTCACAACAGTATCTCGGACCTGCCTGGTGTGTTCCTTGTTCTTCATGATGCTCTCTGCGCTTTTAACGGACCTCTGAGACTATCACAGTGCAGGTGCATTTATACGGAGACTTGATTACACACAGGTGGATTGTATTTATCATCATTAGTCATTTAGGTCAACATTAGATCATTCAGAGATCCTCACTGAACTTCTGGAGAGAGTTTGCTGCACTGAAAGTAAAGGGGCTGAATAATGTTGCACGCCCAATTTTTCAGTTTTTGATTTGTTAAAAAAGTTTGAAATATCCAATAAATGTCGTTCCACTTCATGATTGTGTCCCACTTGTTGTTGATTCTTCACAAAAAACTACAGTTTTATATCTTTATGTTTGAAGCCTGAAATGTGGCAAAAGGTCGCAAAGTTCAAGGGGGCCGAATACTTTCGGAAGGCACTGTATATGCATATCCTAGCTTCTGGGCCTGAGAAACAGGCAGTTTACTTGGGCACGCTTTTCATCCGGACTTGAAAATACTGCCCCCTACCCAAGAGAGGTTAAAAAGCCCTGGCACCAATCATGAGAGCATGGAGAAGATAACAGCCAATCCCGGCTTGATGCTTGTTCGAGTGGAGCCAGTCCTGTGTCCCAAATGTCACCATATTCCCTATATAGTGCACTTATACTGTATAGTCCACAACTTTTTACCAGGGCCCATACGGCTCTGGTCAAAAGTAGTGAACTATGTAGGGAACAGGGTTACTCAAATGGCCATATTTGTCTCTTTACGTCCTACATGAATGTTTCATCCGTTGATGGTTGGAGTTCGGAGCAGAATAGTCTGTATAATATCTACCATTTTGGCAGCGAAAGGACATCCATGGGTCATTTTGTAAATAGATTGAATAGACACTAACCGTTAGAGGTAGGTGACGGTGAAACTACTGTGAATGAGAGATATGTGGAAAAAATATGCCCACCTTGGAGATTAATATGGTCAATTTCACCTGAACAAATTCTAATTAGTTAATCCAAGCCTTATCATTTGGTCTATGTATTTGGCCATTCAGTCAAACATCAGTGCAGTGCAGAGGAGAGTATTTTCCCTTTCAGTACATCTCCCACTCATAACCTGCCATTATCTCCTTGGACGAGGCCTTTTATATTGGATATATTGGATAGTCATTAAATCGGCTTATTCTACCTTTTCCATTGCACTGGGATTGGGCGATGCGTGTACACGCTGTACAGTTGTTCCTCAACTAAAAGTTTTTAGATTATGCTGCGAGATTTAGAGGTCATTTGTAGTTTAGTATGGTACCCTACAGATGCTGGTTCGAAACCCGTGCCGACTGCAACCGGGAGACCCATGAGGCGACGCACAATTGGCCCAGTGTCGCCCGGGTTAAGGGAGAGTTTGGCCGGCCTGGATGTCCTTGTCCAAAAAATAGGCACATTGGGCTTTTTGTTTCTCTCCCACTAAAAACAGAAATAAATCATTCTAAATAACAAACAGGCTTTATTTACAAATTAGTAAGAATGTCTCACCCCTTGTTCAAGAATGGCATTTTTCCCTTTATTCAGATTACAATCGCTCACTTTAGGTTATTTGAAAACAAAATAAACTCAAAAAATGTTATTTTTTAAACAAAGATGTATTATTATTATTAACCCTGAATTACAATTAGATAAAAGCCCCTTAGATATTTTCACAGATCAAGTTTGCCCTCACAAAAATGGCCCTTGGATATTTATTTAGAATCCTCCAATCCTCAAAATGAAATTATTGACGGAGAGTCACGTCATTGAAAAACATTTTTGGTGATATACTGTAGGCCTACTGAAGGCGACATGAGTGTTGAGTAATGTGCTGTTAAAAGTGTTTATTTTATTTAACCTTTACATAAAGGTCTACTTACTTTGTTGGCGTCTTGACCCAGTTTATGCCCTCATTTGCAATGCAAACCATCAAAAATTACTATGGGAATAAATGGAAGAGACAAGTGGAAGGGGGGAAAAGTGGTCCTTCTGTAGCACAGTTGGTAGAGCATGGCGCTTGTAATGCCAGGGTAGTGGGTTTGATTCCCGGGACCACCCATACGTAGAATGTATGCACACATGACTGTAAGTCGCTTTGGATAAAAGCGTCTGCTAAATGGCATATATTATTATTATATTATAAGGAACTTCTCTGTCAGCCCTGGAGGCCTTTTGAAAACATGTTTTCACAAGGGCTATTAGCAGAACAACAGACACGATGTGGTCCCAGAAACACCTCTCTGACATAGGGTCCAGCATATCTCTTCATGATGATTGGGCTCGGGCCGACACGGGCTGCTATATATAATTAACATTTCATTAATTATTTATTTGACATATTTTCTCATTGTTTTGTGATCAAAAAATAAAATGAACATTTAAATTAAATTATTTAAAAGTCCTGTTTAAGTAGTATTTTAGTATTTTGATACTTTGTGCAAGGCAATAATCAGCATTAAACAATTTGTGGATGGGACCTCCTGAGTGGCGCAGTGGTCTAAGACACTGCATTGCTAAAGATGCTAGTTCGATACCCGTCCCGGCCGCGACTGGGACACCCATGAGGCGACACACAATTGGCCCAGCGTCGTCCGGGTTAGTGGAGGGTTTGACCAGGCGGTGGGCTTTTTATTTCTCTCCTTCTAAAAACAGGGACAGAAAACAACCATAGCAAACTGTGAATTCTGGCACACCCCCTTTCCCCATTAGGCCACATGGCGCACCCCCAATATCAACGTGCACATGGGCCTATTTATATAATGAGTATGAATTTGGAGGGCAGAAATTATTAAATATTAAAGCAGTAGAGTTTTAAGAATTTTGTGTGTTCAATTATTTGTGACATTGTTGTATTTATGTTATTCTCTTAGTGCTGTAGCCTACTCCCGACCGGTCAAGTTGTACAGCGCCATATTTTCTGACCATTTAATTTTGTATTTTTCTTGGAATAGAAACACCATAATATTAATCAAATGATTTAAGCTCAGTTTCTTAAAATCAATCCCATCTACTATGTTCTTACAAAAAAAATATTTTAAATTCTCTAGTACAGCCAATATTGAAGACTGTCAAATGCTTCTCAAAGATGCCCTCTGGTGCTCAAACTAACACTAACTAGCATTAATGGCTGACAACAAAATAACGTGCCATGGAATTCTGCACAGCTTTCTGGTCTTGACCATTGTGGAGAGGTTGGAGTCTTTGATTGAGTGTGTGGACAGGTGTCTTTTATACATGTAACGAGTTCAAACAGGTGCAGTTAATACAGGTAATGAGTGGAGAACAGGAGGGATTCTTAAAGAAAAACTAACAGGTCTGTGAGAACCGGAATTGTTACTGGTTGGTAGGTGATCAAATACTTATGTCATGCAATAAAATGCAAATTAATTACTTAAAAATCATACAATGTGATTTTCTGGATTTTTGTTTTAGATTCCGTCTCTCACAGTTGAAGTGTACCTATGATAAAAATGACAGACCTCTACATGCTTTGTAAGTAGGAAAACCTGCTAAATCTGCAGTGTGTCAAATGCTTGTTCTCCCCACTGTATCACCTTGCCCTCTACCCCTTGATACAAAACAACATCATACATCACAATAACCAAAACCTCACCACTTCAACAACCGTATATCCAACCCATCGTCCCCAGCTATACAGACGGCCTCACCAACACACCATATCTCCTGGAACATCTCCACACTTTTTATCATTTTATAGAACTCAAATTCCACTCTAAGGCGCGCAGAGAACATCCCATTAAATAATAGTAGAGGGTCTGTTATCCTCCCACCTTTGACCCTGTTCCCCCTTGTTAGCCAAATAACCAACTTTGCCTGAGCAAACAAAAATGTAAACACACATTTGGCCTTTTCCTTATTCAAATACCTGTACTCCATTTATAAACACCCCAACAGTAAACTCCACCCCCTACCTCTCACACAGACATTCCAACAGATACATTAATTCCATTAACTTGGCTCACACAGAAAACACGATGCACAGTTTCACTCGTGACACAGAAAGGACACCCCTGTCCGACTCCCGGGTCGCCCAATTCCAACCAGCTATTAGTGGCCAGGTCTCCATGTAGAACCCTCCACTGGAGGTCCCCTGATATCTTTGGTACTGGGAGTTTGTAGAGCCTCTCCATCTAAAACGCACCACACTCTCTGCCACGCATATCCCCTACCACTGATGTGCCTTCACTCCTGTTAGGCTCCTAATGTTCCTCACTTTAATGCAGAGGTTGTAGAGGGCTTGGAGTGTTAAAATGTAACAAGTCCTCCATACCCCCTTGCCAGTTTCCTGTCTTTGCTGTCATCTGCAGTGGTGGAAGCATTGTGGCCCCTCCCCCTTTGGCTGCGCCAACGCCCCCCTTACCGGCTCACACAGTGCCTCCTGGACCTCCCCCAGGAATTTCTTCCAGCAGCCTAATATACAGTATGTTAGTCCTGTATGTTGTGCCAGGTATTCCGAGGCTTTAAACCCCTCCGCAGCCGAAGTCACCCAGTAAACCTGCTCCCATCAGTCGCTTCTGCAGGGTGGCCGATTGAACTGATCTCAAAAGGATTTCTAGATTGTGGAAGATAGGCTCCTCCCACACCCACAGCCCAGGCTACAAACCGCCTTCTCGTGTGGTCCTTAGCCGCTGCCAGGCTCTCAGCACTGCAGAGTAAAAATCAGAGAGACCTGCTGTACTCAGCCTCTCCAGCCTCATGAGGAACAGCTGCCGGTCCAACCCTAATCTATCAGCATGCATGCTGGTTCCCTCCAGCCGACATCAGTATGGTACATCAGTCTCTGTGCCACCTTTAGTTGTAATGCAGCCACCCTGTTCTCCAGTTCTACCAGGCCCTGTCCTCAATCATAGACAGACATGGGGGGGGGGGGTTATGCCACAGACAATTTATGCCACAGGAAGAATGCCACCCGGTTGTTGATTATCAGCACCCTCCCCCTACTTGGGACAGAAGCCACCTGGCCAGTCTTGACACCACTGCCTGTGACAGCCCCTGTCAGTCCTTCCTGACCCACCTCTCTGAGCCCAGGTACACCCCCAAAATGTTAAGCCCTTCACAACTCCACTGGAAACCCCCTGAAAGCAGAGGGGGGCCCTATCCCTCCATGCTATGCATAACATAGTTTTGCTCTGTTATAAGTAAGGACAGAGCCATCCATAAGCCTCTCAACTACAAAAACCGCCTAGAATGCACTGAAAGAGAACAACAGAGAGACAGATAGAGCGAATGTAGAATTCTATTAGATCCCTAAGCATTGAGGTTCAGAGGGGGGTTTCACAGAGAGTTGGACTGGCACTACTCATTACTGGGAATGAAGGGATAGATGGGTTCAGATCAAGAGAGGAGACGACCGAGTCGTCTACTGTACATGCAGGCCTGTGTCTGCCTGCCTGCCTGCCTGTGTCTGTCAGTCATCAGTCTGTCTGTCTGGTTGTCTGGTAGATTGGCTGTCTGTCTGTGTGCACCTGTTTAATGGATTACACTCACTCTTCTCAGCAGGCATTTTTCCTGTAGATTATTTATTTTATATGTGTGTTTGTCTGGGGAAAGCTACGAACTCAAAGCATTGCACAAAATCATAGCGTTTCCATGCCACATTCTATTCTCTTGGTACTATAGTTTTGTGAACTTTGAGTTTGTGTTAGAATTCCCCAATTCCTGAAAATTAGATTTTGGGTTACAAGCTTTTTCCAGGAATGCTGGCTCATTTTCTACCTCACCACTTCGCCCAACCCCACTGTCAGCACCCTGTTTGATCTCAGTCAAACCCAGACTATTGAGTCCGAAGTTTGTCCCCCTCTCTCCCAGGCTATGACTTCTGCGCAGAGGGACTCATTTGTGGGGAAAATTCGGAGTGTAAAAACCGGAATACCAGAGCTGAGTGTGAGTGCAAGAGCGGCTTTGCCTCCATCCATGGGGACTCCACATACTGTGAAGGTAGGAAGCTGTGAACTATTTGACTGGGTCTTTGGGTAGAAGACTCTGAACTATCTGGGTATATGACGGGTAGACTTAGAGCTTGTTTTGTGTATGTGGAAGATGTATTTCTTTATTGCAAAGAGGACTAGGAGAAGAGTGAAGTTGCCCCTGCATGCTGATCTTGGAACATTTTAGCATTTCCCCCACTAATGGTTAAGGTTGTGGGAGGGGAAGCCGATCCTAGATCTGTACCTAGATTCCTGAATTATAGTGAATTATATTATCTCTATGGTTGAGTGGATATGTTGGCATGTGAGATGCCTGGCCCATTCCATACAGTAGATGCCTGAGAGAGAGAGCTTGGCTGATGAGATTTTCAACTACCTCTGGCTTTAGCAGGACATTTCAGAAACAACATGTATTTGTATTTATTTGTATTTAAGGCAGCAGCTACTCTTCCTGAGGTCCAAAATCATTAAGGCACTTACATTACATAAAACAAAATATAAAGCAGTTCATCATATAACATGAATACACCACTACATATCTACAATACAACATGTATAATACCACCATACAACAATATTACAATGTATGTGTGTAGAGAGTGTGTGTGCTAGCGCTTGTGTGTGCATGTGTGTGTAAGTACCTTTGTGTGTGTCTCTTCACAGTCCCTGCTGTTCCATAAGGTGTATTGTTACCTGTTTTTTTTATCTGATTCTACTGCTTGAATCAGTTACCTGATGTGGAATAGAGTTCCATGTAGTCATGGCTCTATGTAGTACCGTGTGCCTCCCATAGTCTGTTCTGGACTTGGGGATTGTGAAGTGACCTCTGGTGTTATGTCTTGTGGGGTGTGCATGGGTGTCCGAGCTGTGTGCTAGCTCGGTACATTCAGCTTGTTAACACTTCTTACAAAAACCAGTAGTGATGAAGTCAATCTCTCCTCCACTTTGAGGCATGAGAAATTGACATGCATATAACATTTACATTACATTTAAGTCATTTAGCAGACACTCTTATCCAGAGCGACTTACAAATTGGTGCATTACCTTATGACATCCAGTGGAACAGCCACTTTACAATAGTGCATCTAAATCTTTTAGGGGGGGGGGGAGTGAGAAGGATTACTTATCCTATCCTAGGTATTCCTTAAAGAGGTGGGGTTTCAGGTGTCTCCGTAAGGTGGTGATTGACTCCGCTGTCCTGGCGTCGTGAGGGAGTTTGTTCCACCATTGGGGGCCAGAGCAGCGAACAGTTTTGACTGGGCTGAGCGGGAACTGTACTTCCTCAGTGGTAGGGAGGCGAGCAGGCCAGAGGTGGATGAACGCAGTGCCCTTGTTTGGGTGTAGGGCCTGATCAGAGCCTGGAGGTACTGAGGTGCCGTTCCCCTCACAGCTCCGTAGGCAAGCACCATGGTCTTGTAGCGGATGCGAGCTTCAACTGGAAGCCAGTGGAGAGAGCGGAGGAGCGGGGTGACGTGAGAGAACTTGGGAAGGTTGAACACCAGACGGGCTGCGGCGTTCTGGATGAGTTGTAGGGGTTTAATGGCACAGGCAGGGAGCCCAGCCAA
Organism: Oncorhynchus keta; assembly: GCF_023373465.1. Classification (NCBI taxonomy): domain Eukaryota; kingdom Metazoa; phylum Chordata; class Actinopteri; order Salmoniformes; family Salmonidae; genus Oncorhynchus; species Oncorhynchus keta. The sequence goes on from NC_068434.1 coordinate 54,878,371, forward strand.
CAGCGAGTTGCAGTAATCCAGACGGGAGATGACAAGTGCCTGGATTAGGACCTGCGCCGCTTCCTGTGTGAGGCAGGGTCGTACTCTGCGGATGTTGTAGAGCATGAACCTACAGGAACGGGCCACCGCCTTGATGTTAGTTGAGAACGACAGGGTGTTGTCCAGGATCACGCCAAGGTTCTTAGCGCTCTGGGAGGAGGACACAATGGAGTTGTCAACCGTGATGGCGAGATCATGGAACGGGCAGTCCTTCCCCGGGAGGAAGAGCAGCTCCGTCTTGCCGAGGTTCAGCTTGAGGTGGTGATCCGTCATCCACACTGATATGTCTGCCAGACATGCAGAGATGCGATTCGCCACCTGGTCATCAGAAGGGGGAAAGGAGAAGATTAATTGTGTGTCGTCTGCATAGCAATGATAGGAGAGACCATGTGAGGTTATGACAGAGCCAAGTGACTTGGTGTATAGCGAGAATAGGAGAGGGCCTAGAACAGAGCCCTGGGGGACACCAGTGGTGAGATCGCGTGGTGAGGAGACAGATTCTCGCCACGCCACCTGGTAGGAGCAACCTGTCAGGTAGGACGCAATCCAAGCGTGGGCCGCGCCGGAGATGCCCAACTCGGAGAGGGTGGAGAGGAGGATCTGATGGTTCACAGTATCGAAGGCAGCCGACAGGTCTAGAAGGATGAGAGCAGAGGAGAGAGAGTTAGCTTTAGCTTTAATTCATGTTAGCTCCCAGTGTACTTTAAAGGTCCAGATGTGCTGCCCTGTTCTGAACCAATAGTCCTTCTTTGTGGCACCTGACCACACCACTGAACTGTAGTCCAGGTGTGACAAAACTAAGGCCCGTTGGACCTGCCTTGTTGATAGTGTTAAGAAGTGCTTCTCGCCATCTTAGCTACTGTTTTATCAATATGTTTTGACCATGACAGTTTACAGTCCAGGGTTACTCCAAGCAGTTTATTCACCTCAAAGAGCTCATTTTCCACATGATTCCTTACACAATTCCAATCAAATAAAATCAATAAAATCAAATCAAATTGTATTTGTCACATACACATGGTTATCAGATGTTAATGCGAGTGTAGCGAAATGCTTGTGCTTCTAGTTCCGACAATGCAGTGATAACCAACAAGTAATCTAACTAACAATTCCAAAACTACTGTCTTATACACAATGTAAGGGGATAAAGAATATGTACATAAGGATATATGAATGAGTGATGGTACAGGGCAGCATACAGTAGATGGTATCGAGTACAGTATAGACATATGAGATGAGTATGTAGACAAAGTAAACAAAGTGGCATAGTTAAAGTGGCTAGTGATACATGTATTACATAAGGATGCAGTCGATGATATAGAGTACAGTATATACGTATGCATATGAGATGAATAATGTAGGGTAAGTAACATATATATATATATATATTTACATCATTTCCCATCAATTCCCATTATTAAAGTGGCTGGAGTTGAGTCAGTGTGTTGGCAGCAGCCACTCAATGTTAGTGGTGGCTGTTTAACAGTCTGATGGCCTTGAGATAGAAGCTGTTTTTCAGTCTCTCGGTCCCAGCTTTGATGCACCTGTACTGACCTCGCCTTCTGGATGATAGCGGGGTGAACAGGCAGTGGCTTGGGTGGTTGATGTCCTTGATGATCTTTATGGCCTTCCTGTAACATCGGGTGGTGTAGGTGTCCTGGAGGGCAGGTAGTTTGCCCCCGGTGATGCGTTGTGCAGACCTCACTACCCTCTGGAGAGCCTTATGGTTGATGGCGGAGCAGTTGCCGTACCAGGCGGTGATACAGCCCGCCAGGATGCTCTCGATTGTGCATCTGTAGAAGTTTGTGAGTGCTTTTGGTGACAAGCCAAATTTCTTCAGCCTCCTGAGGTTGAAGAGGCGCTGCTGCGCCTTCTTCACGACGCTGTCAGTGTGAGTGGACCAATTCAGTTTGTCTGTGATGTGTATGCTGAGGAACTTAAAACTTGCTACCCTCTCCACTACTGTTCCATCGATGTGGATAGGGGGGTGTTCCCTCTGCTGTTTCCTGAAGTCCACAATCATCTCCTTAGTTTTGTTGACGTTGAGTGTGGGGTTATTTTCATTTACATTTACATTTAAGTCATTTAGCAGATTTTCCTGACACCACACTCCGAGGGCCCATACCACCTCCCTGTAGGCCGTCTCGTCGTTGTTGGTAATCAAGCCTACCACTGTTGTGTCGTCCGCAAACTTGATGAATGAGTTGGAGGCGTGCGTGGCCACGCAGTCGTGGGTGAACAGGGAGTACAGGAGAGGGCTCAGAACGCACCCTTGTGGGGCCCCCGTGTTGAGGATCAGCGGGGAGGAGATGTTGTTGCCTACCCTCACTACCTGGGGGCGGCCCGTCAGGAAGTCCAGTCCCCAGTTGCACAGGGCGGGGTCGAGACCCAGGGTCTCGAGCTTGATGACGAGCTTGGAGGGTACTATGGTGTTGAATGCCGAGCTGTAGTCGATGAACAGCATTCTCACATAGGTATTCCTCTTGTCCAGGTGGGTTAGGGCAGTGTGCAGTGTGGTTGAGATTGCATCGTCTGTGGACCTATTTGGGCGGTAAGCAAATTGGAGTGGGTCTAGGGTGTCAGGTAGGGTGGAGGTGATATGGTCCTTGACTAGTCTCTCAAAGCACTTCATGATGACGGAAGTGAGTGCTACGGGGCGGTAGTCGTTTAGCTCAGTTACCTTAGCTTTCTTGGGAACAGGAACAATGGTGGCCCTCTTGAAGCATGTGGGAACAGCAGACTGGTATAGGGATTGATTGAATATGTCCGTAAACACACCGGCCAGCTGGTCTGCGCATGCTCTCAATTTTGTTGAGGTTTAGGGTTTAGTGAATGATTTGTCTCAAGTACAAATGCTTTTAGTTTTTGAAATATTTGCCATCCATTCTGAAACTAACTGCAGCTCTTTAAGTGTTGCAGTCATTTCAGTAGCTGTAGTAGCTGACGTGTATAGTGTTGAGTCATCTGCATACATATAGTGCTTTGAAAAAGTATTTGCCCCCTTCCTGATTTCTTATTTTTTTGCACATTCGTCACACTTAAATGTTTCAGATCATCAAACAAATTTACAGTGCCTTGCGAAAGTATTCGGCCCCCTTGAACTTTGCGACCTTTTGCCACATTTCAGGCTTCAAACATAAACATATAAAACTGTATTTTTTTATGAAGAATCAACAACAAATGGGACACAATCATGAAGTGGAACGACATTTATTGGATATTTCAAACTTTTTTAACAAATCAAAAACTGAAAAATTGGGCGTGCAAAATGATTCAGCCCCCTTAAGTTAATAGTTTGTAGCGCCACCTTTTGCTGTGATTACAGCTGTGAGTCGCTTGGGGTATGTCTCTATCAGTTTTGCACATCGAGAGACTGACATTTTTTCCCATTCCTCCTTGCAAAACAGCTTGAGCTCAGTGAGGTTGGATGGAGAGCATTTGTGAACAGCAGTTTTCAGTTCTTTCCACAGATTCTCGATTGGATTCAGGTCTGGACTTTGACTTGGCCATTCTAACACCTGGATATGTTTATTTTTGAACCATTCCATTGTAGATTTTGCTTTATGTTTTGGATCATTGTCTTGTTGGAAGACAAATCTCTGTCCCAGTCTCAGGTCTTTTGCAGACTCCATCAGGTTTTCTTCCAGAATGGTCCTGTATTTGGCTCCATCCATCTTCCCATCAATTTTAACCATCTTAACTTTCCCTGCTGAAGAAAAGCAGGCCCAAACCATGATGCTGCCACCACCATGTTTGACAGTGGAGATGGTGTGATCAGGGTGATGAACTGTGTTGCTTTTACGCCAAACATAACGTTTTGCATTGTTGCCAAAAAGTTCCATTTTGGTTTCATCTGACCAGAGCACCTTCTTCCACATGTTTGGTGTGTCTCCCAGGTGGCTTGTGGCAAACTTTAAACAACACTTTTTATGGATATCTTTAAGAAATGGCTTTCTTCTTGCCACTCTTCCATAAAGGCCAGATTTGTGCAATATACGACTGATTGTTGTCCTATGGACAGAGTCTCCCACCTCAGCTGTAGATCTCTGCAGTTCATCCAGAGTGATCATGGGCCTCTTGGCTGCATCTCTGATCAGTCTTCTCCTTGTATGAGCTGAAAGTTTAGAGGGATGGCCAGGTCTTGGTAGATTTGCAGTGGTCTGATACTCCTTCCATTTCAATATTATCGCTTGCACAGTGCTCCTTGGGATGTTTAAAGCTTGGGAAATATTTTTGTATCCAAATCCGGCTTTAAACTTCTTCACAACAGTATCTTGGACCTGCCTGGTGTGTTCCTTGATCTTCATGATGCTCTCTGCGCTTTTAACGGACCTCTGAGACTATCACAGTGCAGGTGCATTTATACGGAGACTTGATTACACACAGGTGGATTGTATTTATCATCATTAGTCATTTAGGTCAACATTGGATCATTCAGAGATCCTCACTGAACTTCTGGAGAGAGTTTGCTGCACTGAAAGTAAAGGGGCAGAATAATTTTGCACGCCCAATTTTTCAGTTTTCGATTTGTTAAAAAAGTTTGAAATATCCAATAAATGTCGTTACACTTCATGATTGTGTCCCACTTGTTGTTGATTCTTCAGAAAAAATACAGTTTTATATCTTTATGTTTGAAGCCTGAAATGTGGCATAAGGTCACAAAGTTCAAGGGGGCCAAATACTTTCGCAAGGCACTGTAAATATTACACAAAGATAAGTAAATGTAGTTTTTAAATTATGATTTTATTTATTCAGGGTAAGAATTAATTGCCCCCTAAACCTAATAACTGCTTGTGCCACCCTCGTTTGCAATAACTGGCAATGAGTCTTTCACATTGCTGTGGAGGAATTTTGGCCCACTCTGCTTTGCAGAATTGTTTTAATTCAGCCACATTGGTGGGTTTTCGAGCATGAACCGCCTTTTTAAGGTCACGACACAGCATCTCAATCGGATTCAAGTCCGGACTTTGACTAGGCCACTCCAAAACCTTCATTTAGTTTTTTTAAGCCTTTCAGAGTTGGACTTGCTGCTGTGTTTTGCATCCTTGTCCTGCTGCAGAACCCAAGTGCGCTTCAGCTTGAGGTCAGAAACTGAACGGACACTCTAGTTCAGGATTTTTTGGTAGAGAGCAGAATTCATGGTTCCATCAATCACGGAAAGTTGTCCAGGTCCTGAAGCAGCAAAGTGGCCCCAGGCCATCACACTAACACCACCATATTTGACTGTTGGTATGATGTTCTTTTTCTGAAATGCTTTGTTACTTTTAAGCCAGATGTAACGGGACGCACGCACACCTTCCAAAAAGTTCAACTTTTGTCTCATCAGTCCACAGAATACTTCCCCTAAAGTCTTGGGGATCATCAATATGTTTTTTAACAAAAGTGAGATGAGTCTTTATGTCCTTTTAGGTCAGCAGCTGTTTTCACCTTGGAACTCTGCCATGGATGCCATTTTTGCCCAGTCTCTTTCTTATGGTTGAGTCATGAACACTGACCGTAACTGAGGCAAATGAGGCCTGCAGTTCTTTAGATGTTGTTGTGGGTTCTTTTGTGACCTCTTGGATGAGTCGTCGCTGCGCTCTTGGGGTAATTTTGGTAGGCTGGCCACTCCTGGTAAGGTACACCACTGTTCCAAATGTTCTCCATTTGTGGATAATGGCTCTCATCGTGGTTCGCTGGAGTCTCAAAGATTTAGAAATGGCTTTGTAACCCTTTCCAGACTGATAGATGTCAATTACTTTGTTTCTTATCTGTTCCTGAATTTCTTTGGACCGCGGCATGATGTCTTGCTTTTTGAGATCTTTTGGCCTACTTGTCAGACAGATTCTATTTAAGTGATTTCTTGATTCAACAGGTCTGGGTGTGGCTCTTGAAATTGAACTCAACTTTCCAAAAAATGTGATTAACCTCTCTGGTACAAGTGGGACGCTAGCATCCCACCTCGACAACAGCCAGTGAATTTGCAGGGTGCCAAATTCAAAACAACAGAAATCCCATAATAAAAATGTCTCAAACATACAAGTATTTTACACCATTTTAAAGATAAACGTCTTGTAAATCCAGACACAGTGTCCGATTTCAAATAGGCTTTAAGGCGAAAGCTCACCAAACAATTATGTTAGGTTAGCACTTAGTCACAGAAAACCATACAGCCATTTTCCAGCCAAGGCTAGGGCTCAGAAAAGTCATAAATAGCGATTAAATAAATCACTAACCTTTGATGATCTTCATCAGATGGCACATGACTTCATGTTACACAATAAATGTGCGTTTTGTTTGAGAAAGTTTATCTTTATGTCCAAGAAAACTCATTTGAAATTGGTGTGTTATGTTCAGAAATGCATTGTCTCAAACAAACATCCGGTGAAAGTGCAGAGAGCCACATCAAATACCAGAAATACTCATCATAAACATTGATAAAACATACATGTGTTAAACATACGAATACAGATAAACTTCTCCTTAATGCAACCGCTATGTCAGATTACCAAAAGGCTTAACGGCGAAAGCAGCACCCCTTGCGATTATGTTAGCTCAGCTCCTATTCACAGAAACCCATACAATCATTTTCCAACCAAGGAAAGTGTCAAAAAAGTCAGAAATAGCATTAACATTAATCACTTAACTTTGATGATCTTCATCTGGTGGCACTCCCAGGTCTCCATGTTAGACAACAAATGTTGGTTTTGTTCGATAAAGTTCATCTTTATGTCCAAAAACCTCAGTTTTGTTTGTGCGTTTAGTTCAGAAATCCAAAGGCACAATGTGCGCTCTCAACACCAAGACGAACAGTCAAAAATGTACAATAAAAGATAGTAGAAACATGTCAAACGATGTATAAAATCAAGCCTCAGGTTGTTTTTGTCATACATAATCAATACTATTTCAACCAGACAAAAGCTTTGTCAATGGAAAAGGAAAACAAGAAATGTGCGCTCCCGATCACGTGCTTGGTTCATGTCTGGAAATTTCCACTGTCCTCTCATTTAAAGCGGTGTATCTCCCCCATTTTTCAGAGTAAAAGCCTGAAACAGTGCCTAAAGACTGGTCACATGTTGAGGAAGCCATAGAGATCGTGAACTGGGTCTTGTCTTTGTATGGTGGATAGGCTTTCAATGGAAAAACAGCCTTTCAAAATAATAGTACTTCCTGGTTTGATTTACCTCGGGTTTTCGCCTACCATATCAGTTCTGTTATACTCAGACATTATTTTAACGGCTTTGGAAACTTTAGAGTGTTTTCTATCCATGTCTACTAATTATATGCATATACCGCCCCCTGCCCAAGAACTGTTAAAACATTTTTTGAGTGGGCAGCTTGATGAAGCCGGTCAATATTTATATCACACAGAAAACATACTGTTGATATCACATATAGTTGAAGTCGGAAGTTTACATACACCTATGTTGGAATCATGAAGACTCGTTTTTCAACCTCTCCACAAATTTCTTGTTAGCAAACTATAGTTTTGGCAAGTCGGTTAGGACATCTACTTTGTGCATGGCAGAAGTAATTTTTCCAACAATTGTTTACAGACGGATTATTTCACTTATAATTCACCCTATCACAATTCCAGTGGGTCACAAGTTTACATACACTAAGTTGTGTATGTGCCTTTAAACAGCTTGGAAAATTCCAGAAAATCATGTCATGGCTTTAGACGCTTCTGATAGGCTAATTGACATAATTTAAGTCAATTAGAAGTGATCTTGTGGATGTATTTCAAGGCCTACCTTCACACTCAGTGCCTCTTTGCCTAAAGAAATCAGCCAAGACCTCAGAAAACATTTTTTGTAGACCTCTACAAGTCTGGTTCAGCCTTAGGAGCAATTTACGCCTGAATGTAGCACGTTTATCTGTTCAAACAATAGTACACAAGTATAAACACCATGGGACCACGCAGCCGTCATACTGCTCAGGAAGGAGACACGTTCTGTCTCCTAGAGATTCATGTACTTTGGTGCAAAAAGTGCTAATCAATCCCAGAACAAAAGCAAAGGACATTGTGAAGATGCTGAAGGAAACAGGTACAAATATATCTATATCCACAACATAACGAGTCCTATATCAACATAACCTGAAAGGCCGCTCAGCAAGGAAGAAGTCACTGCTCCAAATCCGCCATAAAAAAGACAGACTACGGCGTGCAACTGCACATGGGGACAAAGATCGTACTTTTTTGAGAAATGTCCTCTGGTCTGATGAAACAAAAAAAAGAACTGTTTTCCCATAATGACCATCGTTATGTTTGGAGGAAAAAGGGGGAGGCTTGCAAGCCGAAGAACACCATCCCAACCGTGAAGCACGGGGGTGGCAGCACCATTCAGTTTTTGGGCGGGCTTTGCTACAGGAGGGACTGGTGCACTTCACAAAATAGATAGCTTCATGAGGATGGAAAATTATGTGGATATATTGAAGTAAGATCTCAAGACATCAGTCAGGAAGTTAGCATACTTCCAAAGTTGTGGCAAAATGGCTTAAGGACAACAAAGTCAAGGTATTGGAGTGGCCATCACAAAGCCCTGATCTCAATCCTATAGAACATTTGTGGGCAGAACTGATAAAGTGTGTGTGTGTGTGAGCAAGGAGGCCTACAAACCTGACTCAGTTACACCAGGAATGGGATAAAATTCACCCTACTTATTGTGGGAAGCTTGTGGAAGGCTACCCGAAACGTTTGATCCAAGTTGAACAATTTAAAGGCAATGCTACCAAATACTAATTGAGTGTATGTAAACTTCTGACACACTGGGAATGTGATGAAAGAAATACAAGTTTAAATAAATCATTCTCTCTACTATTATTCTGACATTTCACATTCTTAAAATAAAGTGATGGTGATCCTAATTGACCTTCAACAGGGATTTTTTACTAGGATTAAATGTCAGGAATTGTGAAAAATTTTGTTTAAATGTATTTGGAAAAGGTGTATTTAAACTTCCAACTTCAACTGTACATTATCAAGCATTTCACACATGTTAGGCTTTTGACTCTGTCAATCACCACATTCTTATCGGCAGACTCAACAGCCTTTGTTCCTCAAATGACTGCCTCACCTGGTTCACCAACTACTTCTCTGACAGAGTTCAGTGTGTCAAATTGGAGGGCCTGTTGTCCAGACCTCTGGCAGTCTCTGTGGGGATACCACAGGGATAAATTCTCAGGCCTGTCACTCTATTTGCTGGGGATTCTCTGATCCACCGCTAATCAGATGACACCATTTTGTATACTTCTGGCCCTTCTTTGGACACTGTGTTAACAAACATCCAAACGAGCTGTTTGGCACTCATGCTGCCAAACATGCCCTCATAAAACTGACTATCCTACCGATCCTTGACTTCGGCTATGCCATTTATGAAATAGCCTCCAACACCCTACTCAGCAAATTGGATGCAGTCTATCACAGTGCCATACGTTTTGTCACCAAAGCCCCATATACTACCCACCACTGCGACCTGTATGCTCTCGTTGGCTGGCCCTCACGTCATATTCGTCGCCAAACCCACTGGCTCTGGGTCATCTATAAGTCTTTGCTAGGTAAAGCCCCGCCTTATCTTAGCTCACTGTTCACCATAGCAGCACTCACCCGTAGCACACGCTCCAGCAGGTATATTTCACTGGTCACCCCCAAAGCCAATTCCTCCTTTGGCCGCCTTTCCTTCCAGTTCTCTGCTGCCAATGACTGGAATGAATTGCAAAAATCACTGAAGTTGGAAACTCCTATCTCCCTCACTAACTTTAAGCACCAGCTGTCAGAGCAGCTCACAGATCACTACACCTGTACATAGCCTTCTGTAAATAGCTCATCCAACTACCTCATCCCCATACTGTTATTTTATTTGTTTTTCTCCTTCGCACCCCAGTATCTCTACTTGCACATTCATCTTCTGCAAATCTATCACCCCAGTGTTTCATTGCTAAATTGTAATTATTTTGCCACTGTGGCCTATTTATTTATTGCTTTACCTCCCTAATCTTACTACATTTGCACACACTGTTTATAGACTTTTCAATTGTTTTATTGACTGTATGTTTGTTTATTCCATGTGTAACTCTGTGTTGTTTTTTGAGTTGCACTGCTTTGCTTTATCTTGGCCAGGTGGCAGTTGTAAATGAGAACTTGTTCTCAACTGGCCTACCTGGTTAAATAAAGGTGAATTAAAAATAAATAAATACTGACTGGAGGTGAGGCAGATGAACCTGTAGCCATATTACTTCAACAGTATTTCACTTGAGATCCTCTCTAAGCTTTACAGGAATGTGGTTCTGAATATGGACCATACTACTGTCCCGATTTGGCATTTCTGTCTTTTCGGTAGATGTTATAACCATGTATTGCTACCACTGCATCATCAAACGTATTATCATAGTGAGGTTCAGACCTAGCCAGAATATGAATGTCATCTGTTTCAAGCAAGTTATTGACTTCATGAACCTTGTTTCTTAGGCTATTTATGTTAAGATTTTCATACGTGAGTTATAAAATATCTCTAACGGTCGCCCAACGCCAGTTGTTTTATGCACGTGATGTCAGAATGCACTCACTGTTACAAAATGTAATTGTTACGTAACAGGACAGTTAATCCGCACCGACCCTCAAAACAAGGCACGCTGACTGTTTTTATTTATAGACTGTTTCAATTTGTTCATTTCAAATTATTTTCTCACAAGTCTTTATTTTCTATCAACAGTTTGAATTGAGGTGTGTTCCGCCTCCTCATTAATTCACATATTAGTCGGCCATTTCACTTTTGCGGACAATTTATTTTTTAAGCATTACTGACCCGGACAAACTTCCCCAAGCACTTCCCAATTGTTTCTGCAAATCAAGTCTGCATACATTTTTGCATCTCCAGTCAAAACAGGACCTGCACACACGTGTTCACATTTTCAGTCTGGTGCCCGTATCACATTAATTGTTGTTTTCATTAATACATGATAATAACTTTGGAAATGTGTGTGTTTATATCAAAGTAAGTGCCTTTATTATGTTATAATTACTAATAATTCCTCTTTATTCGTTACTTTCAGAAACCACAAACACAAACAGTATTTGCCAATATCATACCTGGAACTGGGCATCTTTTTTAGCTGAAGATTGAGGCCAGCTTTTATATGCTAGTGTACACTCCTTAACAGTTTTACTGGATGAAAACAAAGCAAGAAAACACATAGGCCAATACGTAATAGTCATCTATTTTAATAAAGTATTCGTGATGGTTGAACAACAACATCAAAAACTTGTTTTACTTAGAGGAAATTAAAAGCAATTTGCTTATCCCCTATATAATATTCATGCAGTGACTGAACAACAACTGCATTCCCCCCCCCCCACCTCTAGAGGCATGGTATCATGGCAGGTCACCTGTCAAGTTACCTGAAAGGACAATCAGTCAGTAATTGCTGCAGATGTGCTCAATAGTGCTTGAGCATGTGATACTCCTCAAAGCATGGTGAAACACATAGAGGTGTGTCACAAGCCAAACACGTGTACTTTGTCAACCTCCTCTGCTTCCATCTAATGGTGCCAGACAGGCAGACTTTGCAGTGCCTCTGTGTGTGACTACCTTGAGCAGCAGATTGAGGGACTTTGCAGGGAAAATGTCATGCAGTGAGGCGTATGGGATTGTGAAGGACTGTCACCAGGAAGGTATACATTTCACAAACTGTGGTTGTCACCCATTTAGCGAGTTTCCCCCTCACTCCTGGCTCTCTCTTCTCTTGTAGCTCCAAGGCATAGTGATTGGTCTCCTCTACTATGTCTCCCACCAGCTCCTCTGTCAGAAACAGCTTGAAGAACTCTGCCTCAGAGGGAAATGGCAAGGTGCTTTTCACTCCAGACTGGAACTCAGCAAAGCAAACAGCAGGGCCAGGAGAGGTAAAATGGCTGGCGGCCTTCCAGCTACCACAGAACTCCTGTACTGCATCCACTGTTGGTCTATTTTTATCAGTTTTATTGGTTAAATGATTATTTTTAATGCTTTACTGTGAAGCTTATCAGAAGTAGGCTTGCTCATGTTATTTATATTGGAGCTGATAGTGTACAGTGAGCTGCACACAGTGGAGCTGCACACTTTCTCAGTGCTAATAGTCTAACTCTGGTTCATAGGCACATGATTACTGCATACAATAGCTGTGGGATCAACAGAGTAAAGCTAATGGGTAAGAAGACACTCAGGGCCTTATTGCAGAGGTGGCTGGTGGGCAGAGATATAGGTGGATGTGATCAAAATGGCTAGAATGGAATAGATGGCAAGGTATCAAGCACAGGGTTTACATTCCAAGCATTATTCCAACTATTACGATGAGCCCGTCCTCTGATATGTCTGTCCACCAGCCTCCTTTGGCTTATTGGCTACAATAGTTCCAGAGATTGTGGGTAGGACCCAGCCAGGGCTACTTCAGTGGGTCTGTGAGGACACTGTACAGCAGGGCACTAAGGGACAGTTGAGTTGGATTCTGGGTATAATAGTCTCTAGGCTGTTTTAGTTGTCATGGATTCAGGAGTATGAGATACCTTGGCCTTTCCTTGGACTTATTGAGTTCTATGAAACCCAGCCTAAAACCCCAAACAGCAATCAATGCAGATGTAGAAGCACAGTGGCTAGGAAAAACTCCATAGAAAGGCCAGAACCTAGGAAGAAACCTAGAGAGGAACCAGGCTATGAGGGATGGCCAGTCCTCTTCTGGCTGTGCCGGGTGGAGATTATAACAGAACATGGCCAAGATGTTCAAATGTTCATAGATGACCAGCAGGGTCAAATAATAATCATCACAGTGGTTGTAGAGGATGCAACAGCACCTCAGGAGTAAATGTCAGTTGGCTTTTCATAACCGATCATTCAGAATGTCTCTACCGCTCCTGCTGTCTCTAGAGAGTTGAAAACAGCAGATCTGGGACAGGTAGCATGTCCGGGTTCCATAGCCTCAGGGAGAATAGTTGAAACTGAAGCAGCAGCACGGCCAGGTTGACTGGGGAACGCAAGGAGTCATCAGCCTCGGTAGTCCTGAGGCATGGTCCTAGGGTTCAGGTCCTTCGAGAGAGAGAAAGAGGGTGAGAATTAGAGAGAGCATACTTACATTCACACAGGACACCGGATAAGACAGGAGAAATAGTCCAGATATAACAGACTGACCCTAGCCCCCCGACAAAAACTACTGCAGCATAAATACTGGAGGCTGAGACAGGAGGGGTCGCGACGATACCCCCGGACAGGGCCAAACAGGAAGGATATAACCCCACCCACTTTGCCAAAGCACAGCCCCCACACCACTAGAGGGATATCTTCAACCACCAACTTAGCATCCTGAGACAAGGCAGAGTATAGCCCACAAAGATCTCCGCCACGGCACAACCCAAGGGGGGGGGGGGGCGCCAACCCGGACAGCAAGACCACATCAGTGACTCAACCTACTCAAGTGATGCACCCCTCCTAGGGACGGCATTGAAGAGCACCAGTAAGCCAGTGACTCAGCCCCTGTAATAGGGTTTGAGGCAGAGAATCTCAGAGGAGAGAGGGGAACCGGCTAGGCAGAGACAGCAAGGGCGGTTCGTTGCTCCAGTGCCTTCCCGTTCAACTTCACACTCCTGGGCCAGACTACACTCAATCATAGGACCTACTGAAGAGATGAGTCTTCAATAAAGACTTAAAGGTTGAGACCGAGTCTGCATCTCTCACCTGGGTAGGCAGACCATTCCATAAAAATTGAGCTCTATAGAAGAATAGCTGTTTGCTTAGAAATTCTAGAGACAGGCCTGCGTCTTGTGACCGTAGCGTACATGTAGGTATGTACGGCAGGACCAAATCGGAAAGATAGTTAGGAGCAAGCCCATGTAATGCTTTGTAGGTTAGCAGTAAAACCTTAAAACCTTGAGATCAGCTCTTGCCTTAACAGGAAGCCAGTGTAGAGAGGCTAGCACTGGAGTAATATGATCACATTTTTTGGTTCTAGTCAAGATTCTAGCAGTCGTTTTTAGCATTAACTAAAGTTTATTTAGTGCTTTACCCGGGTAGCCGGAAAGTAGAGCATTGCAGTAGTCTAACCTAGAAGTGACAAAAGCATGGATGAATTCTTATGCATCATTTTTGGACAGAACGTTTCTGATTTTTGAAATGTTACGTAGATGGAAAAAAGCATTCTGTGAAACAGTCTTGATATGTCCGTCAAAAGAGAGATCAGGGTCCAGAGTAACGTCGAGGTCCTTCACAGTTTTAATTGAGACGACTGTACAACCATCAATTTACAGTTGATATGTCAGAGGACAAACCATCCACAGAGACAAACTGATATCTTTCTGACAGATAAGATATAAACCAGGCCAGAACATGTCCGTGTAGGTCAATTTGGGTATCCTATCTTTCCAAAAGAATGGGGTGATCGATGGTATAAAAAGTAGCACTAAGATCTAGGAGCACTAGAACAGATGCAGAGCCTCGGTCTGACACCATTAAAAGGTAATTTACCAATTTCACGTGCAGTCTCAGTGCTATGATGGAGTTTAAAACCAGACTGAAGTGTTTCGTATGCATTGTTTGTCTTCAGGAAGGCAGTGAGTTGCTGCGGAATAGCTTTTTATTTTTTTTTGAGAGGAATGGGATATACGATATAGGCCAATAGATTTTTTTTTCTGGGTCAAGGTTTGGCTTTTTCAAGAGAGGCTTTATTACTGCCACTTTTAGTGAGTTTGGTACACATCCGGTGGATAGAGAGATGTTTATTAAGTTCAACATAGGAGGGCCAAGCACAGGAAGCAGCTCTTTCAGTAGTTTAGTTGGAATAGGGTCCAGTATGAAAATTGAATGTTTAGAGGCCATGATTAATTTCATCAATGTGTCAAGAGATATAGTATTAAAGAACTTGTGTCTCCCTTGATCCTAGGTCCTAGCAGAGTTATGCAGACTCAGGATAAGGACAACTGAACTTTGAAGGAATACGTAGATTTAAAGAGGCATCCGTAATTTGCTTTCTAATATCATGATCTTTTTCTCAAAGAAGTTCATGAGTCTCTTGGGGAATGCTGTTTTTAAGATAGCTTTGCGACAGTTTCAAAAATACATTTTTGATTGTTCTTATTTTCCTCAATTAGGTTGGAAAAATAGGATGATCCAGCAACAGTGAGGGCTCTTCGATACTGCACGGTACTGTCTCTCCAAGCTAGTCGGAAGACTTCCAGTTTGGTGTAGAGCCATTTCCGTTCCATTTTTCTGGAAGCTTGTTTCAGAGCTCAGGTATTTTCTGTATACCTGGGAGCTAGTTTCTTATGACAAATGTTTTTTTGTTTTTAGGGGTGCGATTGCGTCTAGGGTATTGCGCATGGTTAAATTGAGTTCCTCAGTTAGGTGGTTAACTGATTTATGTACTCTGACGTCCTTGGGTAGGTGGAGGGAGTCTGGAAGGGCATCTAGGAATCTTTGGGTTGTCAGAGAATTTATAGCACGACTTTTGATGATCCTTGGTTGGGGTCTGAACAGATTATTTGTTGTGATTGCAAAATGTAATAAAATGGTGGTCCGATATTCCAGGATTATGAGGAAAAACATTCAAATCCACAACATTTATTCCACGGGACAAAACTAGGTCCAGAGTATGACTGTGGCCGTGAGTAGGTCCGGAGTCAAAAGCCTTTTGGAGTGGGTCTGTGGACTTTCCCATGTGAATATTAAAGTCACCAAAAATTTGAATATTATCTGCCATGACTACAAGGTCCGATAGGAATTCAGGGAACTCAGTGAGGAGCGGTGTATATGGCCCAGGAGGCCTGTAAACAGTAGCTATAAAAAGTGATTTAGTAGGCTGCATAGATTTCTTGACTAGAAGCTCAAAAGATGAAAATGTAGGGTTTTTTTGTAAATCGAAATTTGCTATCATAAATGTTAGCAACACCTCCGCCTTTGCGGGATGCGCGGGGGATATGGCCACTAGTGTAACCAGGAGGTGAGGCCTCATTTAACACAGTAAATTAATCAGGCTTAAGCCACGTTTCAATCAGGCCAATCACATCAAGATTATGATCAGTGATTAGTTAATTGACTCTAACTGCCTTGGAAGTGAGGGATCTAACATTAAGTAGCCCTATTTTGAGATGTGAGGTATCACAATTTCTTTCAATAATGACAGGAATGGAGGAGGTCTTTATTCCAGTGAGATTTCTAATGCGAATACCGCCATGTTAAGTTTTGCCCAACCTAGGTCAAGACACAGACACGCGGACTCAATGTGGATAGCTGAGCTGACTACACTGACTGTGTTAGTGGCCGACTCCACTAAGCTGGCAGGCTGGCTAACAGCCTGCTGCCTGGCCTGCACCCTATCTCATTGTGGAGCTCGGGGAGTTAGAGACCTGCCTACGTTCATAGATAATATTAGAGCACACCTCCAGCTAGGATGGAGTCCGTCACTCCTCAACAGGCCAGGCTTGGTCCTGTTTGTGGGTGAGTCCCAGAAAGAGGGACAATTATCTACAAATTCTATCTTTTGGGAGGGGCAGAAACAGTTTTCAACCAGCGATTGAGTTGTGAGACACTGTTGTAGAGCTCATCATTCCCCTAACTGGGAGAGGGCCAGAGACAAATACTCGATGCCGACACATCTTTCTAGCTGATTTTCACACTGAAGCTATGTTGCACTTGGTGACCTTTGACTGTTTCATGCTAACATTGTTGGTGTTGATGTGGATAACAATATCCCTATACTCTCTACACTCTGCAGTTTTAGCTTTAGCCAGCTCATCTTCAGGTGAGCTTTTACGACGGTAGCCCTGCCCCCTGGTAAACAGTGTATGATCGCTGGATGATTCGTTTTCAGTCTAATGGAGTTGCCAATGACTAGGGTTTTCAGTTTGTCAGAGCTAATGGTGGGAGGCTTCGGCATCTCAGACCCTGTAACAGGAGGAGTAGAGACCAGAGAAGGCTTGGCCTCTGACTCCGACTAGCAGCTTAATGGGGAGAACCGGTTGAAAGTTTCGGTCTGCTGAATGAGCGACACCGGTTGAGCATTCCTACAGCATTTCCTTCCAGAAGCCATGAGAAATTTGTCCGACTGCAGGGACTGTGTGAAGGGATTTATACTACTATCTGTACTTACTGGTGGCATAGAAGCTGTTTCATTCTTTCCTACACGTAAATTACCCTTACCTAACGATTGCGTCTGAAGCTGGGCTTGCAGCACAGCTATCCTCGTCGTAAGGCAATCGCTCTCCTGTATATTTTGAGAACAGTGACTGCAATTAGAAGGCATCATGTTAATGTTACTACTTAGCTTCAGCTGGTGGAGGTCCTGACGAACTGCGTCTGGAGTGAAAAAAGTTTAATGAAATAAAGTTGAGCGAGGGAAAACTAAAAATATAAACTCATTAAAAAGTAAAAACCGTAAAGTTGGCAGGTTGCAAAGTAAGGTTAGCAACAAAACGCACAGCAGCACGTAAACAAGTCTAGAAGTTGTGACCGGAAATGACGTCATTATCTCTCTCCATCTCCATCTCTCTCACTATCTCTCTCTGGTTGTGTTTAATTTGCACAGTGAAGAGATCTACCCAAAGCTCCTCTCCAGTCCATGACATCCCAAACCATATGAGATATGAATGAGAGAGAGACTGACTTTTGTATCCTCTATTTCAATTATTGAACCATGCCTTCCTTGAGTATGGAGGTATTATCCATGTTTGGGGTTGGGTACTCTTAAGGCTGCTCAAATACATTTATCAAATGGATTAACTTGATATATCCTGCAGTAGGTTATAATAAACAGAAACTTGCATGTCAATTCATAAACCATGTTTCATGGAATCAGTACATCGAAAATCTCTTCCCAACTATTTTGCAATCTATAAAGCATAGCTGTCAATTTTTGGGTCCTTAAATAAAATTGCTATATATTTATATTTATCACAATTTTCTTGAACCAATTTTATTTTATTTTTTTAAAGGAAGAACCACTGTCGGTTACATTTATTTTGGTGTTTGAGCTCCACTGATTGCCTTCCCTCTCTAGCTCTCTCTCGTACTCTCTCACTCTCTACCCCCCTCCCCCCCTCTCCTCCCCAAAGCAGTTGTTAAAGAGGAACACAATCATCTCCAGACTCCCGTGTCTCCCAGGCTCTGGCTAATGCTCAGAGGAAAATAATCATTATGTCAGCTGAGTAATTGCATATAAAAATAAATAGTGCATATTTGAAGTAGTGTATTTGCTTCCGGTTCTTCATTTTATATGTTTTGAATTTGGATGAGTGCAGAATGAAGCACGCCTGAGCTGACATAGTAATTGCTCATCTTCCCATCCGCTCTGGCTCATCTAATGTTTCTCTATCATTCTACTTCAGATGTACATGCCAGGCTCTAACTCACAGAGATGCAGAGCTTTTATCCATGCTCTTTCACCAAACCACCATCTGTTCTGCTTGTTCTTCAAATCATTCCTTCTTCTGTATTTCTCTCTTATTTTAGCCAGTTAAGAATGTAGAGAATGGACAATATGTGATTGGTAGACTGTACCACGCTGAGAGCACAGCATTGGAGTCATATTAAATTGACCTATTCGTATGAAATGGACAACCCAGAGTTGGACAAAGTTACCAGCATCTCATTATGAGAGAACAGAGCAGCCGCTCCACACGCCGGCCTGGGAGACTCATCCTAATCCCAGGGAAAAGCCTAGGAGAACACCACGGCTGTGATTGATTGGTCGTGTTGGTCAACACTCAGCACTTCAAACTCCCAACAAGGCGTACAGGCGTGATCACTGGCTAGGTGGCTAAGCCTTGCAGACAGCCTGGACAAGTGTATCAAGATAGACAAGGCATCAAGGTATCTTTTCGCTTAGATTACAGTATTCGTCGATAAGAGAGGCTCATCTTTTCTGCAATGTCCTCCCCACTGCAGCCTGGAAATTACATTTCATACGTATCCCCCCATTCCTATCCCTCAGACAGAATTTTATTCCCCAAAAAAACAACAAGACCAAAAAAAAAAGCCAGAGCTACTCAGGAAATACTGGCTTGTCCTTTTTCTTCCTTTGCTTAGGAAAACATGTCAGGCAGAATTACTGAAATAGATCGCTGTGGAGTTATCATTATGCTGCAGCTTTGAATGCATCTAGATGTGCATCTAGAGATGGCATATCCTGGGAGAAGTAGTTTTATTAATATATTTCATGAAGGAAAATCACATAGGGACCCAGGTCTTTTTTACAACTGAGCCGACAATTGAACACATACAGAATACACATTAAATATACATTTCATGAGGGAAAGTGTGTAGAAAATCTGCAATTTAGCTCTGAAAACAACCCAGTGTTCTAACTTAAGGCTACATAACATGCTATGTAACAGGAAAATTCAAATCCAAGCCTAGAGGTCTGGAGTACTGCTGGTTTTCCATTCTATCTGAGAATAAGGTCTAAATCAGTCTTTCGTTGAGGTAAGAATGGGTAAGCATGAATATCGTCAGTGGATCTGGCTTCAAGGCTATGAAAAATGTGTCCCTTGGTTTGACTGTGATGTAGCAACAGTATACTGTCTTCTCCACAGCCTAGTTGGTACCTATATGCCCCTTGGCATGATCTACAACTGCTCTGCGGACTCACACAGGGTAGTGTTCAGTTATAGTCGAGATAAATTAGCATAATATACTTTGCATAATACCCATATAAAACTGTTTGTTAAGCTGGAGATATCTGTATTTTTGCAAGTGTCAAGGGTTTGATATCTGCTCCATGGTGGGTCCTAATCTCAAGTTTGTATTAATTTTATAAACTTTGATTTATTCAGAGGAACCCAATTGAGACCAGTGTCTCATTTACAATGGTGCCCTGAGGACAAAAATGACATCAATATAGCATAAACAAAAATATTTTAAAAACTACAAGAACGCTATAAATACATTACATCAAGTTATTTCAACAAGTTCTAACAATTAATTGAAACAATTGCACACTTCAGAGAACTTCGGTACCAGGGAAATCAAGTGTAATTTGTTTTAATGCACAGCCATTCCATAATGGCTGTGCATTATAATAATAATAATAATAATAATAATAATAATAATAATAATAATATTAAAACTAAAGGCGGATTTACCAAACTTTTTGGAGTCAAGCGGGACCTTCAGTGTTAACCAACCATGCGAACGGATTTGGTATCTCTTATTTTTATATTTCAATGCGGAAGTGAGGTATGCTGGAAGTTTGTGGAGCAGAACTTTCTAATCAAGAAAGGAATGATGAAGTGATATACTGGACTTTAGTGAGGTCCAGCCGACATTCTGATACAGGAGGCAGTGATGAGTATTAAAACACTCACCTTCAATAAAGAGAATGGCACTATCGTAGGCGGCATCCAAATGCTGCTGCGTTCTGGTAAATGGTGTCACCATATTGAGGAATTGGCAGGAGAGTTGAATACCATCATCTGTAAGCTGTTCATGGAAAGACAAGATCAATTTTTTTTTTAAATAAGCCCACTTTCAATCTTAGCTTTTTAACTAGGTCATCAATATGTTTTTTAAACGTTACATCTTTATCAATCCAAATGCCCAGATATGCATAGGCGGGAACCCGCTCGATGAGAGAACCATCCAGATATGTAGTAGGTGAGTGGGCCTTGAGGGCACACATTTAAGGTGTTGTGAATGTATTGTCATGCTTTTAAAATTTTATAACTGTCTTAATTTTGCTGTCTTGGCAGCAGCTAATGGGAATCAGTTTTACATACAATATACAAGTGAGTGAATACGTAGCCCATCTGAGAAATGTTTCTGTGATTACATATCATTAGTTTTGCCCACATTAAGTACAAGTTTGAAATCAACAAGGTCTGCAATGTAACAATGCAATGTAACAAAATCAGATTGTATCTCTAACATGGCTTGGACAACAGTCGGTGCATTGGCATAGATAACCTTATCGTTTGGGTACAGTTTAATATTACAGGATTTAATACATAGACCAATATAATTTACAGTGGCTTCGGAAAGTATTCAGGCCCATTTACCTTTTCCACATTTTGTTACGTTACAGCCTTATTCCAAAATAGATTAAAATAAATGAAAAATCCTCAGAAATCAACACAGAATACCCCATAACGACGAAGCGAAAACAGATTTTAATACATTTTTGCAAATGTATTCAAATATAAAAACAGAAAAAAACGTACTTACGTAAGTATTCAGACCCTTTGCTAGACTTGAAATTGAGCTCAGATATGTCCTGTTTCCACTGATTATCCTTGAGATGTTTCTACAACTTGATTGGAGTCAACCTGTGGTAAATTCAATTTATTGCACATGATTTGGAAAGCCACACACCTGTCTATATAAGGTCCCACAGTTGACAGTGCATGTCAGAACAAAAACCAAGCCATGAGGTCGAAGGAATTGTCCGTAGAGCACTGAGACAGGATTGTGTTGAGACACAGATTTGGAGTAGGCTACCAAAAAAATGATGTAGCATTGTAGGTCTCCAAGAACACAGTAGCCTCCATCATTCTTAAATGGAAGAAGTTTCGAACCACCAAGACTTTTCCTAGAGCTGGTCGCCAGGCCAAACTGAGCAATCGGGGGAGAAGGGCCTTGGTCAGGGAGGTGACCAAGAACCCGATGGTCACTCTGACAGTGCTCTAGAGAACTGTCCAGAAGCACAACCATCTCTGCTGCACTCCACCAATCAGGCCTTTATGGTAGAGTGGCCAGACAGAAGCCTCTCCTCAGTAAAAGGCACATGACAGCCCAGTTGGAGCTTGCCAAAAGACACCTACAGTCTCTCAGACCATGAGAAACAAGATTATTTGGTCTGATGAAACCAAGATTGAACTATTTGGCCAGAATGCCAATTGTCATGTCCGGAGGAAACCTGGCACCATCCTTCCGGTGAAGCATGGTGGTGGCAGCATCATGTTGTGGGGACAATGACCCTATGCACACAGCCAAGATAATGCAAGAGTGGCTTTGGGAAAAGTCTGTTTTTGCTTTGTCATTATGGTGTATTGTGTGTAGATAGATGAGGACAAAAAACAATGTAATTAATTTTAGAATAAGGCTGTAACCTAACAAAATGTGAAAAAAGTCTAGGGGTCTGAATATTTTCTGAAGGCACTGTATATAAGTGGTAAAGAGAACAGTTCCCAAAATTGACCCCTGCAGTACACCTTTGGTAACATTGAGGAAACTTCACGTGACACCATCACAACCACACATTGTGTCCTCTCTGGAAAATAGTAAACTATTTGCAAGACTCCTAATCCAGGCCAATTTCAGACAATTTTTGAATGAGTAGGGAATAGTCAACTTTGTCGAATGCCATAGAAAGCTATATAAATAAGACATCACAAGGATTTTTAGGATTTAGGCAATTTAAACAAGCATGGTGTCCGAAACAGTGCTATGTCCAGATCTAAAACCAGATTGTTGCATATTTAGAATAGGGTAAGAAGTTTTAAAAAGTTGGTCAAGGATACTACAAAACAAAACAATAAATGCGAAATGTAGTGTGTTGTTCCCGTGTTTCATGAGCTGAAATAAAATATTTTCCTGGGATCTTTACTAGAGGTAGTCCTTTAGCTTATTTCTCTCAAATTTGTTACACAATTTGTTACACATTTGTTACACAAATTTGTTTACGTTCCTGTTAGTGAGCATTTCTCCTTTTGCCAAGATAATCCATCCACCTGACAGGTGTGACATATCACAAAGCTGAGTAAACAGCATGATCATTAGGGGCACCTTGTGCTGGTTACAATAAAAGGCTGCACTACAATGTGCAGTTTTGTCACACAACACATTGTCACAGATGTTTAATGTTTTGAGGGAGTTTGCATGCTAACTGCAGTAATGTCCCCCAGAGCAGTTGCCAGAGAATTTAATGTTAATTTCTCTACCATAAGCAGCCTCCAACATCATTTTAGAGAATTTGGCATTACGTCCAACTGTCCTCACAACCGTAGACCACGTGTAACCACACCAGCCCAGGACCTTCACATCTGGCTTCTTCACCTGCGGGATTGTCAGAGATCAGCCTCCCAGACAGCTGATGAAACTCAGGAGTATTTATGTCTTTACTACAGCCCTTTTTGGTATTATACTGAACAAAAATATAAATGCAACATGCAGCAATTTCAACAATATTACTGGGTTACAGTTCATATAAGGAAATCAGTCATGGGTGCCCTCCCAGCCCTCCCTATGCCCTCCCATGCGCACCCATGAATGATTTCCTTATATGAACTGTAACTCAGTGAACTCGTTGAAATTGTTGCACATTGAGTTTCTATTTTTGTTCAGTTTAATACCTTGCCTAAGCAAGATAACTAACGTCCAATCTTCAAGTTATCTAAGTTAGAAGGATCTCAGCCTTTATGCAGGGAGAGGACATGTTCTATTTTCCCAAATCTTAAGGATAACACCAATAGCAATTGTCAATTAAAAAATAGAGGTTAAAGGTTCAACAATGAGTTGAGAGCTGTAGTAAGAAGTGGTTAAGTAAGTCAGCCTGTGGAATCTGTGGATTTCTTTACATCGATATTTAGTAAGGCACTTGAATACATCATAGACATCAAAGGGTTGAAATGAAAATAAAGTATGTGCGTTTGTTAATGCATCATTCTCTACAATTTGTCCTGAGGTTACTAAAGTACTACCTCTAGTGAAATGAATTACATTTTCATAGACTTTCCTTTCAAAGTGATGGCCAGCTGAAGCAAAATGGTTATTAAGATAAAAATGTAGTCTAGTATGGGACCAGAGGATTTCAAAACCTGCTGTGGCAATGAGGGGGTGGACTTTGGTTTCAAAGATTTGACCACTTTCCAGAAGGTGAATGGATAACCACCACTCTCCGATACACAATTTAAGAAATATATTGATTTAGCTTTTCTAGCAACTGTCATTGCTATGAGAAAACACACACCATTCAACATTTTAAAATGAGGCGAGGTTGACCTTGAGCAGAGAGGCACTTACTGAAACAATGTCAAGAACCAAAGCTGTTAACACTAACAATATTGCATTGTGGGATATAGTGACTAACATGGGGTGCCGAGAATGGACTGACGGCGTACATTTTAAATGACAAAAACGCGCACACAATGACGATGGGCTGAGTATAGTGGAGCATAGGCAGTGGAGGATATTACGCCCGCCGTCACGTAGGAGGGACACTTGAGGTGTCATAAAGTCATGAAGCCGTGAGAAGAGAGAGCACGGGGTGCAAAGTGAGTGCAGTCTATTTGCGGCTATCAGAGTTAGATGTTGATGGCGATGCATATTAAGCTAAAGCACACATAGCAGGCTGATATGAGTGGCTATAAAAAGCAGGCCCTCTCTGATCCAGTCCCCATGTGGAGGGGTAGATGAGCTGGCCAGAACAGTCTTTATTGTATTCAAGAGACCAGAACCCTGAGGTACCAGGTCTCAATAGCAGCCACTGCAGTCACTCTGGTAAAACCTGTGTTGGCCAGGAAATGACTTTGTTTACGTAGAGATCTGACATAATGATCTGGCACAGTTACAGCTGGACACATATACAGTCCTCTATTTGGACAGTGAAGTTATAACGTTTAATTTGGCTCTATAGTCCAGCATTTTGGATTTGCACCGCATTTGCACCCTATTCTCTACATAGTGCACTACTTTTTACCGGAGCACTATGGGTATCCCTATGGGCCATGCTCAAATGTCGTGCACAACAAAAGCAATAGGTTATCATTTGGGACTCAGAGAGTGATAGTCCCTCCACCACTGCAAACACTTTGAGGGAGAGAACACAGTACATTGCCATGTATCTGCAGGAGAACTGGACTCCTCGCTCATCCTGGTTAATGCAGAGGCCTTTAGCATCCTGCCCTCATCATTAATCTGTGGCCACCTCCATCTTTCTTTCTTTCGCTCTCTGGCTTTTCTCTGTTTCTGTCTCTCTTACCTACACACCTATCCATGCAAGCAACTCCACCTTTTATTTGAGGGGATTTTCATCTGTTTTACCGTTTCGAAAAGAATGCACTTCATGTAACTACTCCCCCTATTTGAAGATGCATAAGTCAGGCAGGTCACTCGTGATACAAGTCCGTATTCAACGTGCATCCATGTCTGGGGATGTCGGGAGATGCCGTGGAAACAAGCCACTAGGGGCAACAGTGAGGGCTGTTACTTTCAAGTAGGGTTCAGTTATGCTAGGGTGTTGTGGACGGGGATAGTGGATGGGCGTAAGCATCTGCCTCTGGTTCAAAAGGTCACATGTTTGAATCCAGCGATAGGACGTTTTTTATTTTAAGCGTATACCAAACCTTAACCCTGATCTTAATTAATGCCTAATCTTAAGCATCTGCCTCTGGTTCTAAAGGTTGAATGTTCAAATCCAGCAATATTATGTTTTTATTTTATTTTAAGCCATTCCCAAACCCTAACCATTTGGAGTTAATGCCTAACCTTAACCATAAACACTTCATATTTTGACATTTGGAACAACTTTGAAATTTGATGTTTGAGAAACAGGGATAAACATATAATTCTAACTTTCTCACTGTTACGAGTAAATGAGTGAAGAGGTGTGGAGTCAGGCGCAGAGAGCAAAAGATGTGGGAAAAACAACACGCTTTTATGTCCCGGAAACATAACATTAACAAAAGTGGAAACACAAATGAACAGAAATAAAAACGGACAGCGTGAAACCCAATTGCCAACAAAAATACACTCAAACAAGAAAACAGGCAAACAAGCCCGCACGAAACAGAAGCGGGCTGAACAGACTGTATATAACCCTATCCTAACAACCAAACAAGAAACAGGTGCTACCAATTAGACAGAACTAAACGAACACAGAACAACGGATCGGCGATAGCTAGTAGACCGGCGACGACGACCGCCGAGCGCCACCCGAACAAGAAGGGGAGTCACCTTCGGTAATATTCGTGACACTCACTCATCATTATGCCCGATTCAATCATGATTCTCCAAAATCATGGTAGCATCCACATTAATGTAGAACTACAACAACAGGCAGTAAACAAACAAGTGCTTGTGGTATTTTTGTGAAGGTAACGTGTTTGCCTGTGGTTGGTTTAAAGTATTAGGCAGGTCTAGTTTATGGTTGTATGAGTGAGCGTGCGTGCGTGCGTGCAAATTTGTTGCTTGGGTGGATGCATTGCTCCAACCTGACACACCCCACTCAGCTTTAGGATCTGAGTGAAACATTCATTATTGGTTTCATGTGTGTTGAGGAGTGACAACCCAAAGGATGGCAGACCCTCAGAGCCAGGACTGAGCAACCAAGCAGCTAGTGATTGCCTAAATAGGTATCTCCCCTGACGTGCTCATGTTTTCAATTCTCGTATTCCCTATAAGGAATCCACACCTGAAGAAAGTTGCCCAGTACAACTTTAATCTTGTAATGCATCAAATCTAGTGATACACTGTCACGGATCCCTCCGGAACTGTCATTACGCACACCTGGCCCCTATTCCCATTGATTAGTAATTGTATAAGTGTGCCCTTTGTTCACTGTTGTCCTGTCGATTATTTTTCCAATGTCCGTTGGTCGTGTGAGTACCTGTGCTGTGTTGTTTTGGCTTTCGTGCCACGTGTACTGTGCAAATGATTACAGGTCTCATCCCGTGTGATAATCATTGTGCGATTGTGTATTTATTTGAGGTAGTCCGCGCTCTTTTGTTTGGGTCTCAACCCTGTGTTTGGTATACGTGTTTGTTTGGTCTTCGTTTCTGTGCCTGTACACGGAACGCTGTAATTTGTGTAAAGAAATTCAAACAGGAAATACCCATGCTACAGACTATTCAACGCTAGTCTGACCAATCGGAATCCATTCTTCAAGATTGTTTTAATCGCACAGACTGGGAAATGTTCCGGATAGCCTCTGAGAATAATATTGACAAATACACATATACGGTGACGGAGTTAATCAGGAAAAGTATGGGAGATGTTGTACCCTTTGTGATTATTGAAACCTACCCAAACCAGAAACCGTAGATAGATGGCAGTTTCGCACAAACTGAAAGCACGAACCACCGCAGTTAACCATTGTGACTGGTTATATGGCAGAATGAAAAATGTCAATACGGAGACAAAGTGGATTCGCAATTCAACTGCTCAGACACAAGATGTATGTGGCTGGGTCTACAGACAATCATAGAATACAAAGGGAAAACCAGCCACTTCACGGACATCAATGTCTTGCTTCCGGATAAGCTAAACACCATTTTCGCCCGCCTTGAGGATAACACAGTGTCAACGACACAGCAAGCTGCCAAGGACTGTGGGCTCTTCTTCTCCGTGGACGACGTGAGTAAGGCATTTAAGCATGTTAACTCTCACAAGGCGGCATCCCTCTCATCCCAGGCGGCATCTCTATCCGCGTCCTCAGAGCATGCCCCGGCCAGCTGCATGGAGTGTTTAAGGACATTTTCAATCTCTCCCTATCCCGGTCTGCTGTTCTCACATGCTTCACGGTGTCCCCCATTGTTCCTGTACACAAAGAGAGAACCGTTAACTGAACTAAATGACTATCGCCCCGTAGCACTCACTTCTGTCATCATGAAGTGCTTTGGGAGACTAGTATAGAACCATATCACCTCTACCTTACCTGACACCCAAGACCAACTTCAATTTGCTTACCACCCCAATAGATCCACAGACGATGCAATCACCATCTCACTGCACACTGTACTATCCCATCTGGACAAGAGGAATACCTATGTAAGAATGTTGTTCATTGACTATAACTCACCATTCAACACCATAGAACCCTCCAAGCTCATCATTAAGCTTGAGGCCCTGGGTCTGAACCCCGCCCTGTGCATCTGGGTTCTGGACTTCCTGAGGGGCCGCCCCCCAGGTGGTGTAGGTAGGAAACAACACCTCCACTTTGCTGATCCTCAACATAGGGGCCCCACAAGGGTGCGTGCTCAGACCCCACCTGTACTCCCTGTTCACCCATGACTGCGTGGCCACGCACGCCTCCAACTCAATCATCAAGTTTGCAGATCACACAACAGAAGTAGGCTAGATTACCGACAATGACGAGACTACAGGGAGGAGGTGAGGGCCCTGGGGGTGTGGTGCCAGGAAAACTACCTCTCACTCAACAAAACAACAGAGCTGATCGTGGACTTCAGGAAACAGCATTGGGAGCACCACCCCTATCCACATCGACAGGACCGCAGTGTAGAAGGTGGAAAGCTTCAAGTTCCTCGATGTACACATCACGGACAAACTGAAATGGTCCACCCAGACAGACAGTGTGGTGAAGAAGGCGCAACAGCGCAACATCGCCTCTTCAACCTCAGGAGGCTAAATAAATTTGTCTTGACACCTAAACCCTCACAAACCTTTATGGATGCATAATTGTGAGCATCCTGTCAGGCTGTATCACCGCCTGGTATGGCAATTGCACCGCCCACAACCGCAGGGCTCACCAGAGGGTGGTGCAGTCTTCCCAACACATCACAGAGGACAAAACACCTGCCCTCCAGGACACCTACAGCACTTGATGTCACAGGACGGACAAAAAGATAATCAAGGACAGCAAACACCCGAGCCACTGCCTGTTCACCCTGCTATCATCCAGAATGTGAGGTCCGTACAGGTGCATCAAAGCTGGGACCGAGAGACTGCAAAACAGCTTCTATCTCAAGGCCATCAGATGGTTAAATAGCCATCACTGGGAACTTTGAGGCTGCTGCCCTATATACATAGACTTGAAATCATTGGTATGAGGGCACAAGGCGAGACCCAAATGCAGACACAGGAGGCAGATGGTTGAGCTCTGATATTTATCATAACAAAAGGGGTCGGCAAGAGGCTGATCGGGGACAGGCGAGAGTTCATAAACCATGTCAGAGTCCAAACAGTACCAGGCAATAGGCAGGCTCGAGGTCAGGACAGGCAGGGGTACAGTGAACAGATCCGAGACCAAACAGTATAAGGGGATAGGCAGGCTCATTGTCAGACCAGGCAGAGTGGTCAGGCAGGCGGATATGGCGTCAGGACAGGCAAGGGTCAAAAGCAGGAGGGCTAGGAAAAAACAGAGACATGGAAAATAGGAGTTAGGAGAAACGCTGGTTGACTTGGCAAAACAAGACAAACTGGCATCGAGAGACTGGAAACACAGGGATAAGTACACCGGGGACTAATGGGGAAAACAGGAGACACCTTAAGGTGCGTGGAGACAATCACAAAGACAGGTGAAACAGCTCAAGGCATGACAACTGGACAATTGAATTATGGAACACTCGTCACTTAAATAATGTTTACATATTTTGCATTACTCATTTCATATGTCTATACTGTATTCTATTTTACTGTATTTTAGTCTACGCCGCTCCGACATTGCTCGTCCGAATATTTAGATATTCTTAATTCCATTCATTTACTTTAGATTTGGGTGTATTGTGTGAAATTGTTAGATATTCCTTGTTAGATATTACTGCACTGTTGGAGCTAGAAACACAAGCATTTTGCTACACCCGCAGTAACATCTGCGAAACATGTGCATGTGACCAATACAATTTGATTTGATCTGAATCCGTTGTGACATTGTGGGAGGATAACCAACCTTCCAAGTAATGGCAATGGACTTCTTAGCCATAATAAATGCAAGGTCTCCAGTATCCCCATTTCCAAGCAAACAAATACTAGCGTTTGTAAAAAATATATATATTTTTTAACACTAATATATATTTGACCCCCTGAGTCAATGCATGTTAGGATCACATCTGGCAGCAATTACAGCTGTGAGTCTTTCTGGGTCTCTAAGAGCTTTGACTCTAAGAGCTTTGCACACCTGGATTGTACAATATTTGTACATTTAATCTTTTTAATTTTTTATTATTCAAACTCTGTCAAGTTGATTGTTGATCATTGCTAGACAGCCATTTTCATGTCTTGCCATAGATTTACAAGCCAATTTAAATAAAAAATGTAACTAGGCCACTCAGGAACATGACATGTCATCTTGGTAAGCAACTCCAGTGTATAATTGGCCTTGTGTTTTAGGTTATTGTCCTGCTGAAAGATGAGTGTGTCTCTTCACAGTCCCTGCTGTTCCATAAAGTGTTTTTTTTTTTATGTTTAAAAAAAATCTGATTCTACTACTTGCATCAGTTACCTAAAGTGGAATAGAGTTCCATGTAACCATGGCTCTATGTAGTACTGTGCTCCTCCCATAGTCTGTTCTGGACGTGGGGTTTGTGAAAAAAAGCTCTGGTAGCATGTCTAGTGGGGTATGCATGGGTGTCTGAGCTGTGTCCTAGTAATTTAAAAATACAGCATTCAGGTGCATTCAGCATATCAATACTTCTTACCAAAACAAGTAGTGATGAAGTCAATCTCTCCTCTAATTTGAGCCATGAGAGATTGACATGCATATTATCAGAGGCTTCCATTAAAGAACACCCTCTGTGTTCTGTTAGACAACTCTTTATCCACAATATACTGTAGCAGCGGTTGTAAAGCCATAACACATACATTTTTCCTTTAGCAGACCATCATCGATAATGTCAAAAAGCTGCATGGAAGTCTAACAAAACAGCTCCCACAATATTTTTAACATCAATTTCTCTCAGCCAATCATCAGTCATTTGTGTAAGCGTAGCGCTTGTTGAATGTCCTTCCCTAAAAGTGTGCTGAAAGTTTGTTGTCAATTTATTGACAGTAAAATAGCATTGTATCTGGTCAAACACCATGTTTACTACGGGTTGGTAACAGGCTGATTGGTCGGGCATTTGAGCCAGATAAGGGGGTTTTACTATTCTTGGGTAGCGGACCAACTTTTGCTTCCCTCCAGGCATGAGGGCACACACTTTCTAGTTGGCTTAGATTGAAGATATGGAAAATAGGAGTTGCAATATCTATATGTTTTTTTAACTTAAAATCCATATCAATACAAATGCCTAATTACAGTATTTATATGTTGGGACACGTTTGATTGGAGAACCATCAAATGAGTGAACATGTAGGATATCAGAGCGGCGGTAACTCACCAGCATTACCAGCATTACGACCAGGAATACAACTTTCCAGAGTTGGATCATTTTGGAATTGGATCGATTGCCCCCAAGGCAATTGAACTGATTCCAGAGGCTGATCCAAAATACCGCCTGCGGAGAAGAGGTATTCAGAGTGGATTCCTAGTCTGACGCAGAAGGCGCGCACACCATCCACCATCATTAGAAACATTCTTACGAGAGTTTAAAAACAGAATTTTGTTTTGTCCGTATTAAGCACAAGTTTCAAATCAGCAAGGGATTTTGAGTGTAGTTTTGACACAGTCAGATCAACATTCGGGGCAATAGCATACATAATACTACCATCCGCATATAGATTAAGTTTACAATTGTTTACAAGTTGACTTTATATAAATAGTGAAGAGAATGGGTCCCAAAACTGACCCCTGTGGTACAAATGTATGTACTTCAAGAAATTCTGACTTAAAACCCCATACTTCATGATGGCCTGAGTTCTGTCACTAAAATAATCATGAGACCAAGACAGGTGTCAGATCTCAGGCCTATTGAGGACAACTTATTCAACAAAATACCATGATCAACAGTATCAAAATAATTTGACAGGTCCACAAACAAAGCAGCACATTTAATTTCAGTGTCTAGATGGACAAGAACATTAACTAAAGTGGTTGCTGTAATAGTGCTATGCCCAAGCCTAAACCCTGAATGGTTTATATTCAAAATACATTTCTCAGATGAAAAATAGTAAAGTTGTACATTTACCAAAGGTTTAAGAATCTTAGCCAAACAGGGAAGCCTTGAAATGGAGCGATAATTATTAAGATCGGTACTATCCCCGTCCTTATGGGGTGGCAGCACAAGAGGAAGATTTCCATACTTTTGGAATATTTCCTGATAACAATGTTAAATAAAATATGTGGGTTATTGAGCCAACAATGATGGGGGCTGCACACTTAAGCAGACCAGGATCCAATTGCTCAGCCCCTGTGGATATCTTGTTGTCTATTGCTTGCGAAGCATCCAGTACTTATTTTTCTGTAAATAGCCTGAAAGTAAAGCTTTGACAGTCATTTCTCTGATCATTCAGCAAGTTTCTCTTTTCAGCATCCAGCCCAATATAATTTTGAATAGGCTTAAAGTTATTTCAAAGAGATTAAATAAAACGGTGATTGAATGCATCAATAATGTAATTTTTTTCATGATGAGGCCAGTGTCTGAATTAATTTGTTTTGGCAGAGAGGAAGAGGTGGAACCCTTCAGGGATTTGACAGTTTTCCAGAATTATAATCTGAAAGAGCGGTCACATAATAATCAGATTGATCCTTTCTGATTTGTTTTACACAATGATTATTCAGTTGCTTAAAAGCTTGCCAGTCCGGGCCTAAGCCTGTGTCCCTAGCCTTGACCCAAGCATCATCTCTTTTCTGAATGACTTCTGATGATTCCGGAATGGACCAGGCATTCGATCGACTTTTAACACTTTAACTGTGCATGATTATCCATAATAGTATTAATGATATCTGCGAAGAGGCTCAACGCTAAATCACATTCAGGGATTGCTGAAATACAATCAAGGTCACTAAAATAAAGATCATGTTAAAAAGCCTGTTCACTGAACACTAGATGTTCCTACATCTAGTGGAAAGCCTTCCGGGAGAGTGGAGGCTGTTATAGCAGCAAAGAGGGGACCACCTCCATATTAATTCCCATGATTTTGGAATGAGATGTTCGACGAGCAGGTTTCCACATACTTTTGGTCATGTAATATATTTATCCGGTGTATTTGTTAAAATAAGATCAAGTAGAGTTAACTTTGAAGGATCTCTAGGATTGGGACATGTGGACTTAGTCAGCAGCTGGTTTAGATTTCAATTATAGGAACATAAATATGACAGTAATTTACCTTTTATTGCCACACAAACATTTAAGGTATGAACCCTTCTTCAGCGTGCAAGGCAATGGCAATCAATGTCACAACAACAATACCACACAGGTGGGCATAATTATAAATGCATAGTCCGTATTGGCTCAATCAAGAGATGCCAACATAGGAAGCTGTGGAGGAAACATGAAAATCAAATAAAGATAGACACAATATCATTGTTAGTATTGTATTGTTTTGTTGTGACATTGATTGCCATTGCCTTCAACACTGAAGAAGGGCTCATACCCGAAATGTTTGTGAGGCAATACAAATTTCAATTTAAGTTTAAGTTTATTTACAGTAGTGCTGTACTATTTCTATTCTTTGGATTAAATAAGATGATCCAGCACCTGATTAAAATGTATATACGGTGGAGTCGAGCACTTAAAAAAAATATTTTTAGGTTTAGATCATTACACATGTTTTTTAGATTGTCCTGAAGCCTGCGTCATAATCATAATGTAGGTCACCCAGGATAATAACTTCTGATTTAGTAAAATAATTTACTTCTGATTTAGTAAAATAAGACAACAAACTAGTTAAGCCCTATAGGAGTTATGGATTCGTGTAAGTATAGTAGCTCAAGCTTTTTGGCAAGGGAAACGGATGTCAGTGAAGACACAGATAAATATATATTTTTATAACAATGGCTACTCCACCACCTCTACCCTCTCTGTCAGCTCTGAACACATGATGTAACCCTCAATATTCATATCAGAGTGCAGAATGTCCCCAGAGATCCAAGTTTCAGTAAATGCCAGAATGTACGGATTCATATGCATAGCCAAGATCTTGTTGTAATTCTGTTTAGGACGTAAGCTCCTAATGTTCAGATGCATCAAACCAAGTCCTTTACGATTTTTAGTCACATGGAAACTCCAACTCAACAAGGTATGTTCAATAGGCAGTTGCAGGCCCTGTCTGATTATTGATATAGTTGGTATGACTATACGATTGCACAGAACAGCACCATTTGTTATTTTTAAAGAATATATATATATATTTTATTATTTTATTTATTTAGGTATCCTTTATTTAACTAAGCAAGTCAGTTAAGAAAAAAATATTATTTACAATGATGGCCTACCCCTTGGTTCTATCCCTAGTAATAGAGGAAGGGGAAGAAAATGTCATTACTTTTCGAAGGTGAGCACCATAGGACCTGAGGATGCAGCCAATGTCAATATGAGGAACTCTCAGAGTAACCAGTGATGGAATGTTACTTACAACAGCCCAAACCTCTAAGTGAAACCGAGGGGTATTCAAGTTTATGGAATTCCAACAAAAGCACTCGGTGAGCAGACCACGGTGGGCTCCTCTTTTGATCTAACAGTACCAGATCTAACAGTGGAGTTAAAACAAATGTGTAGAACATTACAACTGGCAACACCCCTGGCAGCATAGACAACAGTATGACAATAATTCTTAGAGAGGATGGGAGCTTTTACCTGAGCGGGGCTTGGTCTGTCTCTAACTCAATATCTTAACGAGCCTTGAAGTTTGAAGAGACGGTCCAGGCTCCTAGATGGTTGGAGTCCATCATCCCCGTAGAGCATCTTTTATTCCCAAAAAATATTGAAATTGTCAATACAAGTTATGCCAATGGGGTGGCAGTAGCAGATAGAAAGAACCAAGAGCCTGCTGAACCTTTCGCAGCCGATTCAGCTGCCCTATGTGCTGGGTAGTCGAAGTATTCCCATTTAGAACCATTTCATGGGTCTGAAGGTACAAATCCGCCTTCCCGGATGGTCAGGAGAGCAAATCAAGTGCACTATAGGCCTACCTCTGGCCATTCGGATTGCTCAGATTTGTCTGCAATAACATAACCAGGTGTAAAAAAAAAAAGTACAGCAAAGTTGATACTGTAAGATTTCAAAACTTTCAAAACCATGACTGGAGAGAGAGACTGTCCACGAATACAGCAAAGAGCTGCTGTTTTTATGAGTGAGTTCTTGTTTAAGTTCTTACTCAGCACAGTCAACACTTTTTATTCAACACTTAGGCTATAAAATGTGCGTTCTTCCTACTTCCACTTGCGTTACAACCAGCACTGCAGCTGTAATGAATGAGAAGGAAAGTGTATCGATAGGCTTGCACTGTTATTCTTAGCGGCTTGGGTCTTTTTTAATATCCAGACATATTTAACATTCTCTGTTCATAGGAGTAACAACATGAATTTGTGCATGAGGCAGAAATAATGCAGTGTGATTCGAGTTTCGCCATCAGCTGGAAGACTGTGTCCCTTTTGGTTTGTGGAGGAAAGGGAGAGTGGAGGGACGTTGAGGGGCGGACTCTCAGTCTGTTGCTCTCTCCCTTGCTGAGACTGACCATCAGATTCAGGCACCATCAACCCAGTAAAATACTAGTTAATAGCAAATAATTTACAATGGCAAGAAAAAGTATGTCAACTCTTTGGAATAACCGGTATTTCTGCCTAAATTGCTCATGAAATCTGATCTGCTCTTCATCTAAGTCACAACAAAAGGCAAACACAGTGTGCTTATAGTAATAACACACAAGTTATTGTATTTTTCTTGTCTATATTGAATACATAATTTAAACAGTGTAGGTTTGAAAAAGTATGTGAACCCCTAGGCTAATGACTTCTCCAAAAGCTTATTGGAGTCAGGAGTCAGCTAACCTGGAATCCAATCAATGAGACGAGATTTGAGATGTTGGTGAGAGCTGCTTTGCCCTATAAAAAACACTCACAAGAAGCATTGCCTGGTGTGAACCACGCCTCAAACAAAAGTGATCTCAGAAGACCTAAAATAAAAAATTGTTGACTTGTATGAAGCTGGAAAGGGTTACAAAAGTATTTCTAAAAGCCTTGATGTTCATCAGTCCAAGCTAAGACAAATTGTCTATAAATGGAGAAAGTTCAGCATGTTGCTACTCTCCCTAGGAGTGGTCGTCCTGCAGAGATGACTGCAAGTGCACAGCGCAGAATAAAATAAAATCAAATCAAATCAAATCAAATTGTATTTGTCACATACACATGGTTAGCAGATGTTAATGCGAGTGTAGCGAAATGCTTGTGCTTCTAGTTCTGACAATGCAGTGATAACCAACAAGTAATCTAACTAACAATTCCAAAACTACTGTCTTATACACAGTGTAAGGGGATAAAGAATATGTATATAAGGATATATGAATGAGCGATGGTACAGAGCAGCATACAGTAGATGGTATCGAGTACAGTATATACATATGAGATGAGTATGTAGACAAAGTAAACAAAGTGGCATAGTTAAAGTGGCTAGTGATACATGTATTACATAAGGATGCAGTCGATGATGTAGAGTACAGTATATACGTATGAATATGAGAGGAATAATGTAGGGTAAGTAACATTATATAAGGTAGCATTGTTTAAAGTGGCTAGTGATATATTTACATCATTTCCCATCAATTCCCATTATTAAAGTGGCTGGAGTTGGGTCAGTGTCAATGACAGTGTGTTGGCAGCAGCCACTCAATGTTAGTGGTGGCTGTTTAACAGTCTGATGGCCTTGAGATAGAAGCTGTTTCTCAGTCTCTCGGTCCCAGCTTTGATGCACCTGTACTGACCTCGCCTTCTGGATGATAGCGGGGTGAACAGGCAGTGGTTCGGGTGGTTGATGTCCTTGATGATCTTTATGGCCTTCCTGTAACATCGGCTGGTGTAGGTGTCCTGGAGGGCAGGTAGTTTGCCCCCGGTGATGCGTTGTGCAGACCTCACTACCCTCTGGAGAGCCTTACGGTTGAGGGCGGAGCAGTTGCCGTACCAGGCGGTGATACAGCCCGCCAGGATGCTCTCGATTGTGCATCTGTAGAAGTTTGTGAGTGCTTTTGGTGACAAGCCGAATTTCTTCAGCCTCCTGAGGTTGAAGAGGCGCTGCTGCGCCTTCTTCACGACGCTGTCAGTGTGAGTGGACCAATTCAGTTTGTCTGTGATGTGTATGCCGAGGAACTTAAAACTTGCTACCCTCTCCACTACTGTCCCAACGATGTGGATAGGGGGGTGTTCCCTCTGCTGTTTCCTGAAGTCCACAATCATCTCCTTAGTTTTGTTGACGTTGAGTGTGAGGTTATTTTCCTGACACCACACTCCGAGGGCCCTCACCTCCTCCCTGTAGGCCGTCTCGTCGTTGTTGGTAATCAAGCCTACCACTGATGTGTTGTCCGCAAACTTGATGATTGAGTTGGAGGCGTGCGTGGCCACGCAGTCGTGGGTGAACAGGGAGTACAGGAGAGGGCTCAGAACGCACCCTTGTGGGGCCCCCGTGTTGAGGATCAGCGGGGAGGAGATGTAGTTGCCTACCCTCACCACCTGGGGGCGGCCCGTCAGGAAGTCCAGTACCCAGTTGCACAGGGCGGGGTCGAGACCCAGGGTCTCGAGCTTGATGACGAGCTTGGAGGGTACTATGGTGTTGAATGCCGAGCTGTAGTCGATGAACAGCTTTCTCACATAGGTATTCCTCTTGTCCAGGTGGGTTAGGGCAGTGTGCAGTGTGGTTGAGATTGCATCGTCTGTGGACCTATTTGGGCGGTAAGCAAATTGGAGTGGGTCTAGGGTGTCAGGTAGGGTGGAGGTGATATGGTCCTTGACTAGTCTCTCAAAGCCCTTCATGATGACGGAAGTGAGTGCTACGGGGCGGTAGTCGTTTAGCTCAGTTACCTTAGCTTTCTTGGGAACAGGAACAATGGTGGCCCTCTTGAAACATGTGGGAACAGCAGACTGGTATAGGGATTGATTGAATATGTCCGTAAACACACCGGCCAGCTGGTCTGCGCATGCTCTGAGGGCGCGGCTGGGGATGCCGTCTGGGCCTGCAGCCTTGCGAGGGTTAACACGTTTAAATGTCTTACTCACCTCGAATATTCAATGAGGTTAAGAAGAATCTTAGAGTGTCAGCTAAAGACTTACATAAATCTCTGGAACATGCTCAGATCTCTGTTGACGAGATTACGATACGTAAAACACAAAACAAGAAGGGTGTTCATGGGAGGACACCACGGAAAAAGCCACTGCTGTCCGAAAAAAACATTGCTGCACGTCTGAAGTTTGCAAAAGTGCACCTGGATGTTCCAGAGCGCTACTGGCAAAATATTCTGTGGACAGATGAAGCTGCAGTTGAGTTGTTTGGAAGGAACACACAACACCATGTGTGTAGAAAAAAGGCACAGCACAGCACACCAACATCAAAACCTCATCCCAACTGTAAAGTATGGCCGAGGGAGCATCATGGTGTTGGGCTGCTTTGCGACCTCAGTGCCTGGACAGCTTGCTTTCATCGACGGAAAAATTAATTCCCAAGTTTATCAAGACATTTTGCAGGAGAATCTATGGCGATCTGTCCGCCAATTGAAAATCAACAGAAGTTGGGTGATGCAACAGGACAATGACCCAAACAGAAGAAAATATGCCTTCTGGAGTGGCCCAATCAGAGTCCTGACTTCAACCCGATTGAGATGCTGTGGCATGACCTCAAGAGAGCAGTTCACACCAGACATCCCAAGAATATTGCTGAGCTGAAACAGTTTTGCAAAGAGGAATGGTCCAAAATTCCTTCTGACCGTTGTGCAGGTCTGATCCGCGACTACAGAAAATGTTTGGTTGCCGCCAAAGGAGGGTCAACCAGTTATTCAATCCAAGGGTTCACACACTTTTTCCACCCTGCACTGTGAATGTTTACACGGTGTGTTCAATAAAGACATGAAAATGCATAATTGTTTGTGTGTTATTAGTTTAAGCAGACTGTGTTTTGTCTACTGTTGTGACTTAGATGAAGATAAAATAAAATTGTATGACCAATTTATGCAGAAATCCAAGTAATTCCAAAGGGTTCACATACGTTTTGTTGACACTGTATATGTGTGCTTATTCAGCTGTGCCTCACAAGTAATACAACAACTGATCTATTACCGCTGTGATCATATAGCTTACCTCAAATTTTGAAATATAATTTTATAACAATGCGTTGGGCAGGGCAATTCAAGCAAGGCCAATATGTGCCGTGAATTTGTTGGGTCTATACTGCACAAACCTCATTGCTACAGTACTGTTTTAATAGGGTAATGTTGAATAGGCTTATGTTTTTTAAATCGTGTTCAAAATAATCTGAGCAGTAGATCTCGGATTACATTTTGACTCAGAAAATGTTGGCGACGACGGCTACACAGGCTTCCTTCTCTTCACGCTGACAGTTAGGTTAGTAATGCGGAGTAACTACACTGAATAAAAATATTAATGCAACATGCAGAGTTTTGGTCCCATGTTTCATGAGCTGAAATAAAAGATCCTATAAATTTTACATACGCACCAAAAGCTTATTTCTCTCAAATGCTGTGCACAAATCTGATATAAATATAAAATATAAAGCATCCACCTGAAAGGTGTAGCATAAAATTAAGCTGATTTGACAGCATGATCATTACACAGGTGTGCTTTGTGCTGGGGTAAATACAAGGCCATGTTAAATTGTTCAGTTTTGTCACACAACACTGTACCACAGATCTCTCAAGTTTTGAGGGAACATGCAATTGTCATGCTGACTGCAGGAATGTCCACCAGAGCTGTTGCCAGAGAATGTAATGTTCATTTCCCTTTACACCACTTCCTCCTTCTGCACTGTGGTGCAATTTCCCTTTACCTTGCTCTTTTTCTCTTTCTGTATTGCGTCCTGTGGTGCGTTTTCCCTTTACCCCACTCCCTCCTCCTGTATTGTGTACCCTGTAGTGCCATTTCGCTTTAACCCTCCTCCATCCTTCTGTATTGTGTATTGTGGTGCCATTTCCCTGTATTTTTTCCTTTGTTGCCATTTCCCTACACCCAAGCTCCCTCCTTCTTCTGTATTGTGTACCCTGTAGTGCCATTTACCTTTACCTCCTCCCTCTGTATTTGTTGTGTCCTGTGGTGCCATTTCAGTTTACCCACCCCTCCCTCCTTCTGTATTGTCATGTGGTGCCATTTCCCTTTTCCCCCCCTCCTTCTGTTTTGTGTCCCTGTGGTGCCATTTCACTGCTTCCGCTCTCTTTCTCCTTATGTATTGTGTCTTGTGGTGCCATTTCCCTTTACCTACTCTCTCCTTCTGTATTGTGTCCCGTGGTACCATTTCCCTTTAGCCTACTACATCCTTCTGTATTGTGTCCCAGTGGTGCCATTTCCCCTTACCAACCTCCCTCATCCTGTATTGTGTCCCTGTGGTGCCATTTCCCTTTACCCCCATCCATACTAATTTATTGTGTCCTGTGGTGCCATTTTGGTTTACCCTCCTCCCTCCCTTCTCCTGAATTGTGTCCTGTTGTGCAATTTCCCCTTACACCCCTCATTCCTTCTGTATTGTGTCCTGTGATGACATTTCCCTTTTACCAACCTCCCTTCCCTCCATCTGTATTGCGTCCCTGTTGTGGCATTTACATGTACCACCTCCCTCCCTTCTTCTGTGTTGTGTCCTGTGGTGCCATTTCCCTTTTAACGCCCCTCCTTTGTATTGTGTCCTGTGGTACCGTTTCCCTTTACCCCGCTCCATTCTTCTGTATTAAGTCATGTGGTACAAGTTCCCTTTACCCCCTCCCTCCTTCTGTATTGTATCCTTCGTGCCATTTTTCTTTACCCCTCTCCCTCCCCCCTGTATTGTGTCACGTGGTGCCATTTCCCTTAACCCCCTTCATCCTTCTGTATTATGTCCCCATTATGCCATTTCTCTTCACGCCCTTCAT
The DNA here is from genome assembly GCF_023373465.1 of Oncorhynchus keta. Taxonomy (NCBI): domain Eukaryota; kingdom Metazoa; phylum Chordata; class Actinopteri; order Salmoniformes; family Salmonidae; genus Oncorhynchus; species Oncorhynchus keta. The sequence continues at coordinate 54,918,999 of NC_068434.1, forward strand.
TCCACATTCTATATTGCTTCCTGTGTCGCATTCTGACCTTAGTTATTTTGTTATGTCTTTGTTTTAGGATGGTCAGGGTGCGAGTTGGGTGGGTTGTCTGTTTGTTTTTCTATGTTGTGTTTTGTGTTTGGCCTGGTATGGTATGGTTCTCAATCAGAGGCAGGTGTTGTTAGTTGTCTCTGATTGAGAATTATACTTAGGTAGTCTTTTCCCACCTGTGTTTTGTGGGTGATTGTTTCCTGGTTTTGTTGTTTGTGTCACCATTCAGGACTGTTTCGGTTTTCGTTTTCATTCACTTTTTTATTTTGTATTTTGTCGTGTTCCGTGATTATTAAAGTTATCATGGACACTTACCACGCTGCATATTGGTCCGATCCTTGCTACTCCTTTTCAGACGAAGAGGAGGAAACTTGTTACATCCTGTGGTTCCATTTCCCTTAGCCACCATAATTCCTTCCTTCTGTATTATGTCCTGTGGTTCCATTTACATTTACACCATCCCTCCTTCTGTATTGTGTCCTGTGGTACCATTTTCCTTTACCCTCCTCCATCCTTCTGTATTGTGTCCTGTGCTGCCATTTCCCTTTACCTCCTTCTTTGTTGTGTCCTGTGGTTCCATTTGCATTTCCCTTGACCCACCTCCCTCCTTCCTTCTGTATTGTGTCCTGTGGTGCCATTTCCCTTTACCTCCTTCTTTGTTGTGTCCTGTGGTGCCATTTGCATTTCCCTTGACCCACCTCCCTCCTTCCTTCTGTATTGTGTCCTGTGGTGCCATTAACCTTTAACCCCCTACCTCCCTACTTCTGTATTTTTTCATGTGGTACCATTTCCCTTGACCCTAATTCCTCCTTCCTTCTGTATTGTGTCCCTGTTGTTTCATTTCCCTTTACACCCCCTTCCCCCTTCTGTATTGTGTCCCTGTGATGCCATTTCCCTTTACCCACCTCTCTCTTTCCTTCTGTAGTGTGTCCAGTAGTGCCATTTCCAATTCCCTTTACCCACCTCCATCCTTCCTTCTGTGTTGTGTCCTGTGGTGCCATTAACCTTTAACCCCCTACCTCCCTACTTCTGTATTTTTTCATGTGGTACCATTTCCCTTTACCATAATTCCTCCTTCCTTCTGTATTGTGTCCTTGTTGTTTCATTTCCCTTTACACCCCCTTCCACCTACTATATTGTGTCCCTGTGGTGTTTTTCCCGCCCCCCCCACCTTCTTTATTGTGCCGCTGTGGTGCCATTTCCCTCTCTCCTCCTGTATTGTGTCCTGCGGTTCCATTCCCTTTTACTCCCCTCCCTTCCTCCTCCTGTAATGTGTCCCTTTGGTGCCATTACCCTTTACTAACCTCCCTCTCTCCTTCTGTATTGTGCCCCTGTGTTGCCATTTCACTTTAGACCCCTCTCTCCCTCATTCTGTATTGTGTTCCAGTGGTGCCATTTCCCTTTACCCGCCTCCCTCCTTCCTTCTGTACAGTGTCCTGTTGTGCCATTTCCCTTTATCCCCTTCCTCCTACTGTATTGTGTCCCTGTGGTACCATTTCCCTTTACCCCAATCACTCCATCCTCTGTATTGTGTCCCCATGGTGCCATTTCCCTTCACCCCCTCAATCCCCTTTTCTGTATTGTTTCTCGTGGTGCCATTTCCATTAGCCACCCTAATTCATTCCTTCTGTATAGTGTCCCTGTTGTGCCATTTCGCCTTTACCCCCCTCCTTCCTATCTCATTGTGTCCTGTGTCCCATTTCCGTTTATTCCCTCTATCCCGCCTTCTGTAATGTGTCCTGTGGTGCCATTTCCCGTCACCCCAATCCCTCCCTCCTTCTGTACTGTGAACTGTAGTGTTATTTCCCTTTACACACCTCCCTCTCTCTTTCTGCATTGTGTCCCTGTGGTTCCATTTCACCCCTTCCTCTCACCTACTGTACTGTGTACTCTGGTGCCATTTCCCTTCACCCTCTTTCTTCACTCCTTCTGTACTGTGTCCTGTGGGGCCATTTCCACACACACACCTTCTTCTTGGGGGACAGAAAAGGGACACAAAGAGATGTGACAGAAAATTATGGGCCTAAAATGACAAATCTACAGAAATAAATATTTTTCATATACTCAGAGGACTGTTATTAGCATATTTTAACCACTCCTACAAAATTGGTAGATTATCAGATGCTCAACCAGAAGGTCTGATGTCATCTTTACTAAAACAGGATCCAAGTGGTATATATAAAGATCCGGTCCTTTAAAAAAATTGTGCCTTGAACTCTAAATAAATCACAGACAGTGTCACCAGCAAAGCATCCCCACACAATCACACCTCCCCCTCCATGCTTCACGGTGGGAATCACACATGCGGAGAGCATCCGTGCACCTACTGTGCGTCTCACAAGACACAGTGGTTGGAACCAAAAATCTCATGTGGCCTATTAAGCATCTCTTTGTTCATGCTTTGTCTTGTAAGTTAACTTTAGGATCTATATGCTTAGAATAATGCATTGTAATGCCTGTTAATGCCTTATAATTTAAGGTTTATGCCTTATATGTGAATCCAGTCATTTAACAGTAATTCAATATACTTGCAATTAGAATTCCATTCTCAGATATTTCTTTATTGCCTATTATGTAACTCAACCATAGTCTCTTCCATATTGCTAATTATCCTTATGGAGTCCGGTAAACATTTTAATAGGCTAATTGCTTATTCTTATTATGAGTCATATGTGATGTACAGTATATATAATATACTATATATTCACATATAACATATTACTGCCCACTAATTAATAATAATAAGTGATGAGTAGGACTATTAGTCATATAGGCAACATATCTTGATGAGTTTTATTTTGAATGATGGCAGTGCCCTTCATGGTTATAAAAGGACTGTGCCATTTTAACATTGTCAATGATAGTTGTGCCTGTTCGTGCGCTCTTGATCACTTGTGTTGGATAAAAAAAGGTTGCAGTGATTTTAGCTGCGTGATCAATCAAATGTATTTATAAAGCCCTTCTTACATCAGCAGATGTCGCAAAGTGCTGTACAGAAACCCCGCCTCCAACCCCAAACAGCAAGCAGTGCAGGTGTAGAAGCACAGTGGCTAGGAAAATCTCCCTAGAAAGGCCAGAACCAAGGAAGAAACCTAGAGAGGAACCATGCTATGAGGGGGGGCCAGTCCTCTTCTGCCTGTGCCGGGTGGAGATTATAACAGAACATGGCCAAGATGTTCAAATGTTTATAGATGACCAGCAGGGTCAAAAAACAAATAATCACAGTGGTTGTGGAGGGTGCAACAGGTCAGCATCACATGAGTAACTGTCAGTTGGCTTTTCAGAGTATCTCTACCACTCTTGCTGTCTCTAGGGAGTAGAAAACAGCAGGTCTAGGTCAAGGTAGCATGTCCGGTGAACAAGTCAGGGTTCCATAGCCACAGGCAGAACAGTTGAAACTGGAGCAGCAGCACGACCAGGTGGACTGGGGACAGCAAGTAGTCATCAGGCCAGGTAGTTCTGAGGCATGATCCTGGGGCTCAGGTCCTCTGAAAGAAAGAAAGAAAGAAAGAAAGAAAGAAAGAAAGAAAGAAAGAAAGAAAGAAAGAAAGAGAATTAGAGAGAACATACTTAAATTCACACAGGACACCGGATAAGACAGGAGTAATGGTCCAGATATAACAGACTGACCTGAACCCTCCAACACACAAACTCTTGCAGCATAAATAATGGAGGCTGAGACAGGAGTTGTCGGGAGACACTGTGGCCCCGTCCAACGATACCCCCGGACAGCGCCAAACAGGCAGGATATAATCCCACCCAGCCTCCACACCAGTAGAGGGATATCTCTAAAGACCAACTTACTATCCTGAGACAAGGCCGAGTATAGCCCAGAAAGATTTCCCCCACAGCACAACCCAAGGTGTGGCGCCAACCCGGAGAGGAAGATCACGTCAGTGACTCAACCCACTCAAGTGACGCACCCCTCCTAGGGACGGTATGGAAGAGCACCAGAAAGCCAGTGACTCAGCCCCTGTAATAGGGTTTGAGGCAGAGAATCCCAGTGGAGAGAGGGGAACCGGCCAGGCAGAGACAGCAAGGGCGGTTCGTTGCTCCAGTGCCTTTCCGTTAAACTTCACACTCCTGGGCCAGACCTCACTCAATCATAGGACCTACTGAAGAGATGAGTCTTCAATAAAGACTTAAAAGTCGAGACCGAGTCTGCGTTTCTCACATGGATAGGCAGACCATTCCATAAAAATGGAGCTCTATAGGAGAATTCCCTGTCTCCAGCTGTTTGCTTAGAAATTATAGGTACAGTAATGAGGCCTGCGTCTTGTGACCGTAGCATACGTGTAGGTATGTACGGCAGGACCAAATCAGACAGATAGGTAGGAGCAAGCCCATGTAATGCTTTATAGGTTAGCGATAAAACCTTGAAATATCCCTAGCCTTAACAGGAAGCCAATGTAGAGAGGCTAGCACTGGAGTAATATGGTCAAATTGGTTGATTCTAGTCAAAATTCTAACAGCCGTGTTTAGCACTAACTGAGGTTTATTTGGTGCTTTATCCGGGTAGCCGTAAAGTAGAGCATTGCAGTACTCTAACCTAGAAGTGACAAAAGCAGGGATGAATTTTTCTGCATCATTTTTGGGCAGAAAGTTTCTGATTTTTTGCAATGTTACGTAGATGGAAAAAACGCTGCCCTTGAAACAGTCTTTCCATAGCCGCAGGCAGAACAGGACCTACTTTGACCAACCATGACTTACTTTGTACGAACACCATTCTTTTGAACGTGTCAACACTTAAGACTTGTGGACTGACAGATATGTGACAGCACATGTTTTGTAGTCCAGCTTACCTTCTTTACAATATATCCATGGGTATGCCCCCTGTTTGTTCCAAACATCAGCCAGTACTAACTATACTAAATATATTCACGTTATCAAATAATTGATTAAAACACTGTTTATAAATGAAGGTCTACAGTAGCCTCAGCAGCACTCCGTAGGGTAGCGCCATTGTGTAGCCAAAGGACAGCTAGCTTCTGTCCTCCAACCTATCAGAGCTCTTGCAGCATGAACTGACATCTTATCTACCCAAACGAAGGATCAGAGAATGAATCTAGTAATGAAAGCATCATCTACAGCTAGCTAACACTTCAGTACATACAATGTGGTAGTTGACTCGAAGAGAGACAAAGACAACAGTTTTGAACAAATTAATTTAAGGAGAAGCAACAACGAGAGAGAGATGTAGCTGTATGTCATAGTATATATTTTTTTTACTTTCAACTACTTAGCTAGTGTCAAATGCAGCTAGATGGTTTAGCTTACTCAAACACCCGACTCAAACAGAGAGGGATGCTATGTTAGCTAGCTGGCTATGGCTATCCAACACTGAAACTGTTCCAAGTCAAGGTAAACTTTTGGTTCTATTAGTTTATTGCCACTGGTGTAACTGCTAAACTAATTGCTGCTGACTACACTGTACTGCATGATTGTAGCGGCTTTACTAATGCATTTATTATAGCAGCTATGTTGACTATGGCATGACAACGATGAAGGTCTGTTTTTAGCAGTTAGCAGTCATGTTTGTCTTGCATAATTTTGGGGTGACAAGTCACAGACAGCTAGATGATGTGTTGTTCACTGAAGTCCACAAGTGAGAGGAGAGCGCATAGATCGATGTGAGAAGGAATTATATATACAATGAGCTAGGGCTGGGCGATATGGCTAAAATCTCATATCCCAATTTAGGTCATTTCATATCACAATATAGCACATTTTCTGTAAATTCAATGAATACATATTTTATATAAAATGCTCACATGTAAAGGCCTATTTTTTTATTACATTTTGAATTATAATCAACAAATAAAAGGTACTTACTCATATTTGATTATTTCTCTTTTTATTTAGAACCTTTTGTGCAAATGTTCAATTAAGCATGAAACAAAATACAAACTATTTATGTTTCAGATCTAAAAAGGAAAATAGAAAACACATCAACAATAGTTGCAAACAAAATATATATAGGCCTAATATATATATAATATATATATATATATATTGGGGGGCTTGCCTGTTTTGCATGTTATTTTGGCATTAATACATGTCACATATCAATTTGCATTTGGTATCTTGGGTCGAGTGTTAGCACCAACTCACAAAACCCCGTTTCTCGACCGTGGCAGCTGTTATCTCCTTCCATCTTCGTGATTCTTTGCCATATGGTGTGCCGCTGGCAAAAGCCTCTTGCAAAGTCTGAGTTGGGGGTTTGTTTTGATCACTCGATTGTACTTTTTTGGGTCTCATCCGTAGACTTTCCGTACTGTTTCACATGATTCTTGCGTAGGTGGTCAAAGAGGTTAGTGGTGTTTGAGCCTGTTGTCGGGACCGGCCTGCGGCATGTTTAGCAGAAGCCGGTTTTCTGGTCCGCGTCAGACTTTTCATGCCCAAACCACGTCCATGCAACCGAAGTAGCCCCTCGTTTAGGTACGAGCTCTGTATCTCCATGCCCTGTATCAAGTTCACTCTCCTCCATGTTTGTTTGTGTCGCAAAGTGCCGTGTGGAAGAACGCAAAGCGTCGTCCAATTTACAACAAATATTGCCGAAAAGAGTGTGATTTGCGACACAACAAAATAAACGATAGAGCATAATATGAAACGATAGACGCTTTTCTTTTGTCAAACGATATTCATCATCATTCTAGTAGTTCAAAAGCAATAAGATTTATATCCAATGTTTCAACAGACAGGCTGTCTTCATGACAAACTAATGATAACACCTAGGTGCAGGCAGGAGTCCGCAAGTCAATATTGATTGTGTCACTGTGTCAGCTTGATTTTTTAAAAATTAGCTCAACCTGTGCACTTACATTGTAAACTTTTATTCATAAGCTAGGCGTCACGACTTTGGCTGAAGTTGGTCTCTCTCCTTCAGGCGGTGTTCGGCGGTCGACGTCACCGGCTTTCTAGACACCACCGATCCATGTTTAATTTTCGTTTTGTTTTGTCTTGATTATTTACACACCTGGTTTCCATTCCATTAATTATGTTCATTATTTAACCCTCTGACTTCCTTCTCTGATTTGTGTGTTATTGTTTGTCATGTGGGTTCTCGTTGTTTGTGGGAGCTGGGAGGGTGGAAAACCCCCTCTCTCCCATCGGTCCATAGTTTGCAGCACTCGATCCATGGCTGTACCGAGACTCTGTAACATGGTCGCGTGCTGCTGAACACGCTCCTCCATTGGGAGAGGAGGGCTGGCTGTACCTGCTGACTCCATAATATTGGTGCGTTATTCTGTGAGGCCGTTGGTAAAATTGAATAAAGGCAGAGTCAGGCGCAGGACACAGTTCTGAGTAATAATCCACGATTCACTCAATAAATGGTAAGATTCCAACAAGGAACATATACAATAAACTAAAGCACAAACAATATATTTTAATTCCAGGTTGTAAGGCAACAAAAAAAAGAATGCACTTATGCTTATTTGTTTTGTTGCTATTATGTCTATGACAGCTAGCCAGCTGTCAAAATGTTTTGCCTCTGCTAAACATGTCGGCAAATGATGACACATTAGCCAAAGTGGCCAAGCCTCTGATGGGCTTCCGCTTTGTACACGTAGCCTACAGCCTTCATCATCCTTGCCACCACCAGAGAGAAGACTAGGAAGAAACCACCATTTACTTACCTCTAGGCTGCTAACCATATTTATTTGGTTTGTCATTATATCGTTTTCCATTGAATTTTTGTGGTATTTAAATATAATACATTTTTCCAGAAATAATTTTACCAGTATTGTATATTCTCAATTTGACTCCCGCAGCATTGCACACCTGGTCCCCTACCTATGTGTCCTGTCACTCTGTCCTAAATAGTCCTACTCTGTCTGATGTCTTGTGCATCTGTGTCCCCTACCTCCGCATCCTGTCACTCTATCCTAAATAGTCCTGTATTACTGATGGCTTGTCCCTCTGTGTCTTGTCTTCTTGTCATCCTGATGTCCTTTCCTCAGATATTGTAATACTCTATAGCTAAAGCGGTACATAGCTGAACATAGACCACACAACAAGGCATTCAAGGACACCTTGTCCCAAATGGCAACCTATTCCCTATGTATTGCACTACTTTTCATAAAAAGTAGAGCACTATATAGGGAATAGGGTGCCATTTGGGAGGCAGCACTTGGCTTTTTCACTGGCCTCTTCTCCAAACTGTTAACTACTCAAACAATTTGAGGGAATAATTATCTTGTTCCACTGGGTGGGTAATGAGAGAGCAATTAGGGACATCAGTCATTTTCACCACTGCCCTTGGCTTGGCCCGAACGAACACACAGGCACACACACGCCCGTGTGCGCATGCAGACGAACATAGGCACACATACGTATACACATACTCAGGCACACACACACAGGCAGGCCCACTTACATACACACATACTGAGGCACACACACACAGGCAGGCCCACTTACATACACACATATATGCAGGCACACACACGCACAGACACACTTAAGTAGACACACACTTAGCAGAATGGTGACGCAATAACCACTCAGCTGAGACACAATCTTATTGCACCAAATTACTCCATCACAGAAAGATACAGAAATTAAGCAGGGGGCATTTTGGAGGAAAATAAGGAATTAGCATACAGTGTGAGGAAGATGGATGAATTGGCAAAAAGTATTACCCACCATTCCATCTAATTGACAGAATGTGCTCTAATTTACAATGCTGTAGCATATTACATTCAAAGGGCAATTTTGGAACATGTATCTTGCATTTCTTGCTATTGGATTAACTGGTTTTAAAATAACTCAATTGAGAAGATATTATCATGGTTTGTTTTGGTGATTAAATACATTTTCTCATGATATTTCACAGTAAATTTATACTTTGGATCAAAGAGTTTTGAAAAATTCTACCACATACTTGTGAAAATAGTATTCTCTATTTCCCGATGGCTGTGTTCAGAACTGAAGCCTGGTGTGTGTGCACAATTGTGTGTGTGTGTGTGTGTGTGTGTGTGTATCTACTTGTGAGTGTGTGCTTATCTCAGTGCAGATCCTTGAAAGCTCACGGCCTGTGAGAGCTGCACCTAAGAGTTGTTTGAGAGTCTGTGCATTATGTGTCTGTGTGTCAGAGAAAATAGTTGTTATACAGAGCAGACTCCAAGTCCCAAAGCCCATACCCCAACCTCCAGCCCTAGTCCCAGACCAATACCCCCAGGCCCATATCGCCGCTCCAAACCCACAGTCCCATACCCACAACCCCATAGGAAGCCCAGTGGCTATGGAGTTGGACCTGTAGGCGAAAGGTGGCCGGTTTGAATCATGGTCCGGGTTCTGGAAATAGGAGGGAATTGATTGGGCAACTAGAAGGCTGCTGGGTTCACATCCTAATGACATTCCCCCACAGTCGAGCCCTTGAGCAAGGCCCTAAGTCCTCAACATGTTCTCCATCCAGGGTGCTGGACTGCAGTTTAACTCTGTGCTTGTCTCAATTGAGTGTGATGTGTGCTGTCGAGAGCGGAGCAGAAAAGTTTACACGATCAAACCTGTGAGAGAAGCACTGTTATCATTCATAATTTAGGGAAATCAAGAACAAAACCTCTGTGTTCTATTGGTCAGAGCAAACCTCTTTCTGTGCTGTAATCCTGAAAAGGAGAGAGAAGGAAGGGTGGTAGGCAGGGAACAAGGGAAAGTGATTTTCTATTCCACAGGAAGTGCTAATCGGTCATGCAGGTTGAAGGAATAGGTTTGATACTGCTGTTTGATGTAATGAAATGCAATCATCGGTTACATCTGTTACATTACCACAGCTAAAAGCCTCAAACATGTATTTTAGTGGGTGTGTGTGTGTGTGTGAGTGTGTGTCTAAGCTTAATATACTGCTGCATATACAGTATTACACACACATATAACGGCGCACACACACACCCACACACACAATGTCAGGCACTCCGTAGTAATTGGCTGAGAGGTGCGTTGACACAGCCATATGTAAATGACAGAATCAAGTGACCCTCGTTAGTTAAAATTTTGTTTGCTTGATCAAGTCCTTTTGAATGCATTTGAATAATGATAGTAATAGTGTGTCCGAGTATTGCTGTAGAAGTCGTCTGCATCTTAACCTTGTAATACCAATGTACCCCGCAACACTAATTAAAACCCTATAACACTGCATCTTAACCCTTAAGACTAATAATTTTCTGCATGATATAGCACAAATATTTGTTTTAAGATAGTTCATATCATGGCCCATCAAGCTATTTTATTCTATAGTTTTATCTGTCATCTTTTTAGCATTTAGTAATGTCTGTACTTGTGTCTGATATTAATAAGATGCAGTGGTACAGGGTTAATTAGTGTTGCAGGGTACATTTGTGTTAGAAGGTTAAGATGTAGAGAGGACTTCTACAGAAACATTTTAAGCTTCATACAGAATATGCCGGTTAATTATGTAATCATTTAATAACTCTCAGTGTCAGTAGCATGCTGCTATTCCATGACAGAATGTCAGTGTCCCAAGTGGCACCCTATTGCACTAGTTTTGACCAAGGCCCATAGAGCTCTGGTCAAAAGTATGCAGGGAATAAGGTGCCATTTGGGACTCAAACAAAGGATTTAAGCCTTATGTTGCACATTATTACACACTATTGTTAATGAAATTACTCAAATGCAATCAATAAGGCTTGATCAAGCAATCAAATATCTTAAATAATGACGGTCACCTGACATTTACATATTGTTGTGTCAACGCACCTCTCGGCCAATGATTACAGAGTGCCTGACATTGTGTGGGTGTGTGGGTATGGGGGTGTGTTGGCATGCTCCCTTACATGTGTCTCATAAGATATGAGAAGACTGTGTTCAAAATCAAAGATGACATTCCCCTCCAACTCAGAACAAGATTAGATAAGCAATGTAATATCAACACTCAAGTAGCGTTTAATTTGTCTTCAGGTATTAAAACGTCTCTCCTGCACATGCCACTGATTATAAATTACAGATGAAAGGAATACCAAATAAGGACATCACTGTGATTGGCAGAAGGTTAAACACTTTCTTATCTGCAGAGACACGGAACAAAAATTATTTGGGGTTTTCACACCTCGCCACCGGGGAATCTGACGAGACCACTAAGCCATAGCAAAGAGAGCTATCACATTATTAATCAACAGAAAAACAATGGTTTACCTGTCACCTGGCTTGTATAATCAAGTAGTGCACTATAAGGGGAATAGGGCACTATATGGGACGCAGATCTTCAGTGGGACCGAAGACCCAGAGAGGCCAGCTCAGGATTTTCTATCACGATCTTCACAGTTTATCGAAGCACTCGCTCTCGCTTCACGGAAATTGTTAAAGAAAAGTTACAACATAAGTTGTGTTGCAGATAAATCCACTTATAAAAAAGTTGGCTATGGGATTCAAACCTGTAACCTTTCAATTACTGTCCCAACACTCTTAACCGCTAGGCCACCTGCCGCCCATAATAGACAGTGTATGTAGTATTGTCCCTGTTTGAGACCGTAAGCTACTTTAATTAAGTTGGATGTATTAGTTGTTCTTCTTGACTTGACTACCGTATGTACTGTAGGGTATACTGTGAAGGTTCCTGTAATATGTATTACTATTATCTTCCTCTAACATGTATGTAGCATGTAGCCAGGCTTGTGAAAGATGGATGTAGTGGTTTTCTTTCACTCTACCCTCTCCACCCCTCTCTCACGATCCCACCATTTGTAGAAAATCATTCTCGGATTTTGTACTGCATCTTTCGCTATCTCTCTCCCTCTATTCCCCCTCTTTCACCCTCTTTCCCCCGCTCTATCACCACCTCACCTCTTTCTTTCTACCCCCTCCTCATCTCTCTATTCCCCTCTATCTTTCTAACCCAGAGAGAGAGAGAGAGTGAGAAATGGCAGGCAGTAAGCTTGTTGAAAGGGAACAAGGTGATATGGGGAACGTCACATGCCCTCTGTGGGAAGCCACGGAAGCTCGGCTGTTTTTAGCTGCTGTGAATTGAAAATCGCTCAATGTTGAATTTCCCCTTGAGAGTCATCTTGAGAGAGGGGGAGATAGGGGGGAGATAATGTGAGATACAGTAAATGTAGGGACAAAGAGAGAGAGGGAGATACGTACACTCTTAGAAAAAGAGGTGCTCAGTGCAACCATACAGGGTTCTTCGGTTTGTTCCCATAGGGGAACCCTTTTTGGTGCTAGGTAGAACACTTTACAGAGGGTTTCTACCTATAACCCTTCTAGGCAGAGTTCTTCATAGAACCCCCTGGAAATAGTTATACCTAGAACCCAAGAAGGGTTATGCCGAGAACCCTGTATGAACGGTTCTACCAAGAACCCTTTTATCCTCTAAAGGTTTTTTCTATATTCCTCTACGAAGTGTTCTACAAATAACCTTTTCATCCTAAAGGTTCTTCCTGAAACCATCTATGAAGGGTTGTACCGATAACCCTTTTATATTTGAAGGCTTCTTCCTAGAACCCTCTATGAATGGTTCCATCAGCCTTATAAGCCTTTAAAATGTAACTCTTTACAACATAAGGCCTTTCTTTGATGGCCTAGTTATACCCTAACACAGTGATGTTAGGAAGCCCCATGTTTACAGGGCACATCAGGCCTGCAAATCACATTATGCTGGCTGCAAAGTGATGTGTAATTCCTACTGGAATCCAGCCAGAGTGAGGATATCCAACAATTAGGACTTTTAATCACCTGGAACCTGCATTCAGAATGACTGCCACATTCACTAATGGGACGACCTAAGTCATCTGAACTGGAGCAACTATCTCAGTAATGGGTGCAATAAGTCCAACTATTAACAGATTGGATTAGTTTAGAAAAATGTGTTTATCTTTATGTAACATAAGATTAATCAACCAATCAAAAACAGATATTGAAACAAATCATTCTGAAAAGTAAAAATGGCACAATCAGAGTAAAAAATGAAGAGTAAAACTGACACAATCACCAACATTGGTTATTTTTTTTCATTTTTCATTGAACCTTTATTTAGCTAGGCAAGTTATTAACTGTTAATTAACTGTTAATTTAACTCCTGATTCAACGTAAGAAATGTTACACTGAAAAATCATGGCAAAGATATTAGCTATGTCAGCACTGTATGTAAATGTACCTAAAATGATTAAGGGAATACCAGATACATGCACAAATATTCCCATATAGTTTAAAACGTTCTCACACCTTTAAATGTATCAGATTATTCTCCTGATGTTAAAGTTTAAACACTGAGGTAAACACTAATGCTCAGGCACTATTTACAGTTTTTTTTTAAACGAAGAAATAATACAATTAAAAAACATTCAGAAATGTTCTATGCAGAACCTTTCTTGCCTTCCAAACAATCATCAAATAAACCTTCATTCTATAAAATTGTTATTTGGATGAAAAAGGTTAGAGATAGAACTCTTTGCTGTACAAAGAACCATTGTCTTCCAAAAAGGGTTCTTCAGATTAAAACAGTTCTTTGTATAACCCTATCCCTTCGCATACAACCCTTTTTTTAAAGAGTGTAGGGACACAGACAGAGAGCGAGAAAGAGAGATAAAGCACAAAGACCCAAATAATGGTGATTTACACCTTCATCACTGTGAGACTTTAAAACTCAATAAATGTACACTCAGTACAAAAATGCACATGTACAACAGAAATCAAATGACAGTAATTGAAGAGTCCATAAACACAAACAACTTTGTCCATAAACACAAACAACTGACAAAATTGGAAAAACCTCTTGGAAGAAAATTGAAACAAGAGGAAATAGAAATACAAAACGGCGTTCTACAAAATACAAAACGGCGTTGTAACGGCGTTCTTCGTTTGTTGAAAGAGAGTCGGACCGAAATGCAGCGTGGTGGTTACTCATGTCTTTAATGAAACAATCGCGATACATGAAATAACTTCTACAAATACAAAACAACAAATGGAACGTGAAATCTAATTACAGCCTATCTGGTGAACACTACACAGAGACAGGAACAATCACCCACGAAATACAAAGTGAAACCCAGGCTACCTAAATACGGTTCCCCATCAGAGACAACAAGAATCACCTGACTCTGATTGAGAACCGCCTCAGGCAGCCAAGCCTATACTAGACACACCCCTAATCAACCACAATCCCAATGCCTACAAAAAAAAACAATACGACAATACAATAAACCCATGTCACACCCTGGCCTGAACAAATAATTAAAGAAAACACAAAATACTAAGACCAAGGCGTGACAAAAATGGTGATATGGACAACCCATTTTTAAACATTCTACAACACCATTCAAATCGACGCAAATGTAGAACAATGTCAAAGTTATGAGAAGTTCAATGGATTTGAAAAAGGTAGAAAGGACAATCAAAGTCCATTGACTCCCCAATTACTGAACAGAAGCTCTATAAGAAATTTCAGGCCCTCAAAATATTAAAAGCATGCGGACCTTATGGCATCCTAAATAAGATACTCAAATTCACTAGTGCAAAATATCAATTGGCTATAGAAAAAGGGTTGAATTTGATCCTGAGTGTAGGTTATTTCCTTGACATCTGAAATCAAGGACTCATAAGGCAAATCTTTATGAACGGAGTCAAATTTCACTCTAACTATTATAGAGGTGTTTGTGTGAACAGTAACCTGGGGAAGGTTTTCTGTAGTATTATAAATGTAAGAGTTCTTCATTTCCATAATAAGCACAATGTAATGAGTTAAAGCCAAATTGGATTTATACCAAAGCATCGATCATATTTACACCCTACACACTCTGATAGATAAACACGTCCACCAAAATAATGTAAAAATGTACACTGTTTTATCAACTTCCAAAAAGCATTTTATCCTATTTGGCATACAGGACAGTAGGTAAAAGTAATGACATAATTAAATCAATTTACAGTATTCTGGCAATATGTGCAACATCAAAATTGGCAAGAATATAACAGAATTATTTAACTAGGGGCGAGGCTTCACCAGGGTTGCAATCTGAGCCCCGTGCTCTTCAATATTTACATCAAGAAATTGGCCACTATTTTAGAAAAATCTCCAAAATACAGAGGTTAAATTTTGAACAAGTTGAGGTTGCTACACTTTGTGTTACCTTAGATTGTAAACAGTCATGGTCAAAAAGTATAGATTCAATGGTTGTAAAGATGGGGAGAGAGTAATGAAGAGATGCTATGCTTTTTTTACACCACACTCCACAAAGCAAACCCTGCAGCCTCTAGTTTGAAGTTATATTGATTATTGTCCAGTCATATGGTCAAGAGCTGCAAAGAAAAACCTAGTTAAGCTACAGCTGGCCCAGAACAGAGCCGTACGTCAGAACAGAGCCGTGCCCACTTAACCCAAAAGCCAGCCACACCAATGTGTCAGAGGAAATACCGCACTCCTGGCACCCGTGTCAGCAGGTATTGCGCCCGGCCCACCACAGGATTCTCTAGTGTGCGATGGGACAAGAACGTTCCTGCCGGCCAAACCCTCCCCTAGCCTGGACTCGAACCAGGATCTCTAGTGGCACAGCTAGTGCCTTAGACCACTGCGCCACTCAGGAGGGCTTGCATAGTCAACTTACACACAGCACTGACACACACACACTTAACTCACTAGAAATGCCACCAGGGCTCTTTTCACAGGCCACAGGTCAGAACAAATTCAAGGAAACGTACAGTATTATACAGAGCCACGAGTGCATTGAACTCCCTTCCATCTTATATAGCGCAAGTGAACAGCAAACATGGTTTCAAAAAACAAATAAAGCAACACCTCACAGCCAGGGTTGGGTAGATTACTTTCTAAATGTAATCCATTACAGTCACTAGTTACCTGTCCAAAATTGTAATTAGTAACATAACTTTTGGATTACCCAAACTCAGTAATGTAATCTCATTAGATTCCGTTACTTTTAGATCACTTTCCCGTTAAGAGGCATTAGAAGAAGAGAATGTATGTTACCAATTGAACGATCTATTTCAGGATAAATCAATGTTAAAGTTTACATAGCTCGCCATATATTGATGTTAAATTTTACATGATGGATTGTTTATGTAGGCTTCTTCTAACCCATTGCCTTCTATTACATACTGTATAATAATACGATTAAGTTGTATTTTTACATTACAAACCATAGTCTATCAGAATTCCAGTCATTCGAATAAATGTTATATTCAAGAATAGATCTTGGAAATATGGATGTATGGAAGTATAGATGAGCCAATTTGTTTTAACTGAGCTTAACCCAAAAACAAAGGACTTATTAGCCAGACCTACTCTGTTGTTTATGATTTTGTTGACTGATTGGGCTCATATACTCGAGTTGAAAAATAAATGCTGCGCTCATGGAATGGAATGCTTTTGAACACTACTGAAAAGTGCTATTTGCATGTGAAAAATGAATGTAATTTGCTGCATTTGCTATAGGTCTATAGTTTACCTTTTTGTTGGTGACACTTTGATATCATGATAATATGCAGCTGTTTAAAGGGCACATCTACATGTGAAACAATAACAAAACAATCGCCCCGCCTTTGTTTTGGTAAAATGCTGAGGGATGTGCCTGGAGAAATGTAACCACTCTCAGATTAATAGACAGAGCTATGGATTCAAAGACTGACCATCCATGATATCAACATTATTGTTTTATCAATCTTTTGTGGCTATACAGTGTTTGTTTACATTTACAATTAAGTTCAAATACACATTTAGATTTGTAAAAAGCCATCCACAACAACCACAATCTGTAAGGCACATGAGAGAGCAGTAGTGGGATTCACATTAAAGTGCTATGTAGATATCAATAATAAGTGATATTCGTATCGCCATAGATTACACCACTGCTGTTGTCCTTACCTCCATGCAATTATTCAAGTTGGATAATCTTTGGATGCCGACAGCAGTCGCACCATTGGAAGACATAGAATGGACTGTAACCTACAAAAGCCTATTCTTGCTCTTTTCCCGCGATCCATCAAACCCATTTGAATTGTCATCATAGTGGTCTCTGACTTGTCGTCAGACTCGCTCAGGTGGAGCAAACTTAAACTTGCGCCTTTCGTCAATGCTGATTTGAATGTCATTGAGAAAACATTGAGATGTGTCAAATATTTAGTTTTTTTTAGTTAACATACTTTCTGAATTTGAAAGTAATCATCGAAGTAATCATCTAGTTTTTCAATCAATGTAGCTCAACGTGACACCTAAATGATGCAGGGAATGAACTTTGAGAGAAAGCACACAGGATATTCTAAGCCATTAAAAAAATATTCAAAATCAAATGCCTGGTTAATACGAATTGAATGTCTCATTGAACCAATTGCACTCCATGGCAGTGAAGTGTGGGGTCCACTTGCAAAACAAGATCTCACCCAATGGGACAAACACCCCATTGAAACCCTGCATGCATAGTACTGTTAGATTATCCTACATGTCTCAAAAAAGAGCAATTAGGTTTGGAAACATCTAAAATACATTCATCCCCTCTCATATCATTACCAAGTCCTTCAATGCCAAGAGTTGAGCAAAGAAAAGCGTAGCCTCATCCAGCTGGTCCTGGGGCTGAGTTCACAAACCTGTTCTACTAACACACTGATGCCTCAGGACCAGAACCTCCAATCAATCAGAATAAACCAAATTAAATCAACTTTATTTGACTCTTTGCAAACTGGAATCCATATATCCTGAGGCTGCATTCATTGTAGCTGGGGATTTTAACAAGGCTAATCTGAAAACAAGACTCCCTAAATTGTATCAGCATATCGATTGCGCAACCAGGGCTGGAAAAACCTTGGATCATTGCTATTCTAACTTCCGCAACGCATATAAGGCCCTGCCCCGCCCTCCTTTCGGAAAAGCTGACCACGACTCCATTTTGTTGATCCCTGCCTACAGACAGAAACTAAAACAAGAAGCTCCCGCGCTAAGGGTCTGTTCAACGCTGGTCTGACCAATCGGATTCCACACTTCAAGACTTATTCCATCACGTGGACTGGGATATGTTTCGTATTGCATCAAACAACAACATTGACGAATACGCTGATTCGGTGTGCGAGTTCATTAGAACGTGCGTTGAAGATGTCGTTCCCATAGCAACTATTCAAACATTCCCAAACCAGAAACCGTGGATCGATGGTAGCATTCACGTGAAACTGAAAGCGCGAACCACTGCTTTTAATCAGGGCAAGGTGACCGGAAACATGACCGAATACAAACAGCGTAGCTATTCCCTCCGCAAGGCAATCAAACAAGCTAAGCATCAGTATAGAGACAAAGTAGAATCTCAATTCAACGGCTCAGACACAAGAGGTATGTGGCAGGGTCTACAGTCAATCACGGATTACAAAAAGAAAACCAGCCCCGTCACGGACCAGGATGTCTTGCTCCCAGGCAGACTAAATAACTTTTTTGCCCGCTTTGAGGACAATACAGTGCAACTGACACGGCCCACAACCAAAACATGCAGACTCTCCTTCACTGCAGCCAACGTGAGGAAAACATTTAAACGTGTCAACGCTCGCAAGGCTGCAGGCCCAGACGGCATCCCCAGCCGCGCCCTCAGAGCATGCGCAGACCAGCTGGCTGGTGTGTTTACGGACATATTCAATCAATCCCTATCCTAGTCTGTTGTTCCCACATGCTTCAAGAGGGCCACCATTGTTCCTGTTCCCAAGAAAGCTAAGGTAACTGAGCTAAACGACTACCGCCCCGTAGCACTCACTTCCGTCATCATGAAGTGCTTTGAGAGACTAGTCAAGGACCATATCACCTCCACCCTACCTGACACCCTAGACCCACTCCAATTTGCTTACCGCCCAAATAGGTCCACAGACGATGCAATCTCAACCACACTGCACACTGCCCTAACCCATCTGGACAAGAGGAATACCTATGTGAGAATGCTGTTCATCGACTACAGCTCGGCATTTAACACCATAGTGCCCTCCAAGCTCGTCATCAAGCTCGAGACCCTGGATCTCGTCCCCGCCCTGTGAAACTGGGTACTGGACTTCCTGACGGGCCGCCCCCAGGTGGTGAGGGTAGGCAACAACATCTCCACCCCGCTGATCCTCAACACTGGGGCCCCACAAGGGTGCGTTCTGAGCCCTCTCCTGTACTCCCTGTTCACCCACGACTGCGTGGCCACGCACGCCTCCAACTCAATCATCAAGTTTGCGGACGACACAACAGTGGTAGGCTTGATTACCAACAACGACGAGACGGCCTACAGGGAGGATGTGAGGGCCCTCGGAGTGTGGTGTCAGGAAAATAACCTCACACTCAACGTCAACAAAACTAAGGAGATGATTGTGGACTTCAGGAAACAGCAGAGGGAACACCCCCCTATCCACATCGATGGAACAGTAGTGGAGAGGGTAGTAAGTTTTAAGTTGCTCGGCGTACACATCACAGACAAACTGAATTGGTCCACCCACACAGACAGCATCGTGAAGAAGGCGCTGCAGCGCCTCTTCAACCTCAGGAGGCTGAAGAAATTCGGCTTGTCACCAAAAGCACTCACAAACTTCTACAGATGCACAATCGAGAGCATCCTGTCGGGCTGTATCACCGTCTGGTATGGCAACTGCTCCACCCACAACCGTAAGGCTCTCCAGAGGGTAGTGAGGTCTGCACAATGCATCACCGGGGGCAAACTACCTGCCCTCCAGGACACCTACACCACCCAATGTCACAGGAAGGCCATAAAGATCATCAAGGACAACAACCACCCGAGCCACTGCCTGTTCACCCCACTATCATCCAGAAGGCGAGGTCAGTACAGGTGCATCAAAGCTGGGACCGAGAGACTGAAAAACAGCTTCTATCTCAAGGCCATCAGACTGTTAAACAGCCACCACTAACATTGAGTGGCTGCTACCAACACACTCACTCAACTCCAGCCACTTTAATAATGTGAATTGATGGGAAATTATGTAAAATATATCACTAGCCACTTTAAACAATGCTACCTAATATAATGTTTACATACCTTACATTATTCATCTCATATGTATACGTATATACTGTACTCTATATCATCTACTGCATCTTTATGTAATACATGTATCACTAGCCACTTTAACTATGCCACTTTGTTTACATACTCATCTCATATGTATATACTGTACTCAATACCGTCTACTTTATCTTGCCTATGCCGCTCTGTACCATCACTCGTTCATATATCTTTATGTACATATTCTTTATCCCCTTACACTTGTGTCTATAAGGTAGTAGTTTTGGAATTGTTAGTTAGATTACTTGTTGGTTATTACTGCCTTGTCGGAACTAGAAGCACAAGCATTTCGCTACACTCGCATTAACATCTGCTAACCATGTGTATGTGACAAATAACATTTTATTTGATTTAAATCACAGTCAAAACAAAACTACATTTCCTATTGGAAAACACAAGCGCAAGAACAAAATGCAGTGATATCTGGCACGAAATCGACATTACTTTTTAAATGTATTTTATTTTACCTTTATTTATACAGGTTTTTACTCATTGAGATAATCTCTTTTCCACGAGAGACCTGGTCCAATAGCAGCAGGGGAACAACATTCCAGACAAAAAAACTGACATACAGTAACACAACATTTAACAAAACTATAAACACACATAGGGTACAACAATTACATATTACATTAAAAACACAAACATCTAGACTAAAAACAGCTGGCCTAAAAACAATTACACTCTTCTATGATATACACATCAATCAAGTGTTTAAACTCCACCAACGAAACTAGAGAGAATTCCAGGACCATGGTGCTATAAGTAACTAACACTATTTCCACCATGACCTGTTCTAATTTTTGGTACTGTTAGAAACAAATCAGAATGGGACCGTAATTGATATTTATTTACTGACCTGACTAAATAAGAACAGAGATAAAATGGCATTTTACCCAATATGGCCTTATAAATCAGTGTATACAAGTGTTTAAGCTTACGCAAGGTCAATGACGACCAGCCAACAGCGCTGTAGAGATCACAATGATGTGTTAGACATTTGTAATGAACCTGAGGGCTGCATGATACACTGAATCAAGTGCTTTCAGTGTAGTGGCTGAGGCCTGCATATATATATATATAACATCACTAAAATATAAAACCGACAGTAATGTACATCGTACCAGCTCCTTCCTGGCCTCAAAAGAAAAACAAGCCTTATGCCGGTAATAAAATCCTATTTTCAGCTTGAGCTTCCTTATCAAGTTCTCTACATGCACAGTGAAGCTCAGCTTATCATCAACCCACACACCCAAATATTTGTACACTTTAACTTGCTCTATAGTATGTACAGCCAATGTAGCAACGGCATGATTTGTAACATGCCTGGCATTTGAAAATGCCATGCATTTTGTTTTACCCAGATTTAGAATCACCTTTAAATCATACAGATTTGGTTGTATGATGTTAAATACTCTTTGTGCATTTTCTAAAGCTAAAGATAAACTACTTCCACTTGAATAAAGAACATTATCATCTGCATAAAAATGAGCATCCGCTGTTTCAATAAGATCCCCAATGTTGTTGATATACAAAACGAACAACAGTGGGCCCAAAATAGATGCTCTCTCCACTGGCTTCCAGTTGAAGCTCGCATCCGCTACAAGACCATGGTGCTTGCCTACGGAGCTGTGAGGGGAACGGCACCTCAGTACCTCCAGGCTCTGATCAGGCCCTACACCCAAACAAGGGCACTGCGTTCATCCACCTACATTTACATTTACATTTAAGTCATTTAGCAGACGCTCTTATCCAGAGCGACTTACAAATTGGTGCATTCACCTTATGACATCCAGTGGAACAGCCACTTTACAATAGTGCATCTAAATCTTTTAAGGGGGGTGAGAAGGATTACTTTATCCTATCCTAGGTATTCCTTAAAGAGGTGGGGTTTCAGGTGTCTCCGGAAGGTGGTGATTGACTCCGCTGTCCTGGCGTCGTGAGGGAGTGTGTTCCACCATTGGGGAGCCAGAGCAGCGAACAGTTTTGACTGGGCTGAGCGGGAACTGTACTTCCTCAGTGGTAGGGAGGCGAGCAGGCCAGAGGTGGATGAACGCAGTGCCCTTGTTTGGGTGTAGGGCCTGATCAGAGCCTGGAGGTACTGAGGTGCCGTTCCCCTCACAGCTCCGTAGGCAAGCACCATGGTCTTGTAGCGGATGCGAGCTTCAACTGGAAGCCAGTGGAGAGAGCGGAGGAGCGGGGTGACGTCACCTCTGGCCTGCTCGCCTCCCTACCAAGTACAGGCTCAGTGAGCACAGCCTTGCCATTGTGAAGGGTAGACAAAGGACAAACCTGGCTTCCTGTAGAGGTAAGGCTGTGCAACCACTGCACTATTTAAAAAAGAATAATGTATTTCACCTTTATTTAACCAGGTAGGCCAGTTGAGAACAATTTCTCATTTACAACTGCGACCTGGCCAAGATAAAGCAAAGCAGTGCGTCAAAAACAACAACACAGAGTTACACATAATCAAACGTACAGCCAACAACACAATGGAAGAATCTATGTACAGTGTGTGCAAATGTAGACGAGTAGGGAGGTAAGGCAATAAATAGGCCATAGAGGTAAAATAATTACAATTTAGCATTAACACTGGAGTGATAGATGTGCAGATGATGATGTGCAAGTAGAGATACTAGGGTGCAAAAGAGCAAGAGGATAAATAACAATATTGGGATGAGGTAGCTGGGTGTGCAATTTACAGATTGGCTGTGTACAGGTACAGTGATCGGTAAGCTGCTCTGACAGCTCATGCTTAGAGTTAGAGATGGAGGTATAAGACTCCAGTTTCAGTGATTTTTGCAATTCGTTCCAATCATTGGCAGCAGAGAACTGGAAGGAAAGGCGGCCAAAGGAAGTGTTGGCTTTGGGGATGACCAGTGAAATATAACTGCTGGAGCGTGTGCTACGGGTGGGTGTTTTTATGGTGACCAGTGAGCTGAGATAAGGTGAGGCTTTACCTAGCAAATGTTTGGCAGCATGAGTGAAGGAGGCCTTGTTGCAAAATAGGAAGCCGATTCTAGATTTAATTTTGGATTGGAGATGCTTAATGTGAGTCTGGAAGGAGAGTTTACAGTCTAACTAGTCACCTATGTATTTCTAGTTCTCCACATATTCTAAGTCAGAATCGTCCAGAGACGCACCTGTTGGGCGGGCAGCAAACGGTTGAAAAGCATGCATTTAGTTTAACTAGCATTTAAAAGCAGGTGGAGGCCACGGAAGGAGTGTTGTATGGCATTG
Organism: Oncorhynchus keta; assembly: GCF_023373465.1. Classification (NCBI taxonomy): domain Eukaryota; kingdom Metazoa; phylum Chordata; class Actinopteri; order Salmoniformes; family Salmonidae; genus Oncorhynchus; species Oncorhynchus keta. The sequence continues at coordinate 54,942,269 of NC_068434.1, forward strand.
CAGCTCGTTTGGATGTTTGTTAACACAGTGTCCAAAGAAGGGCCAGATGTATATAGAAGGGTGTCATCTGCGTAGAGGTGGATCAGAAAATCACCAGCAGCAAGAGTGACATCATTGATATACACAGAGAAAGGAGTCAGAGCGATAATTGAACCCTGTGGCATCCCCATTGAAACAGCCAGAGGTCCGGACAAGAGGCCCTCCGATTTGACACACAGAACTCTATCTGAGAAGTAGTTGGTGAACCAGGCGAGGCAGTCATTTGAGAAACCAAGGCTATTGAGTGTGCCGATAAGAATGCAGAGATTGACAGAGTCGAAAGCCTTGGCCAGGTCGATGAAGATGGCTGCACAGTACTGTCTTTATCGATGGCGGTTATGATATTGTTTAGGACCATGAGCATGGCTGAGGTGCACCCATGACCACCTCGGACACCAGATTGCATAGTGGAGAAGGTATGGTGCGATTCGAAATGCTCGTTTATCGGTTTGTTAACTTGGCTTTCAAATATTTTAGAAAGGCAGGGCAGTATGGATATATATAGGTCTATAACAGTTTTTGTCTAGAGTGTCTCCCCTTTTGAATCTTTGGGGATCTCAGACGATACGAAACAGAGGTTGAACAGGCTAGTAATAGGGGTTGCAACAATTTCGGCTGATCATTTTAGAAAGAGAGAGTCCAGATTGTCTAGCCCAGTTGATTTGCAGGGATCTAGATTTTGCAGCTCTTTCAGAACATCAGCTGTCTGGATTTTGGTGAAGGAGAAGTGGGGGGGGAGGACTTAGGCAAGTTGCTGCTGGTGGTGCTGAGCTGTTGGCTGAGTAAGGGAACACCCCCCTGAAATGTACAAAAATGAATGGGAACATATTGGCAACATACGAAACATATACACGGTGTCCAATACCACTCAATTCGGTATCGTTTCATTCAAGTTGATTGCAAATGCCGTATGGCAAATGCCAAGTGTCACACTGCAAAAATCCAACAGATGGCGAGTGCGCTCCACCGTAATTTTTCATATTGCAAATGTAACACAAGTCAAGACCCAAGAGTAAAATGTTTAAAAAAATGTATCAACCCCTTAAAAAAGTGCTTTCTGGACCGCTTTTCGAAATTATTATTTTTTTTTGTCAATTACACGTGTAAGAACTGTATGAATATACCTTTGTCAAAATTAATTATCATATATATCTTTTTTTATATACTTGTGCATAAGGCATATGTTTTGTCCATTTGCAATATGATTTCATAGGAAGTCAAAAGTCAAAAATAGCAAAAAATGTGAAAAAAGTTTACAAACCCAAAAGTCAGTGAACCATGTCCAAAAGGCATTTATACTGCCAAAATGATATATAGCACTGTTGTTTTTTAACGATTTTTTGAAAAACGTCCAAAATGACAACCTATTGGATGAGCATGGGTGGGGGGTGCTCCCTACCCAACCGTGGACCCCTTGCTACCCCGTAATGGGATTAAAAACCATTTAAAAAATGTGCTCCAGGTAACCTGTTCCAATCACCAGGTGCACGGCTGTGCATTTGCAGTATGTTTCAATGTGCATTTACCATCATATATTTCTTATGCTCAAACATACTGCAGACATGCCAAATTGACTGGCCTGATGAATTTGGGATGGCCGGGCAGTGATAGTGGTTCCTCTCCATCGCTCGTTGGTGTTGTTTTCAGAATGTCATTTTGGTGATGGTACCTCACTGTTTAAGATGTCAAATGTTTTTGTTTTTTAAGTTACAGATCCAGTTGCAGCGTGTTCACACAAATCTTCTTGTAATTGTGTTTCCGAGCTATGCGAGATTTCTGTGATTTTCTGAAATAACACACACTCATTCAACCCTCTGTAAAGAAGTCAGTTCTTAACATAAAGACTTAAAACTCAATATTCTATTAGTGCCTACCCAAAGAAGGATATGTGTTCACTTTCAACTTCCTGTGTAAACCGGAAGTGCCTTAAAATGGTGTCATCGGTGCTGTTTCGAAGGATTAAAAAGGTCTGATCTTTTCAAAACTTCACATGTGTTATTAGGCAACACTCATCCACTGTAAATCAGTCATTTCTCTTAAACCATATGTCAAAGAAAAGCTCTCTCTCACACACACACACACACACACACACACACACACACACACACACACACACACACACACACACACACACACACACACACACACACACACACACACACACACACACACACACACACACAGCAAGGATGGAGTGACAAAGTGCGGTGCTTAAAGAACACACAGAGCCTGAAATGGCATTTCCATATTCTCAAGGCCGTGCCGAGTTCAACGAGATGCCTGCTTGATCATAGCTCGCTCTGAGTGCAGCGACCGTGAAAAAAAGAAGGCCCAAAATGAAGCCTGGACCTCAATTTCAATTGCCTTTGGGTGGCAGTGATAGAACCGTAAGGGTGAGAAGCACAATTCGACCTCAGGTACATTCAGAGGGTCCTCCCGATCTGTGCAAGCCTAACCTTGACCGTGTGGCATTAACCCTTAACAGTAAATCAGTTTTTTGATCTCACAGATTACAATGACATCTCTCCTTATAGGAATACATTTCCTGCTCCCCTAAATTCAACCTAGAGCCTATGTGGGTTAATAATGCCTTATGAACCTGTCTTCGATGACAATCCATCAGGCCACTATCAGCACCCGGACCACCAGGCGAAATAGCTCCGTTTGTTCTTCACGTTTGGCTGAGAAATCGCCCGGAAAAAACGGGAACGTTTTTTTCCAAAAATAAAAATACTGCCCCCTAACACCAAGAGGTTAATAAGGTCACCTTACATTACGAACTCTGAAGATAGATGGGGGGCAATCAATTCACATATGGTGTCCAGGGCACAGCTGGGGTATGAAGGAGGTTTATAACAAGCGACAATGGTGAGAGACTAGTTTCTGGAAAAGTGGATTTTTAAAAGTAGAATTGTTCCAGTCAAGAGAAATGTTAACACTACTGCATACACTTAGATTTTAAACGATTCTGTGCTTCCTACTTTGTGGCAACAGTTTGGGGAAGGCCTTTTCCTATTTTAGCATGACAATGCCCGCGTGCACAAAGCGAGGTCCATGCAGAAATGGTTTGTCGAGATCAGAGTGCAAGAACTTGACTGGCCTGTACAGAGCCCTAACCTTAACCCCATCGAACACCTTTGGGATGAATTGGAATGCCGACTGCGATCCAGACCTAATCGGCCAACATCAGTGGCTGACCTTACAAATGCTATTGTGGCTAAATGGAAGCAAGTCCCCCAGTAATGTTCCAACATTTAGTGGAAAGCCTTCCCAAAAGAGTGGAAGCTGTTATAGCAGCAAAGACGGGACCAAATCCATATTAATGCCCATGATTTTGAAATGAGATGTTCGACGAGCAGGTGTCCACATACTTCTGGTAATGTAGTGTATGTATAAGACATAGAGAAAGAGAGGGAGAGAGAGAGATACGTATGCATACATAGAGAGAGAGATAGAAAGAGAGAGTTACGTATTGCAGGGACAAAGAGAGATAGAAATGCAGTGCAAAATCCGAGAATGATTTGTGCTCCACAGAGGAGATTTTAACCGTGACAAAAATAAAAACACTTTTGACTTTTTCCCTCTGATGAAAAATGTATGTCTTGTGTGTGTGGTTTTCAAAAGCTTTGTAACTGTCTGATAGGGAACTTCACCATAACACATATTCAGGGGAGTCTGAGCACCTACTGAGCTCATGACAATGTGATGCCCTCAGACGTTCAATTGCGGAGGTGTGTGTGCATATGTGCATGTATAGTGCCAGTCAAAGGTTTGGACACCAACTAATTAATGGGTTTTCCTTTATTTGTATTATTTTCTACATTGTAGAATAATAGTGAAGATATCAAAACTATGAAATAACACATATGGAATCATCTAGTAACCAAAAAAAGTAATAAATAATCCAAAATTAGATTCTTCAAAGTAGCCACCTTTTGCCTTGATGACATCTTCGCACACTCTTGGCATTCTCTCAACCAGCTTCATCTGGAATGCTTTTCCAACAGTTTTGCAGGAGCACTTGTTGGCTTATTCTCCTTCACTCTGCAGACCAACTCCTCCTTAACCATGTCAATTGGGTTGAGGTCGGGTGATTGTGGAGGCCAGGTCATCTGATGCAGCAGATGACACAGCCTACACAGCCTGGTGGTGTATTTTGGGTCATTGTCCTGTTGAAAAACAAATGATAGTCACACTAAGCGCAAACCAGATGGGATGGCGTTTTGCTGCAGAATGCTGTGGTAGCCATGCTGGTTGAATGTGCCTTGATTTGTAAATAAATAACCAGCAAAGTCTCACCAGCAAAGCAACCCCACACCATCACACCTCCTCCTCGATGCTGCATCGTGGGAACCACACATGCAGAGATCATCCGTTCACCTACTCTGCGTCTCACAAAGGCACAGGGGTTGGACCCAAGAATATAAAAGACCAAAGGACAGATTTCCACCGGTCTAATGTCCATTGTTCGTGTTTCTTGGCCCAAGCAAGTGTCTTCTTCTTATTGGTTTCCTTTAGTAGCTCCTTAGTTGTTTCTTTGTAGCAATTTGACCATGAAGGCTTGATTAACACAGTCTCCTCTGAACAGTTGATATTGAGATGTGTCTGTTACATGAACTCTGTCAAGCATTTCTTTGGGTTGCAATTTCTGAGACTGATGAACTTATCCTTTGCAGCAGAAGTAACTCTGGGTCTTCCTTTCTAGTTGCTTGATGGTTTTTGCGACTGCACTTGAAGAAACTTTCAATGTTTTTGAAATGTTCCGGATTGACTGACCTTCATGTCCTTAAAGTAATGATGGACTGTCGTTTCTCTTTGCATATTTGAGCTGTTCTTTCCATAATATGGACTTGGTCTTTTACGAATCTTCTCTATATCAAATAAAATCAAACTCTATTTGTCACATGCGCCGAATACAACATGAAGTGCTTACTTACAACCCTACTTGTCACAACAAAACAACGAAACAAATTGACTCAAACGCATTAAGAAGGAAAGAAATGTCACAAATGAACTTTTAACAAAGCACATTGATAATTTAAATGCATTCCAGGTGACTACCTCATGAAGCTGGTTGAGAGAATGCCAAGCGTGTGCAAAGCTGTCACCAGGAAAAGGGTGGCGACTTTAAAGAATCTCAAATATAAAATATATTTTGACTTAGTTTAACACTTTTTTGGTTTCTACATGATTCCATGTGTTATTTCATCGTGTTGATGTCTTCACTATAATTCTACATTGTAGAAAATAGTAAAAATAAAGAAAAACCCTTGAATGAGTAGGTGTGTCCAAACTTTTGAATGGTACTTTATGTGTGTGTGTACAGTATGTGTCTGTTTATGTCTGTGTGAGGATGTGCATGTGTGGGCTTGTGTGCCTTAGTGCTATTTATTTATTAATCTATCAGGGGATCCCCATTACACAGTGTAATTGGAACAGTAAGGCCTCTGACAGAGAGCTCATATTTGCACACAGGTTAAATGGCTATGTGGTTACTGAGACTTCATTAAATCTAAAGGACGATGAATGATTCACTCACAGCAGCTGCAGCAAAATCTCTCTACTGCTCCACTTCCTCGGCTTCTCTCTTCGAAAACTATTTATTATTTTTTTTCACTTTCTATTTTATTTTATCTCTTTCTTTTTTACTCTCTCTCTGTCATTCCAGTTATTCTTCTCACACTGTCTCATCCCTCCTCTCTCTCTCTCTTTCCCCTTCCCTCTGGTACTTTTGTGGAGATAAGGAAGGTGAACAATAGGACTGAGAACAATCACAGAGGCTTTGAACTAACTTAAGAGCTTCCAGACCTATAGAGCTACACCCACATGTATTTCTCTATTTTTATATAACCAGGCAAGTCAGTTAAGAACAAATTCTTATTCATAATGATGGCCTACCCCGGCCAAACTCGGACGATGCTGGGCCAATTGTGCTCCGCCCTATGAGACTCCCAATCACAGCAGTGCCTTAGACCACTGCACCACTTGGGAGCACCCACATCTACTGTATACTGGAGCTACTGTAGGTCTACATATATGCAGTACAGGTTAACCTTTTCATGCCCAGAACTGTCCTCCCAAAACACTTTTCCTGTTATGGATCTCTGTGTAAGGACAACATCTCCAGACTGTGTAAGGGATATTTGACCAAGAAGGAGAGTGATCGAGTGCTGCATCAGAGGATGCCATCCCTCTCTTCAATCTTCCCTGTCCCATGTCCCTCTCGCTCCTCCATCCCTCTCCCATACCTTGTTGTTGCTAGTCCCTTACTCCCATCCCTTCCTCTCTCTCTTTTCTCTTCCACTCCCATCCATCTCTCTTCTCATCCTCCTCATCACCCAGCCCTCTATCTTCCTTGCTCCCATTCCTCTCTCCTCCTCCCTCTCTTTCCCACCTCCTCCCTGTGAATCCACATTATGTGGCTACCCCATATGCTCTGTTGTCATGCTTTATTGATGGGGCCCTATGGGGCGGACTGCTGGAACAACACAGACCCTTTATTATCCAGCCAAAATACAATTTATTTTGGTTGCTGGTAGCACACCACAATAGCACATCCAAGAAAGTTTACAACAAAGTAGCCTATGGTTACATATTTATAATGTTGTCCATATGTTGCTACGTTTTGCTATTGTCATCGTCAGCCCAGCAACAATTCTCTCTCAAGGCTAAATAAAGTTTAAGTTTATGGAAACTTGCATAGTGTACACAGAGTCTTTGGGACACGTGTAGTTCAGAGAGTCGGAGGCATCCGAGACGCCGCTAAATGGCCATCAACGATCAAAGTGTGCTTGTATTTTATTTTCTATTTTTTCCAAACGCATGAAGTAATCACAGTCATTTTCCTTTTGCTCCCCGGCTAGAGAACAAATCTGTATCCAAGTCCCCACTCATTAGCGATGCATCATGCGTTGCCGGGTGGGCTGTGTTCATCAGACGGCTCGCAAGTGCTGTTGTGTTGTTTGTTTAAACAGTTCATACAGGGTATTGCTGGTACTTTGTTATTCTCATTGTCTCATAATGACTATGTGCGATGCACTGTGTGTTTTCTGTGTTAAACTTTGGAAGGAAAATTGCAGAGTGGAGAAGGATGCTTGTACACTCATAGAACACCAGGAACGCTGGTGTTTCTCAAGGAATCATTGCTTGTCAATGGTTCATATTTGCACCTTCGCTTAGTTGAGTGTTCTTGGGGGAACCTCTCTTGGATCAACGTAGCAAAGGGTACCTGGAGGAACCCTGGAGTGGAGGCATGGCTCAGTAGGGGCGTCGCTTTAATATCAATATTTTTTGGGATGCCTGTTAGGTAAATGCCATTCCTGTTCATCTGTTCTATTGTATTGTTATCAGATGTTAAGGTTGAAAAATTATAGTTCTGTTGCTTCAATGAGGCTAACAGAGGTGTATGAGTTCCTCAAGAGCCAATGCAAATCCCAAGTTGGAATAGTTACCAATTTATTACTGTCAGCAATGTTAATAGAATTAATATTATATTAGATTATTTAAGATGCATAAATATTCAAGGAACATTTTAGTTTGCAGTGTACAAACTAATCTGAAATCAAATCAAATTGTATTTGTCACATGCGCTGAATACAATTTCACCTTACAGAGAAATGCTTACTTACAAGCCCTTAACCAACAATGGTTTAAGAAGTTAATAAAAAAATATAAAATAAGTGTTAAGTAAATAATTGAAAATAAAAGTAACAAATAATTAAATAGCAGCAGTAAAATAACAAGCGGGGCTAAATACAAGGGGTACCGGTTAATGTGCGGGGGCACCGGTTAGTTAAGGTAATATGTACATGTACGTAGAGTTAAAGTGATTATGCATAGATTAAAAACAGAGAGTAGCAGCGTAAAAGGGGGTTCTAGGCAACCCTTTGATTAGCTGTTCAGTAGCCTTATGGCTTGGGGGTAGAAGCTGTTAAGAAGCCTTTTGGACCTAGACTTGGCATTCCGGTACCGCTTGCCATGCGATAGCAGAGACTAGGGTGGCTGGAGTCTTTGCAATAATCAGGGCCCTCCTCTGACACCGCCTGGTATAGAGGTCCTGGATAGCAGGAAGCTTGGCCCCAGTGATGTACTGGGCTGTACATACTACCTACCCTCTGTAGTGTTTTGCTGTCGGAGGCCGAGCAGTTACCATACCAGGCAGTGAAACAACCAGTCAGGATGCTCTTGATAGTGCAGCTGTAGAAACTTTTGAGGATCTGAGGACCAATGCCAAATCTTTACAGTCTCCTAAGGGGGAATAGGCATTGTCGTGCCCTCTTCACAACTATCTTAGTGTGTTTGGACCATGATAATTTGTTGGTGATGTGGACACCAAGGAACTTGAAACTCTCAACCTGTTCAACTATAGCCCCGTCGATGAGAATGGGGGTGTGCTCGGTCCTCCTTTTCCTGTAGTCCACAATCATCTCCTTTGTCTTGATCACGTTGAGGGAGGGGTTGGTGTCCTGACACCACACAACCAGGTCTCTGACCTCCTCCCTATAGGCTTTCTCATCGTTGACTGTGATCAGGCCTACAACTGTTGTGTCATCGGCATACTTGATGATGGTGTTGGAGTCGTGCCTGGCCATGCAATCGTGAGTGAACAGGGAGTACAGGAGCGGACTGAGCACGCGCCCCTGAGGGGGCCTACGTGTTGAGGATCAGCGTGTCGAATGTGTTGTTACCTACCCTTACCACCTTGGGGCTGCCAGTCAGGAAGTTCAGGATCCAGGTGCAGAGGGAGGTGTTTAGTCCCAGGGGTCTTAGCTAGGTGTTGAGCTTTGAGGGTACTAGGGTGTTGAACGCTGAGCTGTAGTCAATGAATAGCATTCTCACATAGGTGTTCCTTATGGCAAAGGGCAGTGTTGAGTGCAATACAGATTGCATCATCTCTGGATCTGTTGGGTAGGTATGTAAATTGGTGTGGGTCTTGGGTTTCTGAGACAATGGCGTTGATATGAGGCCATGACCAGCTTTTCAAAGCGCTTCATGGCTACAGGCGTGAGTGCTATGGGTCGGTAGTCATTTTGGCAGGTTACCTTAGCGTTCTTGGGCACAGGGACTAAGGTGGTCTGCTTGAAATATATTGGTATTACAGACTCAGTCAGGTGCTCTCATGCGTGTTTCAGTGTTACTTGCCTCGAAGCGAGCATAGAAGTAATTAAGCTCACCTGGTAGGTTCATGTCACTGAGCAGCTCATGATGGTACTTCCCTTCGTACTCTGTAATAGTTTGCAAGCCCTGTCACACCTCCAATAAGCCATGCCTCCAATCTGATAGGCTGTTACCTCTACAAAATACTCTTAAAAATGTTCGGAATTCACAAAAAGGTTCACTGGGTTTCCTCAAAGACACTTTTCAACTGGGTTCCTCAAGGAACCTTTTTCAACTGAAAGGTTCCGCCAGTGTGGCAACCCAAAAGGTTCTTCCAGGCACATTTACTTCGAATAGTATAAGCCGAGATCAGATTTCCATATTTATCCCCAAAACAAGCTTGCCATAGACTTCCACCTGCATTTAAGATAAGTAGGATGAAGACTGAGATAAGGGACCTGTTCGAAGACTTTACATTTAATTTACTTTAATTCCATGAAATGTAAAATGTAACACTTTAGAAATACATCCTTCTTTACTGCTTGCCTTTATGGCATTAGTGATCTAACATGATTGGTTAGGCCATAGAAAGGTGTCCACTACGTTGTGTCCACCAGTCATGCCATGTCAGATCAGTGATTAATTCGATGAAGGAAGGAAGAAAGGAAGGACAAACAAACAAACAAAGCATATCAGGAAGTGAGTAGTCTGACATTCTGTGGTATCATAGACAATGGCTGTCCTCCAATTTGAACAGTGACATTTTAGCTTCTTTAACCGGGTCTGTGTGATTGTCAGGTTTATTGATGACGTTAACGAGAGGCTGATGGCCTCTGCCTCTGCTGACAGTATGTGTATTAATGCTCAAACAATGGGCTCTCCTCAGCCTGTCACACACATTTGGACTACTATAGCTACTCTAGGAGAGGGGGGAGTATGCCAATATGGGGGGGTTGAGAGAGAGAGAGTATCCAGTATGTGTGAGTATGTGTGTGCGTGAGTGTGTATTTGTAGTCATTTTTGAGTTTTGAGAATTACACAAATGTGAATTTTCACAAGTTTGCTGCTTCAGCGTCTTTAGATATTTTTGTCAGATGTTACTATGGAATAATGAAGTATAATTACAAGCATTTCATAAGTGTCAAAGGCTTTTATTGACAATTACATGAAGTTGATGCAAAGAGTCTATATTTGCAGTGTTGATTAGAGGTCGACCGATGATGATTTTTTAAACGCCGATACCGATTACTGGAGGCCCAAAAAAAAGCCGATACCGATTAATCGGCCAATTGCTTTTATTTATTTGTAATAATGACAATTACAACAATACTGAATGAACACTTATTTTAACTTATTTTAACTTAATATAATACATACATTTAGCCTCAAATAAATAATGAAACATGTTAAATTTCGTTTACATAATGCAAAAACAAAGTGTTGGAGAAGAAAGTAAAAGTGCAATATGTGCCATGTAAGAAAGCTAACGTTTAAGTTCCTTGCTCAGAACTTGAGAACATATGAAAGCTGGTGGTTCCTTTTAACATGAGTCTTCAATATTCCCAGGTAATAAGTTTTAGGTTGTAGTTATTATAATAATTATAGGACTATTTATCTCTACACCATTTGTATTTCATTAACATTTGACTATTGGATGTTCTCATAGGCACTTTAGTATTGCCAGTGTAAAACTATAGCTTCCATCCCTCTCCTAGCTCCTACCTGGGCTCGAATCAGGAACACAATGACAACAGCCACCTTCGAAGCAGCGTTACCCATCGCTCCACAAAAACCGTGGCCCTTACAGAGCAAGGGGAACAACCACTCCAAGTCTCAGAGCGAGTGACGTTTGAAACGCTATTAGCGCGCACCCTGCTAACTAGCCATTTCACATCAGTTAAACAAGCCTAATCTCGGGAGTTGATTTTGATTTAGATTCTTTATTTAACCAGGTAGGCTAGTTGAGAACAAATTCTCATTTACAACTGTGACCTGGCCAAGATAAAGCATAGCAGTGTGAACAGACAACAACACAGAGTTACACATGGAGTAAACAATGAACAAGTGAATAACACAGTAGAAAAAAGGGAAAAAAGAGTCTATATAAGAGTCTATATACATTGTGGTCAAAAGGCATGAGGAGGTAGGCGAATAATTACAATTTAGCAGATTAACACTGGAGTGATAAATGATCAGATGGTCATGTGCAGGTAGAGATACTGGTGTGCAAAAGAGCAGAAAATTAAATAAATAAAAACAGTATGGGGATGAGGTAGGTAAATTGGGTGGGCTATTTATTGATCTGTTTATTTACCGATTGACTATGTACAGCTGCAGCGATCGGTTAGTTGCTCAGATAGCAGATGTTTAAAGTTGGTGAGGGAGGTAAAAGTCTCCAACTTCAATGATCTTTGCAATTCGTTCCAGTCACAGGCAGCAGAGAACTAGAAGGAAAGGTAGGTATTGGCTTTATGTATGATCAGTGAGATACACCTGCTGGAGCACGTGCTACGGGTGGGTGTTGCCATCGTGAACAGTGAAATGAGATAAGGCGGAGCTTTACCTAGCATAGACTTGTAGATGACATGGAGCCAGTGGGTCTGGCGACGAATATGTAGCGAGGGCCATCCGACTAGAGCATACAGGTCGCAGTGGTGGGTGGTATAAGGTGCTTTAGTAACAAAACGAATGGCACTGTGTTAAACTGCATCCAGTTTGCTGAGTAGAGCATTGGAAGCTATTTTGCAGATGACATCGCCGAAGTCAAGGATCGGTAGGATAGTCAGTTTTACAAAGATAAGTTTGGCGGCGTGAGTGGAGATGTTTGATATGATCCTGGAAGGAGAGTTTACAGTCTAGCCAGACATCTAGGTACTTATGGATGTCCACATATTCTAGGTCTGAACCATCCAGGGTGGTGAGGCTAGTCGGGCGTGTTGGTGCATGCAGCGAACGGTTGAAAAGCATGCATTTGGTTTTACTAGCGTTTAAGAGCAGTTGGAGGCCACGGAAGGAGTGTTGTATGGCATTGAAGCTCGTTTGGAGGTTAGATAGCACAGTGTCCAAGGAAGGGCCAGAAGTATACAGAATGGTGTCGTCTGCGTAGAGGTGGATCAGGGAATCGCCCGCAGCAAGAGCAACATCATTGATCATTTCAGAGAAAAGTGTCGGCCCGAGAATTGATGGCGGTTATGATATCGTTTAGTACCTTGAGCGTGGCTGAGGTGCACCCGTGACCGTCTCAGAAACCAGATTGCACAGCGGAGAAGGTATGGTGGGATTCGAGATGGTCAGTGATCTGTTTGTTGACTTGGCTTTCGAAGACCTTAGATAGGCAGGGCAGGATGGATATAGGTCTGTAACAGTTTGGGTCCAGGGTGTCTCCCCCTTTGAAGAGGGGGATGACTGCGGCAGCTTTCCAGTCCTTGGGGATCTCAGACGATATGAAAGAGAGGTTGAACAGGCTGGTAATAGGGTTGCGACAATGGCGGTGGATAGTTTCAGAAATAGAGGGTCAAGCCCAGCTGATTTGTACAGGTCCAGGTTTTGCAGCTCTTTCAGAACATCTGCTATCTGGATTTGGGTAAAGGAGAAGCTGGGGAGGCTTGGGAGAGTAGCTGCGGGGAGGGGGGGGTGCTGTTTGCCGAGGTTGGAGTAGCCAGGAGGAAGGCATGACCAGCCGTTGAGAAATGCTTGTTGAAGTTCTCGATTATCATGGATTTATCGGTGGTGACCATGTTACCTAGCCTCAGTTCAGTGGCAGCTGGGAGGAGGTGCTCTTGTTGTCCATGGACTTTACAGTATCCCTGAACTTTTTGGAGTTAGAGCTACAGGATGCAAATTTCAGCTTGAAAAAGCTGGCCTTTGCTTTCCTGACTGACTACGTGTATTGGTTCCTGACAGTTGCATATCGCGGGGACTATTCGATGCTATTGCAGTCCGCCACAGGATGTTTTTGTGCTGGTCGAGGGCAGTCAGGTCTGGAGTGAACCAGGGGCTATATCTGTTCTTAGTTCTGCATTTTTTGAACGGAGCATGCTTATCTAAGATGGTGAGGAAGTTACTTTTAAAGAATGACCAGGCATCCTCAACTGACGGGATGAGGTCAATATCCTTCCAGGATACCCGGGCCAGGTTGATTAGAAAGGCCTGCTCGCAGAAGTGTTTTAGGGAGCGTTCACAGTGATTAGGGGTGCTCGTTTGATTGCGTACCCGTAGCGGATACAGGCAATGAGGCAGTGGTCACTGAGATCCTGATTGAAAACAGCAGAGGTGTATTTGGAGGGCCAGTTGGTCAGGATAATATCTATGAGGGTGCCCATGTTTACGGATTTAGGGTTGTACCTGATGGGTTCCTTGATCATTTGTGTGAGATTGAGGGCATCTAGTTTAGATTGTAGGACGGCCGGGGTGTTAACCTCTTGCTCCTACCTGACACGCAGGCGTCCCATCTAGAGCTCTGGAAATGCAAATGCGCTACGCTAAATGCTAATAGTACTAGTTAAAACTCAAACGTTCATTAAAATACACATGCAGGGTATTGAATTAAAGCTACACTCGTTGTGAATCCAGGCAACAAGTCAGATTTTTAAAATGCTTTTCGGCGAAAGCATGAGAAGCTATTATCTGATAGCATGTAACACCCCAAAAGACCCGCAGGGGACGTAAACAAAATAATTAGCATAGTCGTCGCTACACAAACCGCACAAATAAAATATAAAACATTCATTACCTTTGACCATCTTCTTTGTTGGCACTCCTAGATGTCCCATAATCACTATTGGGTCTTTTTTTTCGATTAAATCGGTCCATATATAGCCTAGATATCGATCTATGAAGACTGTGTGATAAAGGAAAAACAAATTGCGTCTTATAACGTAACGTCATTTTTTTAAATGAAAAAAGTAGACAATAAACTTTCACAAAACACTTCGAAATACTTTTGTAATGCAACTTTAGGTATTAGTAAACGTTAATAAGCGATCAAATTGATCACGAGGCGAAGTATATTCTTTAGCTGTCCGTCTGGAAATAATGTCCGGGTAAATCTCAACCAAAATATCCGGTCGGAGACCGGAAGAACTGCGCTGCCTTGCGTCTGTTTGACCAAGAAACAAATAGTAGGCAAATGACAAGACTCTAGACATCGTGTGGAAGCTGTAGGTATTGCAACCTCAGCCCCATTAAATGTGGTTCACCTTTATCAATGGGTTCAAGTCGCGCATGGATATATTTTTCCATTTTCAGTGATCAGATTTTCCTGCACTTTTCGATGAAATGCACGTTCTGTTATAGTCACAGCCGTGATTTAACCAGTTTTATAAATGTCTGAGTATTTTCTACCCATACATACTAATCATATGCATATACTATATTCCTGGCATGAGCAGCAGGGCGCTGAAATGTTGCACGATTTTTACCAGAATGTTCGAAAAAGTAGGGGGTAGGAGTAACAGGTTAAGCATATCCCAGTTTAGGTCCCCTAACAGGACAAACTGAAGATAGATGGGGGCAACCAATTCACATATGGTGTCCAGGGCACAGCTGGGATCTGAGAGGGGTCTATAACAGGCGGCAACAGTTAGACTTACTTCTGGAAAAATTCATTTTTAAAATTAGAAGCTCAAACTGTTTGGGCATAGACCTGGAATGTATGACAGAACTTTGCAGGCTATCTCTGTAGTAAATTCTGCCCTTTTGGCAGTTTTATCTTGACGGAAAATGTTGCAGTTGTGGATGGAAATCTCAGAATTTTTGGTGGCCTTCCTAAGCCAGGATTCAGACACAGACAGGGGTATGGTCGGGTGCGGGTCCAGTGGAGGTAAACCTAGGCATTGAGTGACAATAAGAGAGCTTGCATCGCTGGAGGCACTAGTTATGCTAGGTGAAGTCACCGCATGTTTGGGAGACGGGACAAAAGAGGTATCTGAGGCATGTTGCATGGGGTTAGGGGCTCCGCAGTAAAATAAAACAATGATATCTACCCTAAACAACAGTATACAAGGTATATTGACATTATAGAGAGACATAAAGCGAGGCATAAAGCAATCACAGGTGTTGATTAGGAGAGTTAGCTAAGACGACAACGGGTAAGACAACAATAGCTAATCAGCTAAGACCACAACAACAGGTAAAATGGCAATGAATGGGCAGAGAGGGTCAGTTAACTACACACAGGGCCTGAGTTTGAGGCTGGGGCCGACAGATAAACAAAATAAACAAAAATGGAGTACCCTAGCAGGCATCAGCTATGTAGCCAGGTGATCATAGGGTCAAGTTAACAGCAATAGATGAAACAGGGAAGCTGTTAGGTAGTCGTTAGTACGCTAGCAAGTGGGGACATGGCGTTCATAAAGTTAGCAGGCCACTACTAGCAGAAGCGTCTTCACCGAAGTCTGATAAAGGCCAGTTGAGGGCACATCGGACTGAATTACATCGGCAGACCAGTCGTGATGAATCGGCAGGGCTCCGTGTCGATAAATACATTTTAAACCGATTTCAAACACAAATCAATGCAGGGATTTCAGTGGGTGGTTTTATTTTAAGTAGAACTCACGTTTGTTGACAACTCAATCAAAAATGTACATTGATATTACGATATGACAGCTTGTCGCCTGGAGGGCATATGAACCATAAAATAATCCCAGTGTAGCAGAAACCCAACCCTCCACTGCAATTACTGGCTCTCCTAGTACAGAGGATCTCCATGGCCTCTTTGTGTCATGTCTCAGTGTCCACACATCCCTCTTCCATGGTCTCTTCAGTGTAGAGTGTCTGGGCGGTGAGGGGATGAGAGCAGCTGAGAGAGGGGGGGAGCTGGCTCCCTGGAGTTGTTGGCAGGGAATACTGTCTCTGTGTGCCAGATGGTTAGGCTGATCCACAGTTCTTCCAGGCTCAACCAGACTCTAGGTTCTATCTTTGTATCACACTGCTGGAATAACAAAGTCAGAACAACATTGCTATAACCACATTGCTGGAACCACACAGAACGACACAGTTAGAAGCACTTTTCTAGAACCTACAGTTACAAACACACTGTACTCAAAAAAACATCTCTATGCTCAATACAGGTCTTCACCACCCACTGCCAACAATTTATCCATACCACCCTCATGCACAAACGCAGACAAACTGCTTGGTTTTTCAAACCTTCCCCGGGCTAACCGGAGGCTAACGCAATGTGTTCTCCATTGTAAAGCATATTGGACTGATGTAGTTGTAATATCTGATAAATCTTCTGCATTGTTATTGGATTTGACTTGAAGCCCATTGTTCAGCAAAGTACATTATATAATTATCATAATAACTTCTTATGACTGAAATCCTGTTAACGGGATCGATTTCACAACAGCCAGTGAAAGTGCAAGGCGCCAAATTCAAAGAACAGAAATCTCATAATTAAAACTCCTCAAACATACAAGTATTATACACCATTTTAAAGATAAACTTGTTGTTAATCCAACCAGAGTGTCCGATTTCAAAAAGGCTTTACGAAAAAAGCATACCATGCAATTATGTTAGGTCAGCGCCTAGTCACAGAAAAACGCAGACATTTTCCAGCCAAAGAGAGGAGTCACAAAAAGCAGAAATAGAGATAAAATGAATCACTAACCTTTGATCTTCATCAGATGGCACTCATAGGACTTCATGTTACACAATACATGTATGTTTTGTTCGATAAAGTTCATATTTATATCCAAAAATCTCAGTTTACTTTTGCGTGTAATGTTCAGTAATGTTTTGCCTCCAAAACATCCGGCAATTTTGCAGAGAGCCACATCAATTTACAGTAATACTCATCCTAAACGTTGATGAAAGATACAAGTCTTATGCATGGAATTAAAGATATACTTCTCGTTAATGCAACCACTGTGTCAGATTTCAAAATATCTTCACGGCAAAAGCACACCATGCGATAATCTGAGTACAGCGCTCAGCCACCATACAGATACCCACCATGTTGTGGAGTCAACAAAAGTCAGAAATAGCATAATAAATATTCACTTACCTTTGATGATCTTCATCGGAATGCACTCCCAAGAATCCCAGTTCCACAATAAATTTTAGTTTTGTTCGATAAAGTCCATAATTTATGTCCAAATACTTCATTTTTGTTTGCGTGTTTAGTCCAGTAATCGAAATGCACTAAGTCCAGACAAAGTCCAAAAAGTTCCATTACACTTCGTAGAAACATGTCAAACGATGTATATAATAAATCTTTAGGGTGTTTTTATCATAAATCTTCAATAATATTCCAACCAGACAATTCATTTGTCATTAGAAATTAAATGGAATGGAGCTCGTGCTCACGGCTCATGACTAAACTCAAGGCTTTCTACCAGACCCCTGGTTCAAACAGCTCTTATTCTCTGCCCTTACATAGTAGAAGCCTGAAACAATGTTCTAAAGACTGTTGACATCTAGTGGAAGCCTTAGGAAGTGCAATCTGACCCCATAGACACTGTATATTGGATTGGCAATCACTTGAAAAACTACAACCCTCAGACTTCTGCCTGGCATAAGAGTTCTGTTATATTCACAGACATTATTTTAACAGTTTTGGAAAAATGAGAGTGTTTTCTATCCAAATCTACTAATATATATGCATATTCTAGCTTCTGGGCCTGAGAAACAGGCAGTTTACTATGGGCATGCTCTTCATCCGGACGTGAAAATACTGCCCGCTTGCAAAGAGGATAACAATTGTTTTGTGTGGATTTTTTCCCACCATAGGCAGTTGGCATCAGCCAAAATGATCTTTGTCCTTAAGTCTGATACTGTAGCTCAGTGTGGTGTGGCCCATTCAGTCAGCAAGGCCTCTCTCCCACTCACACTGCCAATCAGCTGTGGCAGCACACACACACACACACACACACACACACACACACACACACACACACACACACACACACACACACACACACACACACACACACACACACACAGCTGATGTCTGCTGATACCGTCCACTTAGCGCTCCTTCTTTACTCTGTGGCAGCAGCTGCCAACCAGCAGCCAGCTGGTCAGTGGGCTGAGACCACCACTGTCATCGTCATCTCTCTGTGTGTCAACAGCAGGGAAACACACACACACACACACACACAAAAACAAGCAGTAAAAACACAGATAAACCGCATACAGTGGCACACACTCACACATGCCTATATTCCAGTAGAGTGATAACACACCAAACTGCATTCAACCGTTGACAACACACACACACCCAAGCATAAACAACCAGTAAAAACACAGATAAACATCACACAGTGGCACACACACACACACAGGCAATATACAACCAGTAAAAATACAGGTAACTCTCATACAATGGTACAAATACACACACACACCCTCTCCTCATCCTTCCTTTTCCTATTCCCCTTCTCTTCCCCCATCCCCGTTAGTGGCTTTTTAAGATATTTGTAAGCATTTTTATAGTTTTCTTCCAGTCTCTATCATCCAAGGTGAATGCTGGCATATCATATTACTGTTGGCATGACACAGGACTGATGGTAGCGCTCACCTTGTCTTCTCCGGACAAGCTTTTTTCCGGATGCCCCAAACAATCGGAAAGGGGATTCATCAGAGAAAATGACTTTACCCCAGTCCTCAGCAGTCCAATCCCTGTACCTTCTGCAAAATATCAGTCTGTCCCTGATGTTTTTCCTGGAGAGAAGTGGCAACTTTGCTGCCCTTCTTGACACCAGGCCATCCTCCAAAAGTCTTCGCCTCACTGTGCGTGCAGATGCACTCACCTGCCTGCTGCCATTCCTGAGCAAGCTCTGTACTGGTGGTGCTCCGGTCCCGCTGCTGAATCAACTTTAGGAGACGGTCCTGGTGCTGGCTGGACTTTCTTGGGCACCCTGAAGCCTTCTTCACAACAATTGAACTGTACTCCTTGAAGTTCTTGATGATCCGATAAATGGTTGATTTAGGTGCAATCTTACTGGCAGCAATATCCTTGCCTGTGAAGCCTTTTTTGTGCAAAGCAATAATGATGGCACGTGTTTCCTTGCAAGTAACCAGGATTGACAGAGGAAGAACAATGATTCCAAGCACCTCCCTTCTTTTGAAGCTTCCAGTCTGTTATTCGAACTCAATCAGCATGACAGAGTGATCTCCATCCTTGTCCTCATCAACACTCACACCTGTGTTAACAAGAGAATCACTGACATGTTGTCAGCTGGTCCTTTTGTGGACGGGCTGAAATGCAGTGGAAATGTTTGCAATTTATCTGATCACTCTTCATAACATTCTGGAGTATATGCAAATTACCATCATACAAACTGAGGCAGCAGACTTTATGAAATCATGAAATCATCATGTCATTCTCAAAACTTTTGGCCAAGACTATACACTTTAAATTGTACTTTATTTTATTTTATGAAGAATGCTGAATCGTTCACAATAACAACAACAAAAATCTGAATAGGGTTTGTCATCAGATGACACTCATAGCACATCATGTTACACAATACATGTATGTTTTGTTTGATAATGTGCATATTTATATAAAAAAAATCTCAGTTTACATTGGAGCTTTACGTGCAGTAATGTTTTGATTCCAAAACATCCGGTGATTTTGCAGAAATACTAATAAAAAAACATTGATAAAAGATACTAGTGTAATTCACAGAATTAAAGAGACTTTTCCAAAATGCAACCGCTGTGTCAGATTTAAAAAAAACTTTACGGCTAAAAGCATCATCTAAGAACGGCGCTCAGAACCCAAAACAGCCAGAGGAATAGCTGCCATTTTGGAATCAATAAAGTTAGAAACAACACCATAAATATTCACTTACCTTTGATGATCTTCATCAGAAGGCACTCCTAGGAATCCCAGTTCGACAATAAATCACTGATTTGTTCCATAAAGTTCCATCATTTATGTCCAAATAGCCACTTGTTGTTAGCGTGTTCAGCCCAGTAATCCATCTTCATGAGGCGCGAGCATTTCATCCAGACAAAAACTCAAAAGTTCACTTATGAATCAATCGTTAGGATGTTTTTAACATAAAACATAAATAATGTTCCAACCGGAGAATTACTTTGTCTTCAGAAAAAGCTCTGGAAGGAAAGGTAATTCTGTCGGGAGCACGCGTCATGAGACCAAGGCTCTCTGCCAGACCCATGACTCAAATAGGTCTCATGAGCCCCTCCTTTATAGTAGAATCCTCATTCAAGTTTCAAAATATGGTTGAAAAATAAAATATCTAGTGGAAGCCCTCGGAAGTGCAACCTCATCCATATCTCAATGTGTACTCGGTAGGCTAAGCTTTGAAAAACTATAAACCTCAGATGTCCCACTTCTTGGTTGGAATTTTCTCAGGTTTTTGCCTGCCATATGAGTTATGTTGTACTCAGACATCATTCAAACAGTTTTAGAAACGTCAGAGTGTTTTCTATCCAATACTAATAATAATATGCATATATTAGCATCTGAGACAGAGTAGGAGGTAGTTCACTCTGGGCACGCTATTCATCCAAAAATGAAAATGCTGTCCCCTATCCCAAAAAGGTTAAGGGTTGATCCGGGGCATTCTGTACTAACAACAGCTGTCAAGCACCATAGCTAATTTGCTAGCAACTTCCAGACACAAATGAGAGAATAGCTCACTGAACATTACTCGCCCTAGCAGAGCTGGTTAGGCTGTTATGTTATCCAGAGCATTGATGACTGTAACTGTGCTGCTGGCAACATTTTAATGACAACACTTTTTTGCCGACGTTTACTGACACCGGCCATATTCAACGGGGGTTGAGCGTTCGGAAATTCATAATTTATTCTGCGCTCTGGCACACTCAGACAAGAGTGCTCTGAAATCAGAGTAGATGGCCGGACTGAATTTATGAACGCACCCGAAATGGTTACTTGCGTAGTGGAGTTTTTAGTAAAGACATGTAGCTAGCTAGCTAGCTAGGCAAACAATGAACAATAATCTCAACTCATGACATACTACCCTGCATGAATCTGCAGGTAGCTAACCAACCAGGTTCAATGTTAGCTAGCTAACATTAGGCTATAACTAGCCAAGGAAATGACTCTGAGATATGAATAATAATATCATACATGTAACATTACTTCGCAAGCCAGCCAGCTAACATTAGCTAGCTAGCTACCAGTACACTTTAACTTGAAATGTCAAAAATGTATGTCAAAAATAGAAACGTAATATCTGAAAATATAGCTAGCTAGACTATTTTACCAATGGTCTGAAATTCGAAATAGATAGCCAGAGCGAATTTATCAGCTAAATTACGTCTATCAACATTTGTTGCAGTGACATTCTATTGAAATGGGTACTTGCATAGAGGAGTCTTTTGTTAAGACATGTAGATAGCTAGTTAAATAATTAACCATTATCCTAACTCATGATGTTACTACCCTACATGAATCTGCAGGTAGCTAACCAAACAGGTTCAATGTTAGCTAGCTAACATTAGGGTATAACTAGCCAAGTAAATGGCTCTGAGATACGAATAATAAGATCATACACGTAAAGTTAGCTAGCGTGCCAGCCAGCACTCTAACTTGAAATGAAAATTACTTTGTCAAATTTAGAAATGTGTAATATCTGAAAAAAGAAAAATGAGTAGCTCCGAGTCTGAGAATGAGTTTATTACAAAGAATGAAATAATGTTAGTTACTGAACCCGTTCATGTTTGAAGCGATCGTTTCCCCAGATCAAAGAGTTTGTTCTCATAGCAGTAACAACACAGATATGCCGTCTGAAACACTTTGGAAGAGGGTCACCATAGCGGTGACACAAAGTGGTTTGAGTGTGGATGCTACCAAATAATGGCTAGAGATTATGAGTGTGTGTGTTGTAAAGAGATGGTGGTGATACAGCACAAAATCCCAGTGGATGGTGGCTTTATTACATGCAGTCAGAGGTTCCTGTAAGTCTATCTGGATGTCAATACGTAGAATGTATGCACACATGACTGTAAGTCGCTTTGGATAAAAGCGTCAGCTAAATGGCATATATTATTATTATTATATGTATTTATTGGACGTGTCACTAATCCTTATGAAGGACTTCCTGGCAGAAGAGGTTACTCGACCAGTCAGCAGCCGGTATGCCAGTTAAATAGTTGAAACTTTGCTTGATTATAAATTGTTTAAGGTTAAAATCAGTAGTGGTATGTGCTCAATATATATAATCACTATCCTGGGCTCCTGAGTGGTGCAGCAGTCTAAGGTAAAAGGCGTCACTGCAGTCCCTGGTTCAGAACCAGGCTGAATCACATCCGGCTGTGATTGGGAGTCCCATAGGGCGGCGCAGAATTGGCCCAGCGTTGTCTGGGTTTGGCCGGGGTAGGCCGTCACGTCATTGTAAAAAAGAATTGGTTCTTAATTAAGTGACTTGCCTAGTTAAATAAAGGTTAAAAAAAATACATATAGCAATGTTTATCACCAGTGCTGTTTGGCGCAGTGGTAATATGTTCGCCTTTTGATTAGACGACCGGCTTTCAAATTGCAGACAGCATCCTGATACATGTAATCTCATTCTAATTCACCAACTACTTTGCAGACAGAGTTCAGTGTGTCAAATCGGAGGGCATGTTGTCCGGTCCTCTGGCAGTCTCTATGGGGGTGCCACAGGGTTCAATTCTCGGGCCGACTCTTTTCTCTGTATATATCAATGATGTTGCTCTTGCTGCGGGCGATTCCCTGATCCACCTCTACGCAGACGACACCATTCGGTATACTTCTGGCCCTTACTTGGACACTGTGCTATCTAACATCCAAACAAGCTTCAATGCCATACAACACTCCTTCCGTGGCCTCCAACTGCTCTTAAACGCTAGTAAAACCAAATGCATGCTTTTCAACCATTCGCTGCCTGCACCCGCACGCCCGACTAGCATCACCAAACTGGATGGTTCCGACCTAGAATATGTGGACATCTATAAGTACCTAGGTGTCTGGCTAGACTGTAAACTCTCCTTCCAGACTCATATCAAACATTTCCAATCTAAAATCAAATCTAGTCAGCTTTCTATTCCGCAACAAAGCCTCCTTCACTCACGCCGCCAAACTTACCCTAGTAAAACTCACTTGACTTCGGTGATGTCATCTACAAAATAGATTCCAATACTCTACTCAACAAACTGGATGCAGTTTATCACAGTGCCATCCGTTTTGTTACTAAAGCAACTTATACCACCGACCACTGCGACCTGTATGCTGCAGTCGGCTGGTCCTCGCTACATATTCGTCGCCAGACCCACAGGCTCCAGGTCATCTACAAGTCCGTGCTAGGTAAAGCTCCGCCTTATCTCAGTTCACTGGTCACGATGGCAACACCCACCCGTAGCACGCGCTCCAGCAGGTGTATCTCACTGATCATCTTTAAAGCCAACACCTCATTTGGCTGCCTTTCCTTCCAGTTCACTGCTGCCTGTGACTGGAACGTTCGTCTGTTGAAGGAGAGTCGGACCAAAATGCAGCGTGGTGGTTACTCATGTTCTTTAATGAAGAATATAGCGATACATGAAATAACTAAATAAATACAAAACAACAAATGGAACGTGAAAAACCTAATTACAGCCTATCTGGTGAACACTACACAGAGACTGCAACAATCACCCACGAAATACACAGTGAAACCCAGGCTACCTAAATATGGTTCCCAATCAGAGACAACGAGAATCACCTGACTCTGATTGAGAACCGCCTCAGGCAGCCAAGCCTATGCTAGACACACCCCTAATCAGCCACAATCCCAATGCCTACAAAAAAAAAACAATACGACAACACAATAAACCCATGTCACACCCTGGCCTGAACAAATAATTAAAGAAAACACAAAATACTAAGACCAAGGCGTGACATAAATGAGAACTTGTTCTCAACTAGCCTAACTAGCCTACCTTAAACAAAGGTGAAATATAAAATAAATAAATAAATAATGTGGTGTGCTCATTATAAATACATTGTGATTTAGTTTCGATATCAGACTTTATTTTCTTATGAAAAGTAATTCAGCATTCAGGCTGGTAGTTTTTGACCAGTTCACCCTATGGGGCACAAGGGAAAATTGGACGAGGTGTACGGCGTGTCATCCCTGCGTGTGTTGTTTCTTCCATTAGGCGCTCATACCCAGAAGGGAGAGGCATTTGCATATGTTTTGAGTTTTAATTAACGAATCAATTTACTAAATCTAGCCTGCTGTAATTTATTTCAAGACTTATGGTGCCTTGCAAAACTATTCATCCCCCTTGGTGTTTTTCCCATTTTGCATTATACACAGTAATTTAAATTGATTTCATGTAATGGACAGACACAAAATATTCCAAATTGGTGAAGTGAAATGAAAAAAATTACTTGTTTAAAAAAACAAAACTGAAAAGTGGTGTGTGCATATGTATTCACCCCCTTTGCTATGTAGCCCCTAAATAATATCTGGTGCAACCAATTACCTTCAGAAGTCACATAATTTGTTAAATAGATTGCACACA
This sequence comes from Oncorhynchus keta, assembly GCF_023373465.1. NCBI lineage: Eukaryota > Metazoa > Chordata > Actinopteri > Salmoniformes > Salmonidae > Oncorhynchus > Oncorhynchus keta. Next base: position 54,966,869 of record NC_068434.1, read on the forward strand.
GGTGGACTTTAAGTGTCACAAGATCTCAGCATATATATACACCTGTTCTGAAACGTCCAAGACATCTGCCACACCACTAAGCAAGTAGCACCATGAAGACCAATGAGTGCTCCAAACAGGTCAGGGACAAAGTTGTGGAGAAGTATTGATCAGGGTTGAGTTATAAAAAAACATCAGAAACTTTGAACATCCCACAAAGCACCATTTAACTATTTTTTAACCTTTATTTAACTAGGCAAGTCAGTTAAGAAAAATTCTTATTTACAATGACAGCCTAGGAACAGTGGGTTAACTGCCTGTTCAGGGGCAGAACGACAGATTTGTACCTTGTCAGCTCGGGGGTTTGAACTTGCAACCTTCCGGTTACTAGTCCAACGCTCTAACCACTAGGCTACCCTCTCACAAAAACAAGTAAATCCATTATTAAAAAATGGAAAGAATATGGCACCACAACAAACCCGCCCACCAAAACTCACAGACCAGGCAAGGGGGGCATTGATCAGAGAGGCAACAAAAAGACCAAAGATAATCCTGAAGGAGCTGCAGAGCTCCACAGCGGAGATTGGAGTATTTATCCATAGGACCACTCCACAGAGCTGGGCTTTGCGGAAGAGTGGCCAGAAAAAAAGCTATTGCTTTAGGAAAAAAATAAGCAAACATGTTTGGTGTTCGCCAAATGGCATGTGGGAGACTCTCCAAACACATGGAAGAAGGTACTCTGGTCAGATGAGACTAAAATGTAGCTTTTTGGCCATTAAGGAAAACGCTATGTCTAAGTCAAACGCAACATCTCTCATCACCCCGAGAATACCATCCCCACAGTGAAACATGGTGGTGGCAGCATCATGCTGTGGGGATGTTCTTCATCTGCATGGACTGGGAAACCGTTCAGAATTGAAGGAATGATGGATGGTGCTAAATACAGGTAAATTCTTGAGGGAAACCTGTTTCAGTCTTCCAGAGATTTGAGACTGGGACGGAGGTTCACCTTCCAACAGGACAATGACCCTAAAGCAACACTCGAGTGGTATAACAGGTTCAAGCTTGACCAGATACATTTGCTATAAAGGTAAAACAACTTTCAATGCACACTAACCCTGTAGCTCTGTCCCTAGAGTAGTGACTTCAACTAGCTTTGGCTGCCATCTGTTGGAAAAGAATGGTAACTACACTGGGCAGCTAGTTGGCAGTTTCTAAAGTGACTTTAATAATACATACCATTAAGCAGATGACTTTATCCAAAGCGAACTGGGTACATGGTAGTGGAAACAGATTATAGAAAATGGATTACAAAAATACATAGTCAATATCAGGGTTATTAACAATTGGTTGAAGTGGCGCATGGATATATTTTCCCATTTTCAGTGATCAGATTTTCCTGCACTTTTCGATGAAACGCACGTTCTGTTATAGTCACAGCCGTGATTTAACCAGTATTAGAAAAGTCTGAGTGTTTTCTATCCACACATACTAATCATATGCATATAATATATTCCTGGCATGAATAGCAGGGCGCTGAAATGTTGCGCGATTTTTAACAAAAAGCTGTGAAAATTCGCAGCCTCCCTAAGAGGTTTAAAGTGTTTTTACAAGTTCCAATGAAACAAGAACAAGATTCACATTAGTTTTTTTATTAAAGATCCCCATTAGCTGCTGCCAAGGAGACAGCTACTCTTCCTGGGGTCCAAACAAATTAAAGCACTTACATTACATGTTAAACAAAAGATAAAACAGTACATCATATAACATGATTACACCACTACATATCTACATTACAAAATGTTTAATACCACCATGAAACAATGTCACAATGTCTGCGTATGTATGTGTCTGTACTTTTGTGTGTGCCTCTTCACAGTCCACGTTGTTCCACAAGGTGTTTTTTTTTACCATTTTACCAAAAAATAATCTGATTCTGCTGCTTGCATCAGTTACCTGATGTGGAATAGAGTTCCATGTAGTCATGGCTCTATGTAGTACTGTGCACCTCCCATAGTCTGTTCTGGAATTGGTTTACTGTGAAGAGACCTCTGGTGGCATGCCTTGTGGGGTATGCATGGGTGTCCGAGCTGTGTGATAGTATATATGCCATTTAGCAGACGCTTTTTATCCAAAGTATTTTGGATAGTATTTTAAACAGACAGCTCGGTACATTCAGCTTGTCAACACAAAAACAAGTAGTGATGAAGTCAATCTCTCCTCCACTTTGAGCCATAAGAGATTGACATGCATGTCATTAATGTTCTCTCCATGTACTTTTAAGGGCCATCTGTGCTGCCCTGTTCTGAGCCAATTGCAATTTTCCCTCTTTGTGGCACATCTTTTCCCTCTTTGTGGCACCTGGCCACACTACTGAACAGTAGTGTAGGTGCAACAAAACTAGGGCCTGTACAACCTGCCTTGTTGACAGTGTGGTGAAGAAGGCAGAACAGTGCTTTATTATGGACTTCTCCCCATCTTAGCTACTGTTGTATCAATATGTTTTGACCATAACAGTTTACAATCCAGGTTTACTCCAAGCATTTTGGTCACCTCAACTTGCTCAATTTCCAAATTATTCATTACGAGATGTAGTTTAGGGTTACGTGAATGATTTGTCCCAAATACAATGCTTTTAGTTTTGGAAATATTTAGGACTAACGTTTTTCTTGCTACCCATTCCTAAACTAAATGCAGCTCTTTGTTAAGTGTTGCAGTCATTTCTGTTGCTGTAGTAGCTGACGTGTATAGACAATCAAAGCCAGTGGCAGTAAAGATTAGTAAAGATTTTAAACAGTAAGGGGCCTAACTAGCTACCCTGGGGTATTCTTGATTCTACCTGGACTATGTTTGAGAGGCTTCCGTTAAAGAACACCCTCTGTGTTCTGTTAGACAAGTAACGCTTTATCCACATTATAGCAGGGGGTGTAAAGGCATAACACATACGTTTTTCCAGCAGCAGACTATGATCGATGTCAAAAGCTGCACTAAAGTCTAAAAAGAAGGCCACCACAATCATTTTATCATCAATTTCTCTTAGCCAATGATCAGTCATTTGTGTAAGTGCTGTGCTTGTTGAGTGTCCTCTATAAGTGTACTGTCAATTTGTTTACTGTGAAATAGCATTGTATCAGGTCAAACACAATTTTTTCCAGAAGTTTACAAAGGGTTGGTAACAGGCTGATTGGTCAGCTATTTGAACCAGTAAAGGGGGCTTTACTATTCTTGGGTAGCGGAATTACTTTAGCTTCCCTGCAGGCCTGAGGGCACACACTTTCTACTAGGTTTAAATTGAACAGGTGGCAAATAGGAGTGGCAATATAGTCCGCTAATATCCTCAATCATTTTCCATCCAGATTGTCAGAATAATATAATAATATAATAATATATATATATAATATAATAATATAATAATATAATAATAATATAATAATAATATATGCCATTTAGCTGACGCTTTTATCAGAACCCGGCGGCTTGTCATTGTTGATAGACAACAATCATTTTTTCACTTCTTCCACAGTGACTTTACAGAATTCAAAAGTACAAATCTTGTCTTTCATAATTTGTTCAGATATACTTGGATGTGTAATGTTAGCATTTGTTGCTGCCATGTCATACCTAAGTTTGCTTATCTCGCCAATGAAAAAGTCATTAAAGTAGTTGTCAATATCAGTGGGTTTTGTGATGAATTAGCCATCTGATTGAATGAATGATTGAAACGCTTGTGATTGCAAGTCTGCCTCATGCACACGATCAATAGACAAACAACAGTAGCATACCTTAAAGGGGCAATCAGCAGTTTCTACATCAATTTTTGCACTTATATATTAATAATATGTAACCATTGATTCTTGAAGAATCTAACTTATAAATGCCTGAGATTCGTTTAAATGTCAATCAGAACCACAAAATATAATCTTGTTTTACTCCAAAATTTGTAAACAAACAAAATGTAAACAATATAGCCTCAAAACATGGTTAAAACTTTACTTTTGATATCATCATGGTCAGTCCTTGCATCTAAGGATTTGAGAGTGGCTACATTTCTCCTGCCCCATCCCTTAGCTTTTTCCGATAGACGAGCAGGGAGGCACTTTGGTAGTGTTTCTACTGCTGATCGCCACTTTAAGAAGTTAAGCTGCAGATTAAATACACACCATAATATGTTACAGATACTATAAAATATGTCCCATCACTGATACAGTTCGTGAATACACAGCATCCAGCACATAAAACAATCCATCAAATGTATTTTACAAAAGCCCTTTTTACATCAAAATAATAACCAGTGGTTATAAAGGGTGCAACAGTTCAACACCTAAGAGGAAATGTCAGTTGGCTTTTCATAGCTGAGCTTTCATATGTTGAGAGAGAGAGTCGAAACAGCAGGACCGGCAGGACCGGAGGACCGGCAGGACACAGGACCAGAAAACAGTGGAAAAACAATTCCACTCCAATTCCCTTTCTGGATGGGTGTATCTTTGAATTCGCTGTTGAATGGCCTGCTCATTCTCCATTTTCGGAACACCAGCCTGCTCCCCCAAAGTGATCGATAGTATATCTTGGCTCGCACTGTGATTGTGATTCTGAGCTCAGGCTGATACAGCGAGTTATGGCCTTCACTGATCTCACACTCACTCTCTGTCAGTTCCATCTGTGGCGGATAGGGTCAGGACTCGGTTGTATACTGGTGGTCGTGAGCGCAATCTAGCTGGGCCCCGACCTCTTTAGTGATGGTCACGGTGGACCTCTTCTCCACCACAGCACAGGAACACTCTGGCACCCAGTGGTCAGTTTGGCATGCTGTTTTAACCATTCTTTCCTGTTGGTAGAAAACAATTAAGGCATCTATTAGGATCTAGTTATATTTTGAGCACCTGCCCCCTGAAAGGTCTGTGCACGGCTCTGCTCTCTGTGTTTCTCTCCATTCTCACCCCCTCTCAATTATCTCACTCTCTATCTTTCTCGCTTTGCATTCTCTCTCTGTCTCTCCATTCTCACACACACTCTGCCTCCCTCTCTTTCTCTCTCTCCTTTCCCCCATTGTAAATGTGAGTTGTTGTCCCTCTCATCAATCTCTGATGGTTCCCTTGAGCTCTTTGTCCTTGCACCAAGGTACAGAAGGGTACAGGGCAGTGATGACATACGACATACACACATGCAGTATCTCTCTCTCTCTGCCTCCATCTTTCTCTCTCACACTAACACCTGCTTCACATTCACACTTACTCACAATGCATCCTATGCACACTCCCACACTATCCTGCAGCTGAGTGTGTGAAAAGTGGAACATTAAAAAAAGATGGATGAATGGCTGACCTAGTGGCCCACTGGATACGCTCCCCACGTCTCCTCCCAACCTTTTCCACATACAGCTGTCTCACAGGGGGCACCTTTGGCTCATCTCTGTAGTTGGGAGAGGGGCTGGGGCACAAGGCTATATCTATTTTTCTTTTGCCGTGGTTGTGTTTTGGGTGTATCTTGACCTCAGACGCTAGACCAAGCTTTTACAGTACTCTGCTCAGTCCAGTATTTGGCATTTCTCGGATGGTTCTTAGGTTTCTTACACTGGAGCAGAGCTGGGGAGAGAGGCCTGTGAGAGAGGATCATGGCACAAGGCAAGAGCAGAGCTGTGGAAAGATGCTGGGGCTGATACGGGTGGATACTGGGAATTCTTCTACCAGGATTTCTGGAAAAAGAGCTTCAGCTTCAGGGTCAATTCCCTTTTTGCTGTTTGTGTAGGCTGTGGATGTGCAGCTGTTTTGGTGTTATCAGGCATGTGGTGCCTCATGCAGTCACTGCCACTCTTCTTTAAATGCTCTTAAGCATATCACATTAAAAGAGTGCTTCTGTCTCCTGTTCAGGCTTCCGGCGTATTCCATTATGTCCTTCTCATTTCCCTAGCTGTCCTTCAATCTGCTCTGAATGTCAGGCGCTCGCAGTGTCTGGAATGTGTATAAATTATAAGTGTGGTTCAGCACGTCACAGTTTATCAGGGACTGATATGTGGATGGGATGAGAGAGATGAGAGCAGAGAGGCTGAGACTAGAACACACAGAGACTGGACACTGTTGCAATCAGACGGTATGGAAAATAGTCTAAGAGATTCTATGGAGGTATACTAGATGGGGAAACTGAAGAGAAATTAGAGAAAAGACTAGGAGAGATCTCTGACGAACTGATATATTCGAGAGGGAGACTATGGAAAGGTTTTTGAAAGAGACTGGGAGAGACTGTATAGCATTGTTGGAGGATATCATATATAATGGTTAAAATACCTTGAAGATTAAACTGATGCATAAACTATGGAGATACCTGGAGCAGAAAATGCCTATGGAGTGAATTAGAGTTTAGAGGAGAGAATGTGTGGAGATAAATGTGGAGACTGGAATGAAAACTAGAGATGTGGATTAAGCATCATTGTGTACTTTGAACATCCAATTTCTTTTTAAAATAGTGTGATTCTTGAGAGTGAAAACCTGAAAAATATGAATCCCGGGAAAACAAAATAGAAAAAAAGGGATTTTGGAAAAAAACTATTCAGAATATGGCAGCAAAAAATATATTTTATAGGGCCCTATACTGTACATTTATGTAGTGAGATCACAACATCTTCACCCGAGCATCTGTTTTCAAATGCAGATAAATCTAACCCTGCTCTCTGTCTAGACTTAAACCATACTCACTCCACACCCCAGGTTCCCTGGAAAAGAGGCTGTACCAGCTTGGAACTGATGATGATATGAATTACGAGGACTCATTTCCAGGTAGTGCTTTCTGGGGTATAAATAGCAGCTGGCAGAGCGCAATTGACGGCCGTCAATCGCATCATTAGCACTCAAGACCCGAGTAAGGACTTTAGTCTGACTGACTGATGTCGCCGTCTTATCTGAAAGGAGTCTAAAACAGGCCCAAATAAAAACGTGTCATTTTGACAGCAGGTGATGCTCTTTTATTTGTCAAATGTTTCAACTGCTAGTATCGTGTGATCTTTTTGTATACCTGGTGACAGTTGTACTGGCGGGCGCTAAGTGGTGTCAATTTATCTTGTGTCATGTTGAGCTAAATTGATTATTTGTGGCTATAAATGATACCAGGTTGATATCTTTTAGATATAACGTACGCTAACCCCATTCTGTACAAATGTGCGCAACCGCGACATTCAAACGAGGCTGCAACATCAAAATCTGGGATGTGAACCGGGTTTCTATTCAAGCATTGATTGACATGGTAATGGCTCTATAGTATTGGAGAAAAGTTGAAAAAAACTGACCCCTCCGACGTTGTACGTTACATCGTGATGTGTCATGGCGTAACGTACAGCATAAAGCAACTAATCCTGTCTTACAGCCTCTCTCCACCATATCACTTCACTCACCATTTAAAAACAAGGGACATAACTAGTCATTTTCTGCGTCATCACTGCAAGCTATGACTCTCAAAAGCCGCTGTTTACTTCTGAAGATCACTTTAGCACCCCCCTAAAAACCTGATTTAAATTCGACACAAACCTTCAAATAGGTATATATTGACACATTGTATAAACTCTTTATAGTGTTTTATTTACATTTTAGAGGCAATAAGGTGATAAGTTGGACAGATTGATTAAAAAAAGCATTTTCCCCACACGACATCTCTCCTTTCTCACAATCACACACTTCCCTACCCGCCATTTTTAAAAAGACCCGACGGAGCTCAAAGCCTTCTTGAATCATGCAGAAATGGGCATCATGAAGGTCTTGTCATTGATTTTGTTGGAAAGGGGAGAAATTGTGCTTTACAATGGTATTGATATTGATCTGGAAGTATTACGTTTTTTTGGGTGATAAAATAAGGTAAATTGAACGGACCAGCACGATGTACAAAAGTGAGTTAGTTTATGTTAGAGATAAATAACAATGATGGCTGTCTTGGGAATTGAGTGTGCAGTTGAGATGTGTGGTGTGGGTGTATTTAATTTCCTACAGAATTGTGTATCCTCATAATGAAAATGTTAAATGTGTGTAAGACATCATTATCCCACTGCGTTATTTAGTGTCCATCCTATTTACCCCATATGTCGAATTTGCTGAGCGGTCTTTCAGGTTATGTCGATATAGGACTTGTTTTACTGAGGATATAGATACTTTTCTACCTGTTTCCTCCAGCATCTTCACAAGGTCCTTTGCTGTTGTTCTGGGATTGGCAATCTTTTTTGCACCAAAGTACGTTCATCTCTAAGAGACAGAAAGCGTCTCCTTCCTGACCGGTACGACAGCTACATAGCTACATGGTGTTTATTCTTGTGTACTATTGTTTGTACAGACAAACGTGGTACCTTCAGACATTTAGAAAGTGCTCCCAATGATGAATCAGACTTGTGGAGATCTACAATTATTTCTTTTTGGTTTTGGCTGATTTCTTTTGATTTTCCCATGATGTCCAGCAAAGAGGCACTAAGTTTGAAGGTAGGCCTTGAAACACATCCAAAGGCACACCTCAAATGATGTCAATTTGCCAGTCAGAAGCTTCTAAAGCCATGCCATAATTTTTGGAATTTCCCATGCTGTTTAAAGGCACAGTCGACTTAATGAATGTAAACTTCTGAACCTCTGGAATTGTGATACAGTAAATTATAAGTGAAATAATCGGTCTGTAACAATTGTTGGAAAAATTACATGTAGATATCCTCACCGACTTGCAAAAACTATAGTTTGTTAACAAGAAATTAGTGGTTGGTTTATTAAAACCGAGTTTTAATGACTCCAACCTAAGTGTATGTAAACTTCCGACTTCAACTGTATGTATGTACGTATGTATATATATTACACATACATTACCAGTCAAAGGTTTTCACACTGTCACGCACTCTATGCGTAGTGGGTGCGGAGTCAGGCGCAGGAAGCAGAGGGTAAAGAACTATGTTTTATTCCGGCGCAGGGAATATGGTCACGCCAAAACACCAGGCGCAATAACAAGACCAGTCCAAAACCAGGACCCAACCAGTCCGGAGGAAAACAAAGGAAATCGCACAACCACAGACATGAACAGATGAAAAATAAGCCTGCACAAAGAGCAGGCGGGCATGCCCGGCTTAAATAGCCCAACTAAAACCTAAACAAGAAACAGGTGTAACCAATTAGACAAAACCAATAGAAAAGGGAAAAGGGATTGGTGGCAGCTAGTAGACCGGTGACGACGACCGCCTTGCGCCGGACGAACAGGAAGAGGAGCCACCTTTGGTGGGAGTCCTGACAGATACACCTACCCATTCAAGGGTTTTTCTTCATTTTTTCTATTTTCGAAATTGAAGAATAATAGTGAAGACATGACAACTATTAAATAAAACATGGAATCTTGTATTAACCAAATTTGTGTTACACAAATCAACATGTATTTTATATTTGATATTCTTCAAAGTAGCCACCCTTTGCCTTGATGACAGCTTTGCACACTCGTGGCATTCTCTCAACCAGCTTCATGAGGTAGTCACCTGGAATGCATTTCAATTAACAGGTGTGCCTTTATAAAGTTAATTTGTGGAATTCTTTCCTTTGTAATGTGTTTGAGCCAATCAGTTGTGTTGTGACAAGGTAGGGGTGGAATACAGAAGATAGCTCTGTTTGGTAAAATACCAACTCCATATTATGGCACGAACAGTTCAAATAACAGCTCATCGTTACTTTGAACTTTGAAAGTTTCTTCAAGTGCAGTCGCAAAAAACAACCAGAGCTATGATGAAACAGACTCTAATGAGGATCGCCACAGGAAAGGAAGACAGCGTTACCTCTGCTGCAGAGGATAAGTTCATTAGAACTACCAGCCTCAGAAATTACAGCCCAAATAAATGCTTCACAGAGTTCAAGTGACTGACACATCAACATCACCTGTTCAGAGGAGACTGCGTGAATCAGGCATTAATGGTCGAATTGCAAAGAAACCACTACTAAAGGATACCAATAAGAGTAAGACACTCACTTGGACAAAGAAACAAGAGAAATGGACATTAGACCGATGCAAATCTGTCCTTTGGTCTGATGAGCCAAATTCGTAAAAATCCCAAACTTCACAGATCTTCGTTTTAAAGGGTTTAAAAACTATTTCCCATGCTTGTTCAATGAACCATAACAATAAATGAACATGCACCTGTGGAACGGTCGTTAAGACACTAACAGTTTGCAGATGGTAGATGGCAATTAAGTTATGAAAACTTAAGACACTGAAGAGGCCTTTCTACTAACTCTGAAAAACACCAAAAGAAAGATGCCCAGGGTTCCTGCTCATCTGCGTGAAATTGCCTTAGGCATGCTGCAAGGAGCCATGAGGACTACAGATGTGGCCAGGGCAATAAATTGCAATGTCCGTACTGTGAGACGACTCAGACAGTGCTAAAGGGAGACAGGACAGACAGCTGATCGTCCTCACAGTGGGAGACCACGTGTAACAACACCTGCACAGGATCGGTACATCCGAACATCACACCTGCACGACAGGTACAGGACGGCAACAACAACTGCCCGAGTTACACCAGGAACGCACAATCACTCCATCAGTGTTCAGACTGTCTGCAATAGGCTAAGAGAGGCTGGACTGAGGGCTTGTAGGCCTGTTGTAAGGCAGGTCCTCACCAGACATCACCGACAACAACGTCGCCTATGGGCACAAACCCACCGTCGCTGGACCAGACAGGACTGGCAAAAAGTGCTCTTTACTGACGTGGCCAATATTCTACAGTGTTTAGTGCAGAAAACGTGGCAATTAACTACATTGACTATAATCCATTGCATGCCTACTTGTCCTGTCTGTGTGGGCAGAGATGAAGAGGTCGAAGCGAGAGGTTTCACTCACCAAAATCTTTCCAAAATGAACCCAATGCAGTTCTATTGGCTTATTTTGGACCCAAAGCGTGTTGCCTGCCTGGGACAACGATTCCCACTGTTAGGGCTGAGACATGAGCATCTTGTCATTATATACAGATTATTGGTGTGGGGCAGAAACGGAGAGGGAAAGAAGAGAGAATGTTGAGAGTGATGGAGAGCAGTTGCTTCACAAGGTATCTCTAGGCCAACCTGAAAATACATGTACTTGTAAGTAATTGATAGTTGGTATTCAGCAGTCAGAAAAGTATGCCTTATTTACTTTGAAGAACTACTGATTTTGTCAGACAGCATAGGCAGCAGCTCTACATAGATGAGATGATTTGCAATGAAATAAATATAATATACACAACTGAAATATCTTAAAGTAAATGAATACATTATAGTTAATAAGTGATAAGCAGTAATGGGCAGTCACTACCATCGCGGGACTTGCATTAATTGTTTTATTCTGTGTTACAGCATTCAATTCACATAGTGCATAGTGCATTTAATGTTTAAAATAATAATCGAAACTGAAATCGAAAAACGTGATATTTTTTCATAATCGAACTGAAAACGAATCGACCTCAAAAAGCATTAATCGGTCAGGACTAATGTAACTTTGGCCGGAAAGAAAGCCATAAAGAAAGCATACTGGAATTAATATGGAATGGAGATTTGGTTTCGCTCTGTAACCTTGCTTTCTTAATGTGGATTGCTGTTGTGCTAAACACATCTGGATGATTGTTTGACTGAGTAGTGTGTTTCCTTCTCAACCATCAGCGGTAAGAATAAGGAAGTGTACTGTGGGAATATGTGCTCTCGGCGTAGTTGTGTTTGCTTTCTGCTTTGTATTTCTGTGTGTTGTTTACATTGTGCTAATCGAGTGCATATGTGTGACAGCAGCAGATGTTGGGCTTCCTGCAGTGTGACATTACCTGTCACAACTGAGTGTGTGTGTGGATGACATTGTTGCTGTCAGACCTGTATGTGCAGCCTGACAAGCTCTCAGAACACTGCCCGTCGGGCTGCATCTGCCCCGCATCAGAGAGAAAGCTGAAAGCTTTCACACAGAAAGCTGTGTGGTCTGTGTGAAGGTACCATATATAGTCACAAGTGTGTGTGTGTGTGTGTGTGCACGCGCGCTCGCACGTGGGGGGGGGTTCATGTGTGTAGGTTTTTGTGTTTGTTTTTACCCTATACCCAAAATAATAATTAAAACAAAGTGGATAGTAGAGAACATGCCTACCATTTACCCTCACTCCTAGGACAGACCAGAGTCTTAGATATGCAGTTTTAGAAACTTTGTTTGGTAAGAATTACATGGCAATGTTGTTGAAGTGCTGTTATTAATGTGTTGTTGAAGTGCTGAGCGCTCCTGCCAGCCTGTAGTGTGTCACAAATGCTTCACAGTAGATTTCCTACCTCACTGCAGTGGGCTAAATCAGGGTCACAGAGTGTTTTTGGTAGTCTTGAATTTACTTTGAAACAAAAATATACACTTCACACACGTAGTTATGGGCTTACAAAAATACATCTGTACCATGTCAGAGTTGAAATGTATAACATTTTCAGTTTGCATCTCAATATTACACTTTATATACACATCACAGGAGACTGAAATATAACACAACTGTTTGACATAGAAATACTAGATTGTCGGCGTTTAAAAATGAAACAATGTTTATTCATTATGAAATTATGAAAAATACTAATAACATTCTACCCATGAGGCCACTAGGTAATATAACCTCGCAATAATAATAATCTAGCCTAAATAATAAATGTTAATTCCTTCATAGGCTACCTGGCTTTCTCCTGACTGATTTAGAGTTAGTATACCATTTAATAGCCTGTTGAAATGTTAAAGGTCAATTAATAGTGACACAATCACACATTACTTCCCAAGCAAAGTACTTGTTTTGTCTCTTCGGCTATAGAAGGTTGTAGTGCAGCCTCTGAATGTCATAGAGACAAACCAATTAAATCCCAAATGCATTGGAGTCACGTCTTACCCCACAATTGCACAGCTTTGCATCGTTATAGATGGCTTTATGTAATCAGTTCCGTTAAGAGATATATCTAGGCCTATGCTTTCAGCCATTTTCTTTAACAAAAGCCATAATACCATCACATACCACCACAATTCGAGCCCTGGTTTTAATTTTACACACCAAGCCATTCACTGACATTGAGATATTTAAAGAGTGCATGGTGACTGAAGGAATTAGATAGTAGACTATAATTTCATCTGTCAAACAGGTAGGCCAAACTCTTATTTCTTGAATAGGAAGAAATAGGCTCTAACACAAAGCCCCTCTTCTTGTTAGTAGCCTAAAGTCAAATTTAAAATGAAGACTGTTTAAATTAATTAGGCCATCTCAAATAAGTTTACTTTCAACACCCATGCACTGTCCATCTCCACAGCTGCCACTTCATAGCAACGTAAGTTATGTAAACAATATAATATAGCGTATTGTGAGGTCAATAATGCTTTTAAACAGCTTCATTATGGTCACTTCATTAAAATCAATTATAGCAATAGGCCACAGAGGTGAAATAATTACAATTTAGCATGAACACTGGAGTGATAGATGTACAGATGATGATGTGCAAGTAGAGATACTGGGGTGCGAAAGAGCAAGTGGTTAAGTAATAATATTGGCATGAGGTAGTTGGGTGTGCTATTTACAGAGTGGCTGTGTACAGGTACAGTGATCGGCAAGCTGCTCTGACAGCTGATGCTTAAAGTTAGAGAAGGGAAATATAAAACACCAGCTTCGGTGATGTTTGCAATTCGTTCCAGTCAATGTATTTCAACAATAAGAGAGGCAATCTTGTGGATTGTGTGGAAGGGATAGACACATACCGCCATCTCGTTCCGAATACATGAGGATTTATATAAGACTAAGTAGGAGTGTGTGTGTGTGTGTGTGTGTGTGTGTGTGTGTGTGTGTGTGTGTGTGTGTGTGTGTGTGTGTGTGTGTGTGTGTGTGTGTGTGTGTGTGTGTGTGTGTGTGTGTGTGTGTGTGTGTGTGTGTGTGTGTGTGTGTGTCTGCGTGTCAGATTACGTCTTCCAGTGCTCAACTGTCTGTGCATAGAAATAGTACAAAGTCGTCACTAGCTTAGCATCAGGTAAATTTGAAGGCTATGCCTTACGCTTTCAACTACACTGTCTCCCCATGCTTTTGGGTATGACAGCTGTGCTGTTTGTCTGTGAAGAAGAATGGTGTAATTTCTCTCTCTTCTTCTCTCTAGTCGTGGGTTGTGTCCCAAAATGGCACCCTATTCCCTATACTATGTAGGGAATAGGGTGCCATTTGGGACGCATCCTTGTTAGTCACTTCAGAAAAAAGTGTGATTAAGAGCCTGTAACAAGACAGGCGTCGGCAACACAGCACAATTCTTTAGAAGGCCCCTACTCTCTATAAGGAGGACATTTCCTGCACCATGACTTCCCCTTAGATGAGAAGAAAGGAGATAAGAGGGGGTCTGCATTCTAAATCCCCCAAATTAAATGCACCACTGGTTATTGGTGGTGTTGTTGTAATGGCTTTCCTCCTCTTCGTCTGAAGAGGAGAGGCGAGAAGGATCGGAGGACCAATATGCGGCGTGGTAAATGTCCATGGTTGTTTATTTAAACACATAAACTGAACACTCCCTACAAAAACAATAAACGTAACGTGAATAACCAAAACCGAAAACAGTACCGTGTGGTGTAAAACACAGACACGGAAACAATCACCCACAAACAAACAGTGAAACCCAGGCTACCTAAGTGTGATTCTCAATCAGAGACAACTAACGACACCTGCCTCTGATTGAGAACCATACTAGGCCAAACACAGAAAAACAACTTAGACACAAAAAACATAGAATGCCCACCCAACTCACGTCCTGACCAACTAAAACAAACAATTAACACAATAACTAGGGTCAGAACGTGATAGTTGTGTGTGTGCTTGTGTGTGTTGATTTGGTGATTTTGCTTGTGTTAGTTCATGTGTTGTTGTGAGTGTGTGTACAGTATATTGTTGTTGTGGGTGCCTGTGTGTGGTGTGCGTGCATGTTGTGTCCGTACGTGTGCACATGCATGTGGAGTAATTGTGCGATAAGGGAGGGGATTTAGTCACAGTGTTCAATCGTCTCCAGTGGCATGATCAAGATGAAACACACAGAAGCACACAGATGAAAGGAACGGGGTGAAATCCATTTGGCCCGCTGCTTGTTACACTAAACTCTCAGGCTCCGCATACCACTCAGCATCACAAAAAGGCCTTGTCCATTTCTGGAAGAACACCTGCTCTTTCCATAACAGACTGAGCAGGTGAATCCAGATGAAAGCTATGATTCCTTATTAATGTCACTTGTCAAATCCACTTCAATTAGTGTAGATGAAGGGGAGGAGACAGGTTAAAGAATGATTTGTAAGCCTGGAGACAATGATGGACATGGAATGTTTGGTATACTATAGTGTATATAGTCAAATTAAAATAAACTACTAATGCTTCTAATAAATACTACCAGTTTTACAAAGGTAATACTTGCATGTGGTACAATGAGGTTGAGTTACTTTGATATAAGGGGAGATTGTTATGGGACCTTTCACATCTCCTCTTTAGAGTCATCAAAGTCTTTGTACCCAAGAGGTATTGTCTGTGAGAGAAAGACGAAAACGCCGTTACACATTCATGGGCAATCGTTGAGTACTATCTGTAGTAGCATGTTGTAGAATATGAGACATCTTACATATTAAACCTCAGTGCCTCTCATTAGGACAAAACTGGAGAAATGTATTGTATTTGTATGTATTATGGAACCCCATTTCCTGGGGTCCAGCAAAATGAAACACACAGTTAAACACATTCACAACATATTTCACAACACCTTAAGTGTGTGCCTTAAGGCCACTACTCTACTACCATATATATACACACACAACACAAAATGGTGTTCGTGTATATAGTGCATATGTTATCGTGTGTATGTGTGTATGCATGCGTCTGTGCTTGTGTGTGTCTCTTTTCAGTCCCTGCTGTTCCATAAGGTACAGTGGCTTGCGAAAGTATTCTCCCCCCTTGGCATTTTTCCTATATTGTTGCCTTACAACCTGGAATTAAAATAGATTTTTTTGGGTGGTTTGTATCATTTGATTTACACAACATGCCTACCACTTTGAATGCAATACATTTATTGTGAAACAAACAAGAAATAAGACCCCCAAAAAATAACTTGAGCATGCATAACTATTCATCCCCCCAAAATCAATACTTGTTGCAGCAATTACAGCTGCAAGTCTCTTGGATATGTCTCTATAAGCTTGGCACATCTAGCCAAAGGGATTTTTGACCATTCTTCAAAGCAAAACTGCTCCAACACCTTCAAGTTGGATGGGTTCCGCTGGTGTACAGCAATCTTTAAGTCATACCACAGATTCTCAACTGGATTGAGGTCTTGGCTTTGACTAGGCTATTCCAAGACCTTTAAATGTTCCCCTTAAACCACTCGAGTGTTGCTTTAGCAGTATGTTTAGGGTCATTGTCCTGCTGGAAGGTGAACCTCCATCCCAGTCTCAAATCTCTGGAAGACTGAAACAGGTTTCCCTCAAGAATTTCCCTGTATTTAGCGCCATCCATCATTCCTTCAATTCTGACCATTTTGCAAGTCCCTGGGATAGTGTTCGGGGTGATGAGAGGTGTTGGGTTTGCACCAGACATAATGTTTTCCTTGATGGCCAAAAATCTCCCTTTGAGTCTCATCTAACCAGAGTACCTTCTTTCATATGTTTTCTGGACACTCTTACCGTAAAGCCCAGCTCTGTGGACAGCTCTGTGGTCCTATGGACAGCTACTCCAATCTCCACTGTGGAGCTTTGCAGCTCCTTCAGGGTTATCTTTGGTCTCTTTGTGTCCTCTCTGATTAATGCCATCCTTGCCTGGTCCATGAGTTTTGGTGGGCGGCCGTCTCTTGGCAGGTTTGTTGCCATATTCTTTCCATTTTTTAATAATGGGTTTAAAAAGAGTTGCAAATAAAAAGCCATATCTCAGTCTGGCCAATATAAAGAAAGGATTAAGATGGGAAAAAGAACACAGACACTCGACAGAGGAAGGCCAGCATCCCGGAGTCGCCTCTTCACTGTTGACGTTGAGACTGGTGTTTTGCGGGTACTATTTAAAGAAGCTGCAAGTTGATGACTTGTGAGGTGTCTGTTTCTCAAACTAGACCATCTAATGTACTTGTCCTCCTGCTCCGTTGTGTTGTCCCACTCCTCTTTCTATTCTGGTTAGTGCCAGTTTGCGCTGTTCTGTGAAGGGAGTAGTACACAGCGCTGTATGAGATCTTCAGTTTCTTGGCAATTTCTGGCATGGAATAGCCTTCATTTCTCAGAACAAGATTATACTGACAAGTTTCAGAAGAAAGTTCTTTGTTTCTGGCCATTCTGAGCCTGTAATTGAACCCACAGATGCTGATGCTCCAGATACTCAAGTAGTCTAAAGGCGGCCAGTTTTATTGCTTCTTTGATCAGAACAACAGTTTCAGTTGTGCTAACATAATTGTAAAAGGGTTTTCTAATGATCAATTAGCCTTTTAAAATGATCAACTTGGATTAGCTAACACAACGTACCATTGGAACACAGGAGTGATGGTTGCTGATAGTAGGCCTCTGTACGCCTATAGATATTCCATTAAAAAAATGACCTGCCATTTCCAGCTACAATAGTCATTTACAATATTAACAATGTCTACACTGTATTTCTGATCAATTTGATGTTATTTTAAAATGGACAAAAACATATTTTGCTTTTCTTTCAAAAACATGGACATTTCTAAGTGAACCTAAACTTTTGAACGGTAGTGTAAATTGCACAAGAATTAGCATTTGTGACCTCTATTCGGCCTCATTTAGCAAAATTTTAAATTTTATTTTTTACATTGTATAAAAGTAGAGACTCAGAGCTACAAAATGGTATATTATACATTGCAGTTTACGCACAATGGGAAAGTAATTATGCTTTGAAAGTTGATAGAATTGTAACCCCACATTTGAGAAAAAGTCCCTTGAATATTGTGGTACACCTCCTGAAGAGCTCTTCTTTGTCTGCAGTATCGCTCCCACCCTCTTAAGCCAGTGTATTGTGGTAAAGAATAAAGTTGTAGTAGACTAAAATAAGGAATTATTTCAGGTAAACAGAAAGTGTAAAGGATAAAAAATATTTGATAAATAATAGAGGACGCTTATTCAGACACACTCGTCTAAATTGATGGGTCATTTGAAATAAATGTTATAACCCCCAGCTGTAACGTCTGCTTTCAACTCTCGCTCTCAAACACGTAGATCCCTGAACGCAGCTCACTTTCCAGCCCACTTTCCAGCTCACACTCTCAAACACATAGATCTCCTGAACGCAGCTCACTCTCCAG
Source organism: Oncorhynchus keta (assembly GCF_023373465.1). Taxonomy (NCBI): domain Eukaryota; kingdom Metazoa; phylum Chordata; class Actinopteri; order Salmoniformes; family Salmonidae; genus Oncorhynchus; species Oncorhynchus keta. The sequence goes on from NC_068434.1 coordinate 54,985,111, forward strand.
ATCCCAATCACCTGAATTCTGATCACCTGTTATCACACACTATTTAGTTCTTTGCACCCCATCATTGTGAGGTATTGTTTGTTTTGTGACACACTTCTATTCAGAGCGCTGGTTTTTCCCGTAATTGAATCCTCCCGTGTATGATAGTTTTTGCCTGCCTCACTAATGACGCCTTTTGCCTATTCCCTACCTGTACTTTAGGATCGGATTTCATGTTATCAATCTATTGCCTGATCTCCCAGACGATGTTACTAGCTTTTTCCCTGCCTGTACTGTTGCGTTTTTGGACCCCCTGTGTATGACCTTCTTCCTACCCCTGGACCCAGCTACCTGCCTCATCCTGTGGTCCTTTACAATAAACATCTGCTGCACCCTGTGCTTGAAACCAGCACTCTGTCTCCCATCATGTTCATTACACCAGCCACATCCAGTGGTAGAAAAAGTACTACATTGTCTTGCTTGAGTACAAGTATAGATACCTTAATAGAAAATGTCTGAAGTAAAAGTCTAAAAGTATTTGGTTTTAAAAATACTTAAGCATCAAAAGTAAATGTCATAGCTAAAATGTACTTAACTATCAAAAGTATAAATAATTTAACATTCCTTCTATTAAACCAGACAGCCCAATTGAATTGTTCTATTTTATTATTGGATAGCCAGGGGCACACTCCAACACTCAGACATGATTTACAAACGAAGCATGTGTTTAGTGAGTCTGCAAGATAAAATGCAGTAGGGATGACCAGGGATGTTCTCTTGATAAGTGTGTGAATTTGACAATTTTCTTGTCAAAATGTAACAAGTACTTTTGGGTGTCAGGGAAAATGTGTGGAATAAAAAATACATTTTATTTTGTAATTTGATGAAGTAAAAGTTGCCAAAAATATAAATAGTAAATTAATGTACAGATACCCCCCCAAAATACTTTCAAGTATTTTTACTGAAATACTTTACAACACTGCCCAAATGCTTTCACAACAGTACATTAGCATACTTTATATACTGTTCCACATGCACTTATCACATAGTATTCCATACATAAGTTAAGGCCATACAACCTGAGTGAGGTGCACATGTACAGTACATAAACAGATGCATGTACATTTATGTATATCTATATTTATGTGGTGGACACTTGATACGGTCACATATTGTTGTGGTATGTCACAAAATCATGTTACAACCACACATATCAATATTAATTGTATATATCAATATTTTGCTAAGTCTTGCTAAGTGGATGGTCTCTACAGGTGTAAACGGTACAGCCAAATGTTTACTTGCATAGTAGGAATATCAGAAATAGATAGTGTCAATATAAATAAAATACGATTACTTCAAAACGACGGCAAGCAGCTGGGAAATATGGTCATATTATGAAACTGGGCTCCACGGCAGATGCAATTAACTAGTTTTTATCAGAAAAGAATGTTGTTAAAAATGTCATGTGTTCAGCCAACTATGTACTCGGATTTCAGAGCACTCTCATCTGAGTGAACCAGAGCGCAGAATAATTACTTTACCAGCGCTCAACACCCGTTGAATATGGCCGGTGTCAGTAAACGTGGGGGGAAAAAAAGCACAATTAAATTGTTTCCAGCAGCACATTTACAGTCACCAACGCTCTGGTTAACACGAAAACTTCCTTACCAGCTCTGCTAGGGCCAGTAAAATGGTCAGAGGGATCTCATTTGTGTCTGGAAGTAGTGAGCCAATGTTAGCTTGGGTGCTTGACTGCCGTTGTAAGGCTAGAACGCTCAAATCAATCCTACTTCTTGGCCACAACGTCCAGTGTGCGCTCCGTGAGCGAAACGGTCTGAATTTACAAACTGGCAATATTTCTCTTAATGGATAGACCATAATATTAATGAAATTAATTAAGCCAAATGTCTTTGTTGCGGCACACCCTGCGTGCTGCTGCAGCATTCTGTGGCACGTCATTTAATTCTCAGCCCATTTCTTCTGTTACTGCAAGTTATTGCTATTTTGACCACCAGAGGACATTTTTGAGAAGCATTTGACAGTATTCCATATAGGCATTACCAAAACCTTTTTTTGTAATAACATAGTATATGGGATTGATTTTAAAGTACAAGAGGGAAAATAAATACACATAAATATGTGTCGTATTTACAATTGTGTTTGTTAGCACACTGGTATTTCACCCAATATATGTGGGAGTTTATTAAAGTTGGATTTGTTTTCAAATGATTAGTGGGACTGTTTAATCTGAAGGAAATATGTGTATCTAATATGGTCATGCATTTGGCAGGAGGTTAGGATGTGCAACTCAGTTTCCATCTCATTTTGTGGGCTGTGTGCACGTAGCCTGTTTTCTCTTGAGAGCCAGGTCTGCCTACGGCAACCTTTCTCTATAGCAAGGCTATGCTCACCGAGTCTGTACATAGTTAAAGCTTTCCATAACTCAATCAGTGTTTTAATGCTTATAAAGATGAGTTTCAAGGTACGTTAGCAGAGGAAAAATTATGCGCTTAGCCTGGTTGTAATCTAACCTTATACAGTATTACCTGGGTATTTTTGTGTCAGAATCTCTCCCCGGCTTGGTGTGTGCCTTTCATCTTTTCTCTCGTCTCTCTCTCACTCAGCCCTCTCTCTTTTCCTATTTCTGTAAAATGGGACCGAATGTGTCTCTGCTTGGCACTCAGCATTAAGGAGGTATATTGGGGATAAGGCCCTGCAATAGACTAACATTCTGTCTAGGGTGTGTACATCAGCTGCCTTAAGCTACAGAAACAAGATATCCTGCTCCCATTAACCATTCTGGCTACCACAAACCACATTTTGTGCAAGGCTATTTACGTATACAGTATTGTACCATTACCGACTACTGTTTAGGGCCCCCATACAATACAGATTGTACAGTACAGCCCACCTTTAGGTAAAACATTGGTACATACAGTGCCTTAAGAAAGTATTCGTACCATTTGACTTACTCCACATTTTGTTTTGTTAGCCTGAATTCAAAATTGATTAAATTGTGTTTTTTTCTCTCACTGTTCTACACGCAATGCCCCCTAGTGACAAAGTGAAAACATGTTTTTAGAAATGGTTGCTAATTTATTGAAAATGAAATACAGAAGTATGTAATTTTCATAAAGTACCAGTCAAAAGTTTGGACACACCTAAACCTCCTGGGTTTTTATTTATTTATACTAGTCTCTGCATTGTAGAATAGTGAAAACTATGAAATAACACATATTAGTAACATTTAGTAACCAAAACAAGTGTTAAACAAATCAAAGTAGATTTTAGATTTTAGATTCTTCAAAGTAGCCACCCTTTGTCTTGATGACAGCTTTGCACACTCTTGGAATTTTCTCAACCAGCTTCACCTGAAATACTTTTCCAACAGTACTGAAGGAGTTCCCATATATCCTGAGAACTTGTTGGCTGCTTTTCCTTTACTCTGTGGTCCAACTCATCCCAAACCATCTCAATTGGGTTGAGGTTGTGTGATTGTGGAGGTCAGGTTTTCTGATGCAGCACCATCGCTATCCTTCTTGGTCAAACAGAAATTGTAGGTGTGTTGCATCATTGTCCTGGGGTGCAGTTAACTCTAATGAATGTATTCTCTGCAGCAGAGGTAACTCTGGGTCTTTCTTTCCTGTGGCGGTCCTCATGAGAGTCAGTTTCATCATAGTGCTTAATGGTTTTTGCAATTGCACTTGAAGAAACGTTCAAAGTTCTTGAAATGTTCAAGATTGACTGACCTTCGTGTCTAAAGGTAATGATGGACTGTCATTTCTCTGCTCTTTTTAGCTGTTCTTGCCATAATATGGACTTGGTCTTTTACCAAGTAGGGCTATATTCTGTATAACACCCCTACCTTGTCACAACAAAACTGATTGGCTCAAACACATTACGTCTAGACGTTCCGTTAGCGGAATGTTTCGACAACATCCGGTGAAATTGCAGAGCGCAGTAATTCAAATTATTAGAAATATTTAACTTTCTTAAAATCACAAGTGCAATACACCAAAATAAAGAAGATATTCTTCTGTTGGCACTCCAATATGTCCCAGAAACATCACAAATTGTCCTCTTGTTCGATAAACACCTTCTTTATATCCCCAAAATGTCAATTTATTTGGCGTGTTTGATTCAGAAATACACCGGTTCCAACTCGCCCAACATGACTGCAAATGTTCTAGTAAGTTACCTGTACGCTTGGTCCAAACATTTCAAGCAATTTTCCTAATCCAACTTTAGGTATCCTAAAACGTAAATAATCAATACAATTTAAGACGGAATATACTGTGTTCAATAGCGGATAAAATCAAAGTGGAGCGAGCTCCAGGTCGTGCGCACCAAACAAAGGAGCTTGGCTTGACACTCAGACTGAACAGCCGTACTTCTTCATTTTTTAAAAGAAAAACATCAAACAATTTCTAAAGACTGTTGACATCTAGTGGAAGCCATAGGAACTTCAACCAGGTGCCTCATAAATCTAGAAAACACATTGACCTCACATTTGTTTTTATCCTCGGGGTTTTGCCTGCCAAATAAGTTCTGTTATATTCACAGACATGATTTTAACCGTTTTAGAAACTTTAGAGTGTTTCCTATCCAAATATACCATCTTTATGCATATCCTAGCTTTTGGGCCTGAGTAGCAGGTAGTTTACTTTGGGCACGCTTTTCATCTGGACGTGAAAATACTGCTCCCTATACCAAAGAGGTTTTAAGAAGGAAAGAAATTCCACAAATTAACTTTGTACTTTTTTCTAAATTAAATTTCATTCCAGGTGACTACCTCATGACGCTGGTTGAGAGAATGCCAAAGATTGTGCAAAGCTGCCATCAAGGCAATGAGTGGTTACATTGAAGAATCTCAAATATAAAATATATTTTGATTTGTTTAACACCTTTTTTGTTTCTTCATGATTCCATATGTGTTATTTCAAAGTTTTGATGTCTTCACTATTATTCTATAATGTCAAAAATAGTGACAATAGAGGTTTGAGTCCAAACTTAAATATTCATGCCCCTGGGTCAATACTTTTTAGAAGCACATTTGGCAGCGATTACAGCTGTGAGTCTTTCTGGGTAATTCTTTAAGAGCTATCCACACCTGGATTGTGCAACATTTGACCATTATTCTTTTCAAAATTCTGAAAGATGAATTCACCACCTAGTGTCTGGTGGAAAACATACTGAACCTTTTCTTTTTACATTTAATTTCTAAATATAAACATCATAAAAATATAATTCCACTTTCACATTATGTGGTATTTTCAGCCAGTGACAAATCTCAGTGTAATCCATTTTAAATTCAGGCTGTAATACAACAAAAACAATACTTTCTGAATGCACAGTACATGCATGCACACACATATTTAACTCTATTTTTTTTACACACACACACACTGCTTTCAATTTCAGTAATGATGACTTACTACTTCGCAGTGTGTCAAGGGCACTTCCCAGCACGAAGTTGCTGTTGACAGTGAAGTGCAGAGTAATTGATGAGCAGTTAATTATCCGCTCTCGACACATTTCGCTTCAATGTATTTTTGTGTCTAGGCTTCTTCATGTCTTCATGCACGATGGTCGCAACGGGCAATTGCTCGACTCATCAGAGATGTTTGCAATGTGCTGAGTTTAAAATTCAATTGGTGCTAGTTGGCTGCACCATTGAGAGCATCTTGACTGGCTGCATCACCGCTTGGTATGGCAACTGCTCGGCATCCGACAGCAAGGCACTACAGAAGGTAATGCGTAATGCAGAGGGTAATGCAATCCCCAGTGCATACATCACTGGGGCCGAACTCTCTGCCATCCAGGACCTCTTTACCAGGCGGTGTCAGAGGGAGGCCCTAAAAGTTGTCAAAGACTCCAGCCATCCAAGTCATAGACTGTTCTCTCTACTACCGCACTGCAAGCAGTGCCAGAGCGCCAAGTCTGGGTCCAAAAGACAGCTGAACAGCTTCTAAGCCCAACCCATATGGCTACCAGGATATTTTACATCCACCCACTTTATTAATCTTAATTGTTTTGCATTGCATTGGCTCTATGCACACTCAAACATACATACATACATACATACATACATACATACATACATACATACATACATACATACATACATACATACATACATACATACATACATACATACATACATACATACAAAACATACACACGCACACACATGCATATTGAAGCCACGCACAGACACACTTTCACGCTTCACAAACGCTGCTGCTGCTACTATGTTTATTATACACTGAGTGTACAAAACATTAAGAACAACTTCCTAATATTGAGTTAAACCCCCCCTAGGCTTTAAAATAATAATTTAACCGTCCTCATCCCCTTCATCGATACAGATTGCTGTGGATTTAACAAGTGACATCAATAAGGGATCATGGCTTTCACCTGAATTCACCTGGTCAGTCTATGTCATGAAAAAAGCAGATGTCCTTAGTGTTTAGTATACAGTGTATTTTCTAATTGCCTGGTCACTTTTACCCCGACCCACATCTACTGTACATACTGTAGTACGTAAATAATCTCAACTACCTCGTACACCTGCAAATTGACTCAGTACTGGTATTCCTTGTATATAGCTTGGTTGTTTTTAAATTGTGTTACTGTTTCCTTTTTTATTGAGCAAATATTTGTCTTCCTTTTAAACTCTGCATTGTTGGGAATGGGCTTTTAAGTAGACATTTCACTGTGGTCTACACGTGTTGTATTCGGCACATGTGACCAATAAAATTTGATTTGATTAGTTGGTGCTAATTTCGATGTTCTTGACACGTGCAACTTTCCCATTTTAGGATGAATCATGTTTAGGTGTGACTGTTCTCACTGTAACTCCTCCTTCAGATATTGATGACTCCTTTAATAATAATTATATACAGAATAGTGCCTTTCCACGTGCTCAGAATGTTTAAATAATAATAACTCTCTAACCTTGAAGCTACCTGACCTGCCTAGTTAAATAAAGGTCAAATTTAAAAAAATTAAATTACATTGTATGGAGGTCAAATAAACCCAACTGAGTAATGATACAGCCCTCTATGACTGTGTACCAAATGACACACTCTTCCCTTTATAGTGCACTACTTTGATCAAGGCCCATAGGGCTCTATCCATTGCAACCCATATTACTAGTCTGTTCAACCTCTCTTTCGTATCATCTGATATTCCTAAAGATTGGAAATTGGCCACGAACATCCCATTCTTCAAAGGGGAAGACACTCTAGACCCAAACTGTTACAGATCTATATCCATCCTACCTTTCTAAAGTCTTCGAAAGCCAAGTGAACAAACAGATCACCGACCATTTTGAATCCCACCGTAACTCCTCCACTAAGCAATCCGGTTTCCGAGCTGGTCACGGGTGCACCTCAGCCACGCTCAAGGTCCTAAATGATATCATAACCGGCATCGATAAAAGACAGTACTGTGCAGCCATCTTCATTGGCCTCACCCAGGCTTTCGACTCTGTCAATCACCACATTCTTATCGGCAGACTCAACAGCCTTGGTTTCTCTAATGACTGCCTTGCCTGGTTCACTAACTACTACTCAAATCGAGTTCAGTGTGTCAAATCGGAGGGCCTGTTGCCTGGCCCTCTGGCAGTCTCTATGGGAGTGCCACAGGGTTCAATTCTCGGGCCAACTCTTTCTCTGTATATATCAATGATGTCGCTCTTTCTGCGGGTGATTATTTGATCCACCTCTGCGCAGACGACACCATTCTGTATACATCTGGCCCTTCTTTGGACACTGTGTTAACAAACCTCCAAAGGAGCTACAATGCCATACAACACTCCTTCCGTGGCCTCCAAATGCTCTTAAATGCTAGTAAATTTATATGCATGCTCTTCAACCGATCGCTGTCCACCTGACTAGCATCACAACTCTTTATGGTTCTGACTATGTGTGGACAACTGTAAATACCTAGGTGTCTGGCTAGACTGTAAACTCTCCTTCCAGACTCACATTAAGTATTTCCAATCCAAAATTAAATCTAGAATCTGCTTCCTATTTTGCAACAAAGCCTCCTTGACTCATGCTGCCAAACACACCCTCGTAAAACTGACTATCCTACCAATCCTTGACTTCGGTGATGTCATTTACAAAATAACCTCCAACACCCTACTCAGCAAATTGAATGCAGTCTATCACAGTGCCATCCGTTTTGTCACCAAATCCCCATACACTACCCACCACTGCGACCTGTATGCTCTCGTTTGCTGGTCCTCGCTACATATTCATCGCCAAGCCCACTGGCTCCAGGTCATCGATAAGTCTGGGTAGGTAAAGCTCTGCCTTATCTCAGCTCACTGGTCACCATAGCAATACCCACCTGTAGCACACGCTCCAGCAGGTATATTTCACTGGTCATCCCCAAAGCCAACACCTGCTTTGGCCGCCTTTCCTTCCAGTTCTCTGCTGCCAATAACTGGAACGCATTGTAAAAATCACTGAAGTTGGGGACTTATATCTCCATCACTAACTATAAATATCAGCTGTCAGAGCAGTTTACCGATCGCTGCAGCTGTATATAGCACATCCAACCAACTACTTACCTCATCCCATATTTGTTTTTCTGCTCTTTTGCACACCAGTATTTCTGCTTGCACATCCTCATCTGCACATCTATCACTCCAGTGTTAATTGCTAAATTGTAATTACTACGCAACTATTGCATATGTATTGCCTTGCACACACTGTATACATATTTTTCTATTGTGTTATTGACTGTACTTTTGTTTATCCCATGTTTAACTGTGTTATTGTTTTTGTCGCACTGCTTTTGCTTTATCTTGTCCAGGTCGCAGTTGTAAATGAGAACTTGTTCTCAACTGGCCTACCGGGTTAAATAAAGGTGAAATAAAAAATAAATACATTTAAATAAAGGGAAGAGGGTGTCACTTGGGATGCTCCCTCTTTCTCTCTGAAGGAGTGAACTCCACTTCTTTTTTCAAACTTAAAAAAAAATAATTGAACATTCGTAGAGGCATAGTGGGGTAAAATAAGATGTGAGAGTATCAAAAGGTAGTGGGACAGATTTGAACCCACACCGATACAGGTACATGTGGCCTGGGGTCTACAGCACTAACCACTAGACCAGGGTTTCCGAAACCTCGGTCCTGGGGCCCCCCCTGGTTGCGCGTTTTGTTTTCTGCCAGAGCACTACACAGCTGATTCAAATAATTCAGGCTTGATGAGGAGTTGGATATTTGAATCAGCTATGTAGTGCTAGGGCAAAAAAACTAAATGTGCACCTAGGGGGGGCCCTGTCCCTCTCTCTACAGTCCAACTGTCACTACCCATAAACAATATATATATAAAATATTATATATTTACAACTCCTCTGTGTGGGTTCTCCTCTCTCAGATATCGATGAGTGTGTCACCCAGATGCACTACTGCCAGGCTAACACGGCGTGTGTGAACCTACTCGGCAGCCATCGCTGTGACTGTCTACCTGGCTTCATCAGAGTGGATGACTATTCCTGCACAGGTAGGCCAAATATGCACACACATACTTTGAACGTTTCGGTAGGCCAACACAAGCACACACACCCACACATACACTTCCTAATTTTCCGTAACTAACATCCTGAGGATTATCGGTCATTTCAAATCTAATTTTATTTGTCACATGCGCCGAATACAACAGGTGTAAACCTTACAGTGAAATGCTTGCCAACCATGAGACCTCAAGGTTGGCAAGTATTGTGTCTTGGTAAACACAGAGTGCACTCACTTCTCATAGTTAACACACAACTCTCACAGTGCTAAAGTAGGCCAGATTAATCCTCTCAGCTTGTTTTAGTCTGAGATTTGTATAAAACTACAGAACAGGAGCAGTACAACATTTCTCAGTGAAGGAGTGCTGATTTAGGATCAGTTTAGCCCTTTAGATAACAAGGAATAAGATTACATGGACCCAGAGAGCTGAACCTATATCAGCACTCTGAGAAGCTTGAAAACAGAGTTTTATAATTTTATAGTTTTACTCAGTGCTGGTTGAGAGAAGCAACACATTACAGCTCATGGTGACTTGAGCATCCTTCTCTCTCTGCCTCTCAGAAGACCGTGAGTGGTTGTGAGAGCCATTTGACCTCAGGTCGGTGTACTCTGGAGCCACACACACTGTCCTTCAGCTGGAGAGGGGTCAGGACGCAGCTCCACACTGTTGTCAAACTGGGGTCAGGACGTGGTTGCTGTCGTGGAAAATTTAGGACTGAGATAGACTTGTTCATTTAATATTGATTAATTATTGTAATAATGAGGCTGGTCGACCCCACACCCTTGAGTGTTGGACCGAGTAACCTACATTTTACACAAATGCAGAGTACTACATATAGCTGACACTAACAATGCTCAGTCATGGTTGGTTCAACCCCCCTCAAGCAGACCAAGGAGCATCATAATGCACTCTGGGTTCATCCTGTCGTTATCTGCATGTGGGTCGTTGTCTTAACCCCACCCTGGCTTAGTTTCCCAGGTGCAAGGATGATTATGAGACAATCAGGGATCGTTCTACTCCTAAGCTATCTCTAGGAAAACACATTCTTGTCTATGTAACTCAGTCTTTAACTAATTTGTCAGCTCAAGCCATCTCCAGTGACCATAAACCCAGATTAGCTGCAGGGAACTAGAGTGGAGCCCATGAAAACACAGACACTAGTAGGACAGAAATGTCTTACTATTAGTTAAAAATGAATTGTTAACCATTAATATCAAATAGATCAGTTGATTACGTAATTTTTCTATCACACCACACACTGCAGTTAAACTGGGGCTGTCAGGTAAGAGACCATTTTAAAAAGGTGGGAAAGACGTGGGGGGGTTGGAGATGCAGATCTTATATCAGATAAACAAACTACCTAATTAAGTTTAAGGCCCAATCCTGAATAAGAAAAACAACAAAATGGAAGCCCCCACCCCACTTGGTTTACCATCTAAGGGATGGGGCTGGAGAAATGTAATAATTCTCAAATTAGATAGACCAAGCTTTAGATGCAAGGATTGACAGTCTGTGAGGTGAAACCATATTTTAAGGCTATACATTGTTTCCATATCACAGATTAGGCCTTTGAATTATGGAAATGTGCACATCTACTGTCTGTTGACATTAGCTGGGACTCTTCATCTGATTCAAACAAGCCAAGCTTGTGTTTACTTCTGATACTTTCTGATTTAGGGAAATCAAACTGCTTGCCACAATCCTCTGGGCATGCAATGCCTCCAATTAGTTTGTGTTGTGGTGGATTATTATATGTGTGCATGCTAAATGACACCCTATTCCCTACAGTATATAGTGCACTACTTATGACCAGGGCCCATGGGGAATAAGGCAACCGTTTGGGATACAGGCTATGCATTTAGTGGCGTGCAGATTATCAACAGAATAGCTCATCAGCAACAGTGTTTTCGAGGATGTAATAATGCAAAAACCCACTGAATAGCACCATTGATTTGTCTGATTGGAAAATCAAAATTCACATTTCCAAATGACACCACCACCTCTGTCATTTCTTACATCTAGCATGTCAGAATGTTAGCCAATTCTGGGAAAGGAGGAATGTTAAGATGGGGGTGTTATTTGTTTCAGGGTAGAGTGTATTTGACCTCTGAGAGAGTTACTTTTCATTTCTTGTCCATGCAGTTTGTTAAATCACATGAACAGGAAATGACAAATAACTCTCCCTGAGGTCAAATTTAATGTACCCTGAAACAAATTGCCTCCCCCAAATGTTAGCCAATTCTGTTAGGGTCAGGATGGCGACAGGAGGAAGTTGAGGTAATATGTACATGTAGGTAGAGTTATTAAAATGACTATGCATAGATAATAACAGCGAGTAGCAGCAGCGTAAAGGGCGAAGGGGGAGGGGGTGGGGCGACAGGGCAAATTGTCTGGGTAGCCATTTTGTGAGATCTTCAGGAGTCTTATGGCTTTTGGGTAGAAGCTGTTTAGAAGTCTCTTGGACCTAGACTTGGTGCTCCGGTACCGCTTGCCATGCGGTAGCAGAAAGAACAGTCTATGACTAGGGTGGCTGGAGTCTTTGACAATTTTTAGGGCCTTCCTCTGACACTGCCTGGTATAGAGGTCCTGGATGGCAGGAAGCTACCCTCTGTAGTGCCTTGCGGTAATAGGCCAAGCAGTTGCTATACCAGGCAGTGATACAACCCGTCAAGATGCTCTCGATGGTGTAGCTATAGAATCTTCTGAGGGGTAATAGGTTTTGTCATGCCCTCTTCACGACTGTCTTGGTGTGCTTGGACCATGTTAGTTTGTTGGTGATGTCCGACCTTGCCTTAAAAGTATTGCAGGAGCTCCTCCAGATGATGTTACAGGAGCTGAAAGAACCGCGTATCCAGCAAAACTTGGAGCGAACATTATCTGACATCGGCTTTCGAAATAATCATATTCGTTGCACTTCCAGAAGGACTTATTGCACTACCCTGGCTGGCGAGGACACTCAGGTGATTAATAACAGTACCACAAACTAAATGAGTTTATTTTTGTATTTTATTAACTTCTTGATGCACCCATCCCGTTAGCGGGATCATTTTCATCAACACCCGCTGAATTGCAGCGCGCCAAATTTAAATAAAATTACTAAACATATTTAATTTTCATGAAATCACAAGTGCCATACATAGCAAAATACATCTTAGCTTGTTGTTAATCCACCGTGCGTGTCAGAATTCAATACAGCTTTTGGGCGAAAGCATAACAAGTGTTTATGTAAGAACATCTCTCTCAGTAGACAAAATATTACAAACACCTAGCAGCCAAGTAGATTGGTCAGAAAAGCAATAGATTAAATCGATACCGCCATAGTCAATAATCGGAATGTTGACTGAATTATTCGTTTTCAGCTATTTAAAAAAAGACAGGACCAGTTCCTATAGAAGCCTATTTGAATTCTTAATTTCTTAACTAACTCATCAACATACTTTTTGAAAGATAGCTTTTTGTCAATCCAGATGCCCAGATATGTATAGGTGGGGACACGATCAATGAGGACACCATCCAAAGTACGTATGCATAAATCATGTACCTTAACATGTTAACTCTGTATTAATTTAAAATTAGTTGACAATTTAATTGTTTTTCTATGGCTGGAGCTCCCATAACTGGCTAACACTTCAGGCTCTCTGGTCAAATGGTTGCGATCACGTTTGGTACGGTATGATCCACCAATGCAAATGCCTCGGCCAATTGCTACTCATTCAACCAATCCATATGTCCAATTGCTTGGGGGTTTATTTAGTTATAATTTATAGATTTGAAATATCAAGGCACACTGTTGCAGCCCGACAATACGCGATTTGCGGTAATTCACGGCAAGATACATTTTATGCAACAGTTGGCACATTTATTTTTCAGAAATTCTAGAGATGGAAAGGATTATATTTACCCCAGATATGAATAATGAAAATGTAAAAAAATCCAATTCCAATTATACAAGTAATAAATGTAGAACTCAGGTGTGACGGTCGTGGGAACCTTGGCAACCCCACAAGTATACATTAACTCCTCAAAATGGAGGTCACGCCAGCAGGCTGGCTCGTTACTAACCAATTTAGAAAGACCCATAAAATACTATACAAGAGGGAAAGTTCAGCAGACGCTCTGAGTTTCACTCCGAGCTTGCACATCGCAGATCTCATCCATCCGTAATTGGCTTTGAGAATATAGCATTTATATTTAGCTCATCTATAAAGATTTAATGTACGAATCATGTCCCCAGTGTCTGGCACTCATCGGCGTCAAAGCATACTGCCATCAGGACTGATGTCTATCTCCCATAATCTGCTGCTTCTTCAAAAGACATTCTGCTCTGTGTGGGTGTGTGGGTGTGTGTGTGTATGTGTGTGCGCTCATGTTTGCTGCTGCATTTCTTTTTCTGATGCATAGCCTCTCTTCCTCTGGCAAATTCTCACATGGAATAGCCTTAATTTCTCAGAACAAGAATAGACTGATGAGTTTCAGAACAAAGTTATTTGTTTCTGGCCATTTTGAGCCTGTAATCAACCCCACAAATGCTGATGCTCCAGATACTCAAGTAGTCTAAAGGTGGCCAGTTTTATTGCTTCTTTAATCATCACAACAGTTTTCAGCTGTGCTAACATAATTGCATAAGGGTTTTCTTATGATCAATTAGCCTTTTAAAATGATCAACTTGGATTAGCTAACACAACGTGTTATTGGAACACAGGAGTGATGGTTGCTGATAATGGGCCTCTGTAAGCCTATGTAGATATTCCATAAAGGATTTGCTGTTTCCAGCTACAATAGTCATAGTCATTTGCAAGCACACGTTTTTTCAGTTCTGCCCACAAATGTTCTATGGGATTGAGGTCAGGGCTTTGTGATGGCCACGGTAAACTTCAGACTTCAACTGTACATACTACCTCAATTAGCCCAATATATAAATACAGTTGAAGTCAGAAGTTTACATACACTTAGGTTGGAGTGACTAATGACCAAGCATACTTCCAAAGTTGTGGCAAAATGGCTTAATTACAACAAAGTCAAGGTATTGGAGTGGCCATCACAAAGCCCTGACCTCAATCCTATAGAACATTTGTGGACAGAACTGAAAAAGCATGTGCGAGCTAGGAGGCCTACAAACCTGACTCAGTTACTCCAGCTCTGTCAGGGGGAATGGGCCAAAATTCACCCAACTTATTGTGGGAAGCTTGTGGAAGGCTACCCGAAACATTTGACCCAAGATAAACAATTTAAAGGCAATGCTACCAAATACTAATTCAGTGTATGTAAACCAGGGGGGTTTTCTTTTTCTTTTTTGTAGTTTGTCCAGAAACTTTTTTTATCCAATGTTACCCAACCTTCATTTTATTTCCTGAAGATCATGTTCCCTGTCAATTTTGTATAGGTTGCATTACGAAAATTTTACAGGCCCCAAATCCAAATGTATTAGACATATTGAAATCATGTATTTACATTGTCCTACATACTTTCCTTTATCCCTTTAACTATCTTTTTATGAAATAAAACACTATTAAATACTATGAAATAAACACATATGGTATCGTGTATTAACCACAAAGGTGTCAAAAACTATTTTATATTTGAGATTCATCAAAGTAGCCACCCTTTGACATGATGACAGCTTTGCACACTCTTGGAATTCTCTCAACCAGCTTCACCTGCAATGCTTTTTCAACAGTGTTGAAGGAGTTCCCACATATGCTGAGCACTTGTTGGCTGCTTTTCCTTTACAATGTGGTCCAACTCATCCCAAACCATCTCAATTGGGTTAAAGTTGGGTTATTGTGGAGGCTTGGTCATCTGATGCAGCACTCCATCACTCTCCTTCTTGGTCAAATAGCCCTTACACAGCCTGAAGGTGTGTTGGGTCATTGTCCTGTTGAACAACAAATAATAGTCCCATTAAGAGCAAACCACATGGGATGGCATATCGCTGCAGAATGCTGTGGTAGCCATGCTGGTTAAGTGTGCCTTGAATTTTAAATAAATC
The DNA here is from genome assembly GCF_023373465.1 of Oncorhynchus keta. Taxonomy (NCBI): domain Eukaryota; kingdom Metazoa; phylum Chordata; class Actinopteri; order Salmoniformes; family Salmonidae; genus Oncorhynchus; species Oncorhynchus keta. The sequence continues at coordinate 55,000,612 of NC_068434.1, forward strand.
ACTGACTGTGTCACCAGCAAAGCACCCCCACAGCACCTCCTCCATGCTTCGCGATGGGTACCACATATGGAGATCATCCATTCACCCAATCTGTGTCTCACAAAGACATGTCAGTTGGAACCAAAAATAAAAAATTTGGACTCATCAGACCAAAGGACAGATTTCCAATGGTCTAATGTCCATTGCTCATGTTTCTTGGCCCAAGCAAGTCTCGTCTTATTATTGATGTCCTTTAGTAGTGGTTTCATTGCAGTAATTCGACCATGAAGGCCTGATTCACGTAGTCTCCTCTGAACAGTTGATGTTGAGCTGTGTCTCTTACTTGAACTCTGTGAAGCATTTATTTGGGTTGCAATCTGAGGTGCAGTCAACTCAAATGAACTTATCCTCTGCAGCTGAGGTAACTCTGGGTCTTCCGTTCCTGTGGCGGTCCTCATGAGAGTCAGTTTCATCATAACGCTTGATGGTTTTTGCGACTGCACTTGAAGAAACTTTCAACGTTTTTTGACTGACCTTCATGTCATAAAGTAATGGACAGTCACTTCACTTTACTTATTTGAGCTGTTCTTGCCATAATATGGACTTGGACTTTTACCAAATATGGATATATTCTGTATACCACCCCTACCTTGTCACAACCCAACTGATTGGCTCAAACACATTAAGAAGGAAATAAATTCTACAAATGAACTTTTAGCAAGGCACACTTGTTAATTGCAATGCATTCCAGGTGACTAACTCATGAAGCTGGTTAAGAGAATGCCAAGAGAGTGCAAAACTGTCATCAAGGCAAAGAGTGGCTACTTTGAAGAATTTCAAATATATTTTGATTTGTTTACCACGTGATTCAGTGTGTTATTTCAGAGTTTTGATGTCTTCATTATAATTCTACAACATAGACAATATTAAAATGAAAGAAAAACCCTTGAATGAGTAGGTATGTCCAAACTTGACTGGTACTGTATATACAGTGCATTCTGAAAGTATTCAGACCCCTTGACTTTTTCCAAATGTTGTTACGTGACGGCCTTATTCTAAAATGGATGAAATGTTTAAAAAATGTACCTCAATCTACACACAATACCCCATTACGACGAAGCGAAAACTGTTTTTTAGACATTGTTGCAAGTGTATTAAAAAACAGAAAAACCTTATTTACAAAAGTATTCAGCCCCTTTGCTATGAGACTCGAAATTGAGCTCAGGTGCATCCTGTTTCCATTGATCATCATGTGAAAAATTGATTGGACATGATTTGGAAAGGCACACACCTGTCTATATAAGTCCCACATTTGACAGTGCATGTCAGAGCAAAAACCAAGTCATGAAGTCGAAGGAAATGTCCGTACATACATAGGTATTAGGACCCTTTGCTATGAGACTCGAAATTGAGCTCATGTGCATCCTGTTTCCATTGATCAATCAAGTTGGAGAAACATCAAGGATGGAGACCACCTGTGGTAAATTCAATTGAAAGGACATGATTTGGAAAGGCAAACACTGGCCTACATAATGTCCCACAGTTGACAGTGCATGTCAGAGCTAAAACAAAGCCATAAGGTTGAAATAATTGTTCTTAGAGCGCCGAGACAGATCTGGGGAAGGGTAAAAAAAAAAGAATCTGCATCTTTGAATGTCCCTAAGAACACAATGGCCTCCATCATTCTTAAATGGAAGAAATTTGGAACCAACAAGACTCTTCCTAGAGCTGGCCTCCTGGCCAGACTCTCAGACCATGAGAAGCAAGACTATCTGGTCTGATGAAACCAAGATTGAACACTTTGGTCTGAATGCCAAGTGTCATATCTGGAGGAAACATGGCACCATCCCAAAGGTGGATCATGGTGCTAAAAGCATCATACTGTGGGGATGTTTTTCAGCAGCAGGGACTAGGAGACTTGTCAGGATCGAGGGAACGATGAACGTAGCAAAGTACAGAGTGATCCTTGATGAAAACATGCTCCAGCGCGCTCAGGAAATCAGGCTGGGACGAAGGTTCACCTTCCAACAGGACAACGACCCTAAGCACACAGCCAAGATAATGCAGGGATGGCTCTGGGACAAGTCCCTGAATGTCCTTGAGTGGGCCAGCCAGTGCCCGGACTTGAACACAATCGAACATATCTGGAGAGACCTGAAAATAGCTGTGCAGCGACACTCCCCATGCAACCTGACAGAGCTTGAGAGGATATGAAGAGACGAATGGGAGAAACTCACCAAATACAGATGGACCAAGCTTGTAGCGTCATACCCATGAACACTTGAGGCTGTAATGGCGGCCAAATAATAGGGTCTGAATACTTAGAAATGTAATATTTTAGTTTTGTATTTTTAAAAACCTGTTTTTGCTTTGTCATGATTGGTTATTGTGTGTAGATTGATGAGGGGAAAAAACAATTGAATACATTTTTGAATTAGGCTGTAACGTAACAAACTGTGGGAAAAGTCAAGGGGTCTGAATACATTCACAATGCATTATATTTCTTCATTTTTATGGATTCAAATTTCACCTTTCATCTGTTGGAGTATCGTCCATTGTCCTATTTGTATACCTCACATCAAATCCTACCGGTCTGTTGGAGTCATCATCAGCAACATGTATCTAATTTTTTCCCTCTGAGGTAGCCGGTGACTGTCCACATTCTCCCAATCCCAAGTCGGCCAAGTAAAGGTCCAGCCCGTCCAAATGAAGGTCCCACTCCTCTTGCTCCGCATCGGACATCTTTGTCTGGATCCCCAGGTGTTTGATGCCATCTGCAGCCTCCCAAGTAGAGGTGTAGGTCACTGTGCCGGTGTCTAGGAACACCTTCAGATTGGCAGGGTGGATAGACTTGAACTTAATGTTTTTCTGCAATAATTGTGCCTTTAGTTCTCCATACTGTTTCCTCTTGCGTTGTATTCAGCTGACCAATGACACTCACTTTCCTTGGTGTTCTAGTCCCTACATTCCCCATTCCTTGAGCAGTATTCGTTGCTTTGTGTGGTAGAGTGAGAACTTGACCAGGTTTGATCTCGGGGCGTATTCTCTTCCAAGGGCTCGAGGATGAGGGAATGGTGCTCCTTTTCAATGTTTGGATTCAGCTCCAGAGGTAATTGCAGTAGGCCCTTCAATAGATTATCTTTGAAGTTCTCATTCTTTTCAGAATTCTCAGCTATTCCCTAGATGCGAATGGAAGATCTCCTTGAGTAATTCTCCAGCTGGTTGCAGGTTGCGTTGGCATCTTTCTTTCAGTGCGATGATTCTACTTTCAGCCTCATTTATTAATTTGTCAAGTCTAAGTTTAGCTGTCCATTGACTGAAGTTGTCTAGCTTCTCATTCATTGCTGAACTTAACTTTCTGAGCTCTGCTAGAACTGTCATCGCCTTTGTTTTTTCCTCTGGTTGTTTTTATACACCCAAGATAATGATTTATGGTTGTATAAATATAATTATTTGTTCTTAAATGTTTGTTAGGGGGTAGATCAGCTTTAATAGTGCATATAGATTCCATCAATGTAATTATCTGCATAATTTCCAATCCCCCATATATTTTTTTTTGAATGTGTGACCCGTTTCAGGAAACTAGGCGTATGTCACAGGTTACTACTAGGAGAGTCGTTTGAACATAAACATTTTTAAAAATCAAAATGCCTTTTTTTGTCAGAAATGCCTTCTCGAACATGTGAACTTTCATGTGCCTTAATAACAAACTTGTATGCCATCTGTAAATCCAAATAAAATAGTTAAATTACGAGGCCAGTTGGTTTAGCTAAGGTAAAAGGGGGAAACCTTCCCCGTAGCCATGATTGGCTGAGATAATGAGTGGGCTGGACATGCCGAGAGATGAGTTAGGATTAGTCTGCCATTTAGCACTCTGTCTATTTGAGATTGTAATTACATCTAGGTAATCCTGTCTAATGCAGCTTTTTTTACTTTATGAATCGTATATTAAAATTGCTCCACTTTCTGTTCTGAAGGACTGAGTTTTGAAATCAGTGGAATTTGAGTATTAAAGCTTACGGATTACATCTTAAAACTAAGGGCAACCATGGCATCCTATAGGAGACATGTCCAACCATGAATGATGTATATGGGTAAGATAGTCTGTCTACATAAATTATCAGATATTATATGTTTCTAATTTTGACAGAAAGAGCCATTTACTTGGTTAGCTATAGCCTAATGTTAGCTAGCTAACATTGAACCTGGTTGGCTAGCAACCTGCAGATTCATGCAGGGTAATAACGTCATGCATTGTGAATATGGTTCATTGTTTACCTATGGTTCATTGTAGCTAGCTAGCTACATGTCTTAACAAAAGACTACACCTTTGCAAGTAACCATTTCGGGTGCGTTCGTAAATTCAGTCAGGCCATCTATCTCGATTTCAGAGCATTCTCGTCTGAGTGTGCCAGAGCGCAGAATAACTTATGAAATTACGAACGCTCAACACCCGTTGAATATGGCCGGTGTCAGAAAATGTCAGTAATCCATCGGCCAGAGCGTCCGCTGTACACTCAACGCGGAACGCTCTGAATTTACAAACAGACAATCTGACAGCAAAGTTGCAATCTGGATAACATAACAGCCTAACCAGCTCCGCTAGGGCGAGTAATGTTCAGTGAGCTGTTCTCTCGCACTTAAAAAAGTGTGAAACAAATGAAAATATATTTCATATTTGAGATTCTTCAAAGTAGCCTTGATTACAGTTTAGCACACTATTGGCATTCTCTCAACCAAGCTTCATGAGGTAGTCACCTAGAATGCATTTTAATTAACAGGTGTGTCTTCTTAAAAGTTCATTTGTGGAATTTATTTCTTTCTTAATGCATTTGAGCCAATCAGTTGTGTTGTGACAAGGTTGGTACGGTTGGTATGCCATATTATTATATATTAAAACTTCTTAAGGCTATAGGTCCCCAACAGGAACTCCCCCCCCCCCGTTCAGCTGAAACGGTGGCACAGGGAATGCAAAAATATTCTTAGAAATATTTAACCTCCACACATTAACAAGTCCAATACCTCAAATGAAAGATAAACACCTTGTTCATCTACCCAGCGTGTCAAATTTGTTTTATGTTTTACGGCAAGAACACAGCATATATTTATGATAGACCACCACCAAAACAAAGAAAAAACAGCCATTTTGTCCAGCAAAATATAAATTGACAAAAGCAGGATTTAAAAAAATAATTCACTAACCTCTTGAAAATCTTCATCAGATGACAGTCATATGACATGTTACACAGTACATTTATGTTTTGTTCGATAATATGCATTTTATATCCATAAATCTTGGTTTACATTGACGCCATGTTCAGAAAATTCTCCAAAATGTCCAGAGGAATTATAGAAAGCTACGCCAGATAACAGAAATACTCATCATAAACTTTGACTAAAGATCCATGTTCTACATATAATTAAAAAGATACACTGGTTCTTAATGCAACCGCTGTGTCACATTTTTGTTAACGTTACGGAAAGAGCCTAACATTGCAATAATCTGAGATGGCGCTCAGACGTAACAATATTTCTCCGCTATGTTGGAGTCAACAGAAATACAAAATTACAACATAAATATTCCCTTACTTATGATGATCTTCCATCAGAATGTAGTGCAAGGTGTCCTAGTTCAACAGTAAATCGTTTTGTTTCATAATGTTCAATTCTAGTGTCCAAGTAGCAGCATTTGCTACCACTTTCAGCTCAAGTGCCCAAAAAATGACTTCTGGTCCAGGATAACTTTGCATCAAAACTTCCAAATTACATATTACAGGTCGACAAAACTGGTCAAACTAAGTGCAGAATCAATCTTCAGGATGTTATAATCATACAGATTGAATAGCATTCCAACCGGACCATTCATGTTCATCTGGGGCTGATTGGAACAGCCGAAGCACTCGAACGCAAACGCGCCTTCAAGCACATGGAAATCTTTTGCGACACTTACTACTTTCCTTCCCATTAGGTCAAAGTTCACAGCAAATGCTCCATTACACTTTCTACGGAATGAGGACATCTAGTTGAAGACATAGGAAGTGTTTCCAGATCCATAACTTGTTGGGAAGGGAGGGGGCGATGACGTCAAAGTTGCCCCAACTTTCAGGATTTCAAAACTAGTTTGAAAGATTGCCTGCCCTGTGAGTTCTGTTATACTCACAGACATAATTCAAACGGTTTTAGAAACTTCAGAGTGTTTCTATCCAATATTAATAATAATATGCATATATTAGCAATTTAGAACAGATTTTGATGCAGTTCACTATGGGCACGCAATTCATCCAAAGGGGAAATACTGCCCCCTATCTCTAACAGGTTTTAAGAACGGCTCATCTATGAATGTCTTTTTGTGTGATCTATCCTGTCTGATTATCCATCAGTCTGACAAACACACAATGAACAGAGAAACAATCTCTCCACTAAGGACTTTATTAAATCATTTTGATTGATGATTGATTGAATGCACGTGCTGTATAGCTTTATGATGATACTTTATGCGTGTGTTTGTGTGAAGGGGATTTTGTTTTATTGAATGAAAGTGACGTATAGCATCATGATTTAGTTTATTATAAACTCCTAAAAGGTAACTACAAAGTAGGTGTAAGACTGAGAAAAATAAAGTGAGGAAGGTAGTGAGAGAGTGTGTGAAAAGGGAGGAAAATTATGTGGAGAGTTAGGCCTCAGCATGAAAAGGCCGGGAGGAAGAGGAGTTAGATGCTTGGAGGTATAGAGATGTGGAACAAGGAGGAAGAGGAGGACGGTGTGGAGGGAGATAATGAAGAGGAGGAAGAGGAGAGTGGAGCGAGAGGAACATGGAGAGGAAGATCAACATGGAGAGGAAGAGGGAGAGCACACTAGATAGTGTGTCTGTGCCAAGTCTCACCATTCACGCAGCTTACTTTGTCTGTTGAATATACAGTGCATACAAATCAAAACAAGGAATTTGTCACATCTCCAGAATACAACAGGTGTAGTAGACCTTATTGTGAAATGCTTACTTACAAGCCCTTAACCAACAGTTCAAGAAATAGAGTTAAGAAAATATTTACTAAATAAACTAAAGTAAAAAATGTCATAAAAAGCAACACAATAAAATAACAATAACGAGGCTATATACAGGGGGTACCGGTACTGAGTCAATGTGCGGGGGGTAAAGGTTAGTCAAGGTAATCTGGTCATGTAGGTAGGGGAAAAGTGACTATGCATAGATAATAAATAGCGAGTAGCAGCGGGGGATGTAAATAGTCCGGGTGGCCATTTGACTAATTGTTTTTTAGTCTTATGGCTTGGGGGTAGAAGCTGTTAAGGAGTCTTTGGGACCTAGACTTGGCGCTTTGGTACAGCTTTGTGTGCGGTAGCAGAGAGAACAGCCTATGACTTGGGTGACTGGAGTCTTTGACAATTTTTTGGGCCTTCCTCTGACACTGCCTAGTATATATGTCCTGGATGGCAGGAAACTTGGCACCAATGATGTACTGGGTCGTATGCACTACCCTCTGTAGCGCCTTACGGTCGGATGCCAAGCAGTTGCCATACTAGGCGGTGATGCAACCGGTCAGGATGCTCTCAATGGTGTAGCTGTATGATATGTTAATGCTAATTGAAATTTGGCTTATCCCAGAGGATTGGATTTTAGTCCTCTAAATCATATCAAATCACATTTTATTGGTCATATACACGTGTTTAGTGTGGGTGTAGCCAAATTCTTGTGACAAAAAATGATATTTCTTGAGTACAGGAATAATGGTGGCCATCTTGAAGCATGTGTGGACAGCAGACTGGGATAGGGAGAGATTGAACATGTCCGTGAACACACCAGCCAGCTGGTCTGCACATGCTCTGAGGACGCAGCCCTGCGAGGGCTAACACGCTTGTTTTACTCACATTGGCCACGGAAAAGGAGAGCCCTGTCCTTGGTAGCGGGCCACATGAGCACTGTGTTATCTTCAAACCGGCACAAAAGGTGTTTAGCTTGTCTGGAAGCAAGACGTCGGTGCCCACGACGTGGCTGGTTTTCCTTTTGTAGTCCGTAGACCCTGCCACATATATTTCCTGTCTGACCTGTTGAATTGCGACAACACTTTGTCTCTTCACTTTGTCTCTATACTGACGTTTTGCATGTTTGATTGCCTTGCGGGGGAATAACTACACTGTCTGTATTCTGCCATATTCCCAGTCACCTTGCCATAGTCAAGGTTAAATGCTGTGGTTCACACTTTCAGTTTTGCCCGAATGCTGCCATCTATCCACATGTTGTATTAAATGTAATGGTATTTAACCTTCATTTAACTAGGCAAGTCAGTTAAGAACATATTCTTATTTACAATGACGGCCTACCCCGGACAACGCTGGGCAAATTGTGCACTGCCCTATGGGACTCCCAGTCACAGCCAGATGTGATACAGCTTAGAATTGAACCAGGGACAGTAGTGAGGCCTCATGCACTGAGATGCAGTTCCTTAGACTGCTGCACCACTCGGGAGCCCCTGGTTAGAGTAGGTTTTGTTAGTCATAGTGGGTACAACATCTCCTATACACTTCCTGATAAACTCAGTCACAGAATCAGTGTATTTGTCAATGTTATTCTCGGAAGCCACTCGGAACATATCCCAGTCCGCGTGACCAAAACAATTTTGAAGAGTGGATAGTCCTTCTCACAGGTACTTCCTGTTTGAGTTTCTGCCTATAGGAAGGGAGGAGCAAAATGTAGTTATGGTCACATTTTCCGAAGAGAGGGCGGGGGAGGACCTTGTGGTCATCCCAGAAGTTGGAGTAACAGTGGTCGGCAGCATGAGTTCTGCAGACTTGAATTCCTGTATGTTATCACAATTACACCATGAGTCGTTAATCACGAAACATACACCCCTGCCCTTCTTCCCTGAGAGATATTTATTACTGTCTGCACGATGATCTGAGAATCCCACTGGCTGGATCGATTTAGACAGTAGATCCCGGGAGCCAAGTTTCCGTGAATGTTACAATCCCTGATGTCTCTCTGGAAAGAGGCCCTCGCCCTGAGCTTGTCAACTTTATTATCCAGAGACTGAACATTAGCAAGTAATATACTCGGAAGCGGTGATTGGTGTGCGCTCCTCCTAAATCGGACTAGAAGACCACTCCGAATACCTCTCCTATGCCAGCATTGTTTTGGGTTGGCTTCTGGAATTTCCCTGGGGGTGCATATTCCTGGTCGTAATGATGGTAGTGCTGGTGAGTTCGAGTCGCTCTAATATCCAATAGTTCTTCCTGGCTGTATGTAATAACACCCCAAAAATTCTGGCCTAACAATGTAAGAAATAATACATGTGAAAAAAAATACTGCAAAGTTTCCTAAGAGCGAGAAGCGAGGCAGCCCACTCTGTCAGTGCCATCTTTCTCTTTTGAAACTACCCTTCCAGCCTTTTCTTATCTACAGAAATCCAGGCTGTCTGGCTGTGGTGGTGGGGTAGCCGTCATTCATAGAGACAAGTTTATATGTAGCCCTGTGGTGAATCTTCCTCATTTGAGAGGCTTATCTATAGCTTGAACAAGAAACAGCCCATCTTGTATATGTTAGTGTACAACCCTCCGAAACCTAATATTTCTTAGAGATCTAAACATTCCTGTGTGTTGCCCAAACAATGCACTAGTGGAAAATGTTCTTATCATGTTAGAATCCTTTAACTTTGTGCTACATGCCACAGGGCTTACACACAACAAAGGCCATATTTTTGATCTAGTGCTGTACCATGGTCTGAATATTGAAACTTGGAAAAAGTATTAATGTGTGTGTCTCTAACCATCTCAGTATTGTTTTTAGAATGCTTTCTCCTCCTCCTCCTAAAAATGTACCAGTCCCAACTCGCTCTTGCATCATTAACTCCACAACTGCTAGAAAATTCCTGTATGCTTTGTTGTTCTCTACCACTGATCCTGTTCTCTGTCTTCACACCGATGATTTGGTGAAAAGTTTCAATGACATACTGTATGTCAGGCTACTTTAGACTCAGTGGCACCAGTTAAAATCAAGAATAAATTGTCTGGCATAGTCTCACTCTGGTTTAATGACCACACTCGTGCTTTATAAAGTGAACGTAATGAATGGTCGTGTACAGGAAATAGGTCAAAACCAGTTCAGAGTCCAGTAGGTACCGAAGGGCAGGCAGGCGGGAATGGAGTCCAGAAAACAGGCAAGGGTCAAAACGGGGAGGACTAGCAAAGAGAAGAGAAAAAGGAGTACGGGAAAAAATACACTGGTTGATTTTACAAACATGCAAGACGAACTGGCACAGAGAGCCAGGAAACACACGGATACATACACTGGGAAAAATAAGCGACATCCGTAGTGGGTGGAGACAATCACAAGGACAGGTGAAACAGATCAGGATGTGACAGTGCCATTTAGCTGAATGTAAATGGAAGGCCAGCAAACTTGAAGTATTCTATGAGATAATAAAGGATTTGATGAGAAATTACAATGTTTCAGTAAAAGATGCAAGATGAAACACTTCTCTACCCTAATCTCTGAGAAATCCCTCATAATTGAGTGTATTGCTGGTGCCATCCAAGCAAAAGGTTTTTACGATTCTTTATAGAAAATATTAGATCCCAGATTGACAGATTGACATACCAGCATTTCTGGTCAGGAGACACTTGCGGCAACTACTCTGAGACGGTCTACTGCATGATTCTCCAACTTGCGGATCACAGGCCGAATTTGGCCTGTGGATGATTTTATTTGGCCCCCCAAATATGTTTTTATTTTACATTTGTATTCTTGGACATAAAAGACTGTAGTTACAAGTTATTTTGTATTATGTTATGGCCCTAACGTGCCCTGCATCTCAACCAATAGCCAATATTGGCTAATGATCTCAAGCATGGATACAGCAACTTCCAGAGATGGTCAGGTTCTTGGGCTTTATGGTGGCCACTCTGGTTTTTGGTGTCCTTCGCAGAACCGTGTCGCTGTAACCAAGTGGTCACATTTCATGCTGGGTTCTACTGCGGAAGAGCAGGTCAGTGGAGTTTTATGAATGTCAAGGCAGAGGTGAATTTATTATTTTTTTTATTTTATTTCTGACGTTGTCAAGACTCCAATGGTCCTATACAGTGCACACATGTAGCCTACAGTTCTTCCTCCTTCGCCAGAGATAAGACAGGGAAGAAAGCACCATTTACCTACCTCTAGGCTGCTGTAGCCTTCATATTTATTCATTTTGTCATTCAATGGTTTTTCGTGCTCCTTAGCGCTCCCCCAGCACTACACACCTGATTTCGTGTGTTGTACTGGGGGAGCGTGAGGGAGCACACACTGCACTATTTCATCAATAAAAAATAAACAAAATCACAGAACCCCCACCCCCAAACTACTTCCCACAGCTATGGGAGTAGCTAGCCTCCATTACTATAATAATGATAGCAATAATCAATTGTAAAAAGTACAATAGACCTACTAATAACAACAGGCTACAGCCCACAACTTTATTATTAATATAATCAACAATAGCAATGGCATAGAATACATATAAAACATAATTGCATAGAATTCGAAACATCATAAACTTTTATCTTGTATTTTTAAAGTAAATGTATTGAGCTTTCAAACGTTTTCTTGTTGCTATCCCATAAACACATACTGTAGTTGAAAACCACACATTTGCAACATCTTCGGTGGTTAATCCACTTATGTTTCAAAGACCACAAGGCAAAGCAACATACAAGTTGAAACATTTTATTGAAGTACACACTGTACTTACCGGAGCCTAGTTCAGCAGATTGGAAGCATCAGTATGGATTTGCTTCCCATTTGAAATGAATGAACTTCCACCGGAACACATACAGTTTACCACCGTTGGTTTTTGCGCAGTGTAAGATCAAGTGTGTGGCGAAGTTTGAATCGTTAACTGTATTCAAGATAACTTTTGGCTGTGTTTGTGTTACACAACCTGTCATGGATTCCCACAAGTAGGCTAGTAAATGAGATTATGTTTTTTTGCAGTGATGAGCGGCTACATGGTGTTTGATCATACACTGCCTGTGGTGCAAACCCACTCCCTATTCCCTGAGGCTAAATGCTCCGACCAGCCCCTCAGTAAGCAGCTCAGATCTGGGAGGGAGATATTTGACAGTACACTGTTGAATGAAAGCAACTGACAATGACCCTACAGGAGGGATGCACTTGCGACATACAAACACAGAACAAAAATATTAAAAAACACAAACATGCATTCACCACACAAACACACTCTCACAATGCTGAGTAGTCTATATGCTTGCAGACAGACAGCCAGACAGTCAGACACTACCACACAGTCTGACCCTGCTGCATCTCTCCCTCAGAACATGACGAGTGTGCCAGTGGACAGAGCTCCTGTGATGACAATGCCATCTGCACCAACACCATCAGAGGCCACCTGTGCTCCTGTAAGCCTGGCTATGTGGGGAACGGCTCCATCTGCACAGGTAAGGCCTCACCCTCCACGCCTCTCTACCCCATCTCTCTACCCTCCTGAGCTCCATCGAGACCCCTACCCCATACTCTGGACATCCACAACCCCCTCCCTTTGAACTATTCTCTCCTCATCTGCAGAGGAAAGGTCTCCCCTTCCTTGCCCTCTACACCAGGGGTGTCAAGCTCATTTTACCCAGCTAGCCAGATTCAGTCTTCAACCGAGGTCCGGAGGGCCACACTTAAACTGTATTATATTTCCTGACCATCAAAATGTGCAACAGATTTTCCTCTATCCATTGCTTTTGTAATTTCAATGCAACCTGATTGTCTAGATATACATACAGTTGAAGTCGGATGATTACATACACCTTTGCCAAATACATTTAAACCCAGTTTAATAAAATTCCCTGTCTTAGGTCAGTTAGGATCACCACTTTATTTTAAGAATGTGAAATGTGAGAATAATAGCAGAGAATGATTTATTTCAGCTTTTATTTCTTTCATCACATTCCCAGTGGGTTAGAAGTTTATATACACCCAATTAGGATTTGGTAGGATTGCTTTTAAATTGTTTAACTTGGGTCAAACGTTTTGGGTAGCCTTACTCAAGCTTCCCACAATACATTGGGTGAAATTTGGCCCATTCCTCCTGACAGAGCTGGTGTAACTGAGTCAGGCTTGTAGGCCTCCTTGCTCGCACACACTTTTTCAGATTTGCACACAAATGTTCTATAGGATTGAGGTCAGAGCTTTGTGATGGCCACTCCAATACCTTGACTTTGTTGTCCTGAAGCCATTTTGCCACAACTTTGGAAGTATGCTTGGGGTCATTGTCCATTTGGAAGACCTATTTGCGACCATACTTTAACTTCCTGACTGATGTCTTGAGATGTTGTTTCAATATCCACATAATTTTCCTACCTCATGATGCCATCTATTTTGTGAAGTGCACCAGTCCCTCCAGCAGCAAAGTACCCCCACAACATGATGCTGCCACTCCCATGCTTCATGGTTGGTATGGTGTTTTTCAGCTTGCAAGCATCCTCCTTTTTCCTCCTATTTTTGTTTCATCAGACCAGAGGATTTTCTCCAAATGTACGATATTTGTCCCCATGTGCAGTTGAAAATCGTAGTCTGGCTTTTGGAGCTGTTTCTTGGCCCAAGCAAGTCCTTTCTTCTTATTGGTGTCCTTTAGTAGTCATTTCTTTGCAGCAATTCGACCAGGCCTGATTCACACCGTCTCCTCTGAACCGTTGATGTTGAGATGTTTCAGTTATTTGAACTCTGAATCATTTATTTGGGCTGCAATTTCTGAGGCTGGTAACTCTAATGAACTTATCCTCTACAGCAGAGGTACCTCTGGGTCTTCCATTCCTGTGGCGGTCCTCATGAGAGCCAGTTTCATCATAGCGCTTGATGGTTTTTGCGAATGCACTTGAAGAAACTTTCAAAGTTCTTGAAATGCTCCATATTGACTGACCTTCATGTGATAACGTAATGATGGACTGTCGTTTCTCTTTATTAGAGCTGTTCTTCCCATAATATGGACTTGGTCTTTTACCAAATAGGGCTATCTTCTGTATACAAATCAAATCAAATATATTTATATAGCCCTGCGTACATCAGCTGATATCTCAAAGTGCTGCACAGAAACGCAGCCGAAAACCCCAAACAGCAAGCAATGCAGGTGTAGAAGCACGGTGGCTTCTCCCTAGAAAGTCCAAAACCTAGGAAGAAACCAGGCTATGTGGGGTGGCCAGTCCTCTTCTGTCTGTGCCGGGTGGAGATTGTAACAGAACATGGCCAAGATGTTCAAATGTTCATAAATGACCAGCATGGTCAACTAATAATAATCACAGGCAGAACAGTTGAAACTGGAGCAGCAGCACGGCCAGGTGGACTGGGGACAGCAAGGAGTCATCATGTCAGGTAGTCCTGAGTAATGGTCCTAGGGCTCAGGTCCTCCGAGAGAGAGAAAGAGAGAATTGGAGAGAGACCATACTTAAATTCACACAGGACACCGGATAGGACATGAGAAGTACTCCAGATATAACAAACTGACCCTAGCCCCCCGACACATAAACTACTGCAGCATAAATACTGGAGGCTGAGACAGGAGGGGTCAGGAGACACTGTGGCTCCATCCGAGGACACCCCCGGACAGGGCCAAACAGGAAGGATATAACCCCACCCACTTTGCCAAAGCACAGCCCCCACACAACTAGAGGGATATCTTCAACCACCAACTTACCATCCTGAGACAAGGCCGAGTATAGCCCACAAAGTTCTCCGCCACGGCACAACCCAAGGGGGGGGTGCCAACCCCTACCTTGTCACAACACAACTGATTGGCGCAAACACATTAAGAAGGAAAGAAATTCCACAAATTAACTTAAGAAGGCACACCTGTTAAATGAAATGGATTACAGGTGACTAACTCATGAAGCTGGTTGAGAGAGTGCCAAGAGTGTGCAAAGCTGTCCTCAGGGCAAAAAGTGGCTACTTTGAAGAATCTAAAATCTAAAATATATTTTGAATGGTTTAACACTTTTTTGGTTACTACTTGATTCCATATGTGTTATTTCATAGTTTTGATGTCTTCACTATTATTCTACAATGTAGAAAATATATATATATATTTTTTTAAACCCTTGAATGAGTAGGTGTTCTAAAACTTTTGACCGGAAGTGTATATGAGTGTATATGATGGGATGTATAGACATTATAGACAGTATGTGGATATAACATGTACTATATCTGAAGAATATGTAGGATAGAATAAGGGCAGCAGCCTCTAAGGTGCAGGATTGAGTAACCGGGTGGTAAGCGACTAGTGACTAAGTTCAGGATAGTGTACTGGGAGGAGGCCGGCTAGTGATGGCTATTTAACAGTCGAATGGACTTGAGATAGAAGCTGTTTTTCAGTCTCTCGGTCCCAGCTTTGCACCTGTACCTACCTCTCCTTCTGGATGATAGCGGGGTGTACAAGCCTCGGTTTGGGTGACTTCCTATGACATCGGCAGTCAGTGTGCCCCCGGTGATGCATTGAGCAGGCCGCGCCAGGTCTGTGCCTTTTCAAATCATGTCCAATCAATTGAATTTACCACAGGTGGACTCCAATCAAGTTGTAGAAACATCTCAAACATTTCAAGTCTCATAGCAAAGGGTCTGAATAGTTATCAATTTTTTTTTTGTGTGTGTGTTTTTTTTACACTTGCAAAATGTTTTAAAAAAATAGTTTTTGCTTCGTCAGTATGGGGTATTTATTGTGTGTAGATTGATAAGAAGATAAGATTTAATCAATTTTAGGATAAGGCGTAACAAAATGTCCAAATTCACTGTATGTTTTTTTTAATAAAGTGATGACCATGAGTCTCAGGCAAGGAAAACACCTCTCCTCTTCACAAAAATGTTCCCTTTTTCTTAACTCTCCTCTCCTAATCTCACTCTATTAATCTTGTTCTGTTTCCCAGGAAATGAAACACAGTCGTCTCTTCTCTTCCTCTATTGCTCTAGTACTGTCTTGCTGTCTGTCCCCCGTATCGACCAAATTAGTGTGTAATTCGAGTGCAGAATAGAGGGAATTGTCTTTATTTGGGAGTGAGACAGGTGTGTGTGTGTTTGTGCGCGCGTGTGTGTGTGACGACACCTGTCGTCTCACCACCACCTCCCCGTGTCCCTCTGTAATAGAGAGGCATTAGGATGGGAAGCAGGTGGAAGGCAGGTCTAGGGAGAGATCAATGCAATTTGCAAAGTGCCTTCCAGACAATTTCTATGCTGGATTGTCTCCAACACAGGCACACAGCAGCCACTGAAAAGAAAGGGGAAAAAAGTGTCATTGGACAACTTTACTGCCACCTCCACATTTTTCCCTCTGGAAGTCATGAGTAATATGCAAATGATCCAACTGGTTGTTGCTCAGAGAAAAATGCAGAAAACAATTACTTGAATATGAAATGCACATCCTACCAGCTCAGAGAAAAAGCCTTCCAACCACACACTCTGATCATATCTATGTTTGTATTTACGATAAATCATATCAAATATGCTTCAAATGGCCCCGTATTGTATCCAATGAGATTAAAGCTATTGCTACATATTCATTCCCCAGCCAATTAGTATGCCATGGAGAGAGAGTTTTAGGAATTATTCCCCATTTTCACAGTCCGCTCCAGGAATTCATTAATGACTGTTGGCCAATCGACCAGGAGCGTCTCTCCTCAGTCTAATCATACATCATCACTGTGCTCTTAGAACTAAAGAAATTAGCCATAGAACTGGGCTAGGTCCGGAGTCTGTCCCTGCTAATATTGTCTGTCAATTTGTAGCCAATGTGAAATGGTTGTCGGAGTGTTAGTAGCATTCATTCTGAGACATATCCTGCTCTGAGACCTAGAAGTAGTTGTTTCCCTTGTTCTGCAAGACCCACAGCATTTTGTGGCGTTACTGGTAACATTTCTTCATGGTGACATGTCAATGTGTTCAGAGGTTCCCTGGTTTGAGACCAGTGAGGGACAGAAGATGTAAGCTGGTAGGAATGTAGCTAGCATAATGTCCCTGCTAATATAGAAGAGGTAACCATGTAATTAGGGAAAGGGTGTACCTAGTCAGTTGCACAACTGAATGCATTCAACTGAGATGTGTATTCCACATATAATGTCATTGGCACCCAGGGAGCAGTTGTTGGGGGTTACCTGCTTGCTCAAGGGCAGAACGGCAGATTTATTCCCATTTTTCCAGCTCTGGGATTCAAACCAGCAACCTTTCGGTTACTGGCCTGATGCTCTTACATGCTAGGCTACCTGCCGCCCCTGTTACTGCTAATTCAAAAGAGTTATACTGGTAGTAATGTAGCTAACATAGCATCTTTGCTAATGCTAACAAAGAGGTAAGCTGGTAAGTACTGTAGCTAGCGAAGCCTCGTGCTGTGACGCCACCTTCCATGTGTCTAACGATAGAGGTGTATGAATAGAGGAGGTAAAGTGGTTAACTAAAGAGAGAATATTGGAGGACAATGGAAGACTATTTCAGAAGGCAGAGGCTGCGCAACTGGATCAAACCGCCCCATCCTGTCCCTGTCCCCCCCTCCCCTTCTTCTCAAACCGTATAACATTCTGGGCATGTACCAACTTAACCCACTACATGCCAACCAGTTCATGGGAATATGCATTTAGATCTTTTTGAATTATGTACAGTGTTTTTTCGTGGGCAAATGTTTGAGTAGATAAAGTTAACAAACTGTAGCCTACCTGTATGTCGTTTCAAACAAAGCACGTATTTTGCCTAGTGGCGCGCGCTGTTGAGAAGCTATTTCTATGAAGACACCGATCTTGAACAGCACTGAATGTCATATAGGAGACGTGGACATATTATGGAAGCCAGAGGTGCCATTATCTATCCATGATTCCATTACATTTTCTATTGTGCAATATTACATTTTACATTCACCTATAATGTGCATGAATACTGTATCTCATTCAATTAACATGTTTTGCACTATATGACATCATTGGTCCCTCCTTTTCATCTATAATGTCTAGGATCAGACCAGGATAGCTCTGTACAGATGGATATTTATGTGGTCCATGAACTGAGTGGATAGAAAGCACTCAGCTCCATCTCATTCTTATACTTATCTGCAGCTCTTACAGCTGCAGCCTTTTCTTCAGCTAATCTCAGTGACTATTGTTGAATAGAGTATACTCTTCTTTCTGTTTAACTCTTCTTTTTTGCTTTGGTTCACAAGATAAGGCAGAGACCAGGGCCACGATATCGATTTACATTCATATTTCACCATAAGTACACTAGGCTGCCGCTTCCCATATCTTGTCAACCCATTCTGTCGTGTCATTAGAAAACCACCATTCTCGGGTAAAGACTTGATTTGTGCACGGCTGAGTACCGTAGCACGGCTGAGTACCGTAGGGATTGCCCGCAGAGGCCAACCTATTAGATTTCCCCAGAAAGCACAGAGCTGCCTGCCTGTCTGCCGGTGAGGTGTAATGTGGGTCCACAGTAGAGTGGGCTGGGCTTATTTCCTCCTTCTGCAGGCTCTTCTTGGACCTTTGCCGCTAAGATCTCAGGGGAGCTAAGCGTACAGTCTCTTTCTCTCTAAATAAGGCAGATGTGCTCTATAGAATAAATCTGTTTGCCTTCATTGGCCCAGTTCTGCTCCCAGACACTGCATGGTGATTACATTGCACCTCAGATCCGTATTACTGGAGAGTAATTATGAATTGTATTGTTGGTTTCCCGAGTGACTCTACCAGCACAATTGATTTTTTCAGCCAGCGGATATGATGTGATTGACAGAATAGGGAGACTGTGGAGACTACAGCAAGTGTATGAACTAAACCAATGCAATGTCATAAGCATGGCTATGGGCAAGGCTTTTGTGTGTCTGTGAAAGAAAAAGATAAAAGACAGTTATGCAGAGGATGTTTACATATGCATGCACACACTCAAACATGCAAGTACACACAGAAATTGCCCCTCCCCCTCATACCCACTGTCACAGAGATGATTGCTGGTTCATATGAAGCTTACATGGAAATTAGAAGCTTGAACTTGTCCCATGTGGCTCAGTTGATGGAGCATGGCATTGGCAATGTGAGGGTTGTGAGTTTGATTCCCATGGTGAAAATGTAAAATAAATGTATGAACTCATTAATGTATGTCTCTGGAAAACAGTGTTTTCTCAAATGTAATGTAAATGTTGAACTCCTCTGTCTATCACCCTTTCTTTCTCTCTTCTTCCTTCTCTCCATTGTCATTTTATCCTCAGAGGAGCAGCGAGTGTACCATTGTGTGAAGCCCCCGCACACAACAATAGGCGGGCCACTGAAGTTCAATCAGACCCCAGCTAAAGATTATAGATCAGTATTGTCACCCGCTTCCTGCTTAATGAACAGAGGCGCATTGTAAATCCTTTTGTCGGCTGCAAAATGAGCTCCCTAATCTTGTTAATGGTATTTTTTCTCTTTCTCTAGGACCGGTTTGTTGTACACAAAAGAGGTTTTTAGCGGGGCCTAAACACTGGCTTAGAGAACAATGGGAGATGCCTGCTCTTTTCTCATCTTTCTGAGCTAATAATGTGCGGCTGTGTTAGAATAGTCCAACCGCGTGCCGTAGTGGTTTGTTACTGAGGGTAATGATTTTCGCTGCATTGAGGGTAATGATTTTCGCATTGGGGGAAAGGGAGCGAGGAGGGGGAGGAGGAGGAGAAGGGAGGGAGGAGGGGTGTCGGAATTGGAGATGATGCTGTTCTTGTTTCCCTGCAATATTTATTTTTACAAATTTGGCAGGACGGTAGGAAAACACTAAGTTGTGCTGTTCAGATCCGCGCTGGAGGCCATGGTGGTATTTTCATAACATTTAAAAGGTCATATGAGGAAAAAGCATGTATGATTAATTGGAAAATGTACAAAAAATAATAGAATTGTTTATGCATGTGGTACTAATTATCAAAGCAATTATTTTTTGCCTTGTCCTGCTATTGGATTTAGCTGCGGTAGAGTAAAAAAGAAAGTGTCTTCAGTCATCATCTCAGAGCCTATTCCTCACAGAACGGCAGTTGCTTCCCAAATGTCACCGTGTTCCCTATATAGTGCATCACTTTGGACCAGGGCCCATCGGGCTTTGGTCAACAATAGTGCACTATATAGGGAATACGGTGATATTTGGGACCCAGTCAGCATTAGAGGGGAGCTTCTTGTGTGTGCGTGTGCTTGTGTGTGCGTGCACCTTGAGGTTAAGCCCTCCCAGGCCCACCCATGGCTTTGCCCCTGCCCAGTCAAGTTAAATCCATAGATTAGGGGTTAATTAATTTATTTCAATTGATTTATTTCCTTATATGACTGTAACTCAGTAAAATCTTAAATTGTTGCATGTTGCGTTTATATTTTTGTTCAGTATAAAACAATTCCATAGCACACCCCCTTAATAATTAAACACCCAATATATATAGAGTCCTGTGTAAACCTCAAGATCCAGACATACACACACACACGTACAGAGTACACACACGTGCACGCAAGCAAACAAACACACAAGAAGCTCCCCTCTGATGCTGACTGGGTCCCAAATGTCACAGCCAATCAGAATTTCCCCACAATAGGGCTTTATTACAGACAGCAATACTCCTCAGTTTCATCAGCTGTCCTGGTGGCTGGTCTCAGATGATTTTTTAATTTTTAATTTCACCTTTATTTAACCAGGTAGGCTAGTTGAGAACAAGTTCTTATTTGCAACTGCAACCTGGCCAAGATAACGCATAGCAGTGTGAACAGGCAACAACACAGAGTTACACAAGTCACTAACATAGTAGGAAAAAAATAATATATATACATTGTGTGCAAAAGGCATGGGAAGGTAGGCAATAACTAGGCCATAGGAGTAAATAATTACAATTTAGCAGATTAACACTGGAGTGAAAAATGATCAGATGAACATGTGCAGGTAGAGATACTGGTGTTCAAAAGAGCAGAAAAGTAAATCAAATAAAAACAGTATAGGGATGAGGTAGGTAAATTGGGTGGGCTATATACCGATGGACTATGTACAGCTGCAGCGATTGGTTAGCTGCTCAGATAGCAGATGTTTAAAGTTGGTGAGGGAGATAAAAGTCTCCAACTTCAGAGACTTTTACAATTCGTTCCAGTCGCAGGCAGCAGAGAACTGGAAGGAAAGGTGGCCAAATGAGGTTTTGGCTTTAGGGATTATCAGTGAGATACACCTGCTGGAGAGTGTGCTACGGGTGGGTGTTGCCATCGTGACAAGTGAACTGAGATAAGGCAGAGCTTTACCCAGCATAGACTTGTAGATGACCTGGAGCCAGTTGGTCTGTCGACGAACATGTAGCGAGGGCCAGCCGACTAGAGCATACAGGTCGCAGTAGTGGGTGGTATAAGGTGCTTTAGTAACAAAACGGATGGCACTGTGATAAACTGCATCCAGTTTGCTGAGTCGAGTGTTGGAAGCTAATTCTGTAGATGACATCGCTGAAGTCGAGGATCGGTAGGATAGTCAGTTTTACGAGGGTAATTTTTGCGTCGTGAGTGAAGGAGGCTTTGTTGCGAAATAGAAAGCCGACTCTAGATTTGATTTTGGATTGGAGATGTTTGATATGAGTCTGGAAGGAGAGTTTGCAGCCAGACACCTAGGTACTTATAGATGTCCACATATTCTAGGTCGGAACCATCCAGGGTGGTGATGCTAGTCGGGCGTGCGGGTGCAGGCAGTGAACGGTTGAAAAGCATGCACTCCACGGAAGGAGTGTTGTATGGCATTGAAACTCATTTCGAGGTTAGATAGCACAGTGTCCAAGGAAGGGCCAGAAGGGATCCCACAGGTGAAGAAGCCTGATGTGGAGGTCCTGGGCAGGTGTAAATACACGCAGTCTGCGGTTGTGAGGCCAGTTGGACGGACTGCCAAATTATCTAAAATTACATTGGAGGTGGCTTATGGTAGAGAAATTCCTATTAAATGATCTGGCAACAGCTCTGGTGGACAATCCTGCAGTCAGCATGTCAATTGCACACTCTCTCAAAACTTGAGACATCTGTGGCATTGTGTTGTATGACAAAACTTGTACATCACATTTTAGTGTGGCCTTTTATTGTCCCCAGCACAAGGTGCACCTGTGTAATGATCATGCTGTTTAATCAGCTTCTTGGTATGCCACACTTGTCAGGTGGATTGATTATCTTGGCAAAGGATACATTCTCACTAACATGGATGTGAACAAATGTGTGCAAACAATTTTAGAGGGATCTTTTATTTAAACTCATAAAACATGGGACCAACACTTTTTATTTGGGGTTTTATATCTTTGTTCAGTGTAAGATGGTCATACTATGGATCATTTAGCTATTTTAGTTAGAATTTTAGGACCCCTTTAAGTATAAACAAAAATATTTCTAAAATAATTATTGTATGTTTTTGTTGCTTTAAATTCAGTGTGATTAATCTGAGATTTCCTTGTAAGTGATCACAGTGTTCACACTGTATAAAACAGTTTAACAGTCTGTTAGGTCCTGGGTGTCGTGAGGGTGAAATCAGGCGCAGGAAAGCAGAGTTCAATAAAGTGCTTCTTTAATGCACACGTGGAGAACTACGGTCCCCCCACTTACGGGTGCTCAAACCAAATGCCCCAGACACAGGGAAACGAAAACAGTCTAGCACTAAATACACGAACATGTACATCTAATGCAAACACCAGGGTTACAATAATCAATCCCGCACAAAGAACCAGGCAGACTAATAAAGCCTCACTAATTATAACCAACTCAAAACAGGTGTACTCAATAAACACATAAGGAGGGGGAGAAAAGAATCAGTGGCAGCTAGTAGGCCGGCGATGACGACCGCCGAGCGCCACCCGAACGGGAAGGGGAGCCACCTTCGGTCGGAGTCGTGACAGTCTCTATGATGTAATGCATAGCCTGTAGTTACCAAACACACCATGGGTGAAATCTATACATTTAATGTTACATCAAAATAGCCATTATAACCATTTTAATGGCAGAGGAAAGAAGAAAAATGTCACAGTATTCTTCAAGAATAGATCAACATGGCATGAGTTCTTCAGTTTGATACATTGTCCAGTAAACATCTATCTTTCTGCCCCTGAGCAAGGCAGTTGACCTACTGCTCACCAGGTGCTGAAGATGTGGATGTCAATTAAAGCAGCCCCTGTACCTTTCTGGGTTGGGTTAAATGTGGAAAACACATTTCAGTTGGACAACTGACTCGGTTTCCCCTTGTCCTTTCTTCTTTGTACCAGAACTGCAAACACCAATCACGATGATCTCGCTTCAGCGATGAAATGGAGAATACACTTTCCCTTTTGCTTAAGCTTAAAGTCTTGCAGTTGTTTTGTGACAATACTCACATCCAGCTTCGTTTACCAGTGTCATGCACTCCCTATTGGTCACCAAATGAGGTTTTTGGCCACACTTTTAACAAATCATTTGGTGAAATGCTTTTCCTATTGATCACCCAAGCAAGAATGGAGGCAGGAATGGATCACCCCTCTATTGAATGTAACAGGGTAGATGTGTTAACTGATGATGTCTCATGTAAAAAAATGGAATTGAATCAAATCATATTTAATTTGTCACATGCACCGAATACAACAGGTGTAAACGTTACTGTGAAATGCTTACTTACAAGACCTTAACCAACAATGCAGTTCAATAAATAGAGTTACGAAAATATTTTCGATATAAACTAAAGTAAAAAAAATATATAAAATGTAAAACAATAAAATAACACAACAATAACTAGGCTATATACAGGGGGTAGCGGTAACGAGTCAATGTGCACCCCCTCACAGTTTAGTCGAGGTCATTTGTACATGTAGGTTGGGGTAAAGGGACTATGCATAGGTAATAAACACAGAGTAGCAGCAGTGTAAAAACAAATTGTTTAGCAGTCTTATGGCTTCGGGCTAGAAACTGTTAAGGAGCCTTATGAACCTAGACTCCGGTACCACTTGCCGTGCGGTAGCAGAGAGAACAGTCTTTGACACATTTTTGGGCCTTCCTCTAACACCTCCTTGTATATAGGTCCTGGATGTCAGGAAGCTTGGCCCCAGGGCTGTATGCACTACCCTCTGTCTCACCTTACGCCACACCAGGTGGTGACTCCAACCTAAGTGTATGTAACCTTCTGACTTCAACTGTATGTACTTGGCCAAACTGGACTTTCACTCTGTATTGTGTATATGGCTGCCTATTATGTAGTAGGTCTTTAAGGCTGCAGGTATGGTTGCGATCGGAGGTGTGGCCAAACCAAAGGTGCCATCTTAATTTGTCTGCAAGCCCATTTTTGAGAGAGAGAGCTGGTTGCGAGGGGAGAAAGATGGCGGAAGTAGATAAACAGTTCGAATCAACCAGCGCAAAGTTGGTAAAGATGAATGTTCTGAATGGACAACAGTAGTATCGAAAACAGGGACAAATTTAATTGTTTAAAACTGGAGTGAATGATACTTGTATGAATGATAATGAATCGCTTCTTGTTGGGATGCATTTGTTGAGTTTGGTTGCATATGTGGGGAGACCCCTTTGAGGTGTCAAATGGTGAAGTATGTACTGGGAAAAGTGAAGTCTTGTCAGATTGACCAGGAGTGGGGCGGCAGGGTAGCCTAGTGGTTAGAGCGTTGGACTAATAACCACAAGGTTGGAAGTTCAAACCCCCAAGCTGACAAGGTACAAATCTGTCATTCTGCCCCTGAACAGGCAGTTAACCCACTGTTCCTAGGCTGTCATTGTTGTTCTTAACTGACTTGCCTAGTTATATAAAGGTAAAATAATTAATTGTAACTGTAAGATTGCAGTGAGCCTCAAAAGAATCCGGACAACAGAAGTGTTGTGTTTTGAACTTCGGAGTAGATCACCGGTCAAAGGAGTCACCTCGGGGACGACGACGGAAGTTCAGGTTGAACCCCTAAAGAGAATTCCTGTTGTGATTGGTGCGTCTGACCCGCTGGGTGAATGGAGAAAAAGTATCAATTCTGTCAATCTTGTTGTCTTTTGATAAAGAACAAATACCTAGGCATGTGAAGCTCGGTTTATAAAATACTCTATAGTCCCCAAACCATTGCAGTGTAAGAATTGTAAAGGACTTGGCCATGTTTCAGGTGTGTGCTGATGGACAGAGTATATTGAAGGATGATGTGTAGAAGGACGACTGGGTTGAAGTTGTGGTGGGGATCATGACCCCAAGTTCCTGAGTGCCCTGTAAGGGTGAAGGAGATTGAGGTGACAAAAGTTTGAGTGGTCAAACTAATATTCTATGTGGAGGTTATTTTAATAGAAAATTGAGAAAACAACTGATGCTTGTGAATATATGGTAGTGGATGCACCATAGCCTGTAGTAAACGTTTGCTGCCAGGCAAAAAAAAAAGGTGGATTCCTTGCCACAGTTATAAAGTGTACGGCACAAGTTTCAAAGAATTCTAATAAACTGGACATTATTGTGGCTGCAGCAGAAATGTTTTTGGGACTTAAGGATTTTACATCTGAAGACTTGCAAGGGGTACCGGAAGGTGCCGGAAGAGCCGCCCCCCCAGGTTCCCCTTGAGCCTTTTTCAGTTTGATTGTGACTTTGCATATAGATTCCGCTGCGATTTATTTTTCATTGGCTATTTGATGTTTTTTTTTCCTTTGGATTACAAACATTACTTTGGACTTCCATTCAAAGACCGAATGACTCAACCACATGTTTTCTAAGGTTTTCTTATGGTTACTGTTGGCTCCTGACAGGTCTATTCATGTGTTGCTGATTAATGTATTATGATTTTGTTGTTTATGTTGAACCCCATATAATTGTCCTATTAATACACCAACGCATTCAATATGTCTCCTAATATTAATTTCATACAAGGTTTGTGGTTTATGCAAATAAAAAATAAGAAAAAGGTGACCACAAAAAACATATAATTATCTGTGTTGTTGATAGGATAATTGGTGGTTTAGAATTGCTTATCCATGGCTGCTTCTACAACTCTTGTTGATATCCATTGTGAGAAGGAGGATTCTCCCCTTGAGCAGGAAGATTTCATAGCTGGTCCCTTTCTAACCAGACAAAGTCCAGTACGGGATCTAACAGCACATTTTGATGCACTGTATGTGGGAGATTCTCAAGATGAAGAAGAGAGTATTGATAAACCACCTCTTGGCCATGGCCTCAGGTCCAGGCCCGATGCAACCAATCCGCGATGGTTATGATGATGAGTACAATAGTTTGGCTTCACGCTTAGACTGTGGAAAGAGCTATTCAGGCATTCCATTTTATTGCTGTAAGGAAAGAAGATGTTCTTCTGTACTATATTGACAGTAAATGCCGATACTTGCAAAATGCCTTTGATGGTGCTAAGACAGAAATCAGGCAGTCAATGGTTGAATGTTTGGCATGGAGAGACAGACAGTTGGATATATAACTCAAGGACCTTACTAGGAAAGTGAGCACCTCCATGCATGATGAAGCTCCATCTGTCAGTTTCTCTGGTTCTGGGACAAGGAGAGATGCTGCGTCTGCAGCAAGAAGAGATGCTAGGTTTTTACAGAGAAGAGACAACGGTGGGGTCAGGACGAGAAGGGAGCATACTGGGGCAACAGAGAATGCAGCTGGAGGCACACACCGGGAAGAGAGGGCCATTGCTGTTTAGAGATAGTAACTATCAGTGAAGGTCCAGGTTCCCAGCTTTGGAGGACGGGAAGATAATGAAGATTATTTTGACTTATCTGGAGAAAAATGAAGAATATATTCATCCTTTAACAGATGAAGAGGGGTTGGAAACTATGAATACTGTTCTACAGGGCACAGCCAAAGACTGGTAGTAAATTGAAAGCTCAAAGTTTGTTACCTGGGGGAGGTTCAAACCTGCATTAATCTGGGCATTTTTCTCTGAAGACTATGAGGCAGAGGGTGAGAAGAGGCTTCAAGGTAGGATTCAAGGCCAAAAAGTAAGCATCCGAGACTTCACTTTTCAGTACAGAGCTCTGTGTATGCGCTGAACGCATGGTCACGCGTGAAGAATAAATATTCAATCTGATACTCTGAAATTGTAGCGCGAAATTGGCCAGCATTCTCAGAAGGACAGCCCACACAGTTGATGAGCTTGTGCGGATTGTGCGGGACCCTCATGGAAACTGGCTGGTCAGGCCAGTCCACCTACTGGATCCGGGTGAATGCTATCGCAGGCAAAGAGCAGTTCAAAACCCAAAGGCACAGCAAGGACCAGGGAAAGTGCCCACCAGATGGAGGCAAAGGATTAAATCCAAAGTCCATCTGAATGCAGTTTTGCTTGAACGCTCTAGTAACCAGGGAAGACGACCCCTGACCAAGATCGTAGTTCCTATGATGGCGTGGAGGGTAAAGTGCAAGTTTCTTTTTGTACAGATGGTGTTCATTCCCTCTGTTGCAGAAATCCCTTTATAAAGAAACCCAAAGACTCTCTGACCGCATGCTCTGAGCAAGAATTTGTCTTGGCCAATGGACAAAACTGCTTTACACTTTACAGAGGACTTATGGTTGGTGGACACCTTTTGTAATGCACAAGTCACACCTGGCCTTCTCCATTGTGCGGAGTCTGGACTTCCTGTGCAAGACTGGCACATTACTCAACTTCTGGAGAGGTATGTATGGAGTACGAAATGGACGGCAGGAGTAGGTCGGATGGGACGAGCTCAGCTGTGAAGGATCATCAGTGGTAGGGCTATATCTTGCAGCACCCCCTAGTGACCATCTGAGGGACAGCTGCATCAAGGCTCTTGTGGAAAATGCTGAATTGGACAAATCCACCAAGGAAGCCTTACATAAATCTCCTGCACCAATGGCCAAAAGTCTGTCCAGAACGACTGGGACAAACACAGGAGGCAACCCACATGGTCCAAACCACAGATGAACAGCCAATAAGAAAACATTATTATTGAGTATCCCAAATGAATAAGGTTGTGATTGACAAGGTGAAAGTAATGTTCAACCAGAGATTTTCAAGCAGATTTAAGTAACAATTGTAACTCTGCAACATCTTATCTTATTGGTAAGCAACTCCAGTGTAAATTTGGCCTTGTATTTTAGGTTATTGTCCTGCTGAAAAGTAAATTAATCACCCAGTGTCTGGTGGAAAGCAGACAACCATTTTCCTCTAGGATTTTGCCTGTGCTTAGTTCCATTGAATACATTTTTTTATCCTGAAAAACTCTCCAGTCTTTCACAATTATAAGCATACACAGAACATGATGCAAGCCACCACTATGCTTAAAAATATGGAGTGGTACTCGGTAATGTATTGGATTTGTCCCAAACATAACACTTTGTATTCAGGACAAAAAGTGAATTGCTTTGCCACATTTTTAACAGTATAATGTTAGTGCCTTGTTGCAAACAGGATGCATGTTTTGGAATATTGTTATTCTGTACAGGCTTCCTTTTCACTCTGTCAATTAGGTTAGTATTGTGGAGTAACTACAATGTTGTTGATCCATCCTCAGATTTCTCCTATCACAGCCATTCAACACTGTAATTGTTTTAAAGTCACCCTTGGCCTCATGGTGAAATCACTGAGCAGTTTCCATCCTCTCTGGCAACCGAGTTAGGAAGGATGCCTCTATCTTTGTAGTGACTGGGTGTATTGTTACGTCATCCAAAGTGTAATTAATAACTTTACCATGCTCAAATGGATATTCAATGTCTGCCTTTTTTATACCAATACATGCCCTTCTTTGTGAGGCATTAGAAAACTTACCTGGTGTTTGTGGTTGAATCCGTGTTTGAAATTCACTGCTTGATCAAAGGACCTTACAATTATTTGTTTGTGTGGGGTACAGAGATGAGGTAATAATTCAAAAACCAGGTTAAACATTATTATTGCACACAGAGTGAGTCCATGCAACTTACTTTGTGACTTGTTAAGCAAATGTTTACTCCTGAACTTATTTAGGCTTGCCATAACAAAGGGGTCGAATACTTACTGACTCAAGACATTTCAGCTTTTCATTTTTAATACATTTGTAAATATGTTCAAAAACATAACGTCAAAGTTTAATTATGGGGTATTGTGTGAAGGCCAGGTGTTTTATAAGATGGTGCCGGAGAAGAAGGCAGACGTTTATTTGCGTTGTTTTGTACATAATGTTGCCGCTACTTTAGTCTTGAAGTTATGCTTCACGAAGTTGTGGCTGAACGACAACATTATCAACATACAGCTGGCTGGTTATACGCTGCACCGGCAGGATAGAACAGCGGCATCTGGTAAGACAAGGGGCGGCAGACTATGTATTTTTGTAAAAAAACAGCTGGTGCAATATATCTAAGGAAGTCTCGAGCTATTGCTCACCATAGGTAGAGTATCGCATGATATGCTGTAGAACACACAATCTGTATTTTTCGTAGCTGTTTACATACCACCACAGTCAGAGGCTGGCACTAAGACAACATTGAATGAGCTGTATTCCACCATAAGCAAACAAGAAAACGCTCACCCAGAGGTGGCGCTCCTAGTAGCCGGGGACTTTAATGCAGGGAAACTTAAATCCGTTTTACCTCATTTCTATCAGCATGTTAAATGTGCAACCAGAGGGGAAAAAACACTGGACCACCTTTACTCCACACACAGAGACGCATACAAAGCTCTCCCTCGCCCTCCATTTGGCAAATCTATCCTCCTGAGTCCTGCTTATAAGCAAAAATTTAAGTTGGAAGGACCAATAACTAGATCAATAAAAAAGTGGTCATATGAAGCAGATGCTAAGCTACATGGCCGTTTTGCTAGTACAGACTGGAATATGTTTCGGTATTCCTCCGATGGCATTGAGGAGTACACCACATCAGTCATTGGCATCGATGACGTCGTCCCCACAGGGACCGTACATACATACCCAACCAGAAGCCATGGATTACAGGCAATATCCGCACTGAGCTAAAGACTAGAGCTGACACTTTCAAGGAGCGGGACGCTAACCCGAAAGCTTATAAGAAATCCCGTTATACCCTCTGACAAACTATCAAATAGGCAAAGCGTCAATACAGGACTAAGATCGAATTGTACTACACCGGCTTTGATGCTCGTTGGGTGTCGCAGGGCTTGCAAACCATTACAGACTACAAAGGGAAGCACAGCCGAGAGCTGCCCAGAGACACGAGCCTACCATACGAGCTAAACTACTTCTATGCTCGCTTCAGGCAAATAACACTGAAACATGAGAGAACCAGCTGTTCCGGAAGACTGTGTGATCATGCTCTCCGCAGTCAATGTGAGTAAGACCAGATCAACATTCACAAGGCCACAGGGCCAGACAGATTACCAGGATGTGTACTATGAGCATGAGCTGACCAACTTGCAAGTATCTTCGCTGACATTTTCAACCTCTCCCTGAATGAGTCTGTAATACCAACATGTTTTAAGCAAACCACCATAGTCACTGTGCCCAACACCATTATCGCAGAAACCCTAGACCCACCCCAATTTGCATACCGCCCCAACAGATTCACAGATGATACAATCTCTAGTGCACTCCACACCGCCCTTTCCCACCTGGACAAAAGGAACACCTATGTGAGAATGCTATTCGTTGCATACAGCTCAGCGTTCAACACCATTGTATCCTCAAAGCTCATCAATAAGATAAGGACCTTGGGATTAAACACCTCCCTCTGCAACTGGATCCTAGACTTCCCGACGAGCTGCCCCCAGGTGGTAAGGGTAGGTAACAACACATCCGCCACACTGATCCTCAACACAGGGGCCCCTGAGGGGTGAATGCCCAGTCCCCTCCTGTACTACATGTTCACTCATGACTACACGGCCAGGCACGACTCCAAAACCATCATTAAGTTTGCCGATGACACAAAAGTGGTAGGCCTGATCAACGACGAGATAGCGTATAGGGAGGAGGTCAGAGACCTGGCGGCCGTGTGGTGCCAGGACAACAATTTCTCAACGTGATCAAGACAAAGGACATGATTGTGGTCTACAGGAAGAAGAGGACCGAGCACGCCCCCATTCTCATCGACGGGGAGCAGGTTGAAAGCTTCAAGTTCCTTGGCGTCCACATCATAAAACAAACTAACATGGTCCAAGTACACCAATGCAGTCGTGAAGAGGGCACGACCAAACCTATTCATCTCAAGAGACTGAAAAGATTTGGCATGGGTCCTCACATCCTCAAAAGTTTCTGCAGCTGCACCATTGAGAGCATCACTGCCTGATGTGGCAACTGCTCTGCATTACAGAAGGTAGTGCATACAGCCAGTACATCACTGGGGCCAAGTTTCCTGCCATCCAGGATCTCTATACCAGGCGGTGTCACAGAAAGGCCCTAAAAATTGTCAAAGACTCCAGCCACCGTAGTCATAGACTGTTCTCTCTGCTATCGCACGGTAAGCGGTACCAGAATGCCAAGTCAAGGTTCAAGAGGCTTCAAAACAGCTACCCCCACACCATATGACTCCTGAACACCTAATCAAGTGGCTAAGCAGGTTATTTGCATTGCCCCCCCTCTTTTACACCGCTGCTACTCTGTGTTGTTATCATCTATGCGTAGTCACTTTAATAACTCTACCTACATGTACATATCACCTCAGCTAACCGGTGCCCCCGCACATTGACTCTGTATGGGTACTCCCCCTCATCGCCAACTAAAGGAGACTCTCTTTCAGTTCAAGAGGGGTGGGGGATTTTGGATTGAGCTGTTGATGGGGCAGCATTGTTTTAAGCTGTCCCCATAATGTAAACTTTGGATGGTAGTACTGTTGTTTTTCTTCCGGTTTCACTATGTAAATAAACACCCTTGAACAGAAGTGCTTTTGCGGCTCCGCCTTCTTTTATTTGATAGAGGTTAGGTTTTCACTTTAGCCTTCTGGCCTACTCTACTCTACATGTAAGTATCTTATATCTTCTGAAAGATTAGATTCTTGTTAATCTAACTGCATTGTCCGATTTACAGTAGCTATTACAGCGAAAACATGCCATGCGATTGTTTGAGGACCACGCCCCACATCAAAATATTTTTCCACCGGCACAGATTTCATTCATTTTTATATAAAGATTAAATATTCACTTACTTTTTGAAAATCTTCCTCTGATTTGTCATTCAAAGGTTCCAAGCTATAACATAGTGTCGTTTTGATTGATAAAATCCTTTTTTATATCCCAGAAAGTCTGTTTAGTTGGCTCCATTGATTTGAGTAATCCACTCTTTCAACATGCAGAGAATGGAATCCGGAAAATCTACCCCTAATCTTTGTTTCAACAAGTCAAAACACATTTCTATTTACTTCTCAGACACCCTAAAATGTAATCAAACTATAATATTTATTTCGGAAAGTAGTATGTAGAATAAGAAAACAATTTTAGCAGAGGTGCGCAACTTCATAATGGCGCACAAAGACACTGATTTCCAAGACTGTATCCTCATACAAAAACAGTTACAAGCCTGACACGTTTAACATAGACTGCTGACACCCTGTGGAAGCCCTAGGACTTGCATCCAGGGAGCTACTTTACAATATTACCTTTCTCTTGCATCTCTAAGAGGATGGTCTCTCTTTTTTGTTGGATTTTCTCCTACCATATCTATTGTGTTATATTCTCCTACATTATTTTAACATTTCTACATACGTCAATGTTTTCTTTCCAATGGTACCAATTGTATGCATATCCTGGCTTCAGGGCATGAGCTACAGACAGTTTACTTTGGGCAAGTCATTCAGGCAGAGATGGAGAATAAAGGGGCATGAACACAAAGAAGTTCATTTATGAAATGCACAGATCTCTTCTGATGACATGGTAAAACAAAACCCCTACTATCAATGTCCCCATCATGCTTAGCCCAAGCTACCATCTAGTCACTAGATGGTAGCTTGGGTGGGTTCTCTAATAACCTCCCTCTCAGAGGACACTAAAATATAAGGTTTCCTGGGAGAAAACACTTCCTGGACTCAATAGATTTGAGTTGTGCACCCTCTCCTCACCTTGAGCTCTCTCTCTCTCTTCTCGCCTTCCCGAATCATCATTAGATCTATTGATAACTTATTCAACCCAAATTCAGAATGAGTGCTTCACGTTGAGTCGATCACTCAAATGCAAGACCCTCGACTTGCACATACCGACACGGTTAGAATGTACATTTACAGAAAATAAAATATATAGACAGAGTATGTACTACTTATATTACCAGCCCCCGTTCATCCCTGTCTTACCCTGTCGCAAGTGGCGTGTTAATGAAAGATCGGTATTTCAATGCATTTTTGATGTAAATTAGACTTCCTAGTGTGCAGACCTCCAAAATCAACCTGATACCTCAAATAAACAGTTTAGGGCAAGCCTAAATCAATCAACTGGCACAGTTGACCACCCCCCCTCCACCCCGGGCACTCTTCTTCTAGCATCTCCTCATTTTCTTCTTCAGATTGCATTTCTAGTTCATCCTCACAATGGCACACATGTAACTCATGCCTGTCAAAGTGGAAGGTCCCTTGATAATGTCCCGATTCTTATATCTGGGACATAATCATATTTTTTCCAAGCAAACAAATCTCTCACCTGAGCCTCCACCACCATTCTGTACACTTAATTCATGAGAGGAGTTTGAACGTGATCCCTCTCCATGCTCACTCCACATGCACAAGGTCTCAGGACCCATGCCGCACTCCTGCCGCTCGTACACAGGTTGCTGACTCGGACTCAGGTCTCGGTAGAAGTGGTGAAAGACAAGTTCTTAGTGAACGCCTTTGTCGCCATTACTTCAGTCGGTTAGAGGGGGTGAAACTCACACTGTTCTTGGTCAAATGATTGCTTCCATGCATCTAGATACCATCTGTAGTCACTATCGCCATAACTTCGAGAGAGGACAGACGAAAACAACAGATTAAAATACATTTCTGATTCTGGAAATACTGACCAACTATTCACCGCACGACACATTATTACATTCCCAATTTTCCTAACACCAACATTTCTAAAACAAATGTCAAAGAGCATAACAAACACTTGTTGAAACCTTATCATACTGGCGACCTCACCGCAGAGTTACAGGGTCAGGAAATTAGAGAGCTAACCCTTAGGGAGAAATCCTGACCATACAGCAGAACCAATCTGGTGACCTTTGTATTGAAACAAAGAAAAAATCAAGAACAACCAAAACAACAACAGCATTACACGTCTTCATATTATTGTCATGGTTTCACCTGTCACCAGAGGGTGGCTGAGACCGTCCTAGAGACATTAACGACACTCAGGTGGGTCTTATTTACTCATTATGCTTTCCTTGTTAAAAGAGGTGTGTTTTGCTGAAGCTTGAATTATGTGCTGTGTCCTGAGTAAGTTTGAGACTTAGTGTTTGTTGTTTTCGCAGTGTTACTGTGATCCTTCTATTACCGTTTCTCAGTCAAATATTATGTTTATCTTCAACTACTGATTCCTCGTCTGGTCTCTTCTCTGCACCGGGTCCAACCTCACCAAGTCACAATTATACTTAAATCTCACCCAATGTCTCTATCATTTCTAGTGAGGTTGATCAGGCCTCACCAGAAAGTGAGGACAAAGGTCAGGACAAACACCATTAAGTATTTTCTTTCCCTGTACTTCAGAAATAATTTCAAAACATTTGAAAAATGTCCATCCTGCGTACCCGGTAAAAAAGACCTCGCACAATAAATCAAACACATGGTATTAACACCACTAACAAATATTCCAAACCGGTGGGTTCTGTGTGCGTGTGCTGGTGTGTGTTGTAAAATGTAGGGGAAAAACAAAGAAATGGCCAGGCCTTAATTATATGGGAGCTCCATTTACGGCCAGATCCGGATACCGTTGTACTTTATAAAACTGCAGAATTTCACTAATTGCTCTCCCAAGACAACAGTCTCGTGAAACATTTCAAATAGAGAGAAGAACAAACCTTCCTCTCCTGGAAGAAAAGTGTACATTTCGTTAGTATTCACTATGCTAAATCTTAATCAGTAAAACAAAAGTTTTAATTACAGACTGAACAACTTCTGTTCACTGGGATACCACTGTCCTCCCTCCACTCACTAATCATTTGTTTTAATCCATCCCAACATTTATGTAGCCTGTACTACAGACACGGCAGCATTTATTTTGCTCCCCCAAGTCTAACGATTTACTCCCATATATGACTGGTGTCTCTTTTCCCCATGATTTTACGTAACCACCGCACTACAATGATTTTTGGTGTCCAGCAGAGATCCAAGCAAATTGCAGCAAACTGAAAACAAGAGGGACACAGGGACGTGTGTGCTTTGGGGACCTCTGGCAGATGGGTGTTGTGTGGAGGATGAGGGTTACAGTATGTACAGTATCTCAGATATGGTAGAGTGAGGCCTAAGAGGGTTTTTATGAATAAGAATCAACCAGTGCATAGCCATGGAAAGTAGTGGTGCTGAGTTTAAGGTCACAATAGTTGTGCACTGGGCCTTTAATAGCAGACCAATATAGACATTCGCAGCGCAGGCAAAATGTTTTCCCCAGCACCCCCACCCCGAAACTATTTCCCTCTGTCAAGCCTGCTCCCACTCTTCCCCCCTGGTGCTCAAGGGCGTCAGGCTGCTCTGCATTACGCACTCCTGCCACCATCATTACGCACACCTGCCTTCTCTCGTCACGCGCATCAGCAAATTATTGGACTCACCCTGACTCAGTCACATGTTTATTATCTACCCTATATTTGTCAGTTCCCCAGCTCTGTTCCCCGCTGCTGCATTAATTCTCATACGTCTGTATATTACCCAGTTCTGACTCTGTTCCTGTCCTGGTCCATGTCTGTTCTTAATTAAATGTTGACTCCCCGTACCTGCTTCTCGACTCCAACTTCGGTCTTTACAATCTCGGGCTATGAACCCGTGGGGGGTTCTGTTGGGTAGACAGAGGGGACCAGTTTACAGAGCAGTATAGAGTGCAGTGATGTGCATTGGTGGCAAATCTGATGGCCGAATGGTAAAGAACATCTAGCCGCTCAACAGCATCCTTACCTGCCAATCTAGAAATGATGTCTCCGTAATCTAGCATGGGTAGGATGGTCATCTGAAACAGGGTTAGTTTTGCAGCTGGGGTGAAAGAGGAGCGATTACGATTTAACTTTAGCCTGCAGCTTTGATATGTGCTGAGAGAAGAACAGTGTACCATCTAGCCATGCTCCCAAGTACTTATAAACTTATAAAAAAAGAAACATCCCATTTTCAGGACCCTGTCTTTCAAAGATAATTCGTAAAATCCAAATAGCTTCGCAGATCTTCATTGTAAAGGGGTTAAACACTGTTTCCCATGCTTGTTCAATGAACCATAAACAATTAAAGAAACTGCACCTGTGGAACAGTCGTTAAGACACTAAGAGCTTACAGACGGTAGGCAATTAAGGTCACAGTTATGAACACTTAGGACACTAAAGAGGCCTTCCTGCTGACTCTGGAAAACACCAAAAGGAAGATGCCCAGGGTCCCTGCTCATCTGCATGAACGTGCCTTTGGCATGCTGCAAGGAGTCATGAGGACTGCTAATGTAGCCAGGGCAATAAATTGCAATGTCCGTACTGTGAGATGCCTAAGACAGCGCTACAGGGAAACAGGACGGACAGCTGATCATCCTCGCAGTGGCAGAACACGTGTCACAACACCTGTACAAGATCGGTACATCTGAACATCACACCCGTGGGACAGGAACAGGATGGCAACAACAACTGCCAGAGTTACACCAGGAACACACAATCCCTCCATCAGCGCTCAGACTGTCCATAATAGGCTGAGAGAGGCTGGACTGAGGGCTTGTAGGCCAGTTGTAAGGCAGGTCCAACAACGTTGCCTATGGGCACAAACCCACCGTCGCTGGACCATACAGGACTGGCAAAAAGTGCTCTTCACTGACGAGTCACGGTTGGGTCTCACCAGGGGTGATGGTCGGATTCGTGTTTATCGTCAAAGGAGTGAACATTACACCGAGGCCTGTACTCTGGAGCAGGATCGATTTGGAGGTGGAGGGTCCATCATGATCTGGGGCGGTGTGTCACTCCATTATCGGACTGAGCTTGTTGTCATTGCAGGCAATATCAACGCTGTCCGTTACAGGGAAGACAACTCCTCCTCCCTCATGTGGTGCGCTTCCTGCAGGCTCATCCTGACATGACCCTTCAGCATGACAATGC
Organism: Oncorhynchus keta; assembly: GCF_023373465.1. Taxonomy (NCBI): domain Eukaryota; kingdom Metazoa; phylum Chordata; class Actinopteri; order Salmoniformes; family Salmonidae; genus Oncorhynchus; species Oncorhynchus keta. Next base: position 55,037,686 of record NC_068434.1, read on the forward strand.
CACCAGCCATACTGCTCGTTCTGTGCGTGTTTCCTACAAGACATGAATGTCAGTGTTCTGCCATGGCCAGCAAAGAGCCCAGATCTCAATCCCATTGAGTACGTCTGGGGCCTGTTGGATCAGAGGGGAGGGCTAGGTCCATTCCCCCCAGAAATGTCTGGGAACTTGCAGGTGGAAGAGTGGGGCAAATCTGGTGCAGTCCATGAGGAGGAGATGCAACGCAGTATTTAATGCAGCTGTTGATTGCAGATACTGACTGTTACTTTTGATTTTGAACCCCCCTTTGTTTAGGGACACATTATTCATTATTTCTGTTAGTCACATGTCTGTGGAACTTGTTCCGTTTATGTCTCAGTTGTTGAAACTTGTTATGTTTATACAGATATGTACACATGTTAAGTTTGCGGAAAATAAATGCAGTTGACAGTGAGAGGACGTCACTTTTTTTGCTGGGTTTTTGAGGTGACTATCCCAAGCTCTAAACCCTCACAGGTGGTAATCACATCGGTGGTCAGAGGGCCATTCTTCTTACCGAACCACATGACCTTTGTTTTGGAGGTACTCAGAACAAGGTTAACCCCTAAGGTCGAAGTCTGCACCCCCCCAGAAATCTAATTAGGATATAAAAAAATCCCCATATAATGCTTTCAGTTTAAGCTAGAGATATGTCGCACTTCCCCATTTGTGGTGAAAGGTGACAGAGTTAGAACGGTGTTTGTCCATGAGACAACCCAGAAATCAGTTTACTCACAAAATCGTCTGTAGCATCTTAACAGTTTGGCCTATTATGGCCCCTCAATGGAAAGATGACACTCTCACGAATACATAGATGTCAGTTGTTTTTTGCTCTAGGATGCCCACAGGCCTCACAAGACTAATTTGAAACTCGCCCGGTTAAAAAAAAATGAATAGATGTAAATAGGGTTAAACACATAACTGTTCCAGGTGTAGACCTTACCGTGAAATGCTTACATACAAACCCTTAAACAACAATGCAGTTCGAGACATATAATTAAGAAAATATTTACTAAATAAACTAAAGTGGAAAATAATATTAAAAGTAACACAAAATAACAATAACGACAATGAGGCTATATAGAGGGGATACCGATACCGAGTCAATGTATGGGGGTACAGGTTATTCGAGGTAATTTGTAGGTAGGTGTAAAGTGCCTATGCATTGATAATAAACAGCGATTGGGGGGGGTCAATGTAAATACTCCAGTAGGCCATTTCATTAATTATTCAGCAGTCTTATGGCTTGGGGCTAGAAGATGTTAAGGAGGCTTTTGGTCCTAGACTTGGTGCTCCATATTCCTTGTGGTAGCAGAGAGAATAGTCTATGACTTGGGTGACTGGAGTCTTTGACAATTCTTTCTGCCTTCTTCTGCCTAGTATATTGGTCCTGGATGGCAGGAAGCTTGGCCCCAGTGATATACTGGGCTGTAAGCATGATGCCGAACAGCAACCACTCTCGGTGGTGCAGCTGTAGAATACATTTTGAGGATTTCAGTCTTCTGAAAAGATTTAGGGGCATTTTTTTGGGGGGGGGGTGAGTTTGTTATTCAATGCGTTTGTATGAGCTAATATCAGTAAGGCCAAATCTAATTTTTACATAGTGTATTTTCTTTTGATACTTCAAGGGGTCTTAAAATTCAAAATCAAATACACTACATGGGCATTAATATGGAGTTGGTCCCCCCTTTTCTGCTACTGTATAACAGCCTCCGCTCTCCTGGGAAGGCTTTTTACAAAATGTTGTAACATTGCTGCGGGGACTTGCTTCCATCCAGCAACAAGGGCATTAGGGAGATTGGGCACTGATGCTGGGCGATTAGGCCTGGCTCGCAGTCAGCGTTCCAATTCATCCCAAAGGTGTTCGACTGGGTTGAGATCAGTGCTCTGTGCAGGCCAGTCAAGTTCTTCCACACTGATCTCGACAAACCATTTCTGTATGGATCTCGCTTTGTGCACGGGGGCATTGTCATGCTGAACAAGGAAAGGGCCTTCCCCAAACTGTTGACACAAAGTTTGAAGCACAGAATTGTCTAGAATGTCATTCTGCTTCACTGTAACTTAGTACCTTTTAAGGTTGCAGTGACACATCCATAACCTGAGCAGAAACCAGATTGCATACCAGAGAGACTTCAACAATGTCAGTCAGTTGATTGACACGTTTTTACAACACTTTTGAGGAACAGGGCAAGATAGAAATTGGCCTATAACCACAAGGATATTGGCCTATAACCACAAGGATCAGATCTCCCCGTTTTAAATAAACAATGCACCGTGGTTGCCTTCCAAGCACTGGGGAGTTGTTGATGTTCTGGGCGGCAGGTAGCCCAATGGTTAAGAGCGTTGGGTTGCCTGTTTGAAAGGTTGCTGGTTTTAATCCCCGAGCCGACTAGGTGAAAATGCTGTCAATGTGCCCTCGAGCAAGGTACTTTAATTATCCCTAATTACTCCTGTAATTCTCATTGGATAAGAGTGTCGGGTAAATGACTAAAATGTCAATGTACAATGTTCTGTACTTCTTCTTTCACTTTGAACATGTGGAAGTAGGTTGTGTAAGTCAGTAAGAAAACCGTCTTATGTAATCCCTTTTAAGATAATATTTTAAGGCAGAGAAATGGGAAAACTGTGCAAGGGATTTATAGACTTTCACTCGGCACTGACTGTGTGAAGCAACTGATAGAACCCCTTTTGGTAATACAGGGCACCTCCAGGCTGTGTTAGTGCAATTTGACCAAGAAAGAGAGTGATGGAGTGCTGCATTAGATGACCTGGCCTCCACAATCACACGACCTCAACCCAATTGAGATGGTTTGGGATGAGTTGGACCGCAGAGTGAAGGAAAAGCAACCAACAAGTGCTCAGCATATGGGAACTCCTGCAAGACTGTTGGAAAAGCATTCCAGGTGAAGCTGTTTGAGAGAATGCCAAGGCATCAAGGCAAAGGGTGGCTATTTAAAGAATCTCAAATATAGAATATATTGTTTAACACTTTTTTGTTACTTACATGACTCCATATGTGTTGATGTCTTCACTATTATTCTACAATGTAGAAAATAGTCAAATAAAGAAAAACCTTTGAATGAGTAGGTGTGTCCAAACTTTTGACTGGTGCTGTAGGTATTCAGACCCTTTGCCGAATTTGTTAGTGGAGTGTCTCCTGCCACCACCACTAATGAGGTGTCAACCACCACAGCATGTAGGCTAAGAGTAAAGAGAACTTAACGTCCATTATCTAAATCAGTGAAAAAGTACCCAACTGTCGTACTTGAGTAAAAGTATAGATACCTTTTTTAATATAAAGTTACTCAAGTAAAAGTGAAAGTCACCCAATAAAATACTAATTAGGTAAAATTATTTGGTTTTACATATACTTAAGTATCAAATGTAATTGCTAAAATATACTTAAGTATCAAATGTAGAAGTAAAATGATGAATTATTTAAATGCAAAAGCCACCATTTTTGTTTGTTTTTACGGATAGCCAGGAGCACCATGTGTTCTCTTGATAAGTGTGGGTATTTCACAATTTTCTGGTCCTGCTAAGCATTGAAAATTTAACAATTACTTTTGGTTGTCAAGGAAAATGAATGGAGTGCAATATTTTCTATAGGAATGTAGTGAAGTAAAAGTTGTCAAAAATATAAATGGCAAAGTACAGATACTCCAAAAAACTAGTTAAGTAGTATTTTTACTTAAGTACTTTATACCACTGATGTCAATGACTGCTGACGCGCCTCCATTACGACTGATGAATGTATTTATGATCATGTATCCAGGACCACTCTATAAAATGTGACCGTGCTCTCCCTACTGTCCTCCGACATTCATTTGTGTTTGAACAGAGCGAATCAGTCGAGCTTAGCTTTCCTCTCTCCGTCTGTCCCCCTAATTGATGCTTCCAATTAGAGTTAAGGATCATAAGGAAGAGAGCTGACAATCTCTTAATACAGCACATTAAAGGGATGTGCAACAGTCATCCCAGCACTAATTAAGTCAATTCCATTTCCTAGGATGGAATCGTAATGCTGTTATTTGTTTGGTGGATTTGGAGGAACTACAGGAATTTCCATTGGTCGCTCAACAAGCATGAACGGGCCAGTTATCAAGGAGCCGTGATGATTCAGTCGGTTCCCACACCACTCGGTGCTGGAAAGCAATCTTGGACTCTAATCGAAAGTCAAATAGCAAAGCTGTGTATATAAGCGTGTCTCCAAAAGTATCGAATCAGCAACAGGCTCAGGTAGGCAGTGGAATGGTTGAGCTGGAGGTCACTGGAGCTGCTGTGGGGGAGGGAATCTCTCCCTTACTTACACCCCCTTTATGCTGATTGCAGTAAAATGATAATTAGACAAGTAGATACACTGAGTCAATATAAGTGTAATTCATTCTTAAGTGCGAGGTGTAGTAGTACAATCAGGCTCTTAATGAGTCTCTTCTTTCTAAGGGGATCCAGTCAAATGAGCAGCGCTAATGGGTTTTGGCACGGTGCTGAGTGGTTGTTTATTGCACTGATGTATCAGTTTGTGTATTTAGAATGCTTTTATAACGAAACCGGGGTGATCATTATGTCAGCGAATGGATGGTGAGGGGGCCTGTGTGAGGGGGCCTGTGTGTCTGTGTAGTGTGTGTGTGTATGTGTGTGGGTGTGGGTGGGTGGGTGGGTGGGTGGGTGGGTGGGTGGGTGGGTACGTGTACACACACAACACCATGAAGAGGTTTTTTTCCCCAGTTAGACTCATCCTTCAAATCCTGTCATTAATTAAACTTGCTGAAAGAAATTGAGACCTGCACACTGTCAAACTTTTCTCCACTAACTTTTTGGGCACAATGGTGTCACTAAGTGCTTACAGAACCCAGCCTTCCCTTCCTCTACCATGCCCTTTTTCTATCTCGCTCTGTTTGATTGGATGTTCTGGTCCTGAGGCTTCAGTGTGCTAGTTAGTAGCCCCAGGACCAGCTGGATAAGGGGACTCTTTGCTTTGCTCAGCTCCTGGCATTGCAGGGCTTGGTCATGATATGAGAGTTCACTGTATTTGAGATGTTTCCAAAATTTAATTGCTCTTTATTGAGTTTTTATTATAAGTGGATATTGGCCTAATTCTGCCCTGCATGCATTGTTTGTAAGTTTCCTGTAGCAGAATCTTACAGAATTCTGCATGCAGGGTTTCAATTGGGTGTTTGCCCCATTGTGTGATATCTTGTTTTGCAAGTGGACCCCACATCTCGCTACCATAAGTTGCAATTGGTTCAATGACACATTCAATTAGTTTTAGCCAAATTTGAATAGGTATTATCATTTCAATTAGTTTTTTTAATGGTGTAGAATGCCCTACATGCTTTCTCTCTCAGTTCACTCATTGCCTCATTAAGGTGTCCAGTTGAGTTTATTTTTAAACCTAAGTAATTGTAGTGTTTGCAGTACTCTATGTATTTTGTAGCAACTGACAACTTTGGTCTGGACCTTCTCTGGAAAATCATTATTTTTGTATTTTGGGGGTTTTACTGCCAGTACTCAGGTCTGGCAGTACTGCTCTACCAGGTCCAGGATCTGCTGTAGGCCATGTGCTACAAAGAACAGGCATTTAACCTCTGAATTGTGGGGACTAACACTAGGGGCTGAGGATTTTTATAGAAAAGTGGCCAATTCGTTGATGTAAATACTGAAGAGGACATTGATTTAATTGTCATATGTTTTACCACCTACACCACTTTCAATAACTTTGTAGAACAGTCCTGTATGCCAAATAGAATCAAATGCTTTTTGGAAGTCGATAAAGCAAGTGTACATTTTGGTGGATATGTTTATCTATCAGGGTGTGTAGGGTGTAAATATAATCAGTCGTGGGATGTTTTGGTGTAAATCCAATTATTTTTTTACCCAAGACATTGTGCTTATTAAGGACGTTTAGAACTCTTACATTTATTATACTACAGAAAACCTTTCCCAGGTTACTGTTCACATAATGCCTAATTGTTAGGGTCAAATTTGTCTCTGTTCTTAAAGTTTGGGGTTATGAGTACTTGATTCCAGATATCAGGGAAATAACCTACACTCAGGATCAAATGAAACAGTTTTAATATAGCCAATTGAAATGTTGCACTGGGGAATTTGAGCATCTCATTTAGGATGCCATCAGGTCCGTAATTGGAGAGTCCAATGGATTTTGATTGTCCTTTATAGCTTTTTGTAAGCAATTCAACCTCTCGTGAATTTGGCATTGTTCTGCGTTTGCATCCGTTTGAACAGTGTTGTAGAGTGTTTTAATATGGGCTCTTCAAATGTCACCATTTTTTATCTCTAATAACTCTAGTTTCAATGTATTTTATTTATTTTTGGGGGCCAGAAGTTGTTTGTGTTTATGGTCTTCTCAATTAGTGTCAGCTGCTTGCTGTTGTACTGTGCTTTTTTTAAATTTCTGACTGTACGTTTATAGAGTTAAGTTAACAGTAATTAAGGCGTAATTCACCCTTATTTGGGTCTCTGTGCTTTTGGTTTGATAGTGTTTTTTTCCTCATCATTTTACAATCTGCATCAAACCAGTTATCTGTGGTCTTAAAAAAAAAACAGTTTTATCAATTGTAGTTGTGCTTTTTGCCGTTAGCCTGAATATATTGTTGATGTTTTTTACTGCTTCGACAGAGCTGCAACAAACGTTTTTGTTGATGGTTGTTGTTTTTATGGGAAAGATGAAGACAGTTAGAAACAGTATGGCCTGTAATAAAGTTGTTCCCTCGTGTGGTCGTTAGGACAGGTAGTGTTCCTGTGCGCGCATTTGTGTCACAACAGATGAGCATATTTCCCTGGGCCTGGAAATGGCATGTCTCTTCCACAAAGGTGTGGAATATCTCCTCTGAGTAATATGGAGATTCTGAGGGGGGTTATATATTTCACAAAGGAACACATATAAACAAGTACAATTTCATTTTTCAGTTTTGACCAAATGTGATATTTATCAATTTTGAGGGGATCAATTTGATTTTGTAGTTCAGATTTGTACCAACTGATCAACACTCCAGAGTCTCTGCTTCTATTGACATACCTGTGTTTCTGTAACGGCACAATTACCTCTCTGTAGCCTGTGGAACAGTGAGTGACTATGTCTGCCTTACACCATGTCTCCTGCAGTATGATTAATTCAACATCCTTAAATTGTTTTTTAAATTCCAGTCCAAAGGTTGAGTTCATGCCATGAATGTTCCACATGCTAACTGATAGTGATTTTCATGTTGCAAAAAGAAGGAATAGCAGAAATACAGTAACTACTAAGTTAAGAGTGAAATACAACAAATGTTTGCTGTTATCAATTGTTAAAAAAAATTGATTCATTGAACAAGTCAACTTTTAGTACAATAGATGTGTGCGTGCATGCGAGGGTTTAGTGCAGATGTATTAGTGGAGCTGTTTAATCTCACTCAATCCTACAGAGTTCTCCTGTCCTCTGAAGGCCTCCGCATAGCTGCGCTGGTCCTGCTGTTGGCCCTGTGGAGGGGATGGGGGCCAGGTCTGAGCCGGGGGATGCCTCTCTGGTCTTGTAGAGGTGGTGGTCTGGTGTGGGGTAGTAAGCTGGGCCTGCTCCAGTCTGGCTGCGTCGATGGAGGTGGTGATGCTCCGGTGGTGGGTGGGGCCTGTGGGGTGCTCTGTGTCTGGTGGGGCAGTGGTCGGGTAGGGGTCTCTGGGTGGTCCTCTGTCTGGTGCGGTATGGTGTGTGGTCTACCAAGTGCTACGTCCTTTAGAGACATGGCAAACATCCCTACTGTCTGCTTCCTCAGGTGGGAGTGGTTGTGGAGGGGCTCTGGGGTGATTATTGGGTGGTGAGGAATTTGCACGTTTGTGAGTAAGCGACACCCTCTAGTGATGTCAGCATTGACTTTTTGAATGGTACGGTGATGAAAGTCTTTGCAGCAGAGGAGATGGTGATGTGGTAGTTAGGGAACTACTCGGAGGCCCTCTCTGCTACTCTGTTGACCAAGCTGCCTACTCTCTCCTGCTCCTCTCGCAGGTTGTTTGTGCCGGTGTGAATAATAGTGTGGCCTGGTATGCCAAAGTCATCCTGCATTTCTGGCCAGCATATTTTGGACACCTTGTAGTGGGGGAAACGTTTATCCTCTTGGATGAATGTGCCATTTGAGTCAATGAGGATGGCCACCTCAGTGGGTTTTACCAGAGTAGTGGGTTTACGGTGTAGGGCTGGGGTACAAAGGTGCTGTGTACAAGGAGGGGTGTGTCATGGGGGGGCTAGAGAGCTTCTCTCTGTAGTAAGTGTCCCCATGTGAGCCTCTTGCTGACTGGGGGTGTGGGTAAAGGGTGGTCGGTATGGGGGGTGGTGAGGGGCTGCAGCTTCTCTCTAGGAGTCTCTATGGTGTGTTCTCTGTGCTGCAGCCCCCTCTTATTGACAGATAACTTTGCCATCTCCTCCTTTACCTGCACTAGCTCTCTCCTCATGGTGGCTTTTACCTCAAGTGCTGTGGTAAGGCTCTCTCTCAACTCCTGGACAGAGTTCTTCAGTTGGGTCCTGCACTGCTTGATCTGGTCCTGTAAAAGCTCTGTGTCTGGGCTAGAGGTGGTTTAGCTGGGATGCTGCTCCTTTAGCTCAGTAACTCATTCCTCTAACAGAGCCAGCCTGTCTTTCAGTAGCCTGATGCTGGTGCTTCTCTCTCTCTCTCTCTACTTTCTCTCTCTCTTTCTCTCCAGCATTCTGTGAGGAGGGGTGTAGAAGCGGAGGTACCTGTGTGTCGCCCAACACCTGCGTCTGCCCCTCAGGCTTCACAGGACTCCACTGTGAGACAGGTATGACTGTAGTAGCACACTGTAAAAATATATGTTGATTGAACATACATTTGTAAGGCAACCAGCTGCAATAGGTTTGTGAGTTTGCTCAACATGTGGCCATATAGCTGAACCTGTATGTTCACTCAACTTTGAATTGTAGGTTGCGTGAACATGGAATTCAACTTAAGAATTGAGTCTACCTTATTTGCATATTTCCCAGAGTACCTTGCATTTATTGTGAATTGTAGTTACCATTTGTTAGCAACAGAGACATAGTTTTTGTATGGTTTTCAAAGTGATTGTTATCTTTAAACTCTATATGACAATACATTACATACACAGTGTACAAAATATTAGGAACACCTTCCTAATATTGATTTGCACCCCCTTTTGCCATCAGAACAGTCTAAATGTGTTGGGACATGGACTCTACAAGGTGTCGAAAGCATTCCTCAGGGATGCTGGCTCATGTTGACTCCATTGCTTCCCTACTGTCGCAGTGGTCTAAGGCACTGCATCTCAGTGCTAGTGGTGTCACTACAGACCCTGGTTTGATCCCGGGCTGTATCACAACCGGCCGTGATCGGGAGTCCCATAGGGCGGTGCTGTTCTTGACGTACCGAACTGTGCACCTGGCACCTACAACCATACCCTTTTCAAGGGCACTTAAATCGTTTGTATTGCCCATTCACCCTCTGAATGGCACAGATACACAATCCATCTCAATTGTCTAAAGGCTTAAAAATCCTTCTTTAACCTGTCTCGTCCCCTTCATCTACATTGATTGGATTTAACAAATGACATCAATAAGGGATCATGGATTCACCTGGTCAGTATGTCATGGAAATGTGTTCCTAATGCTTTTTACACTCAGTGTATATCAAAAGGCCTTTCTTTAAGGGCTTAGTTACACCCTAGCAAAGTAGTCTTGAACAAGCCACATCAAGCCTGCAAGTCACATTATGCTGGCTTGCAAAGTGATGTGTAGTTCATATTGGAGTCAGGATATCAAACAATTTGAACTTTTAATCACCAGCAACCTGCATTCACTGCCGTCGTTTTTGAACGACTATTTTTACTGACTCGAGAGTCATGATTCATGATACATTTTTTCAGAGCGACTCGTTCACTTCAGTCATTCGTTTCACCTGCTGGCCAAAATAAATTCTACAGCAGGATTAGTACGTGCTCCTCCAGCTCAGTGGCTCTGGAGATATGCTCCGACCAGCAACTGTGTATTATGTGCAGGGAGCAATTTCCAAATGCCTGAAGGTACCACGTTCATCTGTACAAACAATAGTATGCAAGTATAAACACCATGGGACCACGCAGCCGTCATACCGCTCAGGAGGGAGATACGTTCTGTCTCCTAGAGATGAACGTACTTTGGTGCGAAAAGTGCAAATCAATCACAGAACTACACCAAAGGACATTGTGAAGATGCTGGAGGAAACAGGTACAAAAGCATCTATATCCACAGTAAAACGAGTCCTATATCAACATATCCTGAAAGGCCACTCAGCAAGAAAGAAACCATTGCTCCAAAACCGCCATAAAAAAAACAGATTACAGTTTGCAACTGCACATGGGGACAAAGATCGTACTTTTTGGAGAATTTTCCTCTGGTCTGATGAAACAAAAATAGAACTGTTTGGCCATAATGACCATCGTTATGTTTGGAGGAAAAAGGGGGAGGCTTGCAAGCCGAAGAACACCATCCCAACCGTGAAGCACAGGGTGGCAGCATCATGTTGTGGGGTGCTTTGCAGCAGGAGGGACTGCTGCACTTCACAAATTAGATGGCATCATGAGGGACGAAAATTATTTTTGATATATTGAAGCAACATCTCAAGACATCAGTCAGGAAGTTAAAGCTTGGTCTGTCCTTAAGCAGCTTGATTGTCTCGTTCTTAATGTGGGCCTTGGTAATATTAACCAGCTGGCACTAAAAGGAGTGTATCGCCCTCCCTCTGCTCCCTTATTTGCTCTTAAAAATGTATCTCAATCACTACCTAAATATGGTAAATCTGAACTATTATTTAAGAGTGATTTTAATAATGATTGGAGGACGCCAGTGTTTGATACGCTGAAAGATATTTGCCATGAAATGAACCTGTCTCAGCTGATAACTTAGCCTACACGGCCGAATCCTAAAGATCCATCCATCTACCCTGATTGATTTTGACAAATACTCCAGATAAATACAGTATGTTGCTCGTTTGGTTTTCCCACTGGATTTTTGACCATTACCCAGTTATCGGTGTCAGAGATGTGAAAATGCATAAATCTAAGCCTCACTCTTGCTGCGGGTGATTATTTGATCCACAACACCATACTGTATACATCAGCCCTTCTTTGGGACACTGTGTTAACAAACCAAACGAGTTAAGATGCCATACAACACTCCTTCCGTGGCCTCCAACTGCTCTTAAATGCAAGTAAAACTAAATGTATGCTCTTCAACCGATCGCTGCCAGCGCCCGCCTGCCTAGCATCACTACTCTGGACGGTTCTGAATTAGAATATGTGGACAACTATAAATACCTAGGTGTCTGGCTTGACTGTAAACTCTCCTTCCAGACTCATATTAAGCATCTCCAATCCAAAATCAAATCTAGAATCGGCTTCCTATTTCGCAACAAAGCCTCCTTCACTCATGCTGCTGAACATACCCTCCTGCTGATCCTTGACTTCGGCGATGTCATTTACAAAATAGCCTCCAACACTCTACTCAGCAAATTAGATTTTTTTTTGTCACTAAAGCCCCATATACTACCCACCATTGCGACCTGTATGCTCTCGTTGTCTTGTCCTCGCAACATATTCACCGCCAAACCCACTGGCTCCAGGTCATCTATATCTTTGCTAGGTAAAGCTCCGCCTTATCTCAGCTCACTGGTCACCATAGCAACACCCACCCGTAGCATGCGCTCCAGCAGGTATATTTCACTAGTCATCCCCAATGCCAACACCTTCTTTGACTGCCTTTCCTTCCAGTTCTCTGCTGCCAATGACTGGAACGAATTGCTTTTTGTACATGATCTTTATTTTAGTGACCTTGATTGTATCTCAACTATCCCTGACTCTGATTTAGCTTGAAGCTTTTTTGTAAATGTCTAGCTTTTTTGCAAATCCCTTCAATACTGTTGTAGATAATGATGCCCCCTTAAAAACATGGAGAGTTAAAGGTAGATCCAATGCCTGGTTCATTCCTGAATCATCCTAACTCATTCATCAGGGAAATGTTGCCTGGGTCAAGGCCAGGAACACAGGCTTAGGCCTGGATTGACAATCTGAGGAATCAATGTAGAAGGCTGATCAGAAAGGCTTAATCGGATTATTATGTAACCACTCTTTCTGATTTTAAGGGGAACCCGGCTAAATTCTGGAAAACTGTAAGGGTTGCACTTCCTCCTCTCTCCCCCAACAAATCAATTCAGCTTCTGGCCCGATTAAGGACAAAAATGACATCATTGATCCAGTTCATTTACATTTTATTTCACTTGGCTAACTTTTTGAAAGAGCGCCTAACCCTTCTCTAATTGATGTCTAAACGCCGATTTGGGAATTTTGCAGATTGAGGTTTTTGCATTTCGGCAATTCACAGAAAAATAAGTCCTTAATGCCTTAATTGCTATAGAAATCCACAGGGGCTGATGCAATTTAAGCCGGGTCTAATGCCCCCTCATTTGCTGGCTGAGTAACCCATATCTTAAATCTAACATTGTTATCAGGAAATATTCCTAACGAATGGAAAACAGTTTATGTGCTGCCACTCCATAAGGTTTAGGACAGGGCACAGCACTATCACAGCAACCATTGTGCTGCCTTCTTGTGGACCTGTCAAAGGCGCTTGACACTGTTGATCATGCTATGGGCTGGGCTCTGACACCTGTTTTATGATTATCTGTTTAAGGATTATCGATACTAGGACCTGTTCTTTTCACTATTATTATATAAATGCTATTGAACAATCTGTTAAAAATGTTTAATTGTATGTACACGCGGATGATACTATTATGTATGCAATTACTCTGTATACATCAACGATGTCACTCTTGCTGCGGGTGATTTCCTGATCCACCTCTACACAGACGACACTACACTGCGTTAACTAACCTCCAAACGAGCTTCAATGCCATACAACACTCCTTCTGTGGCCTCCAACTGCTCTTAAACGCTAGCAAAACCAACCGGTTTTCAACCGGTCGCTGCCCGCTCCCGTCCGCCCGACGAGCATCACTAATGTGTTGACCCTTTTAACATGGGAGTCGGTAAAGATGGTCTGTAATTGTCTCTTGATCTCCTCAGACCATTCAGCATTGTAAAGTGGAAGCAGTTAATTTGTCTTGTGATCGACTGATCGAACTTAGCACTTAGGAATCTCTGTTTCTCCATCACCCACTCCACCCACCTCATGGGTTCTTCGTCGAAACAGTCCCCCCTTGTAGTTTCAACTTGGACGGTTTTCCCAAGATGTGAACCACAATGTAGAAGTGGCCACGAATTGTCCTTTTGGTGGCTGCGTTTCCCAACCACCTCGTTCGGTTGGCATCTTGGTTGACCTAGGCAATAACTTTGCGACAAGGTTAATGGCACATGACATTCAAGCAATACACCATTACATCTCCTTTTCTATGAGTGGACACCGTGGTACTTAATTCGTGGTGGTATGCCAGACTGTTCATGGCAGTCGTCTTGTTTTTTCCCGAGTTGTTTTGAAAGCACAATAAATCCAGAGAATGCCAGACTTTGATGACAAAATTTACCCACGAAGGATCGCAGTGCCACCTTCCTGTTCAAGTGAGCACAGCACAACAAGGTGAGTTCAAAAATGTATTGTATGTTGCTGCATAAATGATGTAATATGCCAGGGAGATATGTATACTGTAGCTAAGAAAGTAATACTAAGTGTAAATTGTGTAGTAAGATGTTAGCAGCCCATGTGCCTCACCCTAATAATTTCATCCAAACTGTTCTGACTTGATGTTGCACATGTAGACTGTAACCTATTTAAGAGAAATGTTATAATCAAATATTGTAAGAGTTTTCATTGTCTGCTTATATGCCCTCTTTATTTATCATTCGGTTCTGACTTGGTGTACAGGGAGAACACTGTACAAATGGCCCATGTTCTGAATTCTGTCGCTGTACATTTCAAAAGTGCTAAAACAAATACTATTGACCTCTGTCCTAGTTCGCTCAATCAAAATGACTGGTTGTCCCCTTATGCCATAGTTTGTACATCTCAATTTTAATTAGAAACCATATTTGTTTAACTTCTTATGATATAGGGGACACTTGCGTCCCACTTGGCCAAAAGCCAGGGAAAATGTAGCGCAGCAAATTCAAATAAATTATATAAAAATCAAACTTTCATTAAATCACACATGTATGATACTCCATTAAAGCTACACTCGTTGTGAATCCAGCCAACATGTCAGATTTGAAAAATAGTTTTCGGCGAAAGCATAAGAAGCTATTATCTGATGATAGCACAACAGTAAACAAGAGGGTAGCATATTTCAACCCTGCAGGCGCTACACGAAACCCAGAAATAAAATATAAAACATGCCTTACCTTTGACAAGCTTCTTTTGTTGGCACTCCAATAGGTCCCATAAACATCACAATTGGTCCCTTTGTTCGATTAATTCCGTCCATATATATCCAAAATGTTCATTTATTTGGCGTGTTTAAAAAACAGCTTCCAAATTGCGCAACAAAACATTTCAAACTACTTTTTTAATACAACTTTAGGTATTTTTAAACATTAATAATCGATCAAATTGAAGACGGGTCTATCTGTGTTCAATACAGAAAGACAACAAACCAAGCTCCCTTTCAAGTCTTGCGCAACTCTCAACAGTGTTACGCAGTTCCTAGATAGCCATACTTCTTCATTGCACAAAGGAATAACCTCAACTAAATTCTAAACACTGGTGACATCCAGTGGAAGCGGTAGAAACTGAAAACAAGTTCCTAAGAAATACAGTTTCCCAATGAGATCCACTGAACAGACAGAGACCTAAAAAAGGAAATTCTGAATGGTTAGTCCTCTGGGTTTTGCCTGCTACATAAGTTCTGTTATACTCACAGACACGATTCAAGCAGTTGTAGAAACTTCAGAGTATTCTCTATCCAAATATACTAATAATATGCATATCTTATATTCTTGGCATGAGTAGCAGGAAGTTGAAATCCAAAAGTGAAAATGCTGCCCCCTATACCTTAAGAAGTTAAGCAAATCAGCCATATCATCTCCTGAATGGCACAAGGGTCTCAGTGCAAGATGCATCACAGCAGCCCCTGGTTCAAATCCAGGCTGCATCACATCCGGCTGTGATTGGAGTCCCGTAGGGCGGTGCATAATCGACCCAGCGTCCTCTGGGTTTGGCAAGGTTGTCATTGTAAATAAGAATTTGTTCTTAACTTACTTGTCTAGTTAAATAAATAAAAATATCAGTAAATGAGGCTGAATTAACTGTTTTGCTGTCAGAATAGGCTCCGCTGATTGCCAGGTATAGCAGTGCTAAGATGTTGGGACTGCTGTTAGGACAGTTTTATGTAGGCCCTAACAGTTTGTGGACACCGTTTCTCACTGTTGTCGTGCAATTCATGTATTGTTAAGTTTTGTGTTGTGTAGTGGCTTTGCTGCCATACATCCAAACTTCTTTTTTTGCCCCACCAAGATTTACATGCTAAAATTGTCACTGCTTTTGAGTCCCATCTGGATTTGTTGGCCCTCTGACTCTTCTCTTCAGATTTCACAGCCAACTTGCAAGCGTATTTCAGTCATCTTCTTAGCCTTTTAGTGTAGTTCTGGTGCGTGGTTCCATTGTAGCCTGCAGGACTCAGGCCAAAACAAAGGTCAATGGGTAACCAACCTTGTCGCCCAAACATGTGAAAGAATGGAGTCTCATCTGTTGTGTCACTGCAAGTGCATGTATGCATGCACTAGAGGTTTCACATAATGCCTCCAAACTTTTCTCTTGTCACTCAGTGTGCCTAAAATGTCCAATAAAGCCCTTTTGAACCACTCAACAGGATTACCACAAGGGTGGTAAGGGGTTGTTCGTGATTTGACGCCAGCAATGGAACATAATTCTGATATCAACAAAATTGGCGCCTTGGTCTATAACTCCTCTGAGGAAATCTATAATGTAAAATCAAATTGTCCCAAAGTTTTCTGGCGGTTCGGTCTATAGTTGGGATAGCTAAAGAGTACTTTGCAATATGATCTGACATTACTAAGATGTTTCTGGTGTCTGAATTGTCAGGTTCAAGTGAGAGAATCTATTCAGACTCGTTCTAGGTGTATAGATGTTTTGATATTCACTAGGTTTGCAGATGTTTTGCACTCTATCCCTACCCTTACACAACACGCACCTCAGCCTTTTTTACACTTGTCCACTTCAAACTCCATTCTAGGCCAGTAAAAGTAGGCCCTTGCAAGATCCAGAGTTCTCAGTACGGCAGTATCCCGTTTCTTCATGGATACCCTCTATAGCACATTGCCTGTGACTTATGGATATTACCATTTGGAAGAAAGGTTCTCCAAACTTTCAAAATAGCACTGCTTCTCTGGGAACAAACATATCCCATTCTCTGAGCATTATCCTTGCATTATTTGTTTCTCACTTCTCATCAGCGTATTACCACTGAGAGTTGTGGGTCTTCCTGCTGAAGCTTATACCAATCTGCTGCTATTAACGCAGGCAAGTAGGGTTGACCTGGCCACTGTTGTGGTTCTTCAAAATCCAATGGTACGGCTCTTTCTCCTGATTCAAGACCTTCCACCATGGCAGTGTTATTGGCATCTACGTCTTCTTCATCCATGTGTGTTTGAATGTATGAGGTGAGTATTCTTGCTTGATTGTTGATTTGTCACCATGTGCACCTGTGAAGTTGCGTCCAGGACAGCCTTATCCACTATCGTATCTGCATCAGTCAACTCCCTCACTCTTGACTTCAGTCTCATTATTCTCCTCACTCTAAATTCAGAGCCATTGAGGTAGTCCTGGAACTTATCAGTGATTGCCACTTGAGAGAAAGAAACTCCAGCTTATGGACCGGATAGTTCTGTTCACATTGGCTGGCATATGCAACTACCCACATCTATCCATCTTGCACCTGATACAGGGCTGCACCAAGGGCTGAAGTGCTGGCATCAGTATTACACATATATCAAATCCTCCGATCTGCAAATGCAAGAACAGGTGCCCCCTCTCAAGGATTGTCTCAAAGCTCTCTGGCAACAATCATCCCATTGTCCTAAGAGTGGTGGGCTCTTCATGGGCTGCACTTTCTTCTTCACGGAGGGATTTCTGACTAGAAGATAATTCAGTGGCCTCACAATACTTGAATATTTCTGAACAAACCTTCTGTAATATAGAAAAACCAAGGAATGCCCTTACTTCCTTTGTGGTCCTTGGAACAGGCCAGGTCTTGAATGTAGACACTTTGTTTTCATCAGGCTTGATTCCTCTCTCAGAAATGACATGCTCCTCAAGCGTCTAAGAAAAGATTATGAGGTCATCAAGGAAAGCAATGGCTTCATCCGGGTTTATCCCTGCCCATCACCTTCTCCATCGTCTGTTGGAAAGTAGCAGGTGCATTGGTCAATCCCTGCAGCATCATCTTGAACTGCCAATTTCCAAAAAGAGTGGTAAAGGCTGATTTAGGTTTATCGCCCTCCATCTCGACCTCATAGTAGCCGCTTTTCAAGTCCAGTACAGTGAACCATTTGGAAGCAGCAAGAAGCTGAAGGTCTCCTCTCTTCCCACTCAGTCAAGTGATTCAACTTTCAATAGTCTACACCCATCCTTGAGGCATCATTCGTCTTCCTTACAAGCACACTGGGAGAAGCATAGGAGATATCAGATTCCTCAATTATGTGTGCTTCAATTAGCTCATAAAGGTGCTGGTTCAGATCAAAAGAAATCGTCTGGGGACACACAGTACGCTGCTTGAAAGGCACATCAGTTGACACTTTGATCCTATGTTTCACTCCAGATATATGGCCTATATCAAAATCATGCTTGGCGAAAGCATCTGGGACCTTTCGATCAGTCTCTTAATCACACGTTCGCAGAATTAAGGTGCAGCTGGCAAATATTTCAAATGAAAGTCAGATGACTGAAAAGTTGACTGTTCAACACAGATAACTGTCTCTGGGGATTCGTCATGACAATTTTGTACCGTTTCTCTTCCATTGATAGTTTTGACCCATTCCACTGCACGTACATCTGCAATGACTATTTTTGGTGCGAGTGTAATATCATGCTCTGTCTCATTCTTCATCAGAACATTGTAGTTCACAGGCTCTGCCTGATACAACACAAGTAGCCCTCCTGGCAAACTTGGATCTGAAGGCTCCTCTAGCACAGAACACTTAAACTCATCAACACTGCCGATGAATTCACAGGAGACTTCAACAGTTTCCCCCTTTGAGACCAGTGACCGGCTTGCTGCTGTTCACTTGTAACTGTCCATGACAGGGGACGTGACTCGATGACAGACAGCTCGCAAGACATGGACAAAGTCTTCGCAAATAGTGAGTTGGTCAACAACGCTGTCACCTGTAATATCGCTACAAGACCTAACAACAAGCTTCAGAAAATATGTTCCTATGATTAGGTTACCTCAGAACAGATTGTAGAAAATGATGCAGACTCATACATAATTTTCATTACAACCATTTAATGTCTGATGTCCCAAGTGCTTTGCTAAATATTGATGTAAAAAAAAGAAAAAAAGAAGGAGCTGTTTCACTTGATCCGTTCTTACTGCAGCTCTCTGCCCTAATTATTGCAGAGCCAATAACCTATGTTTTACTTGACAATATTATCTGGTATAATCCCCTACTTTTTCCAAATTTAGTTGTGTTACAGCCTGAATTTGAAATGTATTCAATTGAGATTTTGCGTGTGAAACAAATTCATAAATTAAAAGTTGAAATGCCTTGAGACTAAGTATTTTACTCCGAAATACGATTAGGAGTAAAAATTTGCTGACCAAGTCATATGTTGCATGGACTGGGTAAAAATAAAAAAGCAGACACTGAATATCCCTACGAGCATGGTGAAGTTACTAATTATGCTTTGGATGGTTTATCAATACACCCAGTCAATACAAAGATACAGGCGTCCTTCCTAACTCAGTTGCCGGAGAGGAAGGAAACTGCTCAGGGGATTTAAAAAAAAGGTGATTTTAAAACAGTTATAGTTTAATGAATGTGATAGGAGAAAACTGATGATGGTTCAATCACATTGTAGTTACTCCACAATACTAACCTAAATGGCAAAGTGAAAAGAAGGTAGTCTTTACAGAATCAAAATATTCCAAAACATGGATCATGTTTGAAATAAGGCACTAAAGTAATATTGCAAAAACATTGACTAAGAAATGAAATCTTTGTCCTGAATACAAAGCATTATGTTTAGGGAAAATGTATTTATTTATCTTATTTTCAATGAAGGCCTAGGAACAGTGGGTTAACTGCCTGTTCAGGGGCAGAACGACAGATTTGTACCTTGTCAACTCGGGGATTTGAACTTGCAACCTTCCGGTTACTAGTCCAATGCTCTAACCATGAGGCTACCCTGCCGCCTCAATCCAACATATCACTGAGCACCACTCTTCATATTTTCAAGCATGGTTGTGGCTGCATCATGTTATGGATATGCTCGTGATCGGCAGGGACTAGGTATTTATTTTTAGGATGAAAATTAACAGAATAGAGCTAAGCACAGGCAAGTTCCTAGAGGAAAACCTGGTTCAGTCTGCTTTCCAACAGCCACTGGCCTAGTAACGGTGTTGACTTAAATTGTCTTGATAATCTATAGCAAGACTTAACCTCATAGTCCGCCCCATCCCGCATGCGGTCGCGTTACTACAGCCTCAAGCTCATTACCATAACGCAACGTTAGCGATTTCTAAATATCGCAAATGAAATTAAATAAATATGTCTGCTCTCAAGCTTATCCTTTTCTTAACAATCCTGTCGTCTCAGATTTTCAAAATATGCTTTAGAACCAGAGAAAATCAATCATTTGTGTAAGAGTGGTGATAGCTAGCTTAGCATTTAGCGTTAGCATTTAGCACTCAACATATAACATATGGTGGTCCCAGCGCGCACGACCCACGTGGAGTTCCAGGTCTCCGGTAGCCTCTGGAACTGCCGATCTGCGGCCAACAAGGCAGAGTTCATCTCAGCCTATGCCTCCCTCCAGTCCCTCGACTTCTTGGCACTGACGGAAACATGGATCACCACAGATAACACTGCTACTCCTACTGCTCTCTCTTCGTCCGCCCACGTGTTCTCGCACACCCCGAGAGCTTCTGGTCAGCGGGGTGGTGGCACCGGGATCCTCATCTTTCCCAAGTGGTCATTCTCTCTTTCTCCCCTTACCCATCTGTCTATCGCCTCCTTTGAATTTCATGCTGTCACAGTTACCAGCCCTTTCAAGCTTAACATTTATCGTCCTCCAGGTCCCCTCGGAGAGTTCATCAATGAGCTTGATGCCTTGATAAGCTCCTTTCCTGAGGACGGCTCACCTCTCACAGTTCTGGGCGACTTTAACCTCCCCACGTCTACCTTTGACTCATTCCTCTCTGCCTCCTTCTTTCCACTCCTCTCCTCTTTTGACCTCACCCTCTCACCTTCCCCCCCTACTACTCACAAGGCAGGCAATACGCTCGACCTCATCTTTACTAGATGCTGTTCTTCCACTAACCTCATTGCAACTCCCCTCCAAGTATCCGACCACTACCTTGTATCCTTTTCCCTCTCGCTCTCATCCAACACTTCCCACACTGCCCCTACTCGGATGGTATCGCGCCGTCCCAACCTTCGCTCTCTCTCCCCCGCTACTCTCTCCTCTTCCATCCTATCATCTCTTCCCTCTGCTCAAACCTTCTCCAACCTATCTCCTGATTCTGCCTCCTCAACCCTCCTCTCCTCCCTTTCTGCATCCTTTGACTCTCTATGTCCCCTATCCTCCAGGCCGGCTCAGTCCTCTCCTCCCGCTCCGTGGCTCGACGACTCATTGCGAGCTCACAGAACAGGGCTCCGGGCAGCCGAGCGGAAATGGAGGAAAACTCGCCTACCTGCGGACCTGGCATCCTTTCACTCCCTCCTCTCTACATTTTCCTCCTCTGTCTCTGCTGCTAAAGCCACTTTCTACCACTCTAAATTCCAAGCATCTGCCTCTAACCCTAGGAAGCTCTTTGCCACCTTCTCCTCCCTCCTGAATCCTCCTCCCCCTCCCCCCTCCTCCCTCTCTGCAGATGACTTCGTCAACCATTTTGAAAAGAAGGTCGACGACATCCGATCCTCGTTTGCTAAGTCAAACGACACCGCTGGTTCTGCTCACACTGCCCTACCCTGTGCTCTGACCTCTTTCTCCCCTCTCTCTCCAGATGAAATCTTGCGTCTTGTGACGGCCGGCCGCCCAACAACCTGCCCGCTTGACCCTATCCCCTCCTCTCTTCTCCAGACCATTTCCGGAGACCTTCTCCCTTACCTCACCTCGCTCATCAACTCATCCCTGAACGCTGGCTACGTCCCTTCCGTCTTCAAGAGAGCGAGAGTTGCACCCCTTCTGAAAAAAACGACACTCGATCCCTCCGATGTCAACAACTACAGACCAGTATCCCTTCTTTCTTTTCTCTCCAAAACTCTTGAACGTGCCGTCCTTGGCCAGCTCTCCCGCTATCTCTCTCAGAATGACCTTCTTGATCCAAATCAGTCAGGTTTCAAGACTAGTCATTCAACAGAGACTGCTCTTCTCTGTATCACGGAGGCGCTCCGCACCGCT
Organism: Oncorhynchus keta; assembly: GCF_023373465.1. Taxonomy (NCBI): domain Eukaryota; kingdom Metazoa; phylum Chordata; class Actinopteri; order Salmoniformes; family Salmonidae; genus Oncorhynchus; species Oncorhynchus keta. The sequence continues at coordinate 55,059,290 of NC_068434.1, forward strand.
AAAGCTAACTCTCTCTCCTCTGCTCTCATCCTTCTAGACCTATCGGCTGCCTTCGATACTGTGAACCATCAGATCCTCCTCTCCACCCTCTCCGAGTTGGGCATCTCCGGCGCGGCCCACGCTTGGATTGCGTCCTACCTGACAGGTCGCTCCTACCAGGTGGCGTGGCGAGAATCTGTCTCCTCACCACGCGCTCTCACCACTGGTGTCCCCCAGGGCTCTGTTCTAGGTCCTCTCCTATTCTCGCTATACACCAAGTCACTTGGCTCTGTCATAACCTCACATGGTCTCTCCTATCATTGCTATGCAGACGACACACAATTAATCTTCTCCTTTCCCCCTTCTGATGACCAGGTGGCGAATCGCATCTCTGCATGTCTGACAGACATATCAGTGTGGATGACGGATCACCACCTCAAGCTGAACCTCGGCAAGAAGGAGCTGCTCTTCCTCCCGGGGAAGGACTGCCCGTTCCATGATCTCGCCATCACGGTTGACAACTCCATTGTGTCCTCCTCCCAGAGCGCTAAGAACCTTGGCGTGATCCTGGACAACACCCTGTCGTTCTCAACTAACATCAAGGCGGTGGCCCGTTCCTGTAGGTTCATGCTCTACAACATCCGCAGAGTACGACCCTGCCTCACACAGGAAGCGGCGCAGGTCCTAATCCAGGCACTTGTCATCTCCCGTCTGGATTACTGCAACTCGCTGTTGGCTGGGCTCCCTGCCTGTGCCATTAAACCCCTACAACTCATCCAGAACGCCGCAGCCCGTCTGGTGTTCAACCTTCCCAAGTTCTCTCACGTCACGCCCGCTCCTCCGCTCTCTCCACTGGCTTCCAGTTGAAGCTCGCATCCGCTACAAGACCATGGTGCTTGCCTACGGAGCTGTGAGGGGAACGGCACCTCAGTACCTCCAGGCTCTGATCAGGCCCTACACCCAAACAAGGGCACTGCGTTCATCCACCTCTGGCCTGCTCGCCTCCCTACCACTGAGGAAGTACAGTTCTCGCTCAGCCCAGTCAAAACTGTTCGCTGCTCTGGCCCCCCAATGGTGGAACAAACTCCCTCACGACGCCAGGACAGCGGAGTCAATCACCACCTTCCGGAGACACCTGAAACCCCACCTCTTTAAGGAATACCTAGGATAGGATAAAGTAATCCTTCTCACTCCCCCCCCCTCTTAAAAGATTTAGATGCACTATTGTAAAGTGGCTGTTCCACTGGATGTCATAAGGTGAATGCACCAATTTGTAAGTCGCTCTGGATAAGAGCGTCTGCTAAATGACTTAAATGTAATGTAAATATTCACAAAAACCAGCAAAGGGATCAAATAAAATAATTTACCTTTGAAGAACTTAAGATGTTTCAATGAGGAGACTCTCAGTTACATAGCAGATGTCCAGTTTTTCCTGAAAGATTCTTGTGTAGGACACAACGTTCCGTTTTGTTACTATGCATTTGGCTACCGAAACTAACCGAAAATTCAGTCACCTACACATCAAACTTTTTTCCGAATTAACTCTATAATATCGACTGAAACATGGAAAACGTTGTTTGAATCAATCCTCAAGGTGTTTTGTCATATATCTCTTCATTGAAATGCCGTCCCTGGAAGCCTGCATTCTTCTCTGATTCGGATGGAAAAATACTGGTAGCTGACTTTTGCGCACCAATTTCCACGCAGACACCGTACGGGACACTTGGCAATTGTAGTCTCTTATGGTCAATCTTCCAATGATATGCCTACAAATACGTCACAATGCTGCAGACACCTTGGGGAAACAAGAGAAAGTGTCCGTTCATTCCTGTCGCATTCACAGCCATATAAGGCGATCATGGAAAACGTAGCCTCAGAAATTCTGTTCATTTCCTGGTCGGTCAAACATCTTGGTTTTGCCTGAAGCATTTGTTCTAGGGCACTCACAGTGAAAATCTTTGCAGTTCTGGAAACGTAAGAGTGTCTTCTTTCCAAAACTATCAATTCCAAGCATAGTCGAGCATCTTTTCGTGACAAAATATTGCGCTTAAAACGGGCACGTCTTTTTATCCAAAAATGAAATACTGCCCCTATAGGACTAACAGGTTAAATGGCTGTCTAGCATTGATCAACAACCGACTTGATAGAGCTTGACGAGTTTAAATAAGAATAATGGGCAAATATTGTACAATCCTGGTTTTCAAAGCTCTTAGAGACTTACTTAAAACCTCTCAAGGTATGTGGTATGCGTCCCACCTGGCCAACATCTGGTGAAATTGCAGAGCGCCAAATTCAAAAACAGAAATACTCATAAAAAAAATTCATAACATAAAAGTGTTATACATCGGCCTAAAGATTAACTTCTTGTTAATCCAGCCGCTGTGTCAGATTTCAAAAGGCTTTACGGCAAAAGTATACCATGGGATTATCTGATGACAGCGCCCAGCTCACAAAAGCATATAATTATTTTCCAGCCAGGTAGAGGAGTCACGAAAGTCAGAAATAGCGATAAAATGTAGCACTAACCTTTGATCTTCATATGGTTGCACTCACAAGACTCCCAGTTACACAGTAAATGTTTGTTTTGTTTGATAAAGTCCCTCTTTAGGTCCCAAAATCTCAATTTTGTTCAGAAATCCCATGGCTCCAAGGAGGTCACAGCAGGCAGATGAATACATAATAAAAGTAGTGGTAAAATCGAAACATGTCAAACGATGTTTGGAATTAATACTCAGGTTGTTTATTGTTTTTATAATCAATACTTTTTCAATAGAAAGGAAAAATAACAAAGTTCCTCTGACCAAAAATGGCTGTTTACTTGTCGTTTTTCAAAATAAAAGCCTGAAACTGTCTAAAGACTGACATCTAGTGGACTCCATAGGAACTGTAATCCGATTCCTAACCCATTATATTATCTATAGATATTGAGTTTAAAAACAGCCACATGAAAATAATTCCACTTCCTGGATGGATTTTTCTCAGGTTTTCACCTGCCATATCAGTTTTGTTATACTCACAGACATTATTTTAACAGTTTTGGAAACTTTAGAGTGTTTTCTATCCAAATCTACCAATTATATGCATATCCTAGCTTCTGTCACTGTTGGAAAATAATTTAATTTGAGACATGATTAGGATTCTGAGCATGGTACTTTCAAAAATTAGGCCTACCTTTACATGACAGACAGTAGACCAACCGACACAGAAAAATGTACGCTTTAACTGCTGGCTACTCTTCTTCCTTAACCCAATGAGAGTAAGTTTTTCCTTAAAAGCTGTCTGGGTTTAAACATCTATTTTACAGAAAGTGAATAGCTTAGTCAATTGATAGTGACAGAATTAGATTACTTCCCAAATAAAGTAATTTTTCCTTCCCTCAGCTATAGAAGGTTGTTTAAATGCAACATGCAAAAATGTCAATGTTACAGTTCGTATAAGGAAATCAGTCAATTGAAATAAATTCATTAGGACCTAATCTAGAGATTTCACATGACTGGGCAGGGTCATAAGCATGGGTGGGCCTGGGAGGGCATAGGCCCGCCCACTGGGGAGCCAGGCACAGCCAATCAGAATACGTTTTTTTTTTTTACCACAAAAGGGCTTTATTATAGACAGAAATACTGCTCAGTTTCAGACAATCCAGCAGGTGATGAAGCCGGATGTGGAGGTCCTGGGCTGGCATGATTACATGTGGTTTGCGGTTGTGAGGCTGGTTGAACGTACTGCTAAATTCTCTGAAATGAAATTGGAGACAGCTTATGGTAGAGAAATTAACATCCAATTCTCTGGCTACAGCTTTGGTGGACATTCCTGCAGTCAGCATGCCAGTTGCATGCTCCCTCAAAACTTGAGACATCTGTGACAAAACTGCACAGCCTTGTATTGTCCCCAGAACAAAGTGCACCTCTGTAATGATCATGCTGTTTAATCAGCTTCTTGATATGCCACACCTGTCAGTTGGAGGGATAATTGAGAGAAATTCTCACTAACAGAGGATGGTAACACATTTGTGCACAACATTTGAGAGAAATAATATAAGCTTTTTGTGCGTATGGAACATTTCTGGGATCTTTTATTTCAGCTCATGAAACCAAGACTTTACATGTTGCGTTTATATTTTTGTTCAGAATAGTAGTAGCAAGCTATCAAAGTTGACCTCCGGTACTCCTTCTCATCTTCCATCTTCCTGCTCTCAGAACATAGGCTATAGGCTAGTCTGCAGGAAAGATATTGCAATTTTTGTACTAGGCCTTAACAAAACAATAATTTGACTCTCCTCCTGAACTGCCACTGTAGGCCCACGCATTGGTTAGGCAGCACAAAAAAGGTTTTTGATCAGCATGACCAGAGCAGGCGCGACATTTCTGTAAACTTAGAACTAGTAGGGCGAGTTCAAGTGTGTCATAGGCCTATATGAGCCCCAAGTCCATAACAAACTGTTTTCAGGACAGCCGTTTTAGATAGAGATAGAGTTCTGTCTGTGGCTCTTCTTATGTCAGATTTGGCCCGCTCAAAGTGGTCAAGCCTCTGACCGACAAGCCTCTTGTCACACCACTGCCAGAGAGAGAGACCTAAGACAAGGAAGAACCCACTATTTACCTATAGGCTGCTATAGCCTACATATTTATTCAGTTTGTCATTCTATCATTTTCATGGAATGTTTGTTGTAATTAAATATAATTTAGAATTGATCAGAATTAATTTTCCATAAATATTTTTAACAGCTCCGTGTATTCTCAAATTGAAAAAAGTGAGGGAGCGTCGCTCCACCACACTACAGCAACACTACATCCCTGGCAATGTAATGAACACGAGGGGAGACAGAGACCTGGTTTCAAGGGCAGGGCACTGTCACGCGGAATGACACTGGAGATACGAAGCAGGTACGAGGAGTAAAACATTTAATTATAATGGACAGAGACGAGACGGGAACATCGTCAGAAACAAATCCAAAAGACAAAAACAACACAATGCAGCAGCGGGGAACAGAGCAAGGGAACAGAGAAATATAGGGGAGGAAAAGAACATGTGATGAGTCCAGGTGAGTCCAATAATGCTGATGCGAGTGATGAGGGAGGGCAGGTGTGATTGATGGATGGCAGGAGCTTGTGATGCAGGGTAATCTGGTGCCTTCAAGCGCCAGGGGAAGGGAAGAGCGGGAGCAGACGTGACAGGCGCAGCAGGTGTTTATTGCAAAGGACCACAGGAGGAGGCAGGTAGCTGGGTCCAGGGGCAGGCAGAAGGTCATACACAAGGGGTCCAAAAGGGCAACAGTACAGGCAGGGAAAAGGCTTGTAACATAGTCCAGGAGATCAGGCAATAGGTAGATAACAGGAAATCCGATAGGCTAAAGGACAGGAGATATGCATGTTTCCAGCCAGTCATTCTCAACCCTGTACACACTCACAGCAGAGATAGGTCTAGCTAGCATAAGCACTGTGTGGTTCCTACAGAAACTTTTGTAGATTCTTTTCAAATGCTTTTTATTTTGACAATTATTTGATGATTACAGGCCTATACATACATTTATAATCCAGTAGTACACATGTATTGTAACCTGTGGCAATTATAGCATGTAAATCTTGGTGGGACAAACCAAAAATGATGCATGCCAGCTGGAACGATGTGTGTTGAGAGTCAGGAAGCAAGTTCAGGGAGCGAATAATTTAATGAACGAAACATAATACGAACAATGCACAGACAGGACCAGAAACAATAACGCATGGCGAAGGAACCAAAGGCAGTGACATATATATAGGGAAGGTAATCAGGGAAATGATGGAGTCCAGGTGAGTCTGACACGCAGGTGCACGTAACGATTGTAACGGTATTCCTGTGGTGAAGTAGAGGCGGACCAAAACGCAGCGTGGTTATGTTGATTCATGTTTAATAAAAAAAGATAAACACAAACACTACAAAACAATAAACGTGGAAAACCAAAAACAGCCCTATCTGGTGCAAAACACAGAGACAGGAACAATCACCCACAAACACACAGTGAAACCCAGGCTACCTAAATATGGTTTCCAATCAGAGACAATGACTAACACCTGCCTCTGATTGAGAACCATATCAGGCCAGACATAGCAATAGACAAACAAGACATCCAACATAGAATGCCCACTCAGATCACACCCTGACCAAAAAAACATTGAAACATACAAAGCAAACTATGGTCAGGGTGTGACAGTACCCCAAGGTGCGGACTCCGGCCGCAAAACCTGAACCTATCGGGGAGGGTCTGGGTGGGCATCTGTCCGCGGTGGCGGCTCTGGTGCTGGACATTTTTCAAATGTTTTACATTGTTTGCAAACTGATATGTGACACGTATAAAAGTCATAATAACATGCAAAACAGGAAACCGCCCCCCAGAAAATGTATTCAAATTTTGTTAGCTAAACAGGTGGGGTTCAAAACATGTGGGGCTCTGCTGCACCTGCCCTGATTGACAAATCGCCACTGATTGTAACAATCAGGAGACAGTTGGGATTGCTTTAAGTGCAAATGTTATATTATTACAAATAGATTAAGTAATTCATATGATCTTTGTGAAAAGATCATGTTGATGGCATCAGATATACTGTGTTTCCACCAGACATTGACGAGTGTGCGGAGGTCCTGATCCAGTGCCACATTCACTCCCGCTGTGTCAATCTGCCGGGCTGGTACCATTGTGAGTGCAGGAACGGTTTCCATGACAATGGCTCCTACCTGATCGACGGGAGTTCCTGCATCGGTTAGTATGCAGTCATTTTATTCCACCTCTGATGGTTGTCTCCATCTCTACTGCTCCTGTCCATCTTGGTCTTCTGTAGCTCAGTTGGTAAAGCTGTAAATTGCTTGGGATTAAAACTGTCACATATTACAGGGGAGGGGGAGGGGGCTGTTAGCATGGCTATACAGATTTATTTTATGCTGCATGTTGCAGTCTTTTGTTGTGTAGTCTGAATAAATGAATGAATGAATGGAATTTGAATTGCACATCATGAGAACAGCAATAATAAAACATATATAAATAGTAGACACGGACTAACAATCAATGAGAATACAACATACAACATGAATGTATATATAAATCAATATCAAATACTGTTTAGTGCATTACATGTGATCCCAATCTCTGTTACTGCATGATTTCTCCAATTAAGTCAGGATGTAGCGATGCATCAATCATGCAGAAATACAATGGTCAGGAATACACAGGGTAACATCACTAGCTATAATTAAAAATGTACAGTGGCTTGCGGCATTTTGTTGCCTTACAACCTGGAAATAGAATGGATTTTGGGGAGGTTGTATCATTTGATTTACACAACATGCCTACCACTTGCAAAATATGTTTTATTGTGAAACAAAGAAATAAGACAAAACTGAACTTGAGCGTGCATAACTATAACCCCCCCAAAGGAAATACTTTGTAGAGCCACCTTTTGCAGCAATTCCAGCTGCAAGTCTCTTGGGGTATGTCTCTATAAGCTTGGCGCATCTATCCACTGGGATTTTTGCCCATTCTTCAAGGCAAAACTGCTCCAGCTCCTTCAAGTTGGATAGGTTCCCCTGGTGTACAGCAATGTTTAAGTCATACCACAAATTCTCAATTGGATTGAGGTCTGGGCTTTGACTAGGCCATTCCAAGACATTTAAATGTTTCCCTTTAAACCACTCAAGTGTTGCTTTAGCAGTATGCTTAGGGTCATTGTCCTGCTGGAAGGTGAACCTCCGTCCCAGTCTCAAATCTCTGGAAGACTGAAACAGGTTTCCCTCAAAAATGTCCCTGTATTTAGCGCCATCCATCCTTCCTTCAATTCTGACCTGTTTCCCAGTCCCTGTCGATAAAAAACATCCCCACAGCATGATGCTGCCACCACCATGCTTCACTGTGGGATGGTGTCTCGGTGTGATGAGGTGTTGGATTTGCGTCAGACATCATGTTTTCCTTAATGGCCAAAAACCTCATTTTTAGTCTCATCTGACCAGAGTACCTTCTTCCATGTGTTTGGGGAGTCTCCCACGTGCCTTTTGGCGAACACCAAACGTGTTTGCTTATTTCTGTCTTGAAAGTAATGGCTTTTTTTGGCCACTCTTCCGTGAAGCCCAGCTCTGTGAAATGTACAACTTAAAGCGGCCCTATGGACAGATACTCCAATCTCCACTGTGGAGCTTTGCAGCTCCTTCAGGGTTTTTTACATCTCTGATTAATGCCCTCCTTGCCTGGTCCATGAGTTTCGGTTGGCGGCTCCCTCTTGGCAGGTTTGTTGTGGTGCCATATTCTTTCCATTTTTTAATAATGGATTTAATGGTGCTCTGTGGGATGTTCAAAGTTTGATCTTTTTTTTATAACTCAGCCCTGATCTGTACTTCTCCACAACTTTGTCCCTGACCTGTTTTGAGATCCTTGGTCTTCATGGTGCCACCTGCTTGGTGGTGCCCCTTGCTTAGTGGTTTTGCAGATTCTGGGGCATTTCAGAACAGATGTATAAATAATGAGATCATGTGACACTTAGATTGCACACAGGTGGACTTTATTTAACTAATTATGTAACTGAAGGTAATTGGTTGCACCAGAGCTTGTTTAGGGGCTTAATAGCAAAGAGGGTGAATACATATGCACGCACAGCTTTTCAGTAAAAAATGTTATGTTTCAATTCACAAATTTGCAATATTTTGTGTATGTCCATTACATGAAATCCAAATAAAAACAAATGCAACAAAATAGGAAAACACCAAGAGGGATGAATACTTTCACAAGGCACTGTACTATGGAAAGCTGTTAATTAGATCATATCTATTTTGATTAAATTACAAATGGACTCTTAATAACCAACCATGCTATTTTGTTTGTTTTTTCACGTTGTTCGTAATTTGTTGTGTGCATAATGTTGCTGCTACCATCTCTTATGACAGAAAAGAGCTTCTGGACATCAAAACTAGCATTACTCACCTCAAATTGGACGAGGAGATCTTCTTAAATGAGTCGGACGCGAGGTATAGACCCAGATCCGCGCGATTCGCTGGAAATGGAAACGTAGGATTCGCGGAAAGAGATCAGGATGCCTTGTTAGGATCAGGCGACGAGTGGCTACTCTGCCCTTGCCTTCCTTCCCTTCTGCTAGCTAACGTTCAATTGCTGGAAAATCAATGGGACGAACTGAAACCACGTATATCCTACCAACGGGACATTCATATCTGCATGTTAAATGTGCAAACAAAGGGGCAAAAAATCTATACCACCTTTACTCCACACACGGAGACGCGTACAAAGTTCTCCCTCGCCCTCCATTTGGCATTCAGACCATAACTTTATCCTCCTGATTCCTGCTTCCAAGCAAAATTTTTAACCGGAAGCACCAGTGACTTGGCCTATAAAAAGTGGTCAGATGAAGCAGATGCTAAACTATAGGACCGTTTTGCAAGTATAGACTGGAATATGTTCCGAGATTCTTCCGATGGCATTGAGGAGTACACCACATCAGTCACTGGCTTTATCAATAAGTGCATCGAGGACGTCGTCCCCACAGTGACTGTACTTACATAACCCAACCAGAAGCCATGGATTACAGGCAACATTCGCACTGAGATAAAGGGTAGAGCTGCCGCTTTCAAGAAATCCTGCTTTGCCCTCCGATGAACCATCAAACAGGCAAAGCATCAATACAGGACTATGACCAAATCGTACTATAAGCGCTCCGACGCTTGTAGGATGTGACAGACCTTGCAAACTTTTACAGACTACAATGGGAAGCACAGCCGAGAGCTGCCCAGTGACACGAGCCTTCCAGGTGAGCTAAATCATTTCTGTGCTCGCTTCGAGGCAAATAACACAGAAACATGCATGATAGCGTCAGCTGTTCCGGACGACTGTGTGATCACCCTCTCTGCAGCCGATGTGAGTAAGACCTTTAAACAGGTCAACATTCACAAGGTAATCCGTGTCAGACGTGTACTCCGAGCATTCGCTGACCATTCGCTGACCAACTGGCAAGTGTCTTCACTGACATGTTCAACCTCTCCCTGTCTGTCTGTAATGTCAACATGTTTCAAGCAGACCACCATTGTCCCTGTGCCCAAGAACACAATGGTAATCTGCCTATATGACTACCAACACGTAGCACTCATATCTGTAGCCATGAAATGATTTGAAAGGCTGGTCATGGCTCAAGTCTATGTGAGAATGATATTCATTGACTACAGCTCAACCGTCCTGTACTCCCTGTTCACTCATGACTGCACGGCCAGGCACATCTCCAACACCGTCATTAAGTTTGCTGATGACACGACAGTGGTTGGCCTGATCACCGACAATGATGAGACAGCCTATATGGTGGAGGTCAGAGACTTGACTGTGTGGTGCAAGGACAACAACCTCTCCCTCAATGTGATCAAGACAAATGGTCCTTCTGTAGCTCAGTTGGTAGAGCATGGCGCTTGTAATGCCAGGGTAGTGGGTTCAATCCCCGGGACCACCCATACGTAGAATGTATGCACACATGACTGTAAGTCGCTTTGGATAAAAGCGTCTGCTAAATGGCATATATATTATATATTATATATATTACAAAGGAGATGATTGTGGACTACAGGAAAAGGAGAACCGATTATGCCTCCATTCTCATTGGCGGGGCTGTAGTGGAGCAGGTTGAGAGCTTCAAGTTCCAACAAACTAACATGGTCCAAGCACACCAAGACAGTCATGAAGAGGAAACGACAAAACCTATCCCCCCTCAGGAGACTGAAAAGATCTGGCATTGGTCATCAGATCCTCAAAAGGTTTAACAACTGCACCATCGAGAGCATCCTGACGGGTTGCATCGCTGCTTGGTATGGCAACTGCTTGGCATCCGACCGTAAGGCGCTACAGATGGTAATGCGTATGGCCCAGTACATCACTGGGGCCAAGCTTCCTGCCATCCAGAACCTATATTATAAGTGGTGCCAGAGGAAAGGCCATAAAATTGTCACCCAGGTCATAGACTGTTCTCTCTGCTACCGCATGGCAAGCGATACCGGAGCGCTAAGTCTAAGTCAAAGAGGCTTCTAAACAGAATCTACCCCCAAGCCATAAGACGCTGCTGCTACTCTCAAATTGATCAGAACTATAGTGTAGACATTGTTAATGTTGTAAATGACTATTGTATCTGGAAATGGCTGATTTTTTTATGGAATATTTCCCCCCCCACCACCCCCACCCCTCTAGACTAAACTGGAGTATGGAGAGGGGAAAATTACGTCACTAAGAAAGCCACACATTCTTGTTTTTGATAGGTAAAGCAGCTATTCTCTGTTTCAGACATTGACGAGTGTGCCACGCAGACACACACCTGCTGGAACGACAGTGTGTGTGTGAACCTTCCAGGTGGTTTTGACTGTATGTGCACATCTGGACCGGCCTGCAGTGGAGACTGTCTTTACGAGGAGGGCCTCAAACACAACGGACAGAAGTGGAACCACAGCCAGGATCACTGCTCCCTCTGCTCCTGCAATGTAAGACTAACACACACACACCACACCTACACCTCATCCAAGAATGCACTCACACTGACACTTCACTGTGTTAACACACAGACAAACGTATGGGTGTACACGCACACACAAGATATAGCTTTTCTGACTTACACACATCTCCACCTCACAACTACTTTGTTAGTAGTTACTACCTGGTAAACAGGAACAAAGTAAGAAAATACAGAACGACACACACTCACATTTCGGTTCCCGCTGTAACATCACACACACCTACTTCAAAGTCAAGACAGAGAAGGAACACAGAGAACAACACACACTTCCACTCTGTCACACACACGCACACATACACTCAAACTCCCTGCTGCTTCCTGGTCTTGCTGCTGAATATAATTGTATCATTGCTCACTGTATGACTGTTGAGGGGTGTCAAACATATGGGCTGTTTTTTTGTTTGGGGGGGGGGGGGCAAATCTTAATCGACATGAAAATGACTAAAATCAAATTGGAACTGAGTAGAAATTAAGATAGACCTACATTTACAGTGGCTTTACTCTGTCCAGCTTGCTAACAGTCAGTGCAAAAACTAAAGCTAGACCGTCAGGAAGCATTTTTTATTTTATTTATTTTATTTCACCTTTATTTAACCAGGTCGGCAAGTTGAGAACAAGTTCTCATTTACAATTGCGACCTGGCCAAGATAAAGCAAAGCAGTTCGACGTATACAACGACACAGAGTTACACATGGAGTAAAACAAACATACAGTCAATAATACAGTAGAAACAAGTCTATATATTCTATGTGAGCAAATGAGGTGAGATAAGGGAGGTAAAGGCAAAAAAAGGCCATGGTGGCAAAGTAAATACAATATAGCAAGTAAAACACTGGAATGGTAGATTTGCAGTGGAAGAATGTGCAAAGTAGAAATAAAAATAATGGGTTGCAAAGGAGCAAAATAAATAAATACAGTAGGGAAAGAGGTAGTTGTTTGGGCTAAATTATAGATGGGCTATGTACAGGTGCAGTAATCTGTGAGCTGCTCTGACAGCTGGTGCTTAAAAATAGTGAGGGAGATAAGTGTTTCCAGTTTCAGAGATTTTTGTAGTTCGTTCCAGTCATTGGCAGCAGAGAACTGGAAGGAAAGGTGGCCAGAGAAAGAATTGGTTTTGGGGGTGACGAGAGAGATATACCTGCTGGAGCGCGTGCTACAGGTGGGTGATGCTATGGTGACCAGCGAGCTGAGATAAGGGGGGACTTTACCTAGCAGGGTCTTGTAGATGACATGGAGCCAGTGGGTTTGGCGACGAGTATGAAGCGAGGGCCAGCCAACGAGAGCGTACAGGTCGCAATGGTGGGTAGTATATGGGGCTTTGGTGACAAAATGGATGGCACTGTGATAGATTGCATCAAATTTGTTGAGTAGGGTATTGGAGGCTATTTTGTAAATGACATCGCCGAAGTCGAGGATTGGTAGTATGGTCAGTTTTACAAGGGTATGTTTGGCAGCATGAGTGAAGGATGCTTTGTTGCGAAATAGGAAGCCAATTCTAGATTTAACTTTGGATTGGAGATTTGATGTGGGTCTGGAAGGAGAGTTTACAATCTAACCAGACACCTAGGTATTTGTAGTTGTTCACGTATACTAAGTCAGAGCCGTCCAGAGTAGTGATGTTGGACAGGCGGGCAGGTGCAGGCAGCGATCGGTTGGAGAGCATGCATTTAGTTTTACTTTTATTTAAGAGCAATTGGAGGCCACGGAAGGAGAGTTGTATGGCATTGAAGCTTGCCTGGAGGGTTGTTAACACACTGTCCAAAGAAGGGCCAGAAATACAGAATAGTGTCGTCTGCGTAGAGGTGGATCAGAGACTCACCAGCAGCAAGAGTGACATCATTGATGTATACAGAGAAGAGAATAGGTCCAAGAATTGAACCCTGTGGCACACCCATAGAGACTGCCAGAGGTCCGGACAACAGACCCTCCGATTTGACACACTGAACTCTGAGAAGTAGTTGGTGAACCAGGCGAGGCAATCATTTGAGAAACAAAGGCTGTCGAGTCTGCCGATGAGGATGTGGTGATTGACAGAGTCGAAAGCCTTAGCCGGATCAATGAATACGGCTGCACAGTAATGTTTCTTATCAATGGCGGTTAATATATTGTTTAGGACCTTGAGCGTGGCTGAGGTGCACCCATGACCAGCTCTGAAACCAGATTGCATAGCAGAGAGGGTATGGTGAGATTAGAAATGGTTGGTAATCAAATCAAAATCAAAATCAAATCAAATGTATTTATATAGCCCTTCGTACATCAGCTGATATCTCAAAGTGCTGTACAGAAACCCAGCCTAAAACCCCAAACAGCAAGCAATGCAGGTGTAGAAGCACGGTGGCTGGCTTTCGAAGACGTTAGAAAGGCAGGGTAGGATAGATATAGGTCTGTAGCAGTTTGGGTCAAGAGTGTCCCCCCCTTTGAAGAGGGGGATGACTGCAGCTTGCTTTCCAATCTTTGGGAATCTCAGACGACACGAAAGAGAGGTTGAACAGACTAGTAATAGGGGTGACAACAATTTCGGCAGATAATTTTAGAAAGAAAGGGTCCAGATTGTCTAGCCCAGCTGATTTGTAGGGGTCCAGATTTTGCAGCTCTTTCAGAACACCAGCTGACTGATTTGGGAGGAGAAATGGGGAAGGCTTGGGCGAGTTGCTGTGGGGGGTGCAGTGCTGTTGACCGGAGTAGGGGTAGCCAGGTGGAAAGCATGGCCAGCAGTAGAAAAATGCTTATTGAAATTCTAAATTTCTGGATTTATTAGTGGTGACAGTGTTTCCTATCTTCAGTGCAGTGGGCAGAGTAAGTATTCTTCATGGACTTTACAGTGTCCCAGAACTTTTTTGAGTAAGTGTTGCAGGAAGCACATTTCTGCTTGAAAAAGCTAGCCTTGGCTTTTCTAACTGCCTGTGTATAATGGTTTCTAGCTTCCCTGAAAAGCTACATATCCCGGGGGCTGTTCGATGCATAAACAATTCCAAAATGAGTGTGACATCCCTGGTTTAGCAGGTCCCAGTTCAGTTGGGAGGCGTGCACTTTAGAGGTTTTCACGAGCAGATCCAGATCCAGAATTCGAAATAATGTCATAGGTCTGGGTTTGATCTGATAGTCATGAGTCTCCGGTATGCGTAATTGTAACTGACTTGTCTGGAAGGACACATACAGAACTGAATGGGACCGACTGCTGCAGTAGAGAGAGAGATAGAAAATGTACTATTTATGCTGCTGCTCTTGCTTTTCACGAGAGTGGCGCAAGTAGCTTGTTGTCGTTGTCAGGCAATAGGCTATAGTCATAGAGCCTCTGTGTGTGGCAAAGTTTAGGAGGTATCTAATCAATTGAAGATGGAATTAAAATGATGGAATGAAAAGGTAAAGGAGAAGGATAGGCTTCAAAAGCCAACAGGTAGGCTGCTACTTAATATTCTGAATGGAACTGTTGTTAATTGTAACTGTAGGATTAAAAAGCGCATGCACTGCAGCCTCAATTACAGTGTTAATTTTGTGTACAAAAATTGTGAAACACCTATTTTTCAGTGGCAATAGACAAGCATATAACAGACTAAATAGACCCAGAAAAAAATATACATTTACAACAACAAATAATAAAAAATAATAATAACTTAAGTTTACTAAACTTAAGGGACTGTACAATAATTAGGAGAGTGAGAGGTTTTCAGTGATAAGGACAATTAATCTAAGCAGCACAGATGCGCAGCACAGTTCTTTTGAACAGTGGGCAGGACACCTCCCACCCAGCAAACATAGCCTACATCAACCAGGCGCAAACAATGAGTTTGGGAAGACTAACTCCGCTCAGCGATTCTTGCTTCACCTTAGCTAACCAGTCACCACCAGCCTTTTAGTTAGCTACCCTTTGCCTGTTTAAGAAACATAAGCTGCTGTATGAAATTAAAAACAATAGCAGAATTTAGTTTAATATTATAACAACAGTCTAGCTACGGTATGTTTTTCTCTCCTTTGAGAAGGCTATAAAACAAGAGTCTGCTGTTGAATTTATAAAGTGTTCACCCCCTTGGAATGCTCCCTATTTTGTTGCCTTACAACCTGGAATTTAAATGTTTTTTTTGGGGGGGGGGTTGTATCATTTGATTTACACAACATGCCAACCACTTTGAAGATGCTAAATATTTTTTATTGTGAACCAAACAAGAAATAAGACAAAAAAACAGAACTTGAGCGTGCATAACTATTCAACCACCCAAAGGCAATACTTTGTAGAGCCACCTTTTGCAGCAATTACAGCTTCAAGTCTCTTGGGGTATGTCTCTAAGCCTGGCACATCTAGCCACTGGGATTTTTTGCCCAATCTTCAAGACAAAACTGCTCCAGCTCCTTCAAGTTGGATGGGTTCCGCTGGTGTACAGCAATCTTTAAGTCATACCACAGATTCTCAATTGGATTGAGGTCTGGGCTTTGACTAGGCCATTCCAAGACATTTAAATGTTTCCCTTTAAACCACTCAAGTGTTACTTTAGCAGTATGCTTAGGGTCATTGTCCTGCTGGAAGGTGAACCTTCGTACCAGTCTCAAATCTCTGGAAGACTGAAACAGGTTTCCCTCAAGAATTTCCCTGTATTTAGCGCCATCCATCATTCCTTCAATTCTGACCTGTTTCCCAGTCCCTGTTGGTGAAGAACATCCACACAGCATGATGCGGCCACCACCATGCTTCACTCTGGGATGGTCTTCTCAAAGTGATGAGAGGTGTTGGATTTGCGTCAGACATAATGTTTTCCTTAATGGCCAAAAAGCTACATTTTAGTCTCATCTGACCAGAATACTTTCTAAGATGTGTTTGGAGAGTCTCCCACTTGCCTTTTGGCGAACACCAAACGTCTTTGCTTTTTTATTTCTTTAAGCGATGGCTTTTTTTCTGGACACTCTTCCGTGAAGCCCAGCTCTGTGAAGGGTACAACTTAAAGCGGTCCTATGGACAGATACTACAATCTCCGCTGTGGAGCTTTGCAGCTCCTTCAGGCTTATCTTTGGGTCTCTTTGTTGTGTCTCTGATTAATGCCTTCCTTGCCTGGTCCATGAGCTTCGGTTGGCGGTCCTCTCTTGGCAGGTTTGTTGTGGTGCCATATTCTTTCAATTTTTTAATAATGGATTTAATGGTGCTCCGTGGGATGTTAAAAGTTTCTGATATTTTTTTATAACTCAATCCTGATCTGTACTTCCCCACAACTTTGTCCCTGACCTGTTTGGAGAGCTTCTTGGTCTTCATGGTGCCACCTGCTTGGTTGGGTCTCTTGCTTAGTGGTGTTGCAGACTCTGGGGCCTTTCAGAACAGGTGTATAAATACTGAGATCATGTGACACTTAGATTGCCCACAGGTGGACTTTACTTAACTAATTATGTAACTGCTGAAGGTAACTGGTTGCACCAGATCTTATTTAGGGGCTTCAAAGCAAAAGGGGTGAGGGCACCACTTTTCAGTTTAAAAATGTTTTGAATTTTTTGAAACAAGTTATTTTTTAAATTTCACTTCACCAATTTGGACTATTTTGTTTATGTCCATTACATGAAATCCAAATAAAAAATCAATTTAAATGACAGGTTGTAATGCAACAAAATAGGTAAAACACCAAGAGGAATGAATACTTTTGCAAGGCACTGTATGTAGCGAATGTAGCTTTGGCTCCTTTTTCCTCAGAGAAAATGGATTGATTCTAGCCCTTTGGCTACAGTTTAAAAGATATGACCCGTAATACCGTTGGTAAGTTTTTTATTTTTTATTGTGCTTTGGTAGGCTGCATTTTGCATTCATAAAACATGTCACTGGCCATTCTAAAACTACGCTACTTCCGGACCGGACCATTAATCATTTGTTTTGGCTGCATATTGTTCAGTCATGTCACCTCATTCGCTAACTATAGCCAACAACCTGGATGCGTTCAGCAGGAGGCAATGTTTTAGAAATTTCAGAAATATGCTATGTAGAACAAACATGAGTGCCAAAATGAAGTCTACCGTAATTTCCGGACTATAAGCCGCTACTTTATTCCCACGCTTTGAACCTTGCGGTTTATACAATGACACGGCTAATTTATGGGTTTTTCCCGCTTTCACAAGATTCATGCCGCCAAAAAACTGAGCACCGTCACATAATGTGACATAAATCGAGTGCGCTCAAACTTCCCATCATTCGGACTACGGTAGTAATTTTGTCACCCTCATCATGGCGAAGACACGGAGAAATGCATATGATGCAGCTTTCAAGTTGAAGGTGATCGATCTGGCTGTTGGAAAATGAAACGGAGCTGCTGCATGGGAGATTGGCCTTAATGAGTCGATGATAAGACGTTGGAAACAGCAGCGTGAGGAACTGCCAACAAAAGCTTTCAGAGGGAAGAAAAGCAGATGGCCCAAAGTATTTGCAGCCATTCGACATCAGTGTAAATCGTGCATTTAAGGTGGCGCTCCTTGTTCAGTGGGAGGCTTGGATGACAAGTGGGGAGAAATCCTTCACTAAAACGGGCCGCAGGCGAAGAGCATCTTATGGTCAAGTCTGCCAGTGGGTCCTGACAGCGTGGAGCATTGTCAAAAAATCCACTATCATCAACGGGTTTCGAAAGGCTGGACTGCTGTGTGTTGAAGGGGCAGCATGAGCTCAGCGGGGTATTTGCCTCCGGATGAAAGTGACGAGAGCGACAATGAAAACGATCCAACATCGCATGAAGCAATTCTGAGGCTATTCAACTCCGACACCGAAGGAGATGACTTCAGTGGTTTCAGTGCACAGGAGGAGGAAGATAGTGACCAATGACTTTCTTGGTAGGCTACTGTTTTAATTTTTGTTACAAGCCGTGTTTCGTTAAAGCCTATTTATTTTTGTTACAAGCCGTGTTTCGTTAAAGCCTATTTATTTTTGTTACAAGCCGTGTTTCATTAAAGCCTATTTATTTTTGTTACAAGCCGTGTTTCATTAAAGCCTATTTATTTTTGTTACAAGCCGTGTTTCGTTTAACCTGTTGATCCTACCCCCTACTTTTTCTAACATTCTGTTAAAAATCGCTCAACATTTCAGCGCCCTGCTACTCATGCCAGGAATATAGTATATGCATATGATTAGTATGTGTGGATAGAAAACACTCAGACGTTTCTAAAACTGGTTAAATCACGGCTGTGACTATAACAGAACGTGCGTTTCATCGAAAAGCGCAGGAAAATCTGATCACTGAAAACTGGAAAATATATCAATGCGCCACTTGAATGTATTGTTGAATGGAAACCACATTACCTGGAGCCGAGGTTGCAATACCTACAGCTTCCACACGATGTCAACAGTCTTGTCATTTGCCTATGCTTTGTTTCTTGGTCAAACGAACAAGAGACAGCCCATTTCTTCCGGTCTCCGACAGGATATTTTGGTTGAGATTTATCCAGACATTATTTCAAGACGTAGAGCTATAGAATATACATCGCCCCGGTGATCAATTTGATCGATTATTAACGTTTACTAATACCTAAAGTTGCATTACAAAAGTATTTCGAAGTGTTTTGTGAAAGTTTATCGTCAACTTTTTTAATTTTAAAAAATGACGTTGCGTTATAAAACGCTGTTTTTTTCCTTGATCACACAGTCTTCATAGATCGATATCTAGGCTATATATGGACCGATTTAATCGAAAAAAAGACCCAATAGTGATGTTTATGGGACATCTAGGAGTGCCATCAAAGAAGATCGTCAAAGGTAATGAATGTTTTATATTTTATTTCTGCATTTTGTGTAGCGCCGACTATGCTAATTATTTTGTTTACGTCCCCTGCGGGTCTTTAGGGGTGTTGCATGCTATCAGAAAATAGTTTCTCATGCTTTCGCCGAAAAGCATTTTAAAAATCTGACTTGTTGGCTGGATTCACAACGAGTGTTGCTTTAATTCAGTACTCTGCATGTGTGTTTTAATGAACGTTTGAGTTTTAACGAGTGCTATTAGCATTTAGCGTAGTGCATTTGCATTTCCAGATGTCTAGATGGGAAGCCTGCGTGTCGGGTGGAGGTAAGAGGTTAAAGGCTGTGTAAAGTTCATTTGTTTCAATGTACCGGTAGGCACCTGCGGCTTATTTATGTACAAAATACATATTTTTGAATAATTCAGTGGGTGTGGTTTATATTCAGGAGCGCTTAATAGCCCAGCAATTACGGTTGTCATTTAGCCTAGCTAGAAAATATTAGCTAGCTAAGATCGATGTCCATTACTGAGCGGGAATAAATTATCATAATCAAAAAATCTCCATATAAATCCATCACATTTTAAGAATCTAGAAAAACTAACCGCTTTCTTGGGAACCATGCATTTTCTCGTTGCGGCCCTTTGTCCACTGATCTCCACGGATGGTTGTCGGCATGGTTGTATGCTCTGCAAAAACACATTCAAGTTTTTAGTACACAATTATTGATTTTAATACACAGTATACCTACATATCGATAGGCTATATACACTGAAAACAAAATACCTTTTAGTTTTGGTGATCCTCTCAGCTCCGGCTCATTTTCATGTCCTAACCCTGGAACGGGTAGTCGCCCTGATGCCTGGGTTTGCATTACAAATGAGGGCATAAACTGGCGCCAGCAGAGTAAGTAGAATGTAGTATGTATGTAGTAAAATAAAGGATAAATAAAAATTAATTAATTGAAGACCTACAGCTGGCAACTGGCATCAACTGAAAACATTCATCTGTAACAATGCAATTCTCCCCTGCTAATAGCCCATAATGTGTGGATGGATGGCTTAATATGTATTCCAATGTATTGAATCAATGGATTAATTACAGTCATTTACCATTCTCATTTTCGTCCTGGAAACGTTGTTTGCTGTGTTACAATCTCATTTTCAAGTCCTTGTTTTAAAAAAAATACTATTTTGGAGATTATTTCGTTGTCAAATAACCTAAAGTGAGCAGTTGTAATCTGAATAAATGTGTGTGCTGCAAAACGGATTAAGTATCATTGATTTTATGTCTGATGTTTTTAGTGAGAGGTCTAATGCTTCAATATTTAAATTCTGCCCTCTGAATTCATATTCATTATATAAATAGGCCCATGTGCACCTTTATCAGAACCGCAACATGTTAGCTAAAACTATTTAATTCATGAATGCATAAAATTAACCAAAGTCAGCCTTTAAATTATTTATTATCCAAATGTTTAAAGTGCGTGTAGGCAACAGAGACAATGCATTTGACTGTTAGTGCTTTCAGGAGGAACGGAAAACTGCGTGACAATATCAAAGTATCAAAAGGAAGGCTTTTGATACTGTTAACCATGAGATTCTCATCACAAAATTGTCCAAGTTCAACTTTTACCCCCGATGCCTTGAGATGGATGAAATCATACCTTGAAGGCAGAACTCGGTGTGTCAGAGTGAGCAATGAGCTGTCACCCACTCTTAGCTATGATGTGGGAGTGCCCCAAGGGTCGATACTGGGGCCCCTCCTGTTCAGCCTGTACATTAATGATCTGCCTTCTGTCTGTACTGGGTCTGAAGTTCAAATGTATACAAATGATACAGTGATATACAGGTATGTGCATGCAAAGAGCAAACAACAAGCTGCACAAGAACTCACTACTG
The DNA here is from genome assembly GCF_023373465.1 of Oncorhynchus keta. Lineage (NCBI taxonomy): Eukaryota > Metazoa > Chordata > Actinopteri > Salmoniformes > Salmonidae > Oncorhynchus > Oncorhynchus keta. The sequence goes on from NC_068434.1 coordinate 55,080,369, forward strand.
TAATGGTCCAGGTTACAAAGTGGCTCAGTGACTCGTGTTTGCATTAATGTGAAAAAAACTGTTTGCATGTTCTTCACAAAGAGGGCAACAGATGCTACTGAGCCAGATGTCTATGTGTCAGGGAAGTATCTGATTTTAAGTACCTTGGCATCATACTTGATTCCAACCTCTCTTTCAAAAAGCATGTGATAAAGGTAATTCAAATAACCAAGTTCAACCTAGCTAATTTCTGATTTATACAAAATTGTTTGACCCCAGAGTCCTTCTGTGGCTCAGTTGGTAGAGCATGGCGCTTGTAACGCCAGGGTAGTGGGTTCGATTCCCGGGACCACCCATACGTAGAATGTATGCACACATGACTGTAAGTCGCTTTGGATAAAAGCGTCTGCTAAATGGCATATATTATTATTATTATATTATTATATAGGAAGCAAAACTGTACTTCAAATCTATGATACTCCCCTGCTTGACTAGTTGGGCCCAAGCTTGCTGTACAACATTAAAACTTATTCAGTCTGTCTACAAATAGGCTCTCAAAGTGCTTGATATGAAGCCCAATAGCCATCATCACTGTTACATCCTCAGAAAGCATGAGCTCCTGAGTTGAGAAAATCTTGTGCAATACACCGACACGTCTTGTATTCAAGATCCTAAATGGCCTGGCTCCCCCTCCACTCAGTATTTTTGTTAAACAGAAAACCCAAACATATGGCAGCAGATCCACAAGGTCTGCCATGAGAGGTGACTGTATCATTCCCTTAAGGAAAACCACATTTAGTAAATCTGCTTTCTCTGTGAGAGCTTCCCATGTCTGAAATACACTGCCATCAGACACACATACAGTGGGGCAAAAAAGTATTTAGTCAGCCACCAATTGTGCAAGTTCTCCCACTTAAAAAGATGAGAGAGGCCTGTAATTATCATCATAGGTACACTTCAACTATGACAGACAAAATGAGAAAAAAAATCCAGATAATCACATTGTAGGATTTTTTATGAATTTATTTTCAAATTATGGTGGAAAATAAGTATTTAGGGTGGTGCCCCAAAATTAGGGTGGTTGCCCCAAAATGTATTATTCCGTATTGAATTGGAGGTTGTTTGAGTTATTGAAAGCTATGCATTTTTAACATTACAAACTTGCCATTTACTTGGTAAATAAAACAATGCAGCATTTGCTGTCAAATTCCTAATTTGAAGGCTATTCCAAAGCATTGCTACAATGCAGACAATGTGAATGATATTACATGGCATTAGTCAACCACCCGAGCAAAATGAGTGATGCCTCTCATATCCATAGCCATAACATTAAAAGGCTAACGCTAATAAAGCTCTTGGATATTAGCACCATGAGAGATACTGGCTACTGTAGCGAGACAATACGCGCCAATAAGATATTGGCTACTCATTATGCAAGTTCATTTTATGTACCCTTTTATATAGGGTTTTTATATCTCCATTATTGTGCTCATTGCCAAGCTAGCAAGGGCTCAGTGTGGCCAGTAAAATGGATCATAAAGTTTTCACTGGTCGAGAGCCTGGAATCTCTGTGGAAACAGTTACACCAATGGCCTTGACCAGGCATCCAATACAAAACCCTAACCCCGTAAAAACACTCCTCTCAAAATGTCAATGACAAATTGAAGTCAGTATTGTTAGTAATGGCCTTGCTCAATAAAGTGCATTTTTGTCTTTAATTTAGACACTGTACGTTGCCGTTACTGTAGCCTTTCTATAGGTAGGCTGTAGCCTTATCAATGTCCCTTTCTGACAGGATGGTTATACCTTCTGTAGGAGGAGTGAGTGTAACTGTTTAGATAAGACTGTAGGTAGCTAGGTAGGGTAGGAGGCATACTTGTGCGTGTGTATGTGTGCGCGCATGTATGTGTGTCTGTGTTTTTATGTGCATTCAAGCAAAATATTAAAATGGCAGTAATAAAACTGGAAAAACCACTGTCACTGTCCTGATGTTAGTAGTTAATTGGCATTTTGGAAGAAAGGCCTCAAAGTTCCAGCTATGCTGGGATTGAGGGTTATTTGCTTGTGAAATGAAAAAAAAAAAATGGGGGGGGTCTGATTCGAACCCATTCTCGTAGCGGCACATAGTACGTGAAAAGGAGTCAGCGGCTTAGACTGCTGGACCATCCCTGGCCATGGCCTTGACATTTCTTTGAATTCCTATGCATTTGCCTTTTCCCCAGGATGGGCGCACCTTCTGCATGAGGAGAGAGTGTCATTGTGCGGACCCCGAGACAGACCTGTTCTGCTGTCCTGAGTGTGACTCCAGAAAGTCCAGCCAATGTCTGCACCAGAGTGGACACATACTGTACCGCAGCAGAGACTCCTGGATCTACAGTTGCCAGCAGTGCCGCTGCCTGGTATGTACACACACACACACGCGCGCGCGTGACACATAGACCTGCACATACACTCACTTGCATGCTTCTTGTGTACTTTATTGTACAAAACACACACACATTCTTGTTCCGACACGCACTTTTTTACACTTGTGCAACATGGATGAAGAGGATGTGTGTGTCTCCTCTGATCTTGACTGCGTGTCTTTCACGAGCAGCACCTAGCTAATTATTATGGCTATCAGGAAACAAAGCAGATCCTTGCATGCTAATGAGACAGGCTGTGAAGAAGCAGATGATACCATCTTGATATGAAATACAATTAAAAAATGTTGTGGCCTTGGCAGTGTGTCTCTATTTGCACCTGCGTTTGTAAATGTGTGTGACGTCTTTGTGTGTGCATGTGCGAGGTGCATGACCTTACTCTGGTGGAGCTGGTAATTAGCGGGCTCTGACAGCTGTGCAATTAGCTAAACGGTGCTGCCGTGGAAACACAAATCCCAGGATCAGCATGGCACCAACAATCACTCTAATTGGCCCAGGCAGCCTTCAGGTGTCATCAGAAAGGAAGAAAGACATTCTAAGGCCTTAGACACAGGTGGCACTACTGTAGCCTATGGCAAAACCTTCAAGTGATTCACACCAAGAGAGATAGAGAATTTACAGTGTGAGCCTGTGATATTAAACTGATATTATAAACTGGGTGGTTCGAGCCGTGAATGCTGATTGGCTGACAGGGGTATATACCACAAATCTCTGAGGTGCCAAATTGCTATTATAAACTGGTTACCACAGCTTTGACAAAACATTTATTTTAAATGCTCTAATTACTTTAGTAACCAGTTTATAATAGCAATAAGGCATCTCTTAGATTTGTGGTATATGGTGTTGTGTCGTGCATAAGAACAGCCCTTTGCCATGGTATATTGGACATATTTCACTTTCCCTTGGGCCTTATTGCTTAAGTATACATTACCATTCAAAAGTTTGGGGTCACTTAGAAATGTCCTTGTTTTTGAAAGATTTTTTTTTTTTAATTGTCCATTAAAATAACATCAAATTGATCAGAAATACAGTGTAGACATTGTTAATGTGTAAATGACTATTGCAGCTGGAAACGGCAGATTTTTTATGGAATATCTACATAGGCGTACAGAGTCCAATTACCAGCAGCTATCACTCCTGTGTTTCAATGGCACGTTGTGTTAGCTAATCCAAGTTTAGAATTTTAAAAGGCTAATTGATCATTAGAAAACGCTTTTGCAATTATGTTAGTACAGCTGAAAACTGTTGTGCTGATTTAAAGAAGCAATAAAACTGTTCTTCTTTAGACTAGTTGGGTATCTGGAGCATCAGCATTTGTGGGTTCGATTAACTTTGGAACGGTAGTGTATGTCCGTGATCAAAGCCATAGTACTGATCCCACTATGTCAGCCATCAGGTGATTCACATTAGAGAGCTGATTAGACACTTGTCTCTCTACTCCTAGCTTTATCTTTCAATTTAGTCATCTCAGTGTCCAGCGCTTATAAGGACTTTTCCAAACTCTTATTTTCATCCCTTGTTTTGCTTCTATTCTCCACCAATCCCTCTCGCCTTATCACTCTATATTTCTGTAGGAGGGAAAGGTGGACTGCTGGCCCCTGGCGTGTCCAGTGTTGGCATGCAAATACTCTGCCTTGGTGGAGGGCGAATGTTGCCCGCACTGCGTCACTGACCCCTGCTTGGCGGACAATATCGCCAACGACATCAGGCAGACCTGCCAGGACCCTGCTGGCATCACCCGCCTCAGTAGTGCCACGTGGCCCATGCCAGGGTCACCCTGCACCACCTGCAAGTGCAAGGTAACAGCAACAACTCATATCTTACCTGACACAGACACACACACACAGAACGCATACACACACAGGATCACGTAAAAACACACAGACATATGTACATACACACACACTGACACTCACACAGTGAATGGCAAGCTTTCCCTGCACCTCCTGCAAATGCAAAGTACAGTATATTCGGAAAGTAGTCAGACCCATTGACTTTGTTCACCTTTTGTTACGTTACAGCCTTTTCCTAAAATTGATTAAATTGTTTTTTCATCATCAATCTGCATCCAATACCACATAGTGACATATCAAAAACAGGTGACAAAGCAAAAAAACATTTATTTAAAATAAAACGGAAATATCACATTTACACAAGTATTCAGACCCTTTACTAAGTACTTTGTTGAAGCACCTTTGGCAGCTATTTCAGCCTTTAGTCTTCTTGGGTGTGATGCTACAAGCTTATCACACCTGTAAGGTTGGATAGGGAACATCGCTGCACAGCCATTTTCAGGTCTCTCCAGAGATGTTACTCAAGGACATTCAGAGACTTGTCCCGAAGCCACTCCTGCATTGTCTTGCCTGTGTGCTTAGGGTCGTTGGCCTGTTGGAAGGTGAACCTTCGACCCAGTCTGAGGTCCTGAGCGCTCTGGAGCAGCTTTTCATCAAGAATGTCTTTGTACTTTGCTCCATTCATCTTTCCCTTGATCCTGACTAGCATCCCAGTCCCTATTGCTGAAAAACATCTCCACAGCATGATCCTGCCACCACCGTGCATCACCGTAGGGATGGCAGCAGGTTCCTTCCCGATGTGACACTTGGCATTCACGGTCGGAGAGTCCTTCAGGTGCGTTTTGGCAAACTCCAAGCGGGCTGTCATCTGCCTTTTAATGAGGAGTAGCTTCCGTCTGGCCACTCCACCATAAAGGCCTGATTGGTGGAGTGCTGCAAAGATGGTTGTCCTTCTGGAAGGAACTCTGGAGCTCTGTCAGAGTGACCATCGAGTTCTTGGTCACTTCCCGAACAAAGGTCCTTCTCCCCTAATTGCTCAGTTTGGCCAGGTGGCCAGCTCTAGGCAGAGTCTTGGTGGTTTCAAACGTCTTTGATTGAAAAAAGATGGAGGCAAATGTGTTCTTGGGGACATTCAATGCTGCAGACAGTTTTTGGTACCCTTCCCCAGATCTGTGCCTCAACACAATCCTGTCTCGGAGCTCAATTACTTTGACCTCATGGCTTGGTTTTTGCTCTGACATGCACTGTCAACTGTGGAATCTTATATCAAGAGGTGTGTGCCTTTCCAAATCATGTCCAATCAATTCAATGCACCATAGGTGGATTCAAATCAAGTTGTAGAAGCATATCAAGGATGATCAATGGAAACAGGAAGCACCTGAGTTTAATTTCGAGTCTCAAAGCAAAGGTTCTGAATACCTATGTAAATAAGGTTTTGATTTTTTTCACTGTCATTAAGGGGTATTGTGTGTAAATTGATGAGGACAAAAACGATTTAATCAATTTTAGAATAAGGCTGTAACGTAAAATAATGTGGGAAAAGTCAAGTGGTCTGAATATTTTCCTGAATGCATTGTATTGTACAGGTTCTGCTGATATTGTGTCATACCTAGTGTCATACAGACACAGCCTTTAGACACACAAACAATGCCAGGACCACCCTGTATGTGCCACCCTTGCCTGCATATTTACAGGAATACAAACACACACAGCTGTGTCACCTGAAAGAACAAAGCAGGCATCCCTAACCTAGGCCGGGATTCAATGCAAGGCACATTATAGGGCAGCACACTATACAGACAATAATGGTACAGTGGTCGGAGGCATTGCATCTCAATGCAAGAGGCGTCACTACAGTCCCTGGTTCAAAATCCAGGCTGTTTCACATTCGGCCATGATTGGGAGTCCCATAGGGTGGTGCAAAATTGGCCCAGCGTCATCCAGGTAGGACGTCATTGTAAATAACTATTTGTTCTTAATAACTGACTTGCCTAGTTAAATAAATGTTACACAAGGCATTTCCCCCCGATGTTCGCAGAGATCACATTCATGGTAATGCAGCACGTCGGTTCTATAGTGTAAATGACCTTTTAACGTTTATTGAATCCCGGCCCTAACCTCACCTTGCATCACTCACACATGGTAACATAAGCAAACATGCACAAACAGAATGGAACTAACTACCCGTCTCTTTTTTTTTCTTCTTCATGTTCCCCTTATTTATCGTTGCCGTGGTCAGAATGGAAGTGTGTGTTGCTCGGTGGAGCTGGACTGCCTTCAGAACAACTAAGCACTCCTCTTTCGGATGCCGTACTCCTCTCCTCCTCTCCAATCATTCCATTCCGCCGATCCTAGACTGGTCATACTGTTTGAAGACCCTACCTTTGGACCTTTTACCACACATGCACACAAACACACACATACGTACGCACACACACACACACTCTGGCTGGGTTAGGGAAGTGGCTAGAGCTGTGCGTTCACACTGGATCTTAAAGTCACAATGTATTGCTGACAGACGGAGAGATGGAGTTTGTGTCTGCTTAACAACTACAGGACGAGACCAACCTACATATAACCGTTTCCCCCCTACTTGCACCCTTATACGTGTGTGTCCTGTATGTTTGTGTGTGTGAGTGTGTGTACACCAGAGAATCCAAAACTTTTTTGGCACGCGACCCCACCATGTAAAAAATGTATAATCAAGGGACGGTGTTTTTTAATTGGGGCTATGACAGTCTATTATAAATTAGTCTGACTGTACTCAGTATTTCAATGTGAAGGAAGTATGGTTTGAAGTGACAGAAATGCATCAGAAATGTGTTGGGAAGTACAAAAGATCATCAGGCAATGATCTTGTTTGATCTTCTGTGTAGAAAAGAGCATCATTGTTGATGATGCTCTTTTCCCCCCAGTCTATATTAGTGCCTGGTCTTGTCTAATGAGTCCTGTGTAAACATGTAGAAGGAGACAGAAGACACATGCGTGTTCCTGAGAATCGTTTGATGGGATCATAATATTTTGTAGCTTAAATGGATCAAAAGATTTGTAGGAAGAAAACAGAAACTGCTGTGTTTTTTTGCATCGAGGGGCCACCAAAGCAATATTTTCCCGCAGAGTTTATCTCAAATCAAATCCAATTTTATTGGTCGCGTACACATATTTTGCAGATGTTATCACAGGTGCAGTGAAATGCTTTGTTTCTAGCTCCAACAGTGAAGTAAAACCTAACAATACAAAATAATACAGACAAATCCCCCCAAAAATTGAAAGAAAGAAAGTAAGAAATATCAAGGTCAAAGTCTGGAATATAAATGTATATAGTGGTGTATTTAGACATTATAGACCGTATATGAATAGAACAGGTAGTAATTATATAGGATGAGCCTTGACTAAAATTGAGTATATACTTTTTAAAACTTTTTAATCAAACCTTCTTTCACTAAGCAAGTCAGGAACTCTTGAAACTAGGGGGCACTGTTTTCTTTTTTGGAAAAATAACGTTCCCAAAGTAAACAGGCTATTTTGTCAGGACACATGCTAGAATATGCATATACTTGACAGCTTAGGATAGAAAACACTCTAAAGTTTCCAAAACTGCAAAAATAGTGTCTGTGAGTATAACAGAACTGATATTGCAGGCGAAAGCCTGAGAAAAATCCAATCAGGAAGGGACTCTTATTTAGAAAGCTCTTGCGTTCCTATGCGTCCCTATTGAGCAGTGAATGAGATATCAACAATATTCCCTTTTCTATGACTTAGCTAATGTGTCTAGTGTCACAATACATAGTTTCAGGCTTTTATTTTGAAAAATGAGCCTGAACGACAACATTGCGTCAGTGGTCAGCTGGAGGCTCTCAGAGTGTTTTGTGCGTAAAAGACAAATGCAGCCATTGTTTCTTTCTTTCCTGCTAAGAAGCCACCTGTCCCGGTTGATATATTATCGAATAGATATTTGAAAAACACCTTGAGGATTGATTATAAAAAATGTTTGCCATGTTTCTGTCGATATTATGGATCTAATTTGGAATATTTAGTACAAACAGAGGTGTTTCGGCTATAAAAAATAATCTTTATGGGACAAAATGAACATTTGCTGTCTAACTGGGAGTCTCGTGAGTGAAAACATCCGAAGCTCATCAAAGGTAAACGATTTAATGTGATTGCTTTTCTGATTTTCGTGACCAAGCTGCCTGCTGCTAGCTAGGCATAATGCTATGCTAGGCTATCGTTAAACTTACACAAATGTCTTGTCTTGCTTTGGCTGTAAAGCATAATTTCAAAATCTGAGATGACAGGGTGATTAACAAAAGGCTAAGCTGTGTTTCAATATATTTCACTTGTGATTTCATGAATATTAATATTTTCTAGTAATATTTTTTGTCCGTTGTGTTATGCTAATTAGTGTCAGTTGATGACAATTCTCCCGGATCCGGGAGAGGGAGTTCCAAGAGGTTGAACAAATTCTTATTTACAATGACGGCCTATCAAAAGGCCTCCTGTAAGGACATAACACACATCAAGTTGAGAGACAACACAACACTACAAAGAGAGACCTAAGACAACAACATAGCACGGTAGCAACACAACATGACAACAACACAACATGGTAGCAGCACTAAACATAGTACAAACATTATTGGACACAGCACAAAGGGCAAAACAATACATCACGAAAAGCAGCCACAACTGTAAGTAAGTGTCCATGATTGAGTCTTTGAATGAACAGATACAACTGTCCAGTTTGAGTGTTTGTTGCAGCTCATTCCAGTCGCTAGCTGCAACGAACTGAAAAGAGGAGCGACCCAGGGATGTGTGTGCTTTGGGGACCTTTAACAAAATGTGACTGGCAGAATGGGTGTTGTATGTGGAGGATGAGGGCTGCAGTAGATATCTCAGATAGGGGGGAGAGAGGCCTAAGAAGGTTTTATAAATAAGCATCAACCAGTGGGTCTTGTGAAGGGTATACAGAGATACCCAGTTTACAGAGGAGTATAGAGTGCAGTGATGTGTCCTATAAGGAGCATTGGTGGCAAATCTGATGGCTGAATGGTAAAGAACATCTAGCCGCTGGAGAGCACCCTTACCTGCTGATCTATAAATGAAGTCTCTAATCTAGTGTGGGTAAAATGGTAATCTGAAACGGTTAGTTTGGCAGCTGGGATGAAAGAGGAGCGATTATGATAGAGGACACAAGTCTAGATATAACTTTAGCCTGCAACTTTGATATGTGCTGAGACAAGGACAGTGTACCATCTAGCCATACTCCCAAGTATTTGTATGAGGTGACTAACTCAAGCTCTAAACCTTCAGAGGTAGTAATCACACCTGTGGGGAGAGGGGCATTCTTCTTACCACACCACATGACCTTTGTTTTGCAGGTGTTTAGAACAAGGTTAAGGGCAGAGAAAACTTGTTGGACACGAAGAAAGCTTTGTTGTAGTGCATTTAACACAAAATCTGGGAAGGAGCCAGCTGAGTACAAGACTATCATCTGCATATAAATGGATGAGAGAGCTTCCTACTGCCTGAGCTATGTTGTTGATGTAAATTGAGAAGAGCGTGGGGCCTAGGATCGAGCCTTGGAGTACTCCCTTGGTGACAGGCAGTGGCTGAGACAGCAGATGTTCTGACTTTATACACTGCACTCTTTGAAAGAGGTAGTTAGCAAACCAGGCCAAAGACCCCTCAGAGACACCAATACTCCTTAGCCGGCCCGCAAGAATGGAATTGTCTACTGTATCAACAGCTTTGACAATGTCAATAAAATAGCAGCACAACATTGCTTAGAATCAAGGGAAATGGTGACATAATTTAGGACCTTTAAAGGTTTGAGTGACAGATCCACAACCTGAGCGGAAACCAGATCGCATACCAAAGAGAATACTATAGACATCAAGAAATCCAGTCAGTTGATTATTGACACGTTTTTCCAACACTTTTGATAAACAGGACAAAATAGAAATAGGCCTAAAACAGACAGGATCAGGTTGATCTCCCCCTTTAAATAAAGGACGGACCGTGGCTGCCTCCCCAGAGAGGAGAGACATGTTAAAAAGGTCAGAGATAGGCTTGGCGATGATAGGGGCAGCAACCCTGAAGAGGAAAGGATATAAACCATCTGACCCAGATGTTTTTTTAGGATCAAGTTTAAGTAGCTCCTTTTGCACTTCGGACTCAGTGACCGCCTGCAGGGAGAAACTTTGTAGCGGGTCAGGGGGAAAGGGAGGAGCATTGGGGCAAGTCGCATTGGAAGGGGTGGGAGATGGGGAACTTTCTTTGACGAGCAAGGAGTCATGGCTGAGTCAAATAGGAATCCTGAGTTATGAAGGGGTGATTAAAGAGCTCAGCCATGTGCTTCCTGTCAGTAACAACCACATCATCAACATTAAGGGACATGGGCAGCTGTGAGGAGGAGGGTTTGTTTTCCAGAACTTCTTGGGATTAGACCCACAAAGAGAGAACTGCTCTTTAAAGTAAGCAATTGTTTGGGGACAGACTTGGTGGAGACAACTGAGCACTGAAGGTGATCCTTGGTAAAGATTGCCACTTCCCCACCTTTGGTAGAACTGTCTTGCCGAAAAAGGTTATAACCATAAATGTTAACTTCAGTATTCAAAACACTCTTCCTTAATAACAACGTCTCAGTAATGAACAACACATCTGGATTGAACTGTGAACCCACACTTTCAATTGATCCATTTTAGGTAATGAGCTTCTAGTGTTAACGTGCAGAAAAGCCAGGCTTTTACGAGATCAGAAATCAGTGTCGCAGATATCAGAGCACAAGTCAGAATTGGGGCTAGCAACAGTAGATAGGCCACGGTGTACATGCACATTTCCAGATATTATCAACAGTAATACAATAAAGACATGGCAGAGGACAGGGAGAGCTCTGCAGTGTTGATTTATGACATTTGAATGTGCATTAGATGGCAACAAGATCATATTGTATAGCAATTTCATCAGGTAACATGAATGCAAAGCCGGCGAGAGGTGGTTGAATAGATTTGGAGGCTAAAAGTCTGTGTAGCCAATAGAGTCAGAGTCCCAAGTCTGTCCCACGGTTGGGTAAACAGGAAAGTTCATAGTCAACAAATTCAGGAATCATGAGGCAAATAGCAAAATAGCGACTTGTGGCTAGCCATGGTAAGTTCAGTGTCACTCACCCCAACAGTGCGTGTGTACTGGAGGTGAGCGAAAGCTCGGGAGAGGGGGGAGTGTGGTGGGGGTACCTGTACCAGACAGGGGGAGACAAGCCAGGGCAGACAGTGAACAGATTGTCAGCTGGAATTTAAGCAGCAGTGCAGCAGTCAATGGGAGTAGGTGTCACACCCACTTGGGAGAATATATCATTATAATGTACTTTATTTTGAATTTTTCTTCTTCTTGGCTTTCAAAATAGCATCAGACCAAACATTACTCACTCAGATCCACGCCAGAGCACTCTCTGTATAGTTTTTAAAAAAGGAATCATTGGTAGTAGTAATCCTTCCAGGTAATTTTGTCAAAAACTAGGTTGTAGGTTTGGCGTTTTGATCTGAAGGGAAGGTTATGCTGTGGAGGGCATATGAAGTGGGTAAAATGGTATGTAAACATTATTAAAGGGACCAGTGTTCGATGACTATATACATAGAGCAACAATACGTATCTAAGGTGCAGGTAGAGTACCAGGTGGTAGCCGGCTAGTAACAATGACTAAGGTGCAGGATACTGGGTGGAGGTGACTATTTAACAGTCTGACGGCCTGGAGGTAGAAGCTATTTTTCAGTCACTGGGCCCCAGCTTTGATGATCCTTTACTGTCTACGCCTTCTGGATGGCAGCGGGGTGAACAGGCCGTGGCTCGGGTGGCCCTTGATGATCTTATTGGCCTTCCTGTGACACCGGGTGCTGTAGATGTCCTGGGTGGCAGGCGGTGTGCCCCCGGTGATGCATTGGCCTGATCGCACCACCCTCTGAAGAGCACTGCGATTACGTTAAGGGGGAGGTTATTTTTCTGGCACCAGTATGCCAGGGCCCTCACCTTCTCCATTTAGGCTGTCTCATCATTGTTGGCGAAGCAAGTGGGACAACAGATGGGGATAGAGAGATCGAATATGTCCGTAAACACTTTAGCCAGCTGGTCTGCACACGCGGCTAGGGATGCCGTTTGGGCCGGCAGCCTTGCGAGGGTTAACACACTTAAATGTCTTACTCACGTCGGTCACAGAGAACGAGAGCTCACAGTCCTTGTGTTTTCCTCGAAGTGGGAAAAGAAGGTGTTTAGCTTGTCCGGGAGTGAGGTGTCGGTGTCTGCGACGTGGCTAGCTTTCCCTTTTATAATCCGTGGTTTTCCCTCCCACATACATCTCATGTCTAAGCTGTTGAATTGCGACTCCACTTTCTCCATGTAACGTTGTATTGCATCTTTGATAACCTTACGGGGGCATAGCTGGTCTGTTTATACACGTCCATGTTCCCAGTCACCTTGCCGTGGTTAAATGCGGTTGTTCTCACTTTCAGTTTTGCATCAATGCTTCCATCTATCCACATTTTTTGGTTTGGATAAGTTCCAATCGTCATAGTGGGAACAACATGCACTTCATGATGAACTCACCAAGTCAGTGTATACAGTTTTACTATTCTCAGAGGCAACCCGGAAAATTTCTCAGTCCGCGTGATTAAAACAATATTGAAGCAAAGATTCCAATTGGTCAAGACCAATGTTGAACCTTTGTTACCATGGGTGGTTCCCATTGAAATTTCTGCCTATAGGAGGGGAAGAGCAAAATTGAGGTGTGATCTGATTTGCAGAAGGGAGAGAGGGGGAATAGGAATGTTCAACAGTACTCGACTAAGTGAGTAGCACAGAAGATGTGTTGATAGAACTTTGGTAGTGTTTTCTTCAGATTTCCTTTATTAAAGGCCACAGCTACAATAAAGGTGGCCGGGGGATATGCGGTTTCCAGTTTGCAAAACGGCCAGTGGAGTTCCTTGACAGCTGTCGCAGGGTCTGCTTGGGGGAATATACACGGCCGGGAGGTAATGAAGTCGGTATTTGATGGTGAGGTATTCAGATTTGGAGAATAGAGAGGAGAGGGTGGGGCTTATTAAGGTTGAGAAGTATGGCCCTCTTTCTGCTAATCAGAAGCTCTTTCTCTCTTTTCTCATCCCCTCGCCCTCTCTCCCATTTATTCACTAGGGATGGGGAATGCCAGGGACCTCACGGTACGATATTATCATGATACGTAAGTGCAGATTCGATATGTATTGTGATTCCATATGCATTGTGATTGTATACTGTATGTATCACGATTCTGTATGTATTGCGATTCAATGCGAAGTTGTCTGCTCCAGAGGGACAAGAAAGAGCCATGACAAAACAAGTTTTGATCAGTCATGGAAACGAAAGTGCTAAAAACATGTTGGATCACCATTTAAAAAGAACATTGAGACTAAGCTATAAATCGTAAAAATAATACTGCAATACTCTACCGCATGGATCTCCAACTCTGCTTCTGGAGAGCTGCCGTCCTGTAGGTTTTCACCTCAAACCTAATGTAGCGCACCTGATTCTAATAATTTGCTGGTTGATAAGCTGAAGTTAGTTATAACTGGGGTTGAACCGAAAGCCTACAGGAGGGTAGCTCTCCAGGAACGGGGTTGGAAAGCCCTGCTCTACTACAGTATATCGATATATTTTTTTCCCCCATCCCTACTATTCACCCGGTGTAACAGTGTCCCTCTCTTCCCTCTCATTCCCCCACATCTCCTTCTTACCTAGCCTCCAACACTGTCACTCTGTACTCTCTTTCTTCACAACCTCTCTTTATTTTTCATATGTCTGCCCATTGTAGATCTCTTTCGCTCCCATCTTCCTCTCTCCTCTTTTCTCTTCTTCTTCCTGACTTTGTGTCCTCCCGTATTTCCAGTGCTCCCTGTCAAAGCAATCAGAGCAACATGTAATAGGTTGAGTGGGGGCTAGGAGGCACACGATAGGTTGTCCAGGAGCTTGAGGGTATGTTATTGGTTAGGCAGGACCAATGACACTGCTGTGAGGTAGTCAACTATCCTCTATCAAACCATTTTGCAACTTGTTTTTAAATTCAAATGTGAGTTTCTTATTGAACAAATTCAGGTAGTACCTCCCCTTTTTGGTCTATTTTCTTCTGTTTGGTTTTTACTGAATACGACCCAGAAAGAATAGAAAGCTTTTTGAGCTCTTTGAAAAGCGGCATAAAAATTCTTATCCAATATCATTATTGTCGTCGTCATGTGTTAGTGTTAAATCCAGATTGAGCACACGATGTGTTTGTCCCACCTGATCTGAGGTCAGCCCTGCTGTATGGTGGTACAATGGATGTGTTGTCTTTTCCTAGAGAGCCAATCTACAGCATTTAATATGGGCACTGATGTCCCTGATGTCTTGTAGGTTCTACAAGGAGTATACATGAAGCTTTGTTTGTCATGGATGTGGACTTTCCCTGTCTTTGCGCTATATCGAGATGCACATTTATGGTTGACATTTTAGCAGTGTAAAAAACACAGCGCTATTGTCAATCGTCAAAAAAACACCTGCCTCGCAGATACTATGTGCGGCATTGCAACTGCATGATGGATAAACAATCAGCACAAACATTGCAGAAGAAAGGTTTTTAAATGTATTCATTGAAAATGTCAAAGTCACACTAACTTGATGGTTGTTTGGCGTTTACAAAATGGTACCCTTTGTACCAACCACAATATCTATGTTTTTTCATTTTGTTGTTGGTCTTAATTTGCACTGGGTGTCTTGTTTCTGATAGAATGCTTTGTGAACATTCACAATCCCAATCACACCAGCCTCTTGTACAAATTAAAATCTAAACTGTGAAAGGAATACATAAAGAAATGAGAAAACTTGGAAAGTGAATATTTGTTGAAAAAATAAAAAAATATATATAATGATACAACAATTGCCATTGAAAACCATGGGGCAATACTTGAGAAGATAAGCAACCATTTAAAATTAAAGTTTCTCCGGCACAAAAATTGAAGTCGTCAATTTACTTGCAAGTGACAGATCGTATAAAACTGCACACATTAGCCCTATGCTAACCTAATCAGGTGGCAGTGATTATACCCTGGAACAAGTTCTGCATCAGCCAATTAAAATCGTTGACGTAGTTAGAAATGTTCCAAACAGTTCAACAGCATCATTAAAGCAACAATCACATGTATTTGAGTGACTGGTCAAACTGCTCTCTGTGTAAAGTGCCTAGTCCTTGAAATGTAGATTTACATATATTGTGTTTGTGTTGAAAAGGGATGGAGTCATCTGCTTGAAAAGGAAGAGATACCTCTTTTAGCCTTGCCCGAAATACCCATACTTGCGTCCTAAATAGTAGGCCGTTTGAATATTCGAAAAATTAAGTTTAATAGTAATTAAGTTTAATAATAATAAATAACACTTATTTTCCACCATAATTAGCAAATAAATTCATTAAAAATCCTACAATGTGATTTTCTGGATTTTTTTCCCTCATTTTGTCTGTCATAGCTGAAGTGTACCTATGATGAAAATTACAGGCCTCTCTCATCTTTTTAAGTGGGAGAACTGGCACAAATACTGGTGGCTGACTAAATACTTTTTTGCCCCACTGTATTTAATGAACGGATCAAACCTTAGCAGTCATTCTTATCTCGTTCCCAATTATCAGTGCTTTCATTTATTATGTTGCTGTCCAGCGGTTCTAAATTTGCAATTCATGCGACTGTCCACATTTTCTGTACAACAGCTTTTTGATTTTAACATTTGAAAACGTTTTGGTGTGTATACTAGGTTATTTGATTACATTTATGTACGGTATGTTACAGCACTTTGGTTTCACTAATAAATATGTTGAAATGGAATCAAATTATATGTTTCTGTCTTCAGTCATTTTAGGATAGGATAGGATAGATAGGCTAGATGGGCTATTTAGTCTCCTACACTATAAATCAAATGTGATAGTCTGCTTATAACCAGCCTGAGTAGGCCTATAATTCCATTGCTAATCTATTCAGATTTTAGAGAAATTATTGAAATTGGAAATCAACTATGATCAGGCTAGTTAATGCAATGCATGAATTTTGAAAAATCCACCCACACTCGACCCCGCCCCACCTACTCAGCCAATTAGGACCCATTTCTAAGTTGTGGCATACTGCATACTTTTTACTAAAGAGTATGCGCTAAATAGTATGTGACAATGAGTAAATAGTATGCAGTTTAAGTATATGGTACACTAGTATGGGTATTTGGACACAGACACTGCTATTGCCTAATAATCATATTGCATAGGCTATATTACATGGATGTGTACACCTTCAGAGGGGGGAACAAGTATTTCATACACTGCCGATTTTGCAGCTTTTTCCACTTACAAAGCATGTAGAGGTCTGTAATTTTTATCATAGGTACATTTCAACAGTGAGAGTTCTTAATCTAAAACAAAATCCAGAAAATCACATTGTATGATTTTTAAGTAATTCATTTGCATTTTATTGCATGACATAAGTATTTGATCACCTACCAACCAGTAAGAATTCCGGCTCTCACAGACCTGTTCGTTTCTCTTTAAGAAGCCCTCCTGTTCTCCACTCATTACCTGTATTAACTGCACCTGTTTGAACTCATTACCTGTATAAAAGACACCTGTCCACACACTCAATCAAACAGACTCCAACCTCTCCACAATGACCAAGATCAGAGAGCTGTGTAAGGACATCAGGGATAAACTTTTAGACCTGCACAAGGCTGGGACGGGCTACAGGACAATAAGCAAGCAGCTTGGTGAGAAGGCAACAACTGTTGGTGCAATTATTAGAAAATGGAAGAGTTCAAGATGACGGTCAATCACCCTCGGTCTGGGGCTCCATGCAAGATCTCACCTCGTAGGGCATTAATGATCATGAGGAAGGTGAGGGATCAGCCCAGAACTACACGGCAGGACCTGGTCAATGACCTGAAGAGAGCTGGGACCACAGTCTCAAAGAAAACCATTAGTAACACACTACGCCATCATGGATTAAAATCCTGCAGCGCACGCAAGGTCCCCCTACTCAAGCCAGCACATGTCCAGGCCCATCTGGATGATCCAGAGGTGGAATGGGAGAAGGTCATGTGGTCTGATGAGACAAAAATAGAGCTTTTTGGTCTAAACTCCACTCGCCGTGTTTGGAGGAAGAAGAAGGATGAGTACAACCCCAAGAACATCATGCCAACCGTGAAGCATGGAGGTGGAAACATCATTCTTTGGGGATGCTTTTCTGCAAAGGGGACAGGACGACTGCACCGTATTAAGTGGAGGATGGATGGGACCATGTATCGCGAGATCTTGGCCAACAACCTCCTTCCCTCAGTAAGAGCATTGAAGATGGGTCGTGGCTGGGTCTTCCAGGATGACAACGACCCGAAACACACAGCCAGGACAACTAAGGAGTGGCTCCGTAAGAAGCATCTCAAGGTCCTGGAGTGGCCTAGCCAGTCTCCAGACCTGTTCCCAATAGAAAATCTTTGGAGGGAGCTGAAAGTCCATATTGCCCAGTGACAGCCCCGAAACCTGAAGGATCTGGCGAAGGTCTGTACGGAGGAGTGCGCCAAAATCCCTGCTGCAGTGTGTGCAAACCTGGTCAAGGACTACAGGAAACGTATGATCTCTGTAATTGCAAACAAAGGTTTCTGTACCAAATATTAAGTTCTGCTTTTCTGATGTGTCAAATACTTATGCCATGCAATAACATGCTAATTATTTACTTAAAAATCATACAATGTGATTTTCTGGATTTTTGTTTTAAATTCCGTCTCTCACAGTTGAAGTGTACCTATGATAAAAATTACAGACCTCTACATGCTTTGTAAGTAGGGAAACACTGCCGATTTTGCAGGTTATCAAATACTTGTTCTCCCCATAGTAAATGGTGGCTTATAATGTTGTATATGCATTTTTATAATCATCTGCTTTGACATGTTAATTATTTTACTTGAGGAGTATGAGCATTGTACAGTGAACAATGGGAGTATATGTTGCACTACCATTATCATCAAACAGAAGGCAGTATTGCAGTTCTTTTACAGAAATGTATCGCGAGTCCGGAGGACTCGAATCAATCGTGTTGATGGAGGAAGACTCTTGGCTTGATCAGTATCAGATGGTGAATTACTTCTATTTGACAGTCATCTAACATTAGTAATAGCTAGTATCCTAGTCAAGGATGCACCAATGCAATATTGGCACATTACATTTGGTACCAAAAGAAAACTTTGAAAATGTAGGTTTAAATATCCCTCTAGTGGCCAGGGTTGACCTATTTTAATGAATGCCATTGGATTGGCGGATATAAAGTCAAAAATCTTTGATAAACTGTGTCGTGATGTTACTATCATTAATGTGATGCCTGCTATTTATCAAAGCAATTAAATATGTTTCATTGTTACTTGATTAAATGAATCATGTAACAACTAACACAGGAGGAATTTGGGGCACCACAGGAAAAGTTGTTTAACGAGTTACTATCTCCCGAATTAAATTAAATATACACTACCGTTCAAAAGTTTGGAAATGTCCTTGTTTTTTAAAGAAAAGCACGTTGTTTGTCCATTAAAATAACATCAAATTGATCAGAAATACAGTGTAGACATTGTTAATGTTGTAAATGACTGGAAACGGCAGATTTTTTTTATGGAATATCTACATAGTCGAACAGAGGCCCATTATCAGCAACCATCACTCATGTGTTCCAAAGGCACATTGTGTTAGCTAATCCAAATTTATAATTTGAAAAGGCTAATAGATCATTAGAAAACCCTTTTGCAATTATGTTAGCCCAGCTGAAAACTGTTGTGCTGATTTAAAGAAGCAATAAAACTGGCGTTTCGGCTCGTTGAGTTTCTGGAGCATCAGCATTTGTGGGTTCGATTACATGCTCAAAATGGCCAGAAAGAAATACTTTCTTCTGAAACTTGTCAGTCTATTATTGTTCTGAGAAATTAAGGCTAATCCATGTGAGAAATTGCCAAGAAACCAAAGATCTCATGAGAAACAGACGCCTCACAAGCCCTCAACTGGCAGCTTCATTAAATATTGACTAAATGATGTATTTACTAACTGACTAAATAATAACACAGAATACAAAAACACACTGTCTAGATTATTGATTGGAAACATAATACAATGAAACAGGTCCCTGGTGGACTAACAATAGCATGACTGCTTGGTTATAAAAGGGAGGGGTAAGCAAGAGAGAAGGACAAAGAGAGGCAAACGTATTGTACCTTTGGTTCCAAAGGAATAGTAACACTTTGCAAATGAACCACCGCTCATTCGAATAAGAAATGCAATATACATATTTACGTGTAGCTGTCCATGATTGTCGTCTCTCTGCTGAACCCAATCAATTCATCTATGGAGAGTGGCTCGATGTAAGGCTCTGGTTGTACACCAGAGGTCACAATGTCCTTCTTAGTTGTAGAGCTTCTCAGGTCTTGGAATGTTCATTAGAATAGATACTTCAGATGTACCAATGATTGTCTGAGATGGGATTATTCCTTCCCACCTCAAGAATTTAATCAAAGTTTTAGGACCAATTTTACATGCACAGCTACAGACTGAAAGTTTCTGGTCTCCTAGGTGAGGTTATCTTTCCTTCTAGTGTTGAGGTTGAGAGCTTCAGAGTTTCTAACCATTTCAACATGTGGACCACGGTCTCACATCTTTTGGTCTCAATGGTTGATTATTCAGGGTTCAGCTCCCGACCACTTTAATCCTCAGGTAAAAAAGGGGGCGTTCCATCACGCCGACACAATGTCAGTGCTCACGTAGGCGTAGTTACTGACTGAGCACAAGTTTATATGAATAAATACCGAAAATATATGTTATACATCCAAATAAAGCTTAACTTCTTATTTATCCAGCCACTGTGTAAGATTTCAAAAAGGCTTTACGGCAAAAGCAAACCATGCGATTATCTGAGGACAGCGCCCCGCATACGAACACATGAAAATAATATTTCAACCAGGCAGGTGCACCACAAAAATCAGAAATAGCGATATAATTCATGCCTTACCTTTGAAGATCTTCTTCTGTTGGCACTCCAAAATGTCTCAGAAACATCACAAATGGTCCTTTTATTCGATAATGTCCTTCTTTATGTCCCAAAAATGTCAATTTCGTTGGCGCATTTGATTCAGAAATACAACGGTTTCAACTCGCCCAACATGCCTACAAAGTATCTAATAAATGACCTGTAAACTTGGTCCTAACATTTCAAACAACGTTCCTAATCCAACCTCAGGTACCCTAAAAGGTAAATAATTTATCAAATCTAAGACGGAATAAACGGTTTCTAATACCGGATAAAAACAACTTGAAGCGCGCTCCAGTTTATGGGCATCAAAACAGTAGAGTCCACCTGGAGGGACACTTACAATGAACAGCCCTACTTCTTAATTTCTCAAAAGAAAAAAATCTAACCATTTCTAAATACTGTTGATCTAGTGGAAGCCATAGGAACTGCCATAGGAACTGCAACCAGGTTCCTAATAATAACGCTATCCCATTGAAAACAATTGGAAAATCCTGTGACCTCAATTTTTTTTCCTGGATGGTTTGTCCTCGGGGTTTCGCCTGCCATATCAGTTCTGTTACACTCAGACATTATTTGAACAGTTTTAGAAACTTTAGAGTGTTTTCTATCCAAATCTATTATATGCATATCCTAGCTTCTAGGCCTGAGTAACAGGCAGTTTACTTTGGGAACGCTTTTCATCCGGAAAAAACTGCTCCTACCCAAGAGAGGTTAATGACATCACAAAATAATAAACAATAAGACATGAATATTCTTTAGATCCCCCCGACCATTCTTAACATTTGGATGTCAGGAATATAATGTTCCAATGTTTACCTTCTTTTTTATGTTTTGGAGGCAAGAGTCTCTCTCAACACATAACACATTCTTTTGGTGGATACTGAAAGGCAGAGAGGGAATGTTCCCTCTAGCTTAAATTTACGACCCAGTGTTAAGATCAGAGGTCGACCGATTAATCGGAATGGACGATTAATTAGGGCCGATTTCAAGTTTTCATAACAATCGGAAATCGGTATTTTTGGGCGCCGATTTGCCGAATATTTTTTTATACTTTTATTTAACTAGGCAAGTCAGTTAAGAACACATTCTTATTTTCAATGACGGCCTTGGAACGGTGGGTTAACTGCCTCGTTCAGGGGCAGAAAGACAGATTTTCACCTTGTTAGCTCGAGGGATCCAATCTTGAAACCTTAACTAGTCCAACGCAATAACGACCTGCCTCTCTCTTGTTGCACTCCACAAGGAGACTGCCTGTTACGCAAATGCAGTATGCCAAGGTAAGTTGCTAGCTAGCATTAAACTTATCTTATAAAAAACAATCAATCATAATCACTAGTTAACTACACATGGTTGATGATATTACTAGATATTATCTAGCATGTCCTGTGTTGCATATAATCTGACTGAGCATACAAGTATCTAAGTATCTGACTGAGCGGAGGTAGGCAGAAGCAGGTGCGTAAACATTAATTCAAACAGCACTTTAGAGCGTTTTGCCAGCAGCTGTTCGTTGTGCTTCAAGCATTGCGCTGTTTTTTTTTACTTCAAACCTATCAACTCCCGAGATCAAACTTCACTCGCTCTGAGCCTTGGGGTGGCTGTTTCCCTTGCTCTGCATGGATAACGCTGCTTCGATGTGGTGGCTGTTGTCGTTGTGTTGCTGGTTCGAGCCCAGGGAGGAGCGAGGAGAGGGGCGGAGGCTATACTGTTACACTGGCAATACTAAAGTGCCTGTAAGAACATCCAATAGTCAAAGGTGAATGAAATACAAATGGTATAGAGGGAAATAGTCCTATAATAACTACAACCTAAAACTTCTTACCTGGGAATATTGAAGACTCATGTTAAAAGGAACCACCAGCTTTCATATGTTCTCATGTTCTGAGCAAGGAACTGAAACGTTAGCTTTCTTACATAGCACATATTTCACTTTTACGTTCTTCTCCAACACTTTGTTTTTGCATTATTTAAACCAAATTGAACATGTTTCATTATTTACTTAAGGCTAAATAGATTTTATTGAGGTATTATATTAAGTTAAAATAAGTGTTAATTCAGTATTGTTGTAATTGTCATTATTACAAATACATTATATATATTTTTTTTTAATCGGCCGATGAATTGGTATCGGTATCGGCGTTGAAAAATCAGAATCGGTCGACCTCTAGTTAAGATGTCTACAGCCCCCCTTCCCCTCTTCTGTGGGAGAGAGGGGGTCTGGCTATCTTCAAACGTTTGCCTAGCTGATGGATCCTTTCATCCACTGTCAGGAGAGTCATGACACTGGTGAAGAATTTGTTCCAGCGTATAATCACTGCCACCTGGTTAGGTTAGCATTGTCTAATGTGCGACGTGTCATCTGATGGGACCAGCTACAATTTAGCGTTATTGCCACGTGCAAGTAAATCTACAATTTGTATTGGCCGATGTGCATTTTAAGCCAGATAAACTGCTTCAATTTAAATGGTTGCTTATGTTCAAGTATGTCCCCCAAGATTGTAAGATTGTCATATTGATTGCTTTGTTATTGAATGAGTACTGTAAAACTATTTCCAAGTCTGTGTGTCAATGTGGTTACATACTGAAGATATGATAAGATTTTTTATCATCATTAAAATTGTCATTAGCCATGTTTACATGACTGCTATTACTTATTTTGTTTGGGTCTGTTCTGTTTGGATGTAAATATTGTGTACGGTGAGGATTCTGCAAAAATAGACTGAATAATGATTCTCCTTTCCACACCTTAAGACCTGAGCATTTTTAGTCAACGGTGTGAGAAAGCTATACATTTCGATTGTTTTTCAACTTTCTTTCTTTTTGTATTATTGCCTTAACCCTTTTAAATAGTTGTCATGGTGTATACATGTCACATCACCTCAACAGCAGAAAAACTCGGGGGAGAAGTTGCATGAATGCACAGATCTACGATCAGCTTTACTTACCAGAAGCTGGATCTTAATCATTAGAAGTGGAAAACACAAAACTGAACATAGATCAGCATCAAGGTGCAACTTCATCCAACTCCAGGAGGCTCTGCAGTGATCAAAAAGTCACAACGCTAAACCAACATGCAAACAGAACAATCATGTCCGCACAATGTTTCTATGGACTGAATTACTCCAAGTGAATTTATTTAAACGCAAGAGATGAAAAAAAGAAAGAAGAAAGTGGAAACTTGTAAAAATGTTAATTAATGTTGATTGATTAAATTCCTACTAGAAAAAGTATATAAAAAGCAAACCCCTTGTGTTCTCCTTTTGTATTTGTGTTCATTATGGATCCCCATTAGCTGCTGCCAAGGCAGTACGTACCCTTCCCGTGGTCCAGCCAAATTAAAGCAGTTATACAATTTTGAAAACATTACATTCACAACAGATTTTAATGTCTCACTTAAATATAACATTGGATTCAAAATTAGCTTTTTATTGTTTATTATAGAGGATGAACAGAATATTCTATTCCAAACTCACCAACTAACTTGTACTTATTTGGCCTCCTGAGAGGCGCAGCGGTCTAAGGCACTGCAGTGCTAGAGGCGTCAATACAGACCCTGGTTTGTTCCCAGGCTGTGTCATAACCGTCTGTGATCGGGAGTCCCATAGGGCGGTGCACAATTGGCAAAGCGTCGTCCTGGTTAGGGGAGGGTTTGGCCGGTGGGGTAGGCCGTCATTGTAAATAAGACATTTGTTCTTAACTGACTTGCCTAGTTAAATAAAATACATTTGACTTGAAGACTGTGTCATGACAAGAGTTTGCTGCACATTCCTAAGTTAATAATTATTTAAGTTGTGGACTTTGCTGTGGATGTTTTGGCAGTGCTTGGTTATGCAATTGGTTAAAACAAATGTGATTCATTTCATGTGGATTATGGCCAAGATTCAATCCAAGGTGCGTTATAGAGCAGTGCCATAGAGGTACAAATGTGGTTGCCTGTTGTTTGTAAATGGCTGTAAAGAGGGTCTGAACAGGCTAATTTCGCCTCAGTTTTCCTTCTCCTCATTAAAGAAATGAGACCGAAAAGATGTGATTTGTGTCTTGGAGATGTGCTTTGATGTGGGTGTTTCTTGTGTGTGTCTTCACACGTGAGAAGCATTTGAACATTCACTCTGGCAAAAAATCTGGCGGAAGTGAGCTCGCAACCGGAGGGTTGCTGTTATCCTTGCCTGTCGTTGTGACCTTGAACAAGGCACTGAATGAACCCCCCCACACACACACACATCAACTACTCCACGGGTGCCAGTGTGGCAGCCCCCCTCTTCAACCTCTCCAACATGTATATGTGACTTTCGGAGGGGTTGGAAAAAAGCGGAAGTAACATTTCAGTTGGACAATTAACAAATACACTGAGTGTACAAAGCATTAGGAACACCTTCCTAATATTGCGTTTCGCCCTCAGAGTAGCCTCAGTTGCTTGGGCCATGGACTCTACAAGGTGTCAAAAGCGTTCCACAGGGATGCTGGCCCATGTTGACTCCAATGCTTCAAACCCTGGTGTGACGTTTTGATAACCATGTAAATAGTCGGCTGTATTTACCCCCCCAAAATTAAATGCTAATTAGCTGCTAATGTCGCTATCGTAAAGAACTACATATGCCATAATGATCTGGACGAGACCTCAGTAATCAAAGCAAATGTAAGATTAACTATCTAATGTTTGCTTAATTTAGTAATGAATAAATTGGCAACATTTCTTTAAATTGAAAATGATGTGAACTGTCTTGTGCAAGTTTTAAATTGACTCTACCTGTTAGCAAAGGTGTCAGCTAGAGATGAAGTGCAGGAACTCTTGCAGGGATTTGTAGTCCTGCATGATGTCTATTTTGATGCTAATTGCATTTTCGAATGTGAGACTAAATAGAGCAAAAAAATCCCAAGAGAGATTTACATGGTTATCAAAAAGTCACGCCAGGTCAAGCCTACACGTAACACAGACTTTATTTTAAGTGTTTCTAAAATTCCCTATGGGAAAATTTAATGGTGGCAAAATGATTCTATAGTCTCAAAGCTTAAAAATCCTCCTTTAACATGTCTCCTCCCCTTCATCTACATTGATTGAAGTGGATTTAACAGGAGACATCAATAAGGGATCATAGTGTTTACCTGGATCCACCAGTCTATGTAATTGAAAGTTATCTTAATCTTAACAATTTCTGCCCAGGGTGAGTGAACTGGTCAGAGTGAGGTGTTCTCTCATTTCTGTCTGGAAGTAGCTAGCAAGCTAGCCAATTTACTGAATAAGTATCAGCCAGTGTGTGACTGGCAAAATTAGCTCGATGTTGGATATATCATTGGGGCTAGTAAAGGGACCGTTAATAAATTATGCAATTTACATTTACATGGGACAATATTTTTATGTTGCACACCTTTCAGTTCTCATTAAATGCTTTCAATGTTGTACATGAATTTTTACAATTTATAGTTGGTTTGAGGTTTTAAGTAATAGAAACAATTGCCACATAGGTCATTTTTAACCAGAAAAGTTGAAAGCGCATGATTTGTCCGGT
Source organism: Oncorhynchus keta (assembly GCF_023373465.1). NCBI lineage: Eukaryota > Metazoa > Chordata > Actinopteri > Salmoniformes > Salmonidae > Oncorhynchus > Oncorhynchus keta. The sequence goes on from NC_068434.1 coordinate 55,106,159, forward strand.
GACACTTTGCTTCTTGAAAGTCCAATATCTTGAAAACATGACTGCAGACATGCTCAAAACATGAGTTAATTTTCTTTCACAGCCATCTAGTGGCTACAATTTATGAATGACACACAATTTTTGGCTCAGGACTCCAGCACTGCAGGTGGCAGTAAATCACAGATATTAACTTTACACTTTTTTCTAACAAAAAGTTAGAAAATTGACTATTTTAAAATGGAGATAGCCTCACTGGCACTGTCCATGCTTTCACATACACTGTAACGGCACAAATACAAGGATTAGTCCTCTTTCTATCTCTATGAGTAGCCACAAGACAGCTGACAATGCGCCTTTGAAATACATTTTCACAAACTTTCGCAAAGATGGCATGCTCAGTAAACGCTGGCATGTCGGCCCAAGCATGAATTACCTGCTCCGTACGGGCCCGATTTAGACCCGAATGAAAAGGAATTGAATTCCCTTTTTTGCACTTTTATCTCTACGCGTGTTCTGCCCTTGAACTTAGGCACGAGGTAATGGATGTTTCAGCCAGCTATTCGTTTGGGGTGGATATTAGAGAAATGGAGGTGTGGCAGATGTGTCTACAGATATTCCGTATTCTGACCTTGACTTAATTCCCTTTATTATTCCACCACTTTTACGCGCAATGAATACATTTGAGCAACCTGTCTGTTTCAAGTGGAACAACATCGACTATTTTTGGGGGGACAGAAATAACATTCTCCATGCACTGTAATTTACAAATTGATAAGAGCTATTGAACATTTTTCGTTATGATGCTGGAGCCAAATGTGAAACCAGTAGACAAATGTGAAACCAGTCATATGACAGCAAACTGAAGCATATCAACATAACTTTTCCACAGTGAAGTTAATGAAATACGGGCATTTTAACTTGCACAGATGACATTTGGAGACCCAAGCTATAGGCTTTTGTAGCCATGTGCAAAAGCCAGTATAGCGCCGATCCTTCCCAGTTGATTTATGTGCTCTAGAATGTTTTAATTAGGCTTTATTGATACAAAAATGCACCTTTACAGGCAAGGTTCTTATTTACTATCACTAGCCTGTTCAAACCCTCTTTCGTAAGGTCTGAGATTTCCAAAGATTTGGAAAGCTGCCGTGGTCTAGAGACTCTAGACCCAAACTGCTACAGACCTATATCTATCCTACCCTGCTTTTCTAAGATCTTTGAAAGCCAAGTTAACAAACACATTACCGACCATTTCGAATCCCACCGTACCTTCTCCACTATGAAATCTGGTTTCAGAGCTGGTCATAGGTCATGAGCTGGTCATGGGTGCACCTCAGCCACACTCAAGGTCCTAAACAATATCATAACTGCCATCGATAAGAGACATTACTGTGCAGCTTCATCGACCTGGCCAAGGCTTTCGACTATGTCAATCACGACATTCTTATCGGCAGACTAAACAGCCTTGGTTTCTCAAATGACTGCTCGCCTGGTTCACCAACTACTTCTCTGACAGAGTTCAGTGTGTCAAATCAGAGGGCCTGTTGTCTGGACCTCTGGCAGTCTCTATGGGGGTGCCACAGGGTTCCATTCTCGGGCCGACTCTCTTCTCTGTATACATCAATGATGTCGCTCTTGCTGCTGGTGATTCTCTGATCCACCTCTACGCAGACTACACCATTCTGTATACTTCTGGCCCTTCTTTGGACACTGTGTTAACTAACCTCCAGAGCTTCAATGCCATACAACTCTCCTTCTGTGGCCTCCAACTGCTCTTAAGTGCTATTAAAACTAAATGTATGCTCTTCAACCGATCGCTGCCTAGACCTGCCCACCCTCCCAGCATCACTACTCTGGATGGTTCTGACCTAGAATATGTGGACAAATACAAATACCTAGGTCTCTGGTTAGACTGCGAACTCTCCTTCCAGACTCACATTAATCATCTCCAATCCAAAATTAAATCTAGAATCGGCTTCCTATTTCGCAACAAAGCATCCTTCACTCATGCTGCCGAACATACCCTCAAAAAACTAAAAAAAAACATCCTACCGATGACTTTGGCGATGTCATTTACAAAATAGCCCCCAACACTCGACAGTGTGATCCGTTTTATCACCAAAGCCCCATTTACTACCCACCACTGCAACCTGTACGCTCTCGTTGGCTGGCCCTCTCGTCATACTCGTCGCCAAACCCACTGGCTTCAGGTCATCTACAAGTCTCTGATAAAGCCCCGCCTTATCTCAGCTCACTGGTCACCATAGCAGCACCCACTTGTAGCACAAGCTCCAGCAGGTATATCTCTCTAGTCACCCCCAAAGCCAATTCCTCATTTGGCCGCCTTTCCTTCCAGTTCTATGCTGACAATGACTGGAATGAATTGCAAAAATCACTGAAGCTGGAGACTCATATCTCCCTCACTAGCTTTAAGCACCAGCTGTCTGAGCAGCTCACAGATCACTGCACCTTGTACATAGCCCATCTGTAAATAGCCCATCCAACTACCTCATCATTATACTGTATTTATATATCTTGCTCCTTTGCACCCCTGTATCTCTACTTGCACATTCATCTTCTGCACATCTATCACTCTAGTGTCTAATTGGTATATTGTAATTACTTCGCCACCATGGCCTATTTATTGCCGTATTCCTCCCTTTTCTTACCTCATTTGCACACACTGTATGTAGATTTTCTTCAATTGTATTATTGACTGTATGTTTTGTTTATTCCATGTGTAACTCTGTGTTGTTGTATGTGTCGAACTGCTTTGCTTTATTCTTGTCCAGATCGCAGTTGTAAATGAGAACTTGTTCTCAACTTGCCTACCTGGCTAAATAAAGGTGAAATAAATCAAAATATTTAAATAAATGACGGCCTAACAAGAGTCAAAATACACCCGGACTTCTCTGTTTTTTAAACAATTGGTAATGTGTTAAATATTAGCCACTATCGGTAGCTACCGTCAGTTATACAAACATCTATAACTGTCACTTTAGTGTTAGTTTCCTTACAATGTGGATCATTTTGTTATTTCGATAGATCTGTGGATCTGTCTCCGTCCTTTCGTCACACGCGTTTGTTCTGTTCCTTCAGGCTCCCTCTATCTCATCTATAGAATGCACCACCAATGATTGAATGGAATGTGGCTTTAAAGTTTCATCACACTCTAGTAAAACCCATTTCCACGACACCCAGACTAGCTGCAGGAAGCTGAAGTGGACACATTAAAAAAATCAGCCTTAGCAGGCCAGTCTTACTCTTCTGGCATTTTTTTTCTTCATTTTTCTTCTTCAGATAGCTTCACAGTTCAAAATGGATGGCTCATGACAATGTCCCAATTTCAATGTCTCACCTGAACCCCACCACAACTAATTTTGTCTTGTTTTCCATTTGCCAACCAGCAATATGAGAGAAGTTTTGGAATGGATCTCTCTCCATGCTCACTCCATGTAGACTTCTGTTGCACTCCGGAGAGAAAAGGGCAGTTGATAACTTCAACTGGATGCTATACACTGGTTGCTGGCTCATACTCAGGTCTCTCGATAGAAGTGGTGCAGGACAGGGCCGTAGTGAATTCTATTTATTCAGCCGGTTAGAGGGCGTTTTGAGGTCCACACCGTTTGGTCAAACAATCTTTTAAATGCATCTAGATACCACAACCTCAAGAAAGAACAGATCAGAACAACAATTCAGTTCAGTTCATTTCTGATTCAGGAAATCCAGACAAGCTTTCAAGAAATCCAAACAAATGATCTACCGTATGACAAATTATTACTACTACCAATATTCTTAATGCAAATCTCTAAAACAAATGTAAAAAAAATGTTTTTAAAGACATTCTGTTGAAACAATGTTTCAAATTAGTTTATACTCCCCTTATCACACTGTCAACCTCATCGCAGAGTCATAGGATCAGGAAATGATCCAGCAGAGCCAATCTGGAGCCAGAGCCAACCAGCAGAGCCAATCTATCAAAACAAAACAGAACAAACAGCAAACACCTTCATACATCACTTAATACATTTCTATATATCACTCAAAGTGTGTAAACTTCAATCCAAAATGATTATTTTTTTAAATGGTAATTCCCCCATTTTGACACGATTCACCATAGTGACTAATGTGTAAAAACAACAACATTGCAAATCAAATTTTAATTGCTACCCTTAATAACTCCAACAACAAAAACATCTGTACCCATAATTTCATAGTAAAAATAGACTATCTATCTATCTATCTATCTATCTATCTATCTATCTATCTATCTATCCTTCCCTTGGTCCTATTGGTTATAAAACTTCTCCATAATTATCAGTATCACAAATTACCTTCAAATCAGTATTAAATATGACCTTTAAATCATCATCTCTGTGGTACCCCGTCTCTCAGCATTCAAGTGAGGGTGATCAAACCACACTAGAGGTCATTCAAACTCTTCATAAAATACTTTCTCTATTAAACCAATTGTCTAAAAACAGTCAAACATTTCATACATGTTGTATCCCAAGTTTACAGGAAGTTTCTTCAGTACATTTTCTATCAAAATAATTAATGTGGTCAATTCAAAATTCAATGTGTGTGTGTGTGTCCCTTTAAGATACCTAGGCACAAACCCATATTCATAACCAGTAAGTTGTGTGTGTGTGTGTTAAATTATATGGCAAAAACAAACAAAAATGGCCAGGCCTTATTTAATTTGGTAACTCCTCTTTACCACCGAATCTGGATACCTTTATACCTATAAAACTGCTGAATTTCACTAACTCCTCTCCCAATATCATAGCCTCAGGAAACATTTCAAAGAGAGATAAAAAATGACCACCCCCATTCTCCTGGGAGCGAAAGTGTCAATTTCTTTAGCATTCCATATATTCATATCATAATCAGCAACCCAAAGGTATTAACTTCAAACCAAATATGATAATAATAAGCCCACTGTAGTCCCTCAAATCATTAATTGTTTGTTTTCATCTCCCCCAACTTTTATGTGCGCTTAATTTAGAAACAGCTAAATGTATCTCGCCGCCAAGTCTAACAATCCGTATTATATGATTGGTCTCTCTTTTCCATAACCATGTAAAATTATCCTGGTATCGTTACTAGACCACCTTAGATTGTTCCTGTTAACCTCTATTTAACTAGGCAAGTCAGTTTTGAACAAATTCTTATTAAAATGACAGCCTACCGGGGAACAGTGGGTTGACTGCCTTCTTCAGGGACAGAACAACATATTTGCATCTTGCCTTTTGGATACTGGCCCAACACTTTAATCACGAGGCTACCTGCTGCTCCCTTGGGACTCTCAATCACGGCCTTAATAGTCAATACTCATTTCAATCTACTTTAAACAGATTATAATTTTATAATACATTAACCTCCTGCTCAAATTCACTTGTGTTACCTAACTATAAAACAAAGCAACAATAATCAGAAACCATCAAATCATTTCTCTCAGACCTCTGCTAGAGGTCGACCAATTATGATTTTTCAATGGCGATACCAATAACTGGAGTACCAAAAAAAGCCGATACCGATTAATCGGACGATTCTTTTACATTTATCTATTTGTAATAATGACAATTACAACACTTAATATAATACATCAATAAAATCAATTTAGCCTCAAATAAATAATGAAACATGTTCAATTTGGTTTAAATAATGCAAAAACAAAGTGTTGGAGAAGAAAGTAAAAGTGCAATATGTGCCATGTAATAAAGCTAACGTTTAAGTTCCTTGCTCAGAACATGAGAACATATGAAAGCTGGTGGTTCCTTTTAACATGAGTCTTCAATATTCCCTGGTAAGACGTTTTAGGTTGTAGTTATTATAGGAATTATAGGACTATTGCTCTCTATACCATTTGTATTTCATATACCTTTGACTATTGGATGTTCTTATAGGCACTATAGTATTGCCAGTGTAACAGTATAGCTTCCGTCCCTCGCCTCGCCCCTACCTGGGCTCGAACCAGGAACACATTGACAAGAGTCACCCTCGAAGCATCGTTACTCATCGCTCCACAAAAGCCGCGGCCCTTGCAGAGCAAGGGGAACAACTACTTCAAGGTCTCAGAGCGAGTGAAGTCACCGATTGAAACGCTAGTAGTGTGCACCCCGCTAACTAGGTAGCCATTTCACATTGGTTACAACAGCCTAATCTCAGGAGTTGATAGGCTTGAAGTCATAAACAGCTCAATGCTTGAAGCACAGCGAAGAGCTGCTGGCAAATGCACGAAAGTGCTGTTTGAATGAATGCGTACGAGCCTGCTGCTGCCTACCGCTCAGTCAGACTAGTCTATCAAATATCAAATCATAGACTTAATTATAATATAATAACACACAGAAATACAACCCTTAGGTCATTAATATGGTCAAATCCAGAAACTATTATTTTGAAAACAAAACGTTTATTCTTCCAGTGAAATACGGCACCGTTCCGTATTTTATCTAACAGGTGGCATCCCTAAGTCTAAATATTGCTGTTGCACAGCCTTCAATGTTATGTCATAATTATGTACAATTCTGGCAAATTAATTACGGTCTTTGTTAGGAATAAATAGTCTTCAAATAGTTCGTAATGAGCCAGGCGGCCCAAACTGCTGCATATACCCTGATAGCTTGAACGGTACGCTAGAGAAGTGACTCAATTTCGCTAGTTAAAAGAAATTCATGTTAGCAGGCAATATTAACTAAATATGCAGGTTTAAAAATATATACTTGTGTATTGATTTTAAAGAAAGGTATTGATGTTTATGGTTAGGTACACATTGGTGCAACGACAGTGCTTTCTTCGCAAATGCGCTTGTTAAATCATCACCCGTTTGGCGAAGTAGGCTGTGATTTGATTAGAAATGAACAGGCACCGCATTGATTATATGCAACGCAGGACAAGTTAGATAAACTAGTAATATCATCAACCATGTGTAGTTAACTAGTGATTATGTTAAGATTGATTGTTTTTTATAAGATACGTTTAATGCTGGCTAGCAACTTACCTTGGCTTCTTGTTGCACTCGCGTAACAGGTAGTCAACCTACCACGCAGTCTCCTCATGGAGTGCAATGTAATCGGCCATAATCGGTGTCCAAAAATGCAGATTGCCGATTGTTATGAAAACTTGAAATCGGCCCCAATTAATCGGCCATTCCGATTAATCAGTCGACCTCTAACCTCTACTTCCAATGTCCCACTGCCTGCTTGCTTTCAACCGCAGCTAATATTTTTACAATCTCAAGACTCAATCCCTCTACTCGTCATTTAACCTTGTATTGAAACCTCAGCTTTTGAAATTGTTAAAATATTGCATCATTGGAGTAAATATCAACAACAAAAAAAACACTAATAACATATCACCATTCACACACTGTCAACAATCATTATGTTTACATCAATCCTCTTTATCAATATACACTCATTAAACATGTATTATTTTAAGGTTAAACTGTAATGCGCCAAATGTAGAAAATACAGCAGCCAATTCTTAAGAAATTCTTACTTTCTAATTGACTTACTCTCTTTTGTTACCTTCACTGGTCTACATCTCTTCCCTTAAACTCAGAAAGCCCTCTAGAATCTCAACTATACGCTACCTCTGTCTTTCCGCTACCTCTGTCTTTCCGTCTAAACGATACCAGGTGAACAATTTATTTAATTATAGTCAAAACAAACATCACTTCTGTTCATGGGGAGGTCCCTTTAATTACTCTGCTGTCTCTTCCTCCCTTTCGTTTAATTCAAATCTGTTTTAGAATAAAATAAAGTGTCTCAAGATTAAAACTACTAGTGTTTTCCTGAGTCGCATTGTTCTCAAAGCCCCCAAATATGTTCTCTTGTTTCGCCGGTTGTACCATATAATACCTTGTGACCCTGCACTACCACATAGTTTACTAATGTGGTTATGTTTGGTATATGATTTGGTATATTTTGTCGTCTTTTCACGCCAATAACAAATACACTACATATTGTATCAACACAGAACCCCCACATCTACACCCTTTAGTGATTGTTTGCATGAACAAAGTTTCACTATTTGTAACCATCATTCGTGCTCTTGCCCATATATACTGCCAATTTTAGTATGTTACCTAATATCCACTGTCCTTGATTCTCACATGGATTATTCAACCCCAAAATCTGCTAAGGAGCAGCATTGATCCAAACATAAAATATACTGTAATACTGTTCTTGCCTCACACCCAAGCTAACTGGCTACAGTTGGCTAGCTTGCTAGCTAACGCTACTTCCAGACACAAACAAGGGAACACATCTTCACTCTCCATTCTACTCACCCAGCAGAGCTGGTTAGGCTTTTTACATGTTATTCAAAACGTTGGTGACTAACTGTGCTGCTGGCAATAATTTAATACGTGTTATTCCCCTAAAGTCTACTGACGCTGGACATATTCAACCGGCATTGAGCATTCGTGAATTCATCAGTTATTCAGCGCTCTGGTACATTCAAACCAGTGCTCTGTAATCCGAACCCTATTTAACAATGTCCATACTCAAATGACTTCACATATAGTACGGTTAGTGCGATTATGCTGATAGAACGCTAACATTAATACACTGGTGTTATACCTCTTCTATGAATTTATCTCCACTCCTCTCTCTTCGCGGTTTTAATATATTGATGAAAAATCCTAAATTACACTTTGTACTACATTATGTTACGTCGAAATTCCACCTTATGTCGCTCTAACTTCACGGGGAAAGGATTTATTCAATAATTATAGCAACTCAGCTCTTACTGGGGAAAAAAAAAACATTTTAAGGCCTTAGGGGCAGTTTTCTCTACATGTATTACCCTGACGGCAAAAAAAATCACGTAACCGTTTAAACAGTCATATGATGCTTTTAACCTTATCGCTATCAAATTATCCATAAAGAGAACACTCTGAACCTACGTACGTCTATCTGTGGGTTGTTTTAAGTTGCATCTCATTATATTACCAGTATTACTTTATCAAATCTCTAGTCATCGATTATACACATACCATTTCTCATTCATTTTTTTCATGTCTTCACAGAATCATTATATAACGTAGGAAATCTTAGGTATTTACATAAATGAATCACTTCGTTTCCAACCACTCTTCATACACTCCCAGCGGAACTCAAAAACGTTCGTTTCTCGGATGCTGCCCTATGGGAATAATTCTCAACGGTTCTCTAGTCTTCCAGAAGTGATAGAATAACATCTAGCACTTAATAATACCACTCCATGATATTATATGATGGGCAGTGTTGAACGGACCCCATTATCTTATTATCCAGATGTGAGATTAACACTTATTTCTAGACTCACAAAACTCTCATTCACATTCACACAGTACTTTTCCCATAATATACTTCCCTCACACACTCTCGAATCACATTCATAGAAAACGCAAACAAAAAAGCAGAGGGGAATGAGACAGACAAGAGGAAAACCGATTAGCGCTGTTTTTAGATTTCAAAACCTTGTCTATATGTACAGGGAAACCCATACCATTATCAAAATATTGTCTAATTAGTGGTCCCACAACAGGGTATTGTATCCACACTGGGATATCTCCAACTGTGATTACTATGGTGTAGATTATTTTGTGTCTATCTAAATGTGCAAAACTACCTACAGAGTACCCATGTCTGCTATCTAATTATGTAGCACGGTCCCAAAAATTCCAACCTTATTTTCTAAGTATCAGGAAAAACAAAACACTTACAATAACACCTAACAACAGTAACCCAGGGCCTACCTGTTTACCTCATTTAACAAGACATTTTATCAATTACATACACTTTAAAATTTGAACTTCAAGTAAGATACGTGTGGTTTACCCTATTTCTGATCGCCTGTGCACAATTTACCCAGAGAGGTCAATAGGTGAAGTTGCAGAATACCACCTCGTTGGCAAAAATGTTGTGGAAATTCAGTAATGAAAGAGACTTGGTAATTTCTTCAAACAATCATCTTTATTTAATATCAGTTAATTATTGCAATAATTCATCCGTAAGCCCAACAGTCTTGACTGTCGGACTGAGAGCCTGAATCATTTGTGGGTGACGACATGTTTACTGTTTTCTTCTTTACCTTTCTTTTCTCTGTTACGTTTGTGTGGTTGTTCCTGAGGGTTGCCTGCAATAGTGGATCATATTAGGCTAACATATTACAATAATTATGCAATAATTTGGGACATGTAGGTTATTTTTTAATCATTATGGAAAGCAGACCATATGTACAGTACTTTCAGAATGTATTCATAGCCCTTGACTTATTCCACATTTGTTGTGTTACAGCCTATATGGATTATTTTTTTATCTACACACACATAATGACAAGATTAAACATGTTTTTATACTGAACAAAAATATAAAACTCAATGGTCCAATGTTTCATGATCTGAAATAAAAGATCCCAGAAAATTTCCAGATGCACAAAAAGCTTGTTTCTCGCAAAAAAATGTTTGCACACATTTGTTGACGCCCCTGTTAGTGAGCATTTCTCCTTTTCCAAGATAATCTATCCACCTGACAGGTGTGGCATATCAAGAAGCTGATTAAACAGCATGATCATTACACAGTTGCACCTTGTGCTGGGAACAATGAAAGGCCACTCTAAAATGTGCAGTTTGTCACACAACACAATGGCACAGATGTCTCAATTTTATGGGAGCACGCAATTGGCATATTGACTGAAAGAATGTCCTTCAGAACTGTTGCCATAGAATTGAATGTTAATTTCTCTACCATAAGCAGCCTCCAAAGTCATTTCAGAGAATTTGCCAGTGCGTCCAACTGGCATCAACTGCAGTCCACGTGTAACCACGCCAACCCAGGAACTCCACATCCAGCTTCTTCACCTGCGGGACATTTGAGACCAGCCACACGGACAGCTGATGAAACTGACTAGTATTTATGTCTGTAATAAAGCCCTGATTGGCTGGACCTGGCTCCCAAGTGGGTGGGCCTATGCATTCTCAGGCCCACCCATTGCTGCGCCCCTGTCCAGTCATGTGAAATCCATAGATTAGGGCCTCCCTGAATTTATTTCAATTGACTGATTTCCTTATATGAACTGTAACTTGAAATTGTTGTTCAGTATAGAAATCTTTGCTAATTTATTTAAATGAAATACAGAAGTATCTAATTTACATAATTATTCACACCCCTGAGTCAATACCTGTTAGAATCACTTGTAATCACCATTTACAGCTGTGCGTCTTTCTGGGTAAGTCTGAGAGCTTTGCACACCTGGATTGTACAATATTTTCACATAATTCTTTTTAACCCTTGACTGACAGGCGGAATGTATTTTTTTTTACTGGACCATGACCTCAGTGTAAATAAAATAATAATTTGTTGGTGTCAAGCATATGACAACATGATATATATTTTAAAAGCTGAGAAACAGTTACTTCAAATTACATGACATACAACACACAACCACATCATTCAAATTGTAATCAGTCAAGAAAAACACCTGTGAAAATGTCTATCTTACGAAAATCTATGCTTTTCTTCCAAACAGCTACCATTTACAAAACTTGATACTTTTATTTTGACATTGAAGACATATTCAGTCCTAAATCTTTTTTTCCAAATGGAGCCTGTATAATACAATTTAAAATGCACACACACACACACACACACACACACACAGTATATATATATATATATATATATATATATATATATATATATAGTGGCAGACCAGGGAGTTCGTCTGGCATAGAAATGGTGCTCTTTCATCAGGACACTGTTGTTCAGAAGAGCTAGCCAGCAACAGCTAGCACAATCACTTCAAATTGAAGACTGCAAACTAGCTGCACTTTGTTTAGTTTTTACCTTTTTTAACTGACATTCTTTGTATATATCCATAAAAATGATGACAGTTGATTCATGAATTTGACTGGCTGAGAAACGCTGCCTGTCTGTCTGTCTCATCCAGACTCAACACTTTCATTACTATGTGACAGCTGGAGATCAAATTTGAATATTGAAACAATGTTGCAATTTTCAGATAGACAGACAGCAAGGTTTATACAAATCTCCGCTGTTGAAAATGAAATGTTAGTCTAAAAGAAAAGGGAGCTCATGTCAAGATGCTTATATATACACAGTACCTTAACACCCGCCAGCTTAAGCCGGAAGCCAGCTGCACCAATGTGTAAAGGAAACACCGTACAACTGTCAGCCTGCAGGTGCCCGGCCACACCACAAGGAGTCGTTAGAGCACAATGAGCCAAGTAAAGCTTGGCCAAACCCTCCACTAACCCGGATGACGCTGTGCCAATTGTGCGCCGCCCTATGGGACTCCTGGTCACGGCCGGTTGTGACACAGCCTGGGTTCAAACCCGAGTCTGTAGTGACGACTCAAGTACCGTGATGCAGTGCCTTGGACCGCTGCGCCACTCGGGAGGCCAACACGATGCTTTTTATAGTGGATATCAAGTTTATAACTTGCCTGGGTGGGCTGATGAGACAATGGATTGCACAGTCAGAGGGAATAGAGTAAATAGGCATTTTAACATCATAGATTTAGCCGGTGGCAACGTGTGGGATAGACACCGGCTGGAATGCGCTTTTAACTTCTTAGGGACGTGGTCCCGTGGTGGGAACATCAATCAGCGGAAATGTTCAAGAGCGCCACCTATAGAGGTTGATAAAACTCAAACTTTCATTAAAATGGACATACAATATACTGAATTAAAGCTACACTCGTTGTGAATCTATCCACCGAGTCAGATTTGTAAAATGCTTTTCGGCGAAAGCATGAGAAGCTATTATCTTATAACATGCACCCTCAAAATACTGCAACGTCACCTAACACGACAGATTTTGCGTTAGCCGGCGCAAACCAAAACGCAGATTTAAAATATAAAACATTCATTACCTTTGACGAGCGTCTTTCTTGGCACTCCTAGATGTCCCATAAACATCATTTAGGGTCTTTTTTCGATTAAATCGGTCCATATATAGCCTAGATATCGATCTAAGAATACTGTGTGAACAACGGAAAAAAATAGCTTTTTCTAGCGTAACGTCATTTTTTTAAATGAAAAAAGTCGACGATAAACTTTCACAAAACACTTCGAAATACTTTTGTAATGCAACTTTAGGTATTAGTACACGTTAATAAGCGATAAAATTCATCAGGAGGCGATGTAAATTCTATAGATGTCATCTCGAAAAAATGTCTTGGAGAGAGCTCGACCAAAACATCCGGTCGGAGACCGGAGGGAATCGGTTCCCTTGATTCGGTTAGACCAAGAATCAAATGCGAATCAAATGACAAGACTCTAGACAACGTGTGGAAGCTGTAGGCACTGCAACCTCGGCCTAATTTAATTCGGTTAACTTTGAACAATTCCTTGAAGTCGCGCATGGATATTTATTTCCATTTTCAGTGATCAGATTTTCATGCACTTTTCGATGAAACGCACATTCTGTTATAGTCACAGCCGTGATTTAACCAGTTTTAGAAACGTCTGAGTGTTTTCTATCCACACATACTAATCATATGCATATACTATATTCCTGGCATGAATAGCAGGGCGCTGAAATGTTGCGCGATTTTTAACAAAAAGCTGCGAAAAGCTGCTTAAATTCTCGACTTCCCTAACAGGTTTTAACCAATCAGCATTCAGGATTAGACCCACACGTTGTATAAATATGTACAGTATATACAGTGCCTTCGTAAAGTATTCAGACCCCTTGACTTTTTCAACATTTTGTTAGAATACAGCTTTATTATAAAATTTCTTCAGTTGTTTTTTCCCCCTCATCAATCTACATACAATACCCCATAATGACAAAGCAAAAACATATACACTGCTCAAAAAAATAAAGGGAACACTTAAACAACACAATGTAACTACAAGTCAATCACACTTCTGTGGAATCCAACTGTCCACTTAGGAAGCAACACTGATGACTGATGACAATACATGATGACAATACAATACATATGTACATACATACATACATACATACATACATACATACATACATACATACATACATACATACATACATACATACATACATACATACATACATACATACATACATACATACATACATACATACATATATATATGTATGTATGTATGTATGTATGTATGTACATATAATGTGAGACATGATCCATGTATTTATATATGTATAGACGTATATATGTATATACGTATATATGTATGTATGTATATATACATATATATATGTGTATATACATATATATATGTATGTATGTATGTATGTATGTATGTATGTATGTATACACACATATCATATCACACATATCAGACCAGTGCAGGACCAGGCTGCATAATCAACTTGTGTTCAGAGTGTGGCGTGTGGGACCAGCTGATTGGCTGATATCACCTGACATGACAGCCAGGCTCAGCAGCAACAGCCAAATATAAACTAAATGGATATATAATAGCACATTGAACAACACAGTGAAATAGTGCCCTCTGCAGGGGAATTCTCTACAACGTTTTTAATAGAGATGCTTATGTTCTTAAAACAATGGTGGAAGGAGTTGCAGAATGCTTGAAGTGGTTTGATGGCACTATTGTAATGTATTTTTGTGAGATCCATGGTGACATTTACAAATGCTTACTGTAGCCTAAATCTTTAAATCACATGTTCATTTCAGATGCAATCTCAACTGACTGAGAAGATACAGAGATTCACTACAAACCCAAAACAGGGATCCGAGTGAATCTCTCAAAATGCCTGTATACCTTTTGGCCAATAGTCACAGAACTGGGACATGCACCACTAGGCTACATGCACACCACACAGCTTGCACCAGATCTTGTAAAGTGTGTTTGCACACAGAATTAACCAAACAAAATTAAATGTAATATATTGAATCAACCTTGGTCAGATATTTTACAAACCAAAAATAAGCTAACATTTTGGTTTATCGCTCAGCACTTTTAAAGGCACAATCATTCGAGGAGTTGTATTTGGCAACATTACTTATTAATATATACCCATTCTTTTTTTCCCTTTTATTTGTTGTTGAATTATACCCCCTTTTCTCCCCAATTTTGTGGTATCCAATTGTTAGAAGTTACTATCTTGGCTACAACTCCCATATGGGCTCGGGAGAGACAAAGGTCGAAAGCCATGCGTCCTCCGAAACACAACCCAACCAAGCCGCACTGCTTCTTAACACAGCGTGCATCCAACCCTGAAGCCAGCCGCACCAATGTGTCGGAGGAAAAACAGTGCACCTGGCGACCTGGTTAGCGTGCACTGCGCCCGGCCCGCCACAGGAGTCTCTAGTGCACGATGAGACAAGGATATCCCTACCAGCCAAACTCTCCCTAACTCAGACGAAGCTAGGCCAATTGTGCGTCTCCCCACAGCCGGCTGCGACAGAGCCTGAGCACAAACCCAGAATCTCCGGTGGCACCGCTAGTGCTGCGATGCAGTGCCACTGCGCCACCCGGATGCCCTCTTCCCTGACATTTTCAACCTGTCCTTGATTGACTCTGTAATACCAACATGTTTCAAGCAGACAACCATAGTCCCTGTGCCCAAGAACAATAAGGTAACCTGCCTAAATGACTACAGACCAATAGCACTCACGTCCATAGCCATGATGTGCTTTGAAAGGCTGATCATGGCTCACATTAACACCATTATCCCAGAAACCCTAGACCCACTCCAAATTGCATACCACCCAAACAGATCCACAGATGATGCAATCTCTTTTACACTCCACACTGCCTTTTCCCATCTGGACAAAAGGAACACCTAAGTGAGAATGCTATTCACTGACTACAGCTCAGCATTCAATACCATAGTACCCTCAAAGCTCATCACTAAGCTAAGGATCCTGGGACTAAACACTCTCCCTCTGCAACTGGATCCTGGACTTCCTGACGGGCCACCCCCGGGTGGTTAGGGTAGGTAGCAACACATCCACCATGCAGATCCTCAACACTGGAGCCCTTCAGGGGTGCGTGCTCAGTCCCCTCATGTACTTCCTGATCACCCACGACTGCGTGGCCAGCCATGACTCCAACACCATCATTAAGTTTGCAGATGACAAACCAGTGGTAGGCCTGACCACCGACAATGGCAAGACAGCCTATATGGAGGAGGCCAGAGACTTGGCCAGGTGATGCCAGAATAACAACCTATCCTTCAACATAATTAAGACAAAGGAGATGATTGTGGACTACAGGAAAAGGTGGACCGAGCACACCCCCATCCTCATCGACGGGGCTATAGTGGAGCAGGTTGAGAGCTTCAAGTTCCTTGGTGTCCACATCCCCAACAAACTAGAATGGTCCAAACATACCAATACAGTTGTGAAGAGGGCACGACAAAGCCTATTCCCCCTCAGGAAACTGAAAAGATTTGGCATGGGTCCTTAGATCCTCAAAAGGTTCATCAGCTGCAATATCGAGAGCATCTGGTTGCATCACTGCCTGGTATGGCATCTGCTCGGCCTCTGACTGCAAGGCACGGCAGAGGGTAGTGCGTATGGCCCAGTACATCACTGGGGCTAAGCTGCCTGCCATCCAGGACTTCTACACCAGGCAATGTCAAAGAGCCCAGCCACCCCAGTCATAGAATGTTCTCTCTACTACCGCATGGAAAGCGGTACCGGAGTGCCAAGTCTAGGACCAAAGGCTTCTCAACAGTTTTTACCCCCAAGACAAAAGGCTCCTGAACAAGTAATCAAATGGCTACCCGGACTATTTGCATTGTCCCGCTCCCCAACCCCTCTTTTACGCTGCTGCTACTCTGTTTATCATAAGTGCATAGTCACTTTAACTATAAATTCATGTGTATACAACCTCAATTAGACCGACTAAGAGGTGCCTTTACATAAGTTCGGTACTGTATATAGCCTCGCTACTGTTATTTTTCACTGTCTTTTCACTGTTATTTGTATTTCTTTGCTAATCCATTGTTCACCTAATACCTATTTTTTACTTAAAAATCACACGGTTGTTAGGGCCTGTAAGCAAGCATTTCACTGTAAGGTGTTGTATTCGGCACACGTGACAAATAAACTTTCATTTGATTTGAGGGACAGGTGTATTCCGCGAACCGGGTCAGATGGAACGGAGGCAGGTAGTGGTGGTGTGGGGAGGGCTGGTGCCCGGAACCGGTACTGGAGACTGGAGGGAATGCACATTTCCCTCCAAACACAGAATGGTTTCCAGTACACTGTCCATGGCACTGCCGAGTCTGGAGAGACAGTCCTCGTGATGCTGGACTGTCCCTACGACGTTCACCAGCTCAGCCTTTCCCACTGTCTCCATTAGATAGGTTGATTATTCTGTCAAATTGTATCATGATAGGAGGCAGGCTCAGGAATACGAATAGGTGGCTTAAGTTCTCTACCCAACATAGAGTACGTCATGAACGCGATGGGGACGAAGCCCAAAACAAACACGTGTATATATATATATACACACACACACGTTTGTTTTGGGCTTCGTCCCCATCATGTTCATGACGTAACACAGGGCTATAAACCCAAACAAAGAGCGAGGTGTAAACCTCTAATAAATACACGGGAAGAGACCCGTAAAAACAAGTGCACACTAACACAGTAACACGAAAGCTGATACAACAGAGCACAGTACATGGAACATTAATCAACAAGGACATTGGGGAACAGGGGTCACATACAGTTGAAGTCAGAAGTTTACATACACTTAGGTTGGAGTCATTAAAACTAGTTTTCAACCACTACACACATTTTTTGTTAACAAACTATAGTTTTGGCAAGTCGGTTAGGACATCTACTTTGTGCATGACACGTGTATTTTTTTAAACAAATGTTTACAGTCAGATTATTTCACTTATAATTCACTGCATCACAATTCCAGTGGGTCAGAAGTTTACATACACTAAGTTGACTGTGCCTTCAAACAACTTGGAAAATTCCAGAAAATTATGTCATGGCTTTAGAATCTTCTGATAGGCTAATTGACATCATTTGAGTCAATTGGAGGTGTACCTGTGGATGTAGTTCAAGGTCCACCTTCAAACTCAGTGCCTATTTGCTTAACATCATGGGGAAACCAAAACAAAATCAGCCAAAATCAGTTTGACCCAAGTTAAACAATTTAAAGGCAATGCTACCAGATACTAATTGAGTGTATGTAAACTTCTGACCCACTGGGAATGTGATGAAAGAAATAAAAGCTGAAATAAATCACTCTACTATTATTCTGACGTTTCACATTCTTAAAATAAAGTGGTGATCCTAACTGACCTAAAATTGAATTTTTACTAGGATTAAATGTCAGGAATTGTGAAAGACAGTTTAAATGTAAAGGTGTATGTAAACGTCTGACTTCAACTGTATATACACATACTAATCAGGGGAATGGAAACCAGGTGTGCGTAATGAGACAAGACTCTCCGGGGTTGGTGGTAATGATCCAGTTCAGTGACTCCTAGAAGGCCGGTGACGTAAACCTCCGGAGATGGTGAACAGAATGAGCAGCAGTACCTGGTGAATCCGTGAAAGTTTCAGCTAAAATTATTTAATTATCTGAAAGCAGGGATTCAGCACTTTGTCTGGGTCGAGGACAAACTGTAGACACCCAGTGCTCCTTTAATGTGCCTTTTACACAGTTACTCTCATGCTCCCCTTGTTGTTCTTATTACTTTACTTATTAACACTTTTTCAACTATTGAATTAACTACACTAAACAAAAATATAAACGCAACATGTAAAGTGTTGGTCCCATGTTTAATGAGCTGAAATAAAAGATCCCAGAAATGTTTTATTCATACAAAAAAGCTTATTTCTGTAAATTTGGACCACAAATTTGTTTACATCCCTGTTAGTGAGCATTTCTCCCTTGCCAAGATAATCCATCCACTTGACAGGTGTGTCATATCAAGAAGCCGATTAAACAACATAATCATGACACAGGTGCACCTTGTGCTGGGCCCAGTAAAAGATCACTCTAAAATGTGCAGTTGTGTCACACAACACAATGCCACAGATGTTTCAAGTTGAGGGAGCTTTTCATTTGCATGCTGACGACAGCAATGTCCACCAGAGCTGTTGACAGAGAAATGAATGGTAATTTCTCTACCATAAACTGCCTCCAATGTTGATTTAGAGAATTTGGCAGTACATCCAGCCAGCCTCACAACCGCAGACCATGTGTATGGCGTCGTGTGGGCGAGCGGTTTGCTGATGTCAACGTTGTGAACAGAGTGCCCTTTGGTGGAGTTGGGGTTAGGGTAGGGTATGGGCAGGCATAAGTTATTTACAACGAACAACTGCATTTTATCGATGGCAATTTAAATGCATAGAGATACCGTGACGAGATCCTGAGGCCCATTGTCGTGACATTCATCTGCCTCCATCACATTTGACATTTTAGTCTTATCCAGAGCGACTTATAGTACTGAGTGCATACATTCACATGTTTTTCATATTAATGTTTCAGTATGATAATGCACGGCACAATGTCGCAAGGATCGGTCCACAGTTCCTGGAAGCTGCAAATGTCCAAATGTCCCAGTTCTTCCATGGCCTGCATACTCACCAGAAATGTCACCCATTGAGCATGTTTAGGATGCTCTGGATTTACGCGTATGACAGTGTGTTCCAGTTCCCTCCAATATCCAGAAAGTGTTGGTCCCTTGTTTAATGAGGGAACACCTCACTCTGACCAGTTTACTCGTTTTTATGTTATCCAGAGCTTTGGTGACTAACTGCTGCTGGCAACAATTTAATAACACTTTTTTTGCCTACGTTTACTGACATCGGCCATATTCAACTGGAGTTGAGCATTCGTAACTTATTCTGCACTCTGGCACACTCAGACGAGTAAATAGAGTGAATTTATGAACTCGCCCAAAGTTTCAGAGCTAATAGTAGGGGGGGGGGGGGCTACAGCTTATCTCACTAGCTACATATATACATAAACAACAACACTGAATGGTTCAGAGTGGGAGTGAGAGATTACGTGATTGACTGCCGGAACGCTCCACTTGTATCAGTAAATCACTATCAGATTTTTTTTTGTGTGGTAATTATTTATATATTGACTGTTTTATTCACATGTTTTCAAGTACTATTGACAAATCATACATTCCGTTTCTTGCATACATTGTAATGGGCACATATGTGTATAAAATACTTTTTTGAAAGTTGTACTGATTATGATGTGTGAAGCCATGTTTGTTGACATACAATGCATTCTGGGTGTCACGTAATTGTCTGTCAGACCAAAGATGTTATAACAAAAGGAGGTTCACAAATTTTCAGAGGACTTCCAGAAGTGAATGGTGGGATGTGAACGATGGTAGACAACACACCGCCTTCAACATGCATACTATAAACAGACCAAACCAAATCTTCTCTTATTATCTTTGGTTTCCGTGAGAGAAAAAAAAAAACATGGCGGATGATTGTGTTATGCTGTAGATATTTCTGTGAAAGTCTGAACATTGCATCCGACAATAAGCTGCTCACATTCTGGATATAACTTTGTAAGGACTGTGTTTGTGCAAAATGTTTCTGAAAAAAACAGTGTGGCCAGCTCAAATGCTGATTGTTGCGTCATTCGAAACTAGCCATTCTAAATAAGCATTCTAAATCACCCTGGTTTGATCTTATGCTACAGGGACCACTGTAGCATGATCACACCCATGTGTTGGCACGGGTGAAAAGGTTAATTGACTCTTAGAATCAAATTCCAGCACACCTGTTTCCCTGTTCCATTTACCATATTAATATTGCATCATTATTTCATCAAGGAAAATAGTATGAAATGTAGCAGTCCACAGGCATTTCTATAACTCTTTCTTTCATAATGTTAATATTGCGAAATAGAGTTTGCAGGTACAGTTAGAGCTATAGAAATGACTGTGGACTGGTA
Source organism: Oncorhynchus keta (assembly GCF_023373465.1). Taxonomy (NCBI): domain Eukaryota; kingdom Metazoa; phylum Chordata; class Actinopteri; order Salmoniformes; family Salmonidae; genus Oncorhynchus; species Oncorhynchus keta. The sequence goes on from NC_068434.1 coordinate 55,127,016, forward strand.
CATTTCATACTCTTTTGCTTGGGGTTGCATTCACTTTACATGGGTTTTTCCTCAGTCTTCCCATGCAAGATAAAAGACACAGTCCCTACTATTATTCCTGCACCATGTTTTCTCCTCTCCTACATCTCCACTGTGATATCCGTTTACATTGTTTTGGACAGGAGAGAGCAATATGGTGGAAACTTCATCTAAGGTTGTGAGTGAGTTACACTATACTGCTTGCACTCATTACAGATAAGGCAGAGAGAAAGCCACAGTAAAATTGTCATTCTACACACACACTCCAATAGGAGTGGATATTGTCATTCGTATGGGATGTGCGAGGGACTGCTTGGCCAATAAAATTACAATAAATCTCTGATTTAACTACTAGTTTCTGTCACTATCTACTGGATGCTGGCAGGTTCAACTGTTGATTCTTCGAACACAGTATTTCCCAAATGTCGGGTCAGTTGCCAGTGGTACTTCACATGCTTAAAAGCATTTTATTTTTTATTTTATTTAACCAGGCAAGTCAGTTAAGAACTAATTCTTATTTACAGTGACAACCTACCCCGGCCAAACCCTAACCCGGACGACGCTGAGCCAATTGTGCGCCGCACTATGGGACACCCAGCCGGTTGTGATACAGCTTGGAATCGAACCAGGGTCTGTAGTGACACATCTAGCACTGAGATGCAGTGCCTTAGACCGCTGCGCAACTGAGGAGCCTAAAGGTGAAAGTTTAATTCTCAGTTAAAAAAAAGGCTTGACAATCAAGCGGTTAAGAGAAGTGTCACGTTTCTTAAAACAACAAAATAAATATACCAACCAATATAGACCGTCACCGCCTGGCGGTCAAACACCTTAGCCTTTTTTTAACCTTTATTTTACTAGGCAAATCAGTTAAGAACAAATTCTTATTTTCAATGACGGCCTAGGAACAGCGGGTTAACTGCCTGTTCAGGGGCAGAACGACAGATTTTGTACCTTGTCAGCTCGGGGGTTTGAACTTGCAACCTTCCGGTTACTAGTCCAACGCTCTAACTACTAGGCTACCCTGCCGCCCCAGACACCCCTCTTATCATTTGGTCCCTCCCTCCGTCAGGTCTTTCCATCTGTGTGGGGGAGCTTGTGCAGGCGATGCAATTCCATTTCCACAGCCAATTGTCCTCCATCAGATGCCACAGGATGTTATCAGCCTGGCCCAGGCTCATTCTCCCACAATGCTTCATAACTTTTACGCCCTCTCTTTGTCTCCCACGGTGCTCCCTAACACCTCTACCTGACTCATTACCCAGTCAGCACTGCTGTATCTGACATTTACTGAAAAGACATGCATTGCCATGCAAACACACACACACACAACTCTGCTTCATAGCTCCACTATCATATCTGTTCTAAGCTATCTTTCTAAGCTGTATTTCCATGTCTGTATGGGATGATTGGAGTTATTTTGGTGGGTTAAAGGCTTGATGTGGCCACTGAAAAGTTAGTTTACCTGACACCTCACCATGGTGGAAATGTGCAGACAGAGCTTTGAGTGGCACCATTCAACATTGCACGTTTTGATTATCTTCTAACATTGCAAGACAGTTGAGTGAGTTATAGGATTTCACACGACCAAAGAACATAGTCAAGTACAGTATCTGTTGGATTTGTATCAACAATAAGAAAACATTACACATTCCAACATCTATGCCGGGATTATATCCGGTCACGCATTAGGACAACACATACAAAAGAAATGTGGCCCCTGCTGAAAAAGTTTGAACACCACTGACCAAGAGAATGTCAACACAAATGATTAGTGGTTTATATTCAGATATAAAATGCACAGTACATGATATAAGAACTATATATGACACTTAGACACACAGTTATACTGTATTATCATGACAATGATGCTCTAATAAGTTTACATTATGAAACCACTCAGTAACCAATACTTTCACTTCCATCAGTTAAAAAATAAAATCTTCAACATTCAGTAACATTTCGTCAACAGTTTCAAACATGTTCCCCTTTTCTCTAGTTTTTTCCCCAATGATAAAAAAAAAAAAATCCCACTCAATATTATAAATAAATTATTACATGTATTTATATAGCGTCTTTCTAGATGCTCATAGCACTCTAAGGTGGGGGAACTCACCTCTTCCACCACCAATGTGTAGCCATTTGTGCCAGAACGCTCACCACATTGCCCTTCGTGTGAATAAGCCTAAATTAGATGGATTATGTCACAGCCGTCGAAAGAACTGGACCAAAGCCCAGCGTGGTGAGCGTACATTTTTCCTTTATTTAAAATGACGCCAACAAAACAATAAACCATACAGAACGACTGTGACGCTTAAGGCTATAGTGCCACAAACAAATACAACTTCCCACACGGAAAGGAGGGAAAAGGGATACCTAAGTATGGTTCCCAATCAGAAACAACGATAGACAGCTGTCCCTGATTGAGAACCATACCCGGCCAAAACAAAGAAATACAAAAACATAGAAAATAGAACATAGAATGCCCACCCAAATCACACCCTGACCAAACCCAAAATAGAGACATAAAAAGCTCTAAGGTCAGGGCGTGACAGATTATGTATGTTTTCCTGTCTGTATGGATAAAGCTGGTCTATCATAAGCAGAATTTCCTATCATGTAAGTACATTATATGATGCAAATAATATAAACTGAAGATATTATTATTGAGGATTCAAATTAGGTAGAAACATTAAACTATTTATTCCAATATATTTGCATACCAGTCTTTAAACTGAAATGGGGTTCAACTCAAATCTACATTGCAATATTTACGCAAAATATATTTTTCCTATGGTCAAATTAACTCACAGACTGTTCTTGTGTACAACAACTACCAGGGCGACCTGTTGTTTGAATGAATCCCAGCCTTAGGGCTCTACTATATCCGGTTAATTTGGAGGTGTCAGAGTTGGAACAGTGTTATGTGATAGAAAAAGTAAGTATTTACCAGATCTATTTGATATTAATTATTAATATTTAATCATTAATAATATTTAAGAATTAAGAATTCATATTTAACTTATAGTAAGACATTTCTGTCCTACTAGTGTATTTATTTTTATGCTCTCCACTCTAGCTTCCTGCAACTAATCTGGGCATATGGCTACTAGAGATGACTTGAGCTGACAAATGAGTTAACCTGTCTCGGAACCGCCAACAGTCAGTGAAATTGCAGGGCGCCAAATTCAATCAACAGAAATCTCATAATTCAAATTTCTCAATCATACAGGTATTAGACACCATTTTAAAGATAAAATTCTCGTTAAACCACAGTGTCCAATTTCAAAAACCTTTTCGGTGAAATCAGAACATATCATTCATTATGTTAGGTCAGCAACGAGTCACAGAAAGCATACAGCGATTTTCCAACCAAAGATAGGAGTCACAAAAAGCAGAAATACAGATAAAATGAATCACTAACCTTTGATATTCTTCATCAGATGACACACCCGGGACATGTTACAGAATACATGTATGTTTTGTTCCATCAAGTTCATATTTATATCCAAAAACCTCTGTTTGCATTTGGATTTGCCTCCAAAACATCCCGTGAATTTGAACAGAGCCACATAAATTTACAGAAATACTCATAATAAACATTTATAAAAGATACAAGTGTTATTCACAGAATGAGATATATACTTCTCCTTCATGCAACCGCTGTGTCAGATTTCAAAAAAACTTTACGGAAAAAGCAAACCATGCAATAATCTGAGTACGGCGCTCAGAGACCAACACAACCCCAAAAGATATCTGCCAGAAGTCAGAAATAGCATTATAAATATTCACTTACCTTTGATGATCTTCATCAGAATGCACTCCCCTGAATCCCAGTTCCACAATAAATGTTTGATTTGTTCCATAAAGTCCATCATTTATGTCCAAATAACTCCTTTTGGTTCGCACGTTCAGAACACAATCTAAACCCACGACGCGTTGGCAAGTCTAGGCAAAAGTTCAGACGAAAAGTCATATTACAGTTCGTAGAAACATGTCAAATGAAGTATAGAATCAATCTTTAGGATGTTTTTATCATAAATCTTCAATAATGTTCCAACCGGAAAATTCCTTTGTCTGTAGAAACGCAATGGAACGTGAGGTAACTTTCACAAGCGTGTCACGAGCTTGTGGCTCTCTGCCAGACCTCTGACTCATTCCCCTCTCATTCCCCCCTCCTTTACAGTAGCATCATCAGACAAGGTTCTAAAGACTGTTGACATCTAGTGGAAGCCTTAGGAAGTGCAACATGACCAATATCCCACTGTACAGATTTCCCACTTCCTGGTTGGATTTTGTCTCAGGTTTTCACCTGCCATATGAGTTCTGTTATACTCAGACGTCATTCAAACAGTTTTAGAAACTTCAGAGTGTTTTCTATCCAATACTACTAATAATATGCATATATTAGCATCTGTGACAGAGTAGCAGGCAGTTTACTCTGGGCACCTTAAGCTATTCAATACTGCCCCCCTGTCACCAAGAAGTTAAATACTGCATTACATAGACAAAACATGTGTTTTACAAGAGATAACTTAGGAGTAGAACAATCCCTCATTGTCTCAAAGTCATCCTTGCATCTGGGAAACTAAGCCAGGGTGGGGTTAAGACAATACACTCCTGTGCAGATAACGACAGGATGATCCCAGAGTGGCTTACAATGCCCCAATCTGCATGGGAGGGGTGGAACACGACTAAACATTCTTAGTGTCAGGTATATAAAGACCTCTGCATTTGTGTAAAGGTTAGGCTCTCGGCCCAACAGTGAAGACTGTTGGGTTGTCAGTCTCATTATTGCAATAATTAATTAAGATGATTGTTTGAAGACATGCCAAAGTCTCTCTCACTTGATTAGAATATTCCACGACAGTTAGAGCTGTCAAATCAAGCGGCTCCTGACATTATACTTAGTCAACATTGCCATTGGCTGCACTTAGTCGCATTCACGGAAATTCCGTGCAGCCTTGTTTACAAGTTCGAACACTGAAATGTAAAATGTAATCTAAATCTTGATTCGGATGATAGGAATCCTCATTTTGTTTAATGATTTTATAATTTGAGTGTAATAATTTTTAGATAGACTACACATTCTCATTCTGAACTTCTACCATGAGTGGCGTGGTGTGCTTCTGACAATGACGCAAGCTCAGTTGCTCACTGATGTAACACCAACGCACTTCCACCTCCGACACTGCCAAAACATCCGCTATGTGACCGTCTGCTATCTCCGGTTAATGCTTGATTTGATTGAATTTAGGCCATAGTCTCCATTTGAAAATGCTCATACATCCAACTCTACAGGTTCCAAGTATAATGCACATCAATTAATTCACATAAAAAAGTACTGTATAAGCAGAGTTGTCATGACACCACAATCACAGTTCAATTTCCTCCTCCCTAGAGGCTGACTCGTCGATGTTGGTTATCATGCCAACAACCGTGGTACTGTCAGCGAACTTGATGATGGCATTGGTGTCATGCAAAGCCACGCAGTCTTGGGTTAATGGGGAGTACAGCAGAGGACTGAGGACACACCCCTGTGTTAAGAGTCAGTGTGGAGGAGAAAGTAATAAGAGTGGAGGAGGTGTTGTTGCCAATCCTCACAGCCTGTGGTCTGCCCATCAGCAAGTCCAGGATTCAGTTACAGAGTGTGGTGTCCAGACCCAGAACTCTGAGCTTGGTGTCGCGCTTGGAGGGAACAATAGTGTTGATGAAAAGCATTATCACAAAGGTGTTCCTCTTGTCTAGACATATTGCGGCCATTTGAATAGTGATGGAAATGGCATCTTCCATGGAGCTGTTGGAGCGGTGGGTAAATTGAAGTGGGTCCAGTGTGCCTGGCATGTTGGCCTTTATGTGGGCCCTGACCAACCTCTCGAAGCACTTCATGATGACCAAAGTGAGCATGGCGGGGCGATAGTAATTTGGGAATGTCACCTTGTTTTCCACTGGGATGGAGGTGGTATGTTTAAAGCAGATGGGGATTACAGCCTGGGACAGGGACAGGTTGAAGATGTCAGAGAAGACGCCGTCCAAGGATGCCAGGGATGCCATCTGTGCCGGCTGCTTTGTGAGTTTTCACTCTTTTGAGACTTTTCCTTACGTCAGCCTCGGAGAGCAAAAGCACCTGGTCATTCAGAGCAGCGAGAGCCTTCCTGGATGGCTCGGTATTGTCTGCCTCGAAGTGAGCATAGAATATGTTGAGCTCGTCTGGGAGGGAGGCTTCGGTGGGCACCGCACAGCTGGAATTTCCTTTGTAGTCTGTCATAGTCTGTAGTCCTTGCCGCATGCGACTCGAGTCGGAGTTGTCGAACATCAATTCAAGATTGACTCTGTATTGTCTTTTTGCATCCCTAATGAATTTGCCGGCGATGCCTTAGGTCATTTCGACCAGGAGAAACAGCTAAGCCCACTATGCGGGGAAGCAAATATAATATTTCAGATCTGGGAGGCTGAGAGTATTACTTATCCCAGGAACTACCACTGAGACAGAAATGAGAAAATATTCCTGCAGTTTATAAAACAATATTGTAGGAAACAATTGATTAAGTATGTTTTGGGAACTGTCCTGTGTTTGTGAATGTTATACAAAAGTTGTGTGAGTGTGGAAATAAGTGTTAATCTGAAGTTTGGATAATAAGATATAGAAATGTGTATAATAAGCTGATTAACATTTTGGATAATATATTTCGATATGTAACGTTATCTTGGGGTTCCCTCCATCACTGCCCATCATAGAATATCACGAGATGGTATTGAGTGCGGAATGTTATTTTAGAACAGATTCGGCAAGTCTATAATTTCTGGAAGTCTAGAGAACCGTTGAGGATACATGTGGAGCATTATTCCCATGAATAATATTCCCGGGCAGTGTCCGGGGTTCTGCGGGAGTATGGTTGCACAGCTGACACTTTGTAGCAGCGTAGAGTCATTGAAAACACACATGGAGTCGTTAATTAATGTGAGTACCTAAGATTTTCTACGTTATACATGGATTAGGTGAAGACATTTTTTTTTTTTTTTATTGTATGTGTATAATCGATTACTAGACATTTGATAAAGTAATATTGGGAATATAATGAGATGCAACTTAATCAACCCATATATAGACGTACGTAGGTTCAGAATGGTCCCTTTATGGATCATTTGATAAGAGATAAGGTTAAAGGCATTATGAGGCATTATATGACTGTCTAAAAGCTTATGGGATTTTCCCATATGAGTAATACATTTAGAGAAAACTGCCCATAAGGCCTGAAAATCTATTTTTCGCAGTAAGTGATGAGTTGCTATATTTATTGAGTAAACCACTTTCCCATACAGTGACAGCGAATTAAGATGGAATCTCGACGTAATTAATACCGTCGTACAAAGCCGAATTAGGATTTCCATTAAACTAAATATCATTGCGGAGCTAATGTACTTTAATTAAAAGGTGCAAGATCTGGTTGTACATCAATGGATGTCGATGTAATTTGTTTGACTGCTATGATTGTGAATAAATCCCCTTTGCACATGTGTTTCTCGCAGAGATTTCCACTTGAACCTACTTTAAGGCTATTTTCTGGTCAATTGTGTCGTTATTATGTGACAGATGTTAAGACTACAAACCATTAAAATTGGGCTATTTGCAGAATTTACCGGTCATTTCAATAGCATGGGTCTATGTTACGGACTGAAATCTGATTTTCTGATTGTATTTCAACTATTGCCATGTTTACCTTAGATAGTTGTAGCAGCCAGTGTTTGTATTTAACATGACTAGCGAGGCAATTTTGAGGTAATACGTTTTTTTTGTGGCCTAAATGGTCTGCTGGAATAATCTGCTGAGAATGGAGTCATATTTGAGTCACTGAATCATGAACTGAACATATGCTAGACAACAACTGCAAGTGTTTGTTTTATTACCTGAAGTCTAATCAGAAGGGACTGTTACCTATAATTAATTAATTCTAATAATAGCGGATAGGCAATGGCGATAGCGCTGTGACTATGATCTTAATTGTTATCGACCTATATCCATCCTGCCCTCCCTTTCTAAAGTCTTCGAAAGCCAAATTAACAAACAGATCACCGACCATTTCGAATCCCACCCTACCTTCTCCACTATGCAATCTGGTTTCCTAGCTGGTCACGGGTGCACCTCAGTCACGCTCAACGTCCTTAATGATATCATAACGGCCATCAATAAAAGACAGTACTGTGCAACAGTCTTCATCGACCTGGCCAAGGTTTTCGACTCTGTCAATCATCGCATTCTTATCGGCAGACTCAATAGCCTTGGTTTCTCAAATGACTGCCTCGCCTGGTTCACCAACTACTTCTCAGATAGAGTTCAGTGTGTCAAATCGGAGGGCCTGTTGTCCGGACCTCTGGCAGTCTCTATGGGGGTGCTACAGGGTTCAATTCTCGGGCCGACTCTTTCTCTGTATATATCAATGATGTCGCTCTTGCTGCTGGTGATTCTCTGATCCAACTCTACGCAGATGACACCATTCTGTATACATCTGGCCCTTCTTTGGACACTGTGTTAACAAACCTCCAAACAAGTTTCAATGCCATACTTATACTCCTTCCGTGGCCTCCAACAGCTCTTAAACGCTATTAAAACTAAATGCATGCTCTTCAACCGATTGCTGCCCACACTCTCCCACCCGACTAGCATCACTACTCTGGATGGTTCTGACTTAGAATATGTGGACAACTACAAATACTTAGGTGTTTGGTTAGACTGTAAACTCTCCTTCCAGACTCACATTAAGCATCTCCAATCCAAAATTAAATCTAGAACCGGCTTCCTATTTCGCAACAAAGCTTCCGTCACTCATGCTCGACTTCGGTGATGTCATTTACAAAATAGCCTACAACACTCTACTCAGCAAATTGGATGTAGTCTATCACAGTGTCCTCCGTTTTGTCACCAAAGCCCCATATACTACCCACCACTGCGACCTGTTTGCTCTAGTTGGCTGGCCCTCGCTACATATTCGTTGCCAAACCCACTGGCTCCAGGTCATCTAAGTGTTTGCTAGGCAAAGCCCCGACTTATCTCAGCTCACTGGTCACCATAGCAACACCCACCCGTAGCATGCGCTCTAGCAGGTATATTTCACTGGTCATCCCCAAAGACGACACCTACTTTGGCCGCATGTCTATCCAGTGCTCTGCTGCCAATGAAAATTACTGAAGGTGGAGTCTTATATCTCCCTCACTTACTTACCGATCACTGCACTTGTACACAGCCCATCTATAAACAGCCCACCCAACTACTTCATGCCCATATTGTTTTACTTTTGGGCTCTTTTGCACCCCAGTATCTCTACTTGCACATCATCATCTGCACATCTATCACTCCAGTGTTCATGCTGCATTGTAATTATTTCACCAGTATGGCCTATTTTTTTGCCTTACCTCCCTAATCTTACTACATTTGGAAACACTGTACATAGATTCTTCTATTGTGTTATTGTCTGCATGTTTGCTTATCCCATGTGTAAGTGTGTTGTTGTTATCGCACTGCTTTGCTTTATCTTAACCGGGGCACAGTTGTATATGAGAACTTGTTCTCAACTGGCCTACCTTGTTAAATAAAGGTGAAGTAAATTAAAACGTTTAAAAATAATAATTCGAACATGGGTATTAATTTTTGCATGGTAAACTTAATGAGTGTTGACAGTATGTGAATGGTAATGTGCTATTAGTGGGGGGGTTTGGATAGCACTTTAATTATGCAATGTTTTAGTCATTTGAAAAGCTGAGCTTTCAATAGAAGGTTAAATGATGATTAGAATGATTGAGCCTTGAGATTGTAAAATAGATTAGCTGCAGTTGAAAGTGAGCAGGCAGTGGGACATTTGAAGCATTTGAAGCAGAGGTATGAGAAAGGTTCTTTGAACGTTTCTGATTATTGTTGCTTGGTTTTGTAGTTTAGGTAACACCAGTGAAGTGGAGGAAGAAGGTAATGTCATTTAAAATGATCTGTTTCCATTATGTAGAACAGTGTCAAGTATTTAAAGTTCATGTTTTAGTATTGAATATTAAGCTGATTAAATATTAAACTGACGGGGACAGCTTTCTATAGGTCCTAGATTTGTTAAACAGGTTTTATATTTTCCCTGAATTGATGCAACAGGTTGCAATGATAGGATTACCGGAAAGGGGCTCTGGGATTGTTTACTTTGGAAGGTGTATTTTCCACTTCGTGGAACACTGTACTATCTGATGTGTTTGAGTAAGATTCTTTCTTCCAGCACGGATGGAAGTGCATTACAGTATGTCTGTTAAGGGAGCTTCCACATTAAATAAGGCCAGGCAACAAAAAAATAGTTTTTACCCCACATTATGAATGTTTGTTAGTGTTTTTAATGCTATGTCTGATTTATTGTGAGTGGTATATTTCATTTAGTTTTAGTAGGTTTTTCATGGGTTAGAGAATATGTATCTTAAAGGGGCACACACATTGAATTTTCAGAGGTTTTTATTTTCTGGGTTTTAATTAAACACGTGAATTATTTTGATAAGAAATGTACCAAAGAAACATACTGTGAATATTGGATAAGAAATGACATGTTTGACTGTTTTTAAATAATTTGTCTAATAGAGAAATAAACATTTATTTGAAGGGTTTGAATGCCCTCTGACCTCTGTCCTGACGTTCTAGTGTGGTTTGACCACACTCACTGGAAAGCTGTAATACTGGTTGAGGTTAATTGTAATACTGATAATTACGAAGAAGTTTATAATTAATAGTTATATATGTATGATTTGGACCACGAGAAGGATAGTCCTGGGTCTAGTCTATTTTTACTATGAAGTTATGGGTAGTGATTCTAATTCGATTTTGTTATTTTAAATAGTTTTGTTACTTTTTTTTAGCCAGTAGTGTTAATCACTATGTGAATCATGTGTCAAAATGGGGGAATTACCAGTCCTTGGAGGAGTTTTGGATTGAATGTCACGGTCGTCCTCCTCATCTGAAGAGGAGAGGCGAGAAGGATCAGAGGACCAAAATGCAACGTGGCATGTGTTCATAGTGAATTTTAATAAAGAGAACACTGAAACACTATACAAAAGCGTAACAAAAACAATGACGACCGTGAAGCTACAAATGAGACCTGTGCTGACACAAGCCACTAACATAGACAATCACCCACAAACAAACAGTGCAACCCAGGCTACCTAAGTATGATTCTCAATCAGAGACAACTAATGACACCTGCCTCTGATTGAGAACCATACTAGGCCGAAACATAGAAATACCCAAATCATAGAAAAACAAACATAGACTGCCCACCCAACTCACACCCTGACCATACTAAATAAATACAAAACAAAGGAAATAAAGGTCAGAACGTGACATTGAAGTTTACACACCTTGAGTGATGTGTAGGAATGTATCGAATAATGTATGAAGGAGTGTAATGTTGTTTGTTCTGTTTTGATTCAATATAAATCTCACCAGATTGGGTCTCTTGGATGATCAGGATAACTTCCTGACCATGTGACTCTGCAATGAGGTTGACAGTGTCATAGGGGAAGTATAAGCCAATTTGGAAAAATTGTTTCAACAGAATGTGATGTTATTTTCTTTGACATTTGTATTAAGAATATTGGCAAAAGTAATAATTTGTTATACTTGTCTGAAATTGTTTATTTTGGAGTATCAGGTTGATTGAGGAGGTCTACACACTACTACACTTATACTAATTTAGGCTAAGAACGTATTGAGATATTGATCTGTAATTATGATCGTGATGAGAAAGTTAATACTAGAATTATATGATAATTATATTGTAGGTTAATATAAATGTACATTCTGCCAGTATTTGATGTGTGTTGAGGGGTTTCATTTTGAGTGATAGAACCAATGTGAATCACTGAGCAAAGTCATTCTAAATTTTTGTAGAATAGTTCATTTAGTTTATTATAATTTGGAAACAGAATGATTTTTAAAACTAACTGATTGATTTGAGTAAGTTGTATGTTAATTAACAACTATCTACTGATGGTGCTACAGTGCCTTGTAAAAGTATTCATCCACCTTGGTGTTTTTCCTATTTGTTGCATTACAATCTGTCATTTAAATAGATTTTTGTTTTGTCAGGCTGACTACCTGTCATGCGAGTGCAGCAAGGAGCCAAGGTAAGGTGCTAGCTAGCATTAAACATATCTTATAAAAAACAATCTTAACATAATCACTAGTTAAGCTTGTCATGCGTTGCATATAATTGATGCGGTGCCTGTTAATTTATCATTGAATCACAGCCTACTTATCCAACCGGGTGATTTAACAAGCGCATTTGCGCAAAAAGCACTGTCATTCTCCAATAGTCGGTATCAGTGGCGTTGAAAAATCATATTCGGTCGACCTCTACTTTAAATGCAAAATCAATACACAAGCATATATTTTTAAACCTGCATATTTAGTTAATATTGCCTGCTAACATGAATATATTTTAACTAGGTAAATAGTGTCACTTATCTTGCGTTCTGTGCAACAGAGTCAGGTTACAGTGGGGCAGCCATCAATTGTGCAGGTTCTCCCACTTAAAAAGATGAGGCCTGTAATTTTCATCATAGGTGCACTTCAACTATGACAGACAAAATGAGAAAAAAAATCCAGAAAATCACATTGTAGGATTTTTAATGAATTTATTTGCAAATTATGGTGGAAAATAAGTATTATCTCCTCGTGTATTCCCCGAGCTGGTGACTCTCGCCTCGTGGATTATTGCCGGATGTTCTGGACTGGGGACCGTCGCTGGAGACCCCGGACTGGGGACCGTCGCTGGAGACCCCGGACTGGGGACCGTCGCTGGAGACCCCGGACTGGGGCCTGTCGTTGGAGGTTCCGGACTGTGGCCCGTCGTTGGAGGTTCCGGACTGTGGCCAGTCGTTGGAGGTTCCGGACTCTGGCCCGTCGTTGGAGGTTCCGGACTCTGGCCCGTCGTTGGAGGTTCCGGACTGTGGCCCGTCGTTGGAGGTTCCGGACTGTGGCCAGTCGTTGGAGGTTCCGGTCGGTGAACTGTCGCCGGACGCTCTGGACTGGGTACTGTCGCCGGACGCTCTGGAGTAGGTACTGTCGCCGGACGCTCTGGACTGCCGAGGCGCACTGTAGGCCTGGTGCGTGGTGCCGGCACTGGTGGTACCGGGCTGGGGACACGCACCTCAGGGCGAGTGCGGGGAGGAGGAACAGGGCATAATGGACTGACGAGACGCACTGTAGGCCTGGTGCGTGGTGCCGGCTCTGGTGGTACCGGCTGGGGACACGCACCTCGTATTGAGCCAGCTCTCAGAACATAGAGCTGGCTCAATACGTCCTGGCTGGATGCCCATTCTAGCCCGGCAAATGCGAGAAGCTGGAATAGAGCGCACAGGGCTAGAATAGCTCACTGGAGACACCGTGCACATCTCTGCATAACACGGTGCCTGACCAGTTACACGCTCCCCACGGTAAGCACGAGGAGTTGGCTCAGGTCTCCTACCTGACTCATGCACTCTCCTCGTTTACCCCCTCCAAAATTCCTTGGGGCTGCCTCTCGGGCTTCCTTGCTAGCCGTGTACCTTCATATCGTCGATGTTCCTCTATTCTCCGGTATTTATCCTCGTAGTATCGCCGTTCCGCTTCCGCTGCCTCTAACTCCTGTGTCCAGGGTCCTGCTCCTGTGTCCAGGGTCCTGCTCCATTTAATATCTCCTCCCAGGTCAATTTCCCCATCAAGTTCCTTCTTTTCACGCTGCTTGGTCCTGGTTTGGTGGGTTATTCTGTCACATTCATCATAACGAGGAGACCAAGGCGCAGCGTGATATGAATACATTCCTCTTTAATGAAAGAGAACACTGAACAAATATTATACAAAACAACAAAACGACCGTGAAGCTATATACTGTATAACGAGTGCTGACATGCAACTAACCATAGACAATAACCCACAAAACCAAAATGGAAAATGGCAGCCTAAATAGGATCCCCAATCAGAGACAACGAATAACAGCTGTCTCTGATTGGGAACCAATTCAGGCCACCATATACCTACATATACCTAGTCATACTAAAACCCCATAGATATACAAAAACCCTAGACAGGACAAAAACACCTAGACAATACAAAAACTAAACCAACCACCCTTGTCACACCCTGACCTAACCAAAATAATAAAGAAAACAAAGATAACTACGGTTGTCGATGTGTTCCTGGTTTGAGCCCAGGTAGGAGCGAGGAGAGGGACGGAAGCTATACTGTTACACTGGCAATACTAAAGTGCCTATAAGAACATCCAATAGTCAAAGGTATATGAAATACAAATGGTATAGAGAGAAATAGTCCTATAATTCCTATAATAACTACAAACTAAAACTTACCTGGGAATATTGAAGACTCGTGTTAAAAGGAACCACCAGCTTTCATATGTTCTCATGTTCTGAGCAAGGAACTTAAACGTTAGCCTTCTTACATGGCACATATTGCACTTTTACTTTCTTCTCCAACACTGTGTGTTTTTGCATTATTTAAACCAGATTTAACATGTTTCATTATTTATTTGAGGCTAAATTGATTTTATTGATATATTATATTAAGCTAATATAAGTGTTAATTCAGTATTGTTGTAATTGTCATTATTACAAATACATGGTTTTTGTAAATCGGCCGATTAATCGGTAGCGGCTTTTTTTTTTTGGTCCTCCAATAATCGGTATCGGTATCGGCATTGAAAAATCATAATCGGTCGACCTCTAATGCTGACCCTGGTGTCCAAGACTACTTATACAAGAGCAACTCTTTGGACCTCTGGTTCAAGTCCCTGCTGCACCTGGGTGCTGCTGTTCATCTGAGAGTCTTCAATGAACTCTCATATTGTGACCTATATAAAAAAGGTATTGTATTTATTTTGTTAATGTAACATTTATTATTTTATTAATTAGTGATTGAACAATTAATTATAAAGTAATACTTGTAATTGTCATAATAGTGTCTGATATATATTTCTAACAACAAATCATATTTTTAAAGCCACTTCCTCATCTTCTGGATTCTTAATAACCTGTTAGGGATAGGGGGCAGCATTTTCACTTTGGATGAATTGCGTGCCCATAGTGAACTTCATCCTACTCTGTCCTAGATGCTATATATGCATAGTATTATTATTATTGGATAGGAAAACACTCTGAAGTTTCTAAAACTGTTTGAATTATGTCTGTGAGTATAACAGAACTCATAACTCATAAGTCATCGCCTATTCACATCCAAACAAGATGTGGATCTGTTCGCACTTTCTACGCCTTTCACTAGATGTCAGCATTCAGTAGAACGAATGAAGCCTCTAGTGTGATGTTTGACCGAATGGGAGGGGGATGAGTCACCGACCTGGCAGAATGCCATTTCCTGGTTGCAATTTTCTGTTGATATCGCCTGCGTTCGATGACTCTGTAGACAAAAACGAATGCTCCGGTTGGAACGTTATTGGATATACAGTGGGGATTTTTATTTGACACAATTTTCAGGTTTTCCTACTTACAAAGCATGTAGAGGTCTGTAATTTGTATCATAGGTACACTTCAGCTGTGAGAGACGGAATCTAAAACAAAAATCCAGAAAATCACATTGTATGATTTTTAAGTAATTAATTTGCATTTTATTGCATGACATAAGTATTTGATACATCAGAAAAGCAGAACTTAATATTTGGTACAGAAACCTTTGCAATTACAGAGATCATACGTTTCCTGTAGTTCTTGACCAGGTTTGCACACACTGCAGCAGGGATTTTGGCCCACTCCTCCATACAGACCTTCTCCAGATCCTTCAGGTTTCGGGGCTGTCGCTGGGCAATACAGACTTTCAGCTCCCTCCAAAGATGTTTTGTTGGGTTCAGGTCTGGAGACTGGCTAGGCCACTCCAGGACCTTGAGATGCTTCTTACTGAGCCACTCCTTAGTTGCCCTGGCTGTGTGTTTCGGGTCATTGTCATGCTGGAAGACCCAGCCACAACCCATATTCAATGCTCTTACTGAGGGAAGGAGATTGTTGGCCAAAATCGTGCGATACATGGCCCCATCCATCCTCCCCTCAATACGGTGCAGTCATCCTGTCCCCTTTGCAGGAAAGCATCCCCAAAGAATAATGTTTCCACCTCCATGCTTCACTGTTGGGATGGTGTTATTGAGGGTTCATCCTTGTTCTTCCTCCAAACATGGCGAGTGGAGTTTATACTAAAAAGCTCTATTTTTGTATCATCAGACCACATGATCTTCTCCCATTCCTCCTCTGGATCATCCAGATGGTCATTGGCAAACTTCAGACGGGCCTGGACATGCTCTGGCTTGAGCAGGGGGACCTTGCGTGCGCTGCAGGATTTTAATCCATGACGGCATAGTGTGTCACGAATGGTTTTCTTTGAGACTGTGGTCCCAGCTCTCTTCAGGTCATTGACCAGGTCCTGCCGTGTAGTTCTGGGCTGATCCCTCACCTTCCTCTTGATCATTGATGCCCCACGAGGTGAGATCTTGCATGGAGCCCCAGACTGAGGGTGATTGACCGTCATCTTGAACTTCTTCCATTTTCTAATAATTGCGGCAAAAGTTGTTGCCTTCTCGCCAAGCTGCTTGCCTATTGTCCTGTAGCCCATCCCAGCCTTGTGCAGGTCTACAATTGTATCCCTGATGTCCTTACATACCGCTCTGGTCTTTGCCATTGTGGAGAGGTATCCTCTTCTTCCATCCCTCAGGCACTGAATAATCTCCAAAGTTAAATGAAGAAGACGTCAGTCTCTCAGAGGAATCCAGCTTACTTTTCAATGGGGCACCCGGAGCAACATCTACAGGAAACAGATGAGCAATAGGCGTACCTCGTTTCATTCTACCAGAATGGTTTGAGTAGAAGGTATCCCAGGAAACTTTGGAATTCCAGTAACTCTCGCCTGCCCACCAGGTGGCAGGGTGACAGGTTTTGTCTGTGCGAACCAGACAGTTCCTCTCTTCTCGTCATCATTAGTTGAGCTTTCTATCATCCTCTCGTATGCCTCTTTGATAGCAGGATGAACTTGTAGTGTGCTAAGGAAACCTTCACCTGCCTTTTCTTTGCAAGCCATCATGAGTCTCGTCACTACAGATGTATTGGTGCGGACCAGAATAGACACTTCACCTTTCAAGTAAGTATATATCATATGTATCTGTCTTGCTGGTAAATATTAGAAACTTTCTCAAATTGGCTGTAAATGTATACATTTGCATATTAAATGTTTTCAATGTCAGTAACATTTTCAATTGACTGTTCAGTTGCCCAGTTCCTTACTGGTCCTTTAACCCCTTCTCCCTAGCCATTAGTCTTTTGTGTCCAAATCCAAATAAAATTTTAGGCCAGGGTTGGTATGGAATTGGACATTGGTTTCTAGTTAGTGTTCTAGATCTGTGTATGTAATATGGCAGAAGTCTCCCGGAGTCCATTACACAGAAGGGTTGAGTCATCACCTTATTTCTATACCTATCCAAGCCCAATCAGATCAATTAAACTGGGTCAAAATAATATATTAATCTCAGCCTGTCCCTTGTCGTGGTGAGAGGGCTTCCAACATAACCAGGCCCATGTTATTGAATCCCTGACTGAGACTGGCTGCCTGTCGAGGACAAGTGACAGGAAGAACTAGCTGCAGCACCTGATCAAGCATCTCTTGATTCTGGCTCTTTCCTCTCTCCTCATCCTTTAACTTTTTCTCTCCATTCCCTCTGAGTCTAGTGATGTCTGATTGCCTAACAATCTGCCCACTCATCCCATCCCCTCCTCCATATCATTACATCATCTAAAGCTACTGTTATTGTCATGTTGTCATTATCTGCTAATACAGTTTGCTAGCCTTATCATGCTGGGCATATAATATGTGATATACACAGATGAACTAAAAACCCTAGCACTGCAAACACTCAGAACAAAGAAAGCAGCTGTGCCTGGACTTCGCAGTCTCCCTCTTCAACTCCCCCTTCTGAGACTGCCTGTTTAGAACAAGTGACAGGCAGAACCTCCCAACCACACAGCACCCATCTCTTTATTCCACACACCAGAAATAAGTCAAAGTTTGTGTACTAAAATCTTTAAAATTGTCAGGTTGGTTTTCACAGCTGTTTCATAAGGTGTTCATTATAGTAAGTTGTAAGGTATCCTTTGATGGTATTTATTTGTTCCACATTATTCATTGTTGTATCCTAGGATCTACAATATATATATATATATTATCATAATAGGAATACTGAAATTCTACTATTTCAGTGTCAATAAGGGAAGGGCAGGATAAAATAAAAACACGACAGACAGAAATGTCAGTGTATGAATCAAATGGATTTGCATATGAATGGAGTGGCAATTAGCTAACATCGTGATCTGTAAGGTAAGTAACTTTAATGTGTCAAGCAGATTTTCTTTGCCATTTCCGAAACATAGCAACGGTTAAGACATGGATTTCATGTTGTAATGTTAACAAGGTACCTAAAAAATAGTTAGAATTCATGTTTTCATTTTATTAGCTAAACCAATCTTGTTTAAAGCGGAATTGTAGCGGAAATCAGCCTTGTTTGCATAGCGAGGATGAAAAGAACGTCATTTAGGCTGTAATGATCTCCAAAATTCGAATCATTAGGTCGTCACACCCTTGATAGAGTAACGGACGCGAACACGCTAAACAAACCAGACACGTCGCGTGTGTGAGTGCTGCAAAATACATTTACACATACATGTTATTTAATCGTTGCACCCACACTGCACGCACGCGCCAACGAGCATCTGTGTTGCCAAGAGCTAAAATAGTAGTTGCTTCTATTTGTGATGCCTAACGCGAATCAAGTCCTGCCTCCTCATCTCCCCATCTCCTCATTGGTTATGCCCACGTGGATGATTGAAAGATGAACTGAGGTTGGTCGGTCGGTTGTTGTAATACACCTTATTATGAAAGTTAGATGCCAATTGCCATATAAAGTCCCAAAGAAGAAATGCCTGGAAGGAGGAATGATGACAAGGAACTATTGAGATGACCTTTTTATGTGTGGATTAAATAACAACTCAATGTTTATATCCCAGCACAAATTAGCTCGCAACTGCGAGCTACCTAGCTAAATTGCCATAAATGTTTAATGATTTTTTACCTGTCCCCAAATTAATATAATTGGTTCAGAGTTTGTTTTGATATTTCAACCTGCGTGTTGTGATAGCGTTTGGTGTGGGGGGGGCAAAATAAATTTGCGCACGGTGGCGCACGCATGCGCGCGTCCAGTTTGGGCATGGTGTAATAGCTAATCTAATGCCATTGTGATGCAGAAGGGGACACTATTTGGCCGGGGGACATTATTTAGCATGACAGGCCCTAAGGCTATAGAGTGTTTGTTTACATATACTTTGTTAACAAACATTGGAGTAAAACAAGCTTATATTTTCGGTTCTGATGGGGTAAGACAGTTGAACTAATTTCATGAGGCATTAATAAGTCATATTCTTCAATAATCAATAGGTACATATTATTAATGTATAGATCCAGAGATGGATGTAGAAACTGTTTAAGCTGTTTAATGCGAATGAACAGAATGATGAACTGAAATATAACCCACCTCAAATTCCATTTCGGCTTTATAAGAAATATGATTAATATTTAAAGGTCCTCAATGTCAAATGTATTTCATTTTATTCCTGTCAGGTGTCAAATGTAGGCAGAGAATTCACAATGTGCTAAATTAATCAATATTGCTTTTAGGCTGGCTATATAAGTTTTGTGTGCAAAGTTTGATGTTCTTCAAGGTCAGTTGACTTCATAAACTGATAAGATTAAGAATTAATGATTTCCTTGTCAGAAGTGTAGGCGTAATGGCAGCGATGTGCACAGCGTGGCCCACGTGTCTTCGCTCACTGACGTCCCAGAGAACTTAACTGATGTAAAACAAACAGGTAGACAGTCAGGGCAAGAGAGCAGGGCAGATTGCTGCGGTAAGAATGTTAAAGCTAGAATGACACTGAAGGCATAGAGGATACAAGCCCTGTTCAGAAACATCAAAGGAGTCCATCCTTATTTCCTGCTCCCTTGATGAGATTGCTGATTCGACATGAGTTCAGTGAAAGCAAATGGGTGGAAATTGGGCTTTCATCCATTTGGGCTTCAAGGAAGTAAGGATGCATGCTGAAGTAGTTAAAGTACAATATGCAATATTTACAGGTGATCATTTTCAAATAATAATAGGCCTCTTTACCGTTGATTCTTGAAGAATATAACTTATAAATGCTTCATGAGTTTAGTACAGTCACATCATACCCCATTGTCGCACCCAGAGAAGTTGAGCCTTGTGCTTCAACACTGCCACCTCAAGGGTGCCACCTGTCAATTACTCTAGATGGTGGGATAATTATGTCTACACTTAAAGTATCCTGTATTACTCTTGCAGCCCATCCACTTGGTTTGCCCATGAAGACAGTACTACATTTAAAGGAATATTTTTCTAGGGTAGATAACACTACCCAGCTACATTACCTCTTTTGCCTGGTCCCTTTGTCTACAAGGCCCGCTGATCCACCACGTCTGCCGACGTAAGACGCTTTCTGCTAGACCCGGCCTGCTAACTTCATGAACGCCGTGTCTCCCGCTTGCCAGCTTGGTAACGACTTCCCTGTTTCATCTATTGCTGTTCACTAGACCCTATGATCACTTGGCTACATAGCTGATGCCTGCTGGACTGTTCATTAATCACGGAACTCCATTTTGTTTGTTCTGTTTATCTGTCGGCACAAGCCTCGGACTCAGGCCCTGTGTGTAGTTAACCGACCCTCTCTGCCCATTCATCGCTATTTTACCTGTTGTTGTTGTCTTAGCTGATCAGCTGTTGCTGTCTTACCCGTTGTCTTAGCTAGCTCTCCCAATCAATACCTGCGATTGCTTTATGCCTTGCTTTATGTCTCCCTCTAATGTCAATATGCCTTGTATACTGTTGTTTAGGGTAGTTATCATTGCTTTATTTTACTGTGGAGCCCCTAACCCCTCTCAACATGCCTCAGATACCTCCTATGTCCCACCTCCCACACGTGAGGTGACCTTACCTAGCATAACTAGTACCTCCATAGATCCAACCTCTCTTATCGTCACTCAATGCTTAGGTTTACCTCCACTGTGCCCGCACCCTACTATACTCCTGTCTGTACATTATGCCCTGAATCTATTCCACCACGCCCAGAAATCTGCTCCATTTATTCTCTGACGTCCAGTTTTGATTGCCTTTAGCCATACCCTCATCCTACTCCTCCTCTGTTCCTCGGGTGATGTGAAGGTTAACCCAGGCCCTGTGTGTCCCCAGGCGCTCTCATTTGTTGACTTCTGTAATCGTAAAAGCCTTGGTTTCATGCATTTAACATCAGAAGCCTCCTCCCTAAGTCTGTTTTACTCACTGCTTTAGCACACTCCGCCAACCCTGATGTACTTGCCGTGTCTGAGTCCTGGCTTAGGAAGGCCACCAAAAATGTTGAGATTTCCATCCCCAACTACAACATTTTCCATCAAGATAAAACTGCCAAAGGGGGTGGAGTTGCAATCTACTGCAGAGATAGCCTACAAAGTTCTGCCATACTTTCCAGGTCTATCCCCAAACAGTTCGAGCTTCTAATTATAAAAATGAATCTCTCCAGAAATAAGTCTCTCACTGTTGCTGCCTGTTATAGACCCCCCTCAGCTCCCAGCTGTGCCCTGGACACCATATGTGAATTGATTGCTCTCCATCCATCTTCAGAGTTCGTTCTGTTAGGTGACCTAAACTGGGATATGCTTAAGCTAGATGCCCTCAATCTCACACAAATCATCAAGGAACCCACCAGGTACAACCCTAAATCTGTAAACATTGGGCACCCTCATAAATATTATCCTGACCAACCTGCCCTCCAAATACACCTCTGCTGTTTTCAATCAGCATCTCAGCGATCACTGCCTTATTGCCTGCATCTGTTATGGATCCACGGTCAAACGACCACCCCTCATCACTGTCAAACGCTCCCTAAAACAATTCTGAAAGCAGGTGTTTCTAATCGACCTGGCCCGGCAATCCTGGAAGGATATTGTCCTCATTCTGTCAGTTGAGGATGCCTGGTCCTTAAATAAGCATGCCCATTAAAACAAATATAGAACTAAGAACATATATAGCCCTTGGTTCACCCCAGACCTGACTGCCCTCGACCAGCACAAAAGCATCCTGTGGCATACTGCACTAGCATCGAATAGTGCCCGCGATATGAAACTTTTCAGGGAAGTCAGGAACCAATACAGACAGTCAGTTAGGAAAGCAAAGGCTAGCTTTTTCAAACAGAAATTTGCATCCTGTAGCTCTAACTCCAAAAGGTTCTGGGACACTGTAAAGTCCATGGAGAATAAGAGCACTTCCTCCCAACTGCCCACTGCACTGAGGATAGTAAACACTGTCACCACCGATAAATCCACGATAATCGAGAATTTCAATAAGCATTTCTCTACGGCTGGCCATGCTTTCCTCCTGGCTACCCCAGCCAAGCCAACAGCTCTGCACCCCCTGCAGCTACTTGCCCAATCCTCCCCAGCTTCTCCTACACCCAAATCCAGATAGCAGATGTTCTGAAAGAGCTGCAAAACCTGGATCCCTACAAATCAGCTGGGCTAGACAATCTGGACCCTCTCTTACTAAAATTATCTGCAGCCATTGTTGCAACCCCTATTACTATTCTGTTCAACCACTCTTTCATATCTTCCGAGATTCCTAAAGATTGGAAAGCTGCTGCAGTCATACCCTCTTCAAAGGGGGAGACACTCTAGACCCAAAATGTTACAGACCTATATCCATCCTGCCCTACCTTTGTAAAGTCTTCGAAAGCCAAGTTAATAATCAGATCACTGACCATTTCGAATCCCACCGTACCTTCTCCGCTGTGCCCACCGTACCTTCTCCGCTGTGCAATCCAGTTTCTTAGCTGGTCACGGGTGCACCTCAGCCACGCTCAAGGTACTAAACGATATCATAACCGCCATCGATAAAAGACAATACTGTGCAGCCGTCTTCTTCGGCCTGGCCAAGGCTTTCGACTCTGTCAATCACCATATTCTTATTGGCAGACTCAACAGCCTTGGCTTCTCAAATGACTGCCTCGCCTGGTTCACCAACTACTTCTCAGACAGAGTTCAGTGTGTCATATCGGAGGGCATGTTGTCTGGACCTCTGGCAGTCTCTATGGGGGTGCCACAGGGTTCAATGGGCTGACTCTTTTCTCTGTATATATCAATGATGTCGCTCTTGCTGCTGGTGATTCCTTGATCCACCTCTACGCAGATGACACTATTCTGTATACATCTGGCCCTTCTTTGGACACTGTGTTAACAAACCTCCAAACGAGCTTCAATGCCATACTACACTCCTTCCGTGGCCTCCAACTGCTCTTAAACACTAGTAAAACTAAATGCATGCTCTTCAACCAATCGCTGTCAGCACCCACCTGCCCGACTAGCATCACTACTGCATGGTTCTGACCTAGAATAAGTGGACAGCTACAAATACTTAGGAGTCTGGCTAGACTGTAAACTCTCCTTCCAGACTCATATTAAGCATCTCCAATCCAAAATTAAATCTAGAATTGGCTTCCCATTTCACAACAAAGCCTCCTTCCCTCACGCTGCCAAACATACCCTTGTAAAACTGACTATCCTACCGACCCTCAACTTCGGCGATGTCATTTACAAAATAGCCCGCAACACTCTACCCAGCAAACTGGATGCAGTCTATCACAGTGTCATCCGTTATGTCACCAAAGCCCTATATACCACCCACCACTGCGATCTGTATGCTCTCTTTGGCTGGCCCCCGATGCATATTTGTCGCCAGACCCACTGGCTCCTGGTTATCTATAAGTCTTTGCTAGGTAAAGCTCCACCTTACCTCAGCTCACTGGTCACCATAACAACATCCACCCGTAGCACGCGCTCCAGTAGGTATATCTCTCTAGTCATCCCCAAAGCAAACACCCACTTTGGCCGCTGATCCTTACAGTTCTCTGCTGCCAATGACTGGAACAAATTGCAAAAATGGGAGACATATCTCCCTCACTAACTTTAAGCATCAGCTATCTGAGCAGCTTACCGATTTGCTGCAGCTGTACATAGCCCATATGTTAATAGCCCACCCAACTACCTACCTCATCCCCATATTGTTTTTCTTTTTTCTTTTACTTTCTTTTACTCTTTTACTCTTTTGCACACCAGTATTTCTACTTGCACATCATCATCTGCAAATACATCACCTCAGTGTTAATTTGCTAAATTGCAATTGCTTCGCTACCTTGATTTGATTTATTGCCTTACCTCCTGACTCCATTTGCACACACTGTATATAGATTTTTCTATTGTGTTATCGACTGTACTTCGTTCTGAACTTCTAACGTGAATGGGACAGGTGTGCCTTCATGACAATGATCAAGAGCAGCTGCTCCCCAATTTGACAGCTTCAACGCAGTTGCACCTCAGACAGCCCAAAAAAATCAGCTATTGCAGGTGTTGCTATCGCTGGATATTACTTGATCTGATTGAGAGCTCTATTCAATCTGCTTTAGCGGAGACTGCATTCACGGTAAATGCTGCATATGTCGACTCAATCTGAAATGACCTTTACATTTCCATTATGAAATCTGTAATGCTTCAGCTTAATCTAGGCCCAACTGTTTCACCCCATCACAACCCAAAATAGAAGCTTGTTTAACGCCATTGTTTGAAACAATGTAAACAAACCCTGTACAGCTTCAAAACGTGGTCGAAACTGTAATTTGGATCTGACAGATGGTCAGTCTTTACATCCGTAACTCCATCTATAACTTTGAGAGGTTTCTCCAGCCCGATATCTCAGCCCCCCAAAAAAGTGGCTGGTGCTGTTTTGTTGTTGTTTCATCCCAGATTGCCCCTTTTAAGAAGACACGGGGATTTCAGTGATCCATATTCTCTGCAAGTTGGAGAATGTAGTATTAAAATCAGTAACATTTACCACAGATGTCTTCCTTGCTTTTGAATACAAACTATTCCTTAAGCTTTTCTGATTCCTTGACAATGGAATTGAGGATAAAAATAGCTCAATAAACATCTAAAGCATTTCTGCTTCCCCGCTTTGCATAACAAGTCACTTCTTTGCTGCTGACTTAATTGCTGCACTGCATGCCAATGCGCTAACATTTGTAAATTGGTTTGACGTAAATATACAAGCTTATGTTATACCGTGATAACTGTTAAGCAACATGCATCGCCTCTTGTATGGCATATAGGCAAATACAACAACAGCACCTTGAGAAGCAATCAATCACAGTGCTTAGGGCTCTGAAATGTGTCTTCCGCATTTGAAGTGTTACAGATTCCGCAATGGAAATGTGAAGTTAATGTCCGATTGAGCTGATATGCAGGGTTTAACGTGAATGCAGTCTCCAGTAAAGCGGAAAATTTGCCTTTAAAATTTCAATCACGCTGCAAAGCTTAACTTCAGTGATGCGGATCGTATAGAGCCCCTAATCTCTTTATTTTTCTTTAAATATACATGCCTTGGTACAGCGACGCTCAAATGAGATATTTAGCATTTTTAAGTGTGAAAGTTGGAGAGGGGTGGAGAGGACGGAGAGAGAAAGAGATATAAACGTGTCCACTGGTATAACGCCTCCATGGGGCCAGCAGTACATGCAGCAGGTGAACACAGGTAGCTAGAGTTGCCAGCTTCATTGATAGTTTCACTTTAAAAAATATATATAATTCATGGCTGTTCTTGTCTGTGGATTTTTGAGCAATTAAAAAAATCAAATTAAATTTGAGCAATTAAACATAATTATTTTGGATACTGGTAAATGTAATCTAAAAAAAAAGCCACACAATTCAAGTTGAAAACAATGACATTTATAGGTTATACATTTCATGATATAATAGCGATATATTATTATTGGCAAAGATACTATACTCCAATTGCATTTCTATACATAAATACAAAATGTGAGGTAGGGCCTCAGTGATTGATGACATTCAAAATAAATAATCAATTTCACATATAATATATATATTTGTATATCTGTCACAGAATTCAAAACATATATTTCTATTATATATATATTCTCTATTTTCAAATCAAATGATGGCATGGGCCGTTGGAGGCACATATCTATATCCATAGGCAGCAGTACATAGAACACACAGAAATAAATTACATTACCCAAGTAATTAGACATTTAACCTACGCATTCATAGGTCGACAATAAAGTGCCAAAAAGACACAACATACATAACAATAGGGATATATCGGTACCATATGTGACAGACAATAAGTCTTCAGTTACATACAATATTCTACTATTAGGACAACTATAAGGCCAATGGTTACCTGAAGATGTTTTGTAACATATTGGCAAACATCAAGGATCACTAGGTGGGATATGAATGGCAGTATCTCAATCTCCTAAATGCAAATAGCACTTTTATTATTTGTATTTTTTTTTTTCTTTTTTTTTTCAGAACCCTATGTTCTGATAAAAAAGTTGTTATCCTTCTTTGGTGACCTACTGCCCAAAGTTGACCCACAGGTATAGCAATGGAAAGTTTATTATTTTGTATCTTTCTTTGCGAAGGAATACCGGGGTAAACTATAACCCTGGTTTGACAGTGCTTTGAGGAACATAAAGCACGCTCAAGGAGACATGCAAGGGGGAGAGGGGGAGAAGAGAGGAGAGGAGGAAGCAGATGTGAGAAGGGAGAGAGCATACATAGACACAGAAGCACAGGAACACAAACAGCACATGCTAGCTTTCTAACGTTTCCTGTTCAATCGATCAATGCTGTTAAAAACAGAAAGCTAATCCCAATTTCCTCAAAGAAAGCATCAATTTGGCTACACAAGGACAGTTATTCCAACCAGAGCTCACATTTACATTTTAGTCACTTAGCAGATGCTCTTGTCCAGAGCAATTAGGGTTCAGTGCCTTTCATAAGGGCACATTGACAGGTTTTTCACCCAGTCCGCTCGGGGATTCGAAGCAGCGACCTTTCGGTTACTGGCCCAATGCTCTTAACCGCTCGGGTATCGCTCGGGTATCTGCCGCCACTTCATGAATTGCCTAGCTCAAACGTTACCATCTGTCACACCACAAAAATTATTTTATTTTTCTCTCTCTGTCATTGGAAGATAATGGATAATGTGTATACAGGAGTGTACAGTCGTGAAACACACGAAGATGCACTCTGAGGCCAAAATAATTTTAAAACCTGCCTTGCTCGTTCAATCATCCTTGCATTCAAGTGAGTGACACTTTTTATATATATATATATATATATTTTTTTTTACCCCCAACAGAACCATCCCTAGCCTTGTTTTTGCCTCACAGGCAAAACATTTTAGTGGCGCCTCAGTTGATGACAGGGAGAACCTTTATTTGTTTTAGAGCTAATTTCCTGCAATTCTACGCATTTTGCAATTGGGCGTAGAGAAAATGTTGCAGTTTTACAGCAAGCTTGCTGCAATTCTAAGAGATTTTGGCATGGGGCAGAGAGATTCTTTTCCAATTGTATAACTAATATGCTGCAATTACACTCATTTTTCCATAGGGTGGAGAGATTTTTTCCCCCTTCCGTTTTGAAGCTAATTTCCTTCAATTCTACAGATTTTTCCATGACTCATGGCATGCTAATAGGATATATGACTGAGAGTGACTAACAAAGTCAATGGGGCCCTCTGGAGGTCAGGGCCCCTGGGCACGTGCCTGGGCGGCAATTCCAGCATGATTATTACAAGTTTAGATAGCTGACTAGACTAACTAACCAATCTAAAACATTTTTTAGCTGACATGGGCTAATTGAGTGATTGTAAGTGACTGACATAAGAGAAAAACTGATGCACAACCAAGTTTTGAAATGGTAATCAACAGTAAATTGAGGCCACGACTGAGTTCTTAAAAAAAGGGGTCAGGGACCCCCAAGCTGTGTGCACACACACACACACACGAGATAAGATGCATTACATATCAACACAAAGCAACATTTGTAGGCTACAACAGACAAGCTACTTCAGAAATAGGGTTTTCATGTTGAATGTTTTTTTTTCCCTTTTAGAGACCTGTACCTTTCTAGACAATTAGCAGCCCATGTTGCTTTTAATTTCACAGTAATTAAACAGCATGGGCCTTGCCTAGACTCACTCGTCTGACTCGAATCTCACTGGCACGCTTGTCTTATTGCTTCCCATATATCCACAGCTTCCAATTAACTACATTCGGCCCCACTCGAAGAACACACGCCTGCAGCGTTAAAAGACCCGGCCATCTAAACACAGCTGTTTTAATCCAGGCCTGTTTACATTGAACAGAAATTACACATCCAACTTCCTGTGAACGCGGGAAAATAAATCAGGTCTAATTGCTTTTTAAAAGAACGCATCCCCAGTCACATTGGTAATTGGACAGAAAGCAAGGCAGATTGGTTGTCTGACGTGTAATATGAAAAGCAACCTTTAGTGGCCAGTCAATTTGCTTACTGGCCCTCTGGATCGCTTGCGGCAGGCTGGCAGGTAGTCGTGAGTTGTCACTGTCAGATTGAAGTCTTGACCCCTACACTTTCTGGATGTGTCCCAAATGGCAACTTGTTCCGTATATAGTGCACTACTTGGACTCCTACAGTATGGGCCCTGGTCAAGAGTTGTAGAATGTTGCCATTAGGGAAGCAGACACTGTTCCATAACATGTAACTGTTATGGGCCAATTCTGTCCATAGAGAAGAGTTTTTAACAAGATTTATAAGGGAAATTATGTGCCAACCATCTCTCATTCAACTCCAGTGCCCTAGGTAAAGATACATTTTGGTCAGTGCATTGCGATTTGACCAAGACATTCCTTGATGCCCTACTGAGCTAGAAAAAAAAAGAGAGAACAGGCTAATTTTGAAGGATTTTCTTTCTATGTCTCCCCTATTAAGGTAGAAATTGTGGAAGTTCTACTGTCTATTTCTTCCATGTAGAATGCTGTTGTTAATTATACGTCTACAAAAGTAGGCAGTCCTGGAATCAAGTATACCTGACACCCTGTTTCATGAAGACAAAGAGAATGACGAAGTACAAATCTAAAAATAGCAAAGTACAAATCTCAAATGACACCCCATTTTGTGCAGTACTTTTGATCGGTCAAGGGACTCACTCACTTATTTAAAAGTATTGCACTTCATACGGAATAGAGTGCCATTTGAGACGAATCCAAAGTGCCCCCCCAGAGCTCTACCACATATAATAAGATAGGTACAGTTCCAGGGGAAAAAAGGCCATATTCTATACACTACCTACACACATATCTACAAGTTGCTCCTAACATTGTGGGGATGTGACAACACTAGCACGCACTAAGTCAACACACATCTCTTTTTAAAAGGTGTACAAGATACAGCTTATACAGCCGGCAAGGAAAAAACATCTGGAGCAATACAGGAAAAAACATCTGGAGCAATACACATTCTCTCTTGTATATATATATATATATATATGTGTGTATGTGTGTGTGTGTTACCCCACAGAAGTTGCGTATGAGGAAAGAGGGAGATTCCATAGTTGCCATGACTAGATCACAACACATGTCTACAGCAATAAATAGTTGGTTTAATTGTTATGCACACAAAGGCCATTGGACTATTCTAAACACTGAGAAGAATCACTACAATTTCACATGGCCGTTTTGCATATCTTAAGCTACTAAAGAAAGGATCGACTACACGACTATTAATGTGCTAAATTGATTACCGATACATTTTTTTCTAGAGATAGTAGAGACTAAAGTGTTTATAGTTAAAGTAATCAGCGATAGGCATTTCCTTATCTACTGGAGAAGTAGAAGGTAAAAATTGCAGGTAACTTCATTTATTCAGCTAAAGCAAAGGAGCCTGCACATTAAATAGGAGTGTGTATATATAAATATAGGAGCAACTTATATATAAGTTGCTCCTATATATATATATATATATATATATATATATATATATATATACACACTTCTATTTAATGTGTATATAGTTTGACAGGAACAAATATCATCTATGAAAATGAACCATACTGCATTCTTTCTAGGCAGTTGATTTTACTTGTATTGCCTATTTCATTAAAAAAAGAATGAATATATATATCATAATGTCCCATAGATGAGAGTCTGATGACTACCAATATTTCTCAGTCTGTCAATTAGATTTTTTGTGCCTTTTTGTTTGTGGAAGATTTTCCAATATCACTATACACATAGATACAAGAATAAAACAATCACACACACGCACACACGCACGCATGCACACACACCTCCATAGGGACTAGTCCAGATGTAGTGGAGTGGTTCGAGAGCTTCAAGTTCCTCTGTGTGCACATCACTAATGAACTAACATGGTCCACATACACCCACACAGTTGTGAAGAGGGCACGACAGCGCCTCTTCCCCCTCAGGAGGCTGAAAAGATTTGGCATGGGCCCTCAGATCCTCATAAAAGTTCAACAGCTGCATCTTGACAAGCTGCATCGCCGCTTGGTTACGGCAACTGCAAGGCGTCTGACCGCAAGGCGCTACAGAGGGTGGTCAGTTTGGCCCAGTACATCCCTGGGGTCGAACTCCCTCCCTGCCATCCAGGACCTCCACACCAGGCGTTGTCAGTGGAAGGATCAAAAAATTGTCAAAAACTCCATCCAAACCATAGACTGTTCTCTCTGCTTCCACACGGCAAGCGGTACCAGTGCACCAAGTCTGGAACCAATAAGACCCTGAACAGCTTCTACCCCCAAGCCATAAGACTGATAAACAAGACCTCTAAATACCTAAATCAAATGGCTACCCGAACTACCTGCATTGCCCCTTTTTTGTACTGACTCTATGAGCACACACTGGACCCACACACTCACACTGGCACCCCAACACACACACACACACACACACACACACACACACACACACACAAATGCATACTGACACCACACACACAGTCACACACACACAGCCACTTTATACCCTTACCTATATATACAACTCTACCTCAATTATCTCGTACCCCTGCACATCGACTCTGCTATATACAGGGAGTACCAGTACCATGTTATTTTTACTCCATTATTGTTATTCGTTAATCCCTGTGTATCTATTCCTTCTGTCACTATTTTATTTTTTAAATGTATCTTTAACTCTTCATTGTTGGAAAAGGACCCGTAAGTAAGCATTTCACTGTTAGTCTTCACCTGTTGTTAACGAAGCATGTGACAAATAAAATGTGATTCGATTTTTTTGTCATGAGCAGTCGAATATTGCCATTGCAATATTGTGACACGGTACATTTTTCTCTTGGAATAGAGATCCCCTCAGTAAGAAAGGGCTCTGGCGTAATGGCTGTGCATGGGCAGGAGGCAGAGGACAGACCATTCTCAGGTCAGGGGTTAAGGAGAGAGAGGGCAGGGTATAGCATGGGTGCCTGCCAGAGAAAGCAATGTTGTAGAGGAGGGCAGCCCCACTTTGCTATAGAGTGTAGAAGGGAGCAGGGGAGGTGAACAGGAGAACCAGGAAAAAAAGTGGGCGATGTGTTGGCGAACAGGAAAAAAGAGGAATAGGTGTGGGAGAGGGCAGTGGTAGGCTGCTGCTCTCTCTCTCCCCTGGTCCCCCTGCTGAAGTTGCGGTGGTGGTTGTAGTGGAGGCTGCTACTGGTAGGCGCCCAGTTGGAAATCTTTGGGGGGCAGTTTGAGGCCCAGGGAGTTGGATCCATGGGGGTCCATCATGTTCTTGTAGCGCTCCCCTCTGTGCTTGGCCAGGAAGGGACCCCAATCGGGCTGAGGGGAACACACCAGCTTCAGACGCTGTGGGGGGGGGGGGGGGGAGTAACACAGTTGTGTTAAAATATAATAGAATAGTATCAATCAACTTGAGTTGTGGAAGGCCAAGGGGAGAGTTGGGTACAATAAATGACAGTAGGACTGTCCTGAGAGATATGAAGATGTCAGGAATGGCAGTCGATCGTAACACTGAAATATCTGTAACTTTGAAATTCACATCAAACCTTTATAGTAAATATTGATTGCATATACAGCATATGTGCTCAATAATAATTTAGCCAGATACTGTAACTATCTTAAGGCTTTGACTAAGGCAATTATGCCAAAACTTCCTGTATGTAAGTACAGTTGCATACACACGTACGCATACAAATGTGTGATGTAGGGGACTTCAACAAGCACAGCGTGGGGGACTGCTACTTGTCTGTGTTTTCTGTGCCGATCCGCCGCCAGTTATCAGAGGACCAAGGCTGATATTTCACTTTACTGCCCATAGGGCTCTGGTCAAAAGCACTGCACTATATAGGGAATAGGGTGCTATTTGGGACACACACAGAAGTGTTTGATGTCCGATCCATTTTCTAACATGCAGTAAAGTGAAATATCAGCCCTGATAACTCTGTCATATGTTTTACTAAAGAGCTCATTGTGCTTGTATGTTTGACGTGATAGCACTTAGTTCACAGGGGGAAAACATACAGTGCATTCACAAAGTATTAATTAATACCCTTTGACTTTTTCCACATTTTGTTATACAGCCTTATTCTAAAATTGATTCATTTGTAGTTTTTCTCCCCCTCATACAATACCCCATAATGACAAAGCAAAAACAGGTTTTTATACATTTTTGCACAAACAAATAAAACTAAAATGTCACATTTACATAAGTACTCAGACCCTTTACTCAGTACTTTGTTGAAGCGCCTTTGGCAGCGATTACAGCCTCAAATCTTTTTGGGTATGACGCTACAAGCTTGGCACACCTGTATTTGGGGAGTGTCTCCCATTCTTCTCTGCAGATCCTCTCAAGCTCTGTCAGGTTGGATGGGGAGCATCGCTGCACAGCTATTTTCAGGTCTCTCCAAAGATGTTAATTCGGGTTCAAGTCCGGGCTCCGGCTGGACACTCAAGGACATTCAGAGACTTGTCCTGAAGCCACTCCTGTGTTGTCTTGGCTGTGTGCTTCGGGTCGTTGTCCTGTGTGACGTGGATGTCGACTAAGGCAGACCCCCGCACCTCTGATTCAGAGGTGTTGAATGCATTTCAGTTGAATGCATTCAGTTGTACAACTGACTAGATATCCACCCTTCCCCGAAGATGAACCTTCGCCCCAGTCGGGGGTCCTGAGTGCTCTGGAGCAGGTTATCATCAAGGGTCTCTCTGTACTTTTCTCCTTTCATCCTTCCCTCAATCCTGACTAGTCACCCAGTCCCTGCCACAGAAAAACATCCCCACAGCATGATGTTGCCACCACCATGCTTCACCGTAGCACTGGTGCCAGGTTTCCTCCAGATGTGACACTTGGCATTGAGGCCAAAGAGTTCAATCTTGGTTTCATCAGACCAGAGAATCTTGTTTCTCATGGTCTGAGACTCCTTTAGGTGCCATTTGGCAAACTCCAAATGGGCCATATATTATTTTTTATTTATTTATTTAACCTTTATTTAACTAGGCCTTACATAGACAGGTGTGTACCTTTCCAAATCATGTCCAATCAATTGAATTTACCACGGGTGGACTCCAAATCAAGTTGAGAAACATCTCAAGGATGATCATTGGAAACAGGATGCACCTGAGCTCAATTTCGAGTCTCATAGCAAAGGGTCTGAATACTTATGTAAATAAATCATTTCTGTTTGTTATTTTTTTTAAATAATTTAGCAAAAATTACAATTAGAATTTTTGCTTTGTCATTATGGTGTATTGTGTGTAGATTGACGAGATTTCTTGTAATTTAAACCATTTTAAAATAAGGCTGTAACTTAACAAAATGTGGAAAAACAGAATGGGTCTGTTTCTTAACTAGGCAAGTCAGTTAAGTCAGTTATTGTTTGGATTATTTCTATATACAACAATACTACAGTAGAACCTCAAAGATATGACCCTCAGAGTTACGGACTGTCAACAGCACAGGCAATATCAAACCCGGGACATGTATTAAATACCAAAAAACTAACTTCTGTATGCTACAGACAAACGTAAATGTTGCTTACATGTGCTAAAAACACAAAACTATTTACAGTCCAAAAAACATTCCTTACCCCAGGACATTTCAATGGGTGACTAAGAAAAAGGAGCAGATCTGAAAAGATCTGAAATGTATTTATGGGACGTACAAACAGGCTTACAAACATGGGTGCGTGGTATTGTGTCCCATACATACCTCTGTAAAGCTGCCTGGGGCCAAGTGCATTTTGATGACAAACATGATTGGGATCCAGATGACAGAACACAACACCATCAGCCAGCCCATCACCATGGACCAGGTGGGGTAGGTGTAGTCCTCATAGGTCATCACCTTCCACTGGTACAGACTCAGCCCCAGGATACCCTGCAGGGAGAGAGGAGAAAAGGGAGAAGAGAGGAGGATTAGGAGAGGAGGGGAGAGGAGGCGGAGGACAGAAGAGAGAGAATGGGTGAGATGAGGGGGAGACGAGGAAGTGAAGGAGGAGGTGGAAGATTAGGATGATCAAAAACCGGAAGAAGAGGATTAAGAGATTTTAAAAAAGGAAGGACCAGGAGGGTAAGATGATGAGGGTAAGGGGCGAAGGAGGGAAAGGGGAGGAGAGGGTTAGGGAGGGTTTGGCCGGTAGGGAAATCCTTGTCTCATCGCGCACCAGCGACTCCTGTGGCGGGTCGGGCGCAGTGCGCGCTAACCAAGGTTGCCAGGTGCACAGTGTTTCCTCCGACACATTGGTGCGGCTGGCTTCCGGGTTGGATGGCGCTGTGTTAAGAAGCAGTGCGGCTTGATTGGGTTGTGTATCGGAGGACACATGACTTTCAACCTTCGTCTCTCCCGAGCCCGTACGGGAGTTGTAGCGATGAGACAAGATAGTAGCTACTAAACAATTGGATAGCACGAAAAAGGGGTACAATTCAAAACAACAACAAACAAACAAAATGTAGCATGCATGGGTCAGAAAATCAATGGCAAGAAAAAGTTTGTGAACCCTTTGGAAATACCTGGATTTCTGCATAAATTGGTCATACAATTTGATCTGATCTTCATCTAGGTCACAACAATAGACAAACAATTATCCATTTTAATGTCTTTATTGAACACACCATGTAAATATTCACAGTGCAGGGTGGAAAACGTATGTGAACCCTTGGATTCAATGACTGGTTGACCCTTCTTTGGCAGCAACCAAACTAGACAAGGCTGTTTTCTGTAGTTGCGGATCAGACCTGCACAATGGTCAGGAGGAATTTTGGACCTCTTCCTCTTCACAAAACTGTTTCAGTTCAGCAATATTCTTGGGATATCTGGTGTGAACTGCTCTCTTGAGGTCATGCCACAGCATCTCAATCGGGTTGAGGTCAGGACTTTTCTGTTGGAGCCATTCGGTTGTTGATTTACTTCAATTGGTGGACAGATAGCCATACATTCTTCTGCAAAATGTCTTGATAAACATGGGGATTCATTTTTCCGTAGATGATAGTGAGCTATCCAGGCCCTGAGACATCAAAGTAGCCCCAAACGATGATGCTCCCTCCACCATAGTTTTGATGTTGGTGTGGTGTGCCATTTTTCTCCACACATGTTCCTTCCAAACAACTCAACTGTAGTTACATTTGTCCACCGAATATTTTGCCAGTAGCGCGGCGGAATATCCAGGTGCACTTTTGCAAACTTTAGACGTGCAGCAATGTTTTTTTTGGACAGCAGGGGCTTCTTCTGTGGTGTCCTCCCATGAATAACATTTTTGTTAAGTGTTTTACGAATGGTAGACTTGTCAACAGAGATGTTACCATGTTCCAGAGATTTCTGTAATTCTTTAGCTGACATTCTTCAGCTCACACTGATTCTTCTTAACCTCATTGAGCATTCTGCGGTGTGCTCTTGTAGTCATCTTTGCAGGATGGCCACTCCTAGGGAGAGTAGCAACAGTGCTGAACTTTCTCCATTTATAGACTATTTGTCTTACCTTGGACTAATGACCATCAAGGCTTTTAGAGATACTGTAAACCTTTCCTGCTTTATGCAAGTCAACAATTCTTAATCTTCGGTCTTCTGAGATCATTTTGGTTCGAGGCATGGTTCACATCAGGCAATGCTTCTTGTGAATAGCAAACTCACATTCTGTTAGTGTTTTTTATAGGGCAAGGCATCTCCAATCTCATCTCATTGATTGGACTCCAGGTTAGCTGACTCCAATGAGCTTTTGGAGAAGTCATTAGCCTAGGGATTCACATACTTTTTCCAACCTACACTGTGAATCTTTAAATGATGTATTCAATATAGACAATAAAAATACAATAATGTGTGTGTTATTTGTTTAAGCACACTATGTTTGTCTTATTTTGTGACTTAGATGAAGATCAGATGAAATTTGATGACCAATTTATTCAGAAATCCAGGTAATTCCAAATGGTTCACATACCTTTTCTTGCCACTGTAAGTTTTCAGAACATTTGCTATGAGACTCGAAATTGAGCTCAGGTGCATCCTGTTTCCATTGACCACCAAAAAATGTCTGCAGCATTGACGGTCCCCAAGAACACAGTGGCCTCCATCAATCTTAAATGGATGAAGTTTGGAATCACTCAGACTCTTCCTAGAGCTGGCCACCACGGCAAATGGAGCAATAGGGGGAGAAGGGCATTGGTCAGGTAGCTGACCTAGAACCCGATGGTCACTCTGACAGAGCTCCAGAGTTCCTCTGTGGAGATGAGAGAACCTTCCAGAAGGACAACAATCACTGCAGCACTCCACCAATAAGGCCTTTATGGGAGAGTGGCCAGACAGAAGCCACTCCTCAGTAAAAGGCACATAACAGCCCACTTGGAGTTTGCCAAAAGGCATCTAAAAGCCTCTCAGACCATGAGAAACAAGATTCTCTGGTCTGATGAAACCAAGATTCATATTATTCCAAGATGGCATAGCAGTCGGATGTGTGTTTTGTCTTGTCCCGTCCTGTCCCATGTATATACCGTTTTCTTCGTATATATTTTAATCTCACTTTCCACCTTACGGACTGAATATACTCTCCTGCAACCCGCCTCACCCAATGTGGTACGGATCTGCTATTTTTATACTTTAGAACTGGAACCCCCATCAGGAGCTATTCAGCTAACTAGCTAATAGCTATTAGTCAGTTAGCCACTGCTAGCGGTCCTCACTGTTAACTCGGACATCAGCCAGCCTCAGCCCGGGGTAATTCCTGCCAGTCTGCACAGCGCGATATCAACCCAGAGCATATCGGACTGCTTTTTCTCTACCACATCTCTGGATTCCTAACGCAAGCACTGAACCTTTACACCGGATAATCACAGCTAGCTAGCTGCTATCCGAGTGGCTACTCCAGGATAGGTCTCTGTCAAGAAGCAAGCACCAGTTAGCCTGGAGCGGCTAGCCAAGGACGTCCACCAGCCAGTTCTTGGGCTACAATAACTATTTTGCCAATTGACCTGGACCCTTTACTGCCGACACGGAGCCGATCCATCACGACTGTTCTGTCGATGTAACTGTCCGAGGTGGTTTCAACAGGCTCTTCCATTGCGACATCGCCAGAGGCCCATCTGCTAGCCCCGGCCCACTAGCTGTCTGAATTGCCATGTCTCCAGCTAGCTTAGTAGCGTCTACTGAATTGGTTCCCTGATTCATCTAGTGCTACTCATTGGACCCTTTGATCACTCGGCTACACATGCCTCTCCCTATTGTCAATATGCCTTGTGTATTGCTGTTTTGGTTAGTGATTGTCTTATTTCACTGTAGAGCCCCCAGCTCTGCCCAATATGCCTTAGATAGCCCTTTTGTTCAAGGATGCAGTGACCTCACCTGGCTTAACTGGTGCCTCTAGAGACAAAACCTCTCTCATCATCACTCAATGCCTATGTTTACCTCCACTGTTTCATGCATGTTAACATTAGGCGCCTCCTCCCTAAGTTTTTTTATTCACTGCTTTAGCACACTCCGCCAACCCTGATGTCCTAACCATGTCTGATTCATGGCTTAGGAAGGCCACCAAAAATCCTGAAATTTCCATCCCTAACTAAAACATCTTCCGACAAGATAGAACTGTCAAAGGGGGAGGAGTTGCAATCTACTGCAGAGATAGCCTGCAGAGTTCTGTCATACCATCCAGGTCTGTGCCCAAACAATTTGAGCTTCTACTTTGAAAAATCCACATTTCCAGAAACAAGTCTTTCACCGTTGCCACCTGTTATAGATCCCCTTCAGCCCCCAGCTGTGCCCGGGACATGACCTAAACTGGGACATGATTAACACCCTGGCCATCTTAAAATCTAAGCTAGATGCCCTCAATCTCACACAAATGATCAAGGAACCTACCAGGTACAACCCTAAATCCGTAACGATGGGCACCCTCTTAGATATCATCCTGACCAACTTGCCGTCTAAATACAACTCTGCTGTCTTCACCAGGATCTCAGCGATCACTGCCTCATTGCCTGTGTGCGTAATGGGTCCGCGGTCAAACGACCACCCCTCATCACGTCAAACGCTCCCTAAAACACTTCAGTGAGCAGGTCTATCGAATCAACCTGGCCCAGGTATTCTGGAAGGATATTGACCAAAATCCCGTCAGTAGAGGATGCCTGGTTGTGTTTTAAAAGGAAATTGCTCGCATTCTTAAATAAGCATGCCCCATTCCAAAAATGTAGAACTAAGAACAGATATAGCCCATGGTTCACCACGGACTGCACTTGACCAGCACAAAAACATTCTGTGGCGTTCTGCATTCGCAGACTTTCAGGGAAGTCAGGAACCAATATACTCAGTCAGTAAGGAAAGGCTAGCTCAGCACCCCCTGCAGCAACTTGCCCCGCCCCCCCTCCCCCCGCTTCGCCTTCACGCAAATACAGACAGCTGATGTTCTGAAAGAGCTGCAAAATCTGGATCCCTACAAATCAGCAGGGCTAGACAATCTGGACCCTCTCTTTCTAAAACTATCAGCCGAAATTGATGCAACCCCTATTACTAGTCTGTTCAATCTCTTTCGTATTGTCTGAGATCCCCAAAGATTGGAAAGCTGCCGCGGTCATCCCTTTCTTTAAGGGGGAGACACTCTAGACCCAAACTGTTATAGACCTATATCCATCCTGCCCTGCCTCTCTAAAATCTTTGGCAGCCATGTTAACAAACAGATCACCTACTATTTCGAATCCCACCCTACCTTCTCCACTATGCAATCTGGTTTCCGAGCTGGTCATGGGTGCACCTCAGCCACGCTCAAGGTCCTAAACGATTTCATAACCGCCATCGATAAAAGACAGTACTGTGCAGCCGTCTTCATCGACCTGGCCAAGGCTTTAGACTCTGTCAATCACCGCATTCTTATCGGCAGACTCAATAGCCTTAGTTTCTCAAACGACTGCCTCGCCTGGTTCACCAACTACTTCTCAGATAGAGTTCAGTGTGTCAAATCGGAGGGCCTGTTGTCCGGTCATCTGGCAGTCTCTATGGGGTGCCACAGGGTTCAATTCTGGGGCCGACTCTTTTCTCTGTATATATCAATGATGTTGCTCTTGCTGCTGGTGATTCTCTAATCCACCTCTACGCAGACGACCCAATTCGGTATACATCTGGCCCTTCTTTGGACACTGTGTTAACAAACCTCCAAACGAGCTTCAATGCCATACAACACTCCTTCCATGGCCTCCAACTGCTTTTAAATGCTATTAAAACTAAATGCATGCCCGTCAAACGATTGCTGACTGCACCCGCCCGCCCGACAAGCTTCACTACTCTGGACGATTCCAACTTATAATATGTGGACAACTACAAATACCTAGGTGTCTGGTTAGACTGTAAACTCTCCTTCCAGACTCACATTAAGCCTCTCCAATCCAAAATTAAATCTAGAATCGGCTTCCTATTTCACAACAAAGCCTCCTTCATTCATGCTGCCCAACATACCCTCGTAAAACGGACTATCCTACCAATCCTTGACTTTGGTGATGTAATTTACAAAATAGCCTCCAACACTACTCAGCAAACTGGATGTAGTGTATCACAGTGCCATCCGTTTTTTCACCAAAGCCCCATATACTACCCACCACTGCGACCTGTATGCTCTCGTTGGCTGGCCCTCGCTACATATTCATCGCCAAACCAACAGGTCGCCTATAAACCTTTGCTAGGTAAAGCCCCGCCTTATCTTAGCTCACTGGTCACCATAGCAACACCCACCCATAGCACACACTCCAGCAGGCATATGTTACTGGTCATCCCCAAAGCCAACACTTTCTTGGCCATCTTTCCTTCAAGTTTCTGCTGCCAATGACTGGAACGAATTGCAAAAATCACTGAAGCTTGAGTCTTATATTTACATCTCTAACTTTAAGCATCCGCTGTCAGGGCAGCTTACCGATCAATGTACCTTTACACAGCCTATCTGTAAATAGCACACCCAACTACCTCATCCCTATATTGTTATTTATCCTTTTGCTCTTTTGCACCCCAGTATCTCTACTTGCACATCATCATCTGCACATCCATCACTCCAGTGTTAATGCTAAATTGTAATTATTTCACATCTATGGCCTATTTATTGCATTACCTCCCTACTCTTCTACATTTGCACACACTGTACATTGATTTTTCTATTGTGTTATTGACTGTACGTTTGTTTATGTGTAACACTGTGTTGTTGTTTTGTCGCACTGCCTTTCTTTATCTTGGCCAGGTCGCAGTTGTAAATGAGAACTTGTTCTCAACTGGCCTACCTGGCTAAATAAAGGTTAAATAAAAATAAATACATTTTAAAAAGATTGAACTCTTTGGCTTGAATGCCAAGCGTCACATCTGGAGGAAACCTGGGAACGTTGTAAGGACTTCTAGAAGAGGTGGGTGGAGGAGTCAGGCGCAGGGTAGCAAATAAGTGGAGATATATTTATCCCCAAAACAACAGAGTGTCGGTCAACGCCACACACACGGGCGATAAAAGACCCAGTCCAAAAACATCAGGACGAAACGGTTCGGGAAAATAAAATCCAC
Organism: Oncorhynchus keta; assembly: GCF_023373465.1. Classification (NCBI taxonomy): domain Eukaryota; kingdom Metazoa; phylum Chordata; class Actinopteri; order Salmoniformes; family Salmonidae; genus Oncorhynchus; species Oncorhynchus keta. The sequence continues at coordinate 55,168,023 of NC_068434.1, forward strand.
AAAATAACACACACCAAATACAGAAAAACAAGCCCGCACAAAAGCCGGCGGGCCTATTGGGTTTAAATAGCCCAAAACCAAAACATAAACAAGAAACAGGTGCAACTAATCAGACAACACTAAATGAAACAGAAAAGGGGATCGGTAGCAGCTAGTAGGCGATGACGACCGCCGCCCGAACAGGAAGAGGCACCATCTTCAGCAGGATTCGTAACAACCATCCCTACGGTGAAGCATGGTGGTCACAGCATCATGCTGTGGGGATGTCTTTCAGCGGCAGGGACTGGGAGACTAATCCGGATCGAGGGAAAGATGAACGGAGCAAAGTACAAAAAGATCCTTGATGAAAACCTGCTCCAGAGCGATCAGGACCTCAGACTGCAGCGAAGGTTCACCTTCCAACAGGACAACGACCCTAAGTACACAGCCAAGACAACGCAGGAGTGGCTTCAGGACAAGTCTCTGAATGTCCTTGAGTGGCCCAGACTTAATGATGGTGTTGGAGTCGTGCCTCGCCATGTGGTCATGAGTGAACAGGGAATACAGGAGGGGACTAAGCACAAACCCTGAGGGGCTCACGTGTTGAGGATCAGCGTGGCGGATGTGTTGTTACCTACCCTTACCAGCTGGGGGCCACCCGTCAGGAAGTCCAGGATCCAGTTGCAGAAGGAGGTTTTTAGTCCTTAGCTTATTGACGAGCGTTGAGGGCACTATAGGTGTTGAACGCTGAGCTGTAGTCAACGAATAGCATTCTCACGTAGGTGTTCCTTTTGTCCAGGTGGGAAAGGCAGTGTGGAGTGCAATAGAGATTGCATCATCTGTTGATCTGTTAGCGCGGTATGCAAATTGAAGTGGGTCTAGGGTTTCTGAGATAATGGTGTTGATGTGAGCCATGAGCAGCCTTTCAAAGCACTCCATGGCTACAGATGTGAGTGCTATGGGTCGGTAGTCATTTAGGAAGGTTGCCTTAGTGTTCTTAAGCACAGGGACTATAGTGGTCTGCTTAAAACATGTTGGTATTACAGACTCGGACAGGGAGAGGTTGAAAATGTCAGTCGACATCGAAGGATCAAAAAGCGACGTCACTATGAACGCTTGACCTGTTTAAAGGTCTTACTCATATCGGCTGCAGAGAGCGAATCAATCGCATTGATTCATTCCTCTAATACAATCGAATCTCTTCAAACTAAAAGGTATTGTTTGTGCATTTAGATACGTAACGAATAGCCTTAAAAGGCAAGGATGCCCATCCCTAGATATTATTCAATTCAAAGTAGTTTCTTCAAACTACAGGAGATGGAGGCGGTATATTATATATTGTTTTCTTGGTGTTAGATCATTATTTTTGTGTTGCGTTAGAGTCATTTATTTAAATTTGCATTGCTAACTTCAATGGCAAGTAGCTAGCTAGCTACCAGAGTGCAGTTTTCTCTGCTGGAATTGCTAATGACAATGTAGTGATTTTTTTTTTTTTTTTGTCAGATTCAAGCTCTGCATATTCAAACTGCGCAACACAACGAGAGGGTAAGAAAAAACAGGGATGTTCTCAATTAGCTTATCGATAGTACTGCATTTTTGGGCATTCAAGAGTTGGCTTTTACTTAGGGGCACGGTGAGAGGGAAAGTTCCGGTAAAAAGGGCAACTACAGGGAGTTTGCAGAGGTAATTGCACATTACGATGCTTTATTTGCTGAGCATATGGAAGTTTCTACTGTCTTCTCTGGGATGTCAAAATCAATTCTGAATGAGCTTCCATCGCATCATCCATTAAAAGTGAGATTACAACTCACGCTCAAGTGTGCTTTCCACTTTCCTCTGGTATTTATTTAGCAAATGTGATAACACATCTTAACTCCCGATAGACGCAAGCAAAAACTCTTTACATATAGCCTAAGCTACACCTAAACATTTGTGATTTGACATGCTGTATGGGATGAAAAACTAGACCATTTTTAAGTAGGCTAATAAAAAAAGCAAGTGCATACAGCCTATGCTCCTTGTCTATCTGGTCAGGGTAAACAAATTGGTAATGTTATGTAATAGTCCATTTTTTGTGTCAGGAGAAAATGTGAATGTGGTCAATTTTGGTTTATATTCCAACGGGCTCGCTAGGGTGCCGAGACCTTTTCAATACAACAGTATTAACTAGAATTAATTAATTATCACAATAGCGATGACACAGGCTGTGAGTACATTTTTAATTGGGCCTACATGATGCAAACAAGCATAAAGCAAGCTCAGCCCTGTGAGTTCTATGGTCCATCAGCTGTCTCTGTGTAGAGGAAACCCCATCGTTTAGTCTAGTCTAACAATAATTCATATGAACAAGTGCAAGGTTCCTGCAGTTTGACAGGGTTTTAATCCTCCCCAGGGCCAGGAGTTTTTACAGTTTTTCAAAACCTTAACAGTGATTCATCACCGTCTTACCCTATAGGGTCAGGAGTTTTACCTGGTTAGGTCACCAGATAAGGAAAAACTCCGGCCCCCAGTTTTTTTTGGCCTCAATTCAATCTCTGCTGTGATCCCACCCCAACATGGTGTAAGTAGACCTCATGTTTGGATAAATACTATAGTAGACCAGCAACTAACACAATTGTATTATTACACATATACTGTACATCAATAATTGAACTGCTTGCTTAAATGTGTTGTGTTATTGTGTATTTCTTCCCTGTCAAATCCTGTCCTGCCCTCAGTGGAAGAGTTGAGCTCTTCTCCAATATGCATACATGATCAGCCTGTTCTGTACTGAAGTCTCTGAACACTTCAACCTCTGTCCTGCACTGAAGTCAAGCCTCTGAACATCTCAACTCATGCCTCATACCCTCATTCAATCACTGCTGTGATCCCTTCCCATCACTGTGTAAGTAGCCCTCATTTCCATTCCCCATAATATTTTACTGTAAATGTTTTTATTAAACATTTTACGTTAAAATAATTTGCCTTTGACAACTTTTCAAACACGCTTTGTCATCTCCCTTCCTCCTACACTTTTCAAGTCACCAGCCTCCATTGCATCTGTTATGTCACAGTTATGACAACATTATGTAGGCTATATGAGTGCTGCGTTTCAAATAGCACAAACAACCTGTGTTATAACGGTGAAAGGTGAGGAAAACAATTTCCGTTTCAGTCGGGGAATTTGTTTTTGCTTTCTTCCCTTTCTTGGTAAACACTCGCTGCTGCAAATCGATGTTGGCCCCTAAATTTGAAAAGGCTGCAGTGAAAGGGGAAACACATTGTGTGTGTGTGCGCGCATGCATCTCTGTCTCTATGTGAGTGATTGTGCATGCTAGCGTGCCTGTGAATATCTAAACCCCATTCCGTATAGTTCAGACACACACGTACAGTCAGAATGGTAGGAGTCACAAAGGCCCAGCAGATTCTCCAGAAGCGGTTTGGTTGGAAGCCAATCATCATTTCAATGTCCTCGCAGAACCTCTGCAGGCCTAGGAAGAGGGGAATAAAGACAGAAAGAGGGAGAGTCAGTCAAATCGACTGCTCAGGTGAGGGGAGTAGAGACAACCCAAAATGGAACCCTATTCCCTATCTGTATACGCTTCTGGTCAAAAGTAATGCACTATGTAGGGAACAGGGTACCATTTGGGACTAACACAGAGAGGGAACCAGATTCACCCAGAGCTACAGACAAGAGAGCTCCACACTGGCCCCCTACAAGGCACATCCATTCCCAGGGAGAACCCAGGGCATTTATTATCCTTCAAAAAAACGTGGCTTGACGATTGTCACAATTGTTGCCAGCGTATTGACCGACAAATTTAGTAAGAGATGAGTCACAAGCCACACACTAATTTAACTGGAACCACCTCTGCTGATGCTGTGACGATTTGGAGTACAGTATGTTCCATATACTCACAGGTCTACTTCAGACCTGGAAGCGAAAAGAAAAAAAAAATGCCTGTTTAGGCGAGCTGCTGGCTAGCGGAGTAGAGCACACACTCTAATAACCTAATAAACAACGTTTCAACAGACAAGCTGTCTTCATCAGGGTATAATGACAAACACTGCGGGTCACTAGTTTATAAAGTGTCAAAGAACACACACAGGTGTCTGTAATCATGGCCGGGCGTGGCCTGTTATCAATGGTTAATTCTCAGTTATGAGAAGAACATACAAAAGCATGAACGGATAGCATACAATAATAGATACAATTTGGCTACATAGGCCTACAAAATAAAATCACAATAATCACAAAAATGGCTTCAGATCAAAGTCAACGTTGACACCGAAGCGAGAAAGGGTCTTTAATTATAGATCCAGGCAGCCTCTCATTTGAACAATAAATTGTTGAGGTCACCCCCTCTCCTAGGGAGGGTGACATGTTCGATGCCGATGTAATGTAGTGACGAAATTGAGTAGTTCGCTTCCAAAAAGTGGGCCACAACTGGGTAAGTTGTGTTTTTGCACCTAATGGTGCTACGATGCTCCGAGATTCGTACTTTTAATTTACGCTTTGCTTCACCCACATCATTTTTACCACAGGGACAAATTATAAGATAAATAACTGCCTTAGTGGAGCATGTGGTAACACCTTTGATTGGGATCGGTTTCCCTGTTTGGGGGTGTTTGAAGGATCTACATTTGTAAGTGCCATTGTATTGAGCGCAGCCATTACACTTGTAGTTTCCATCCGGTAGAGGTGCAAATAGATGTTGTACAGGGATATTTTGGGGTGGTAAACCAGAGTTTACCAATTGACCTGATCATTGGTCCATTAGAATGGTAACACAGACATCTAGTGGTCAGAATGAGAAGTGCTCAAGCCCCTTGTCGGAGAGGGATAAAGTTGCCCCTAGACACTGATCTAAGGTCTGTTTGGTGTTTTTAATTACAACAGTTAGGACAAGGATTTAAGGATTAAGCTGAACCTAGATCTGTGCTTAAGGGAAATCTAGGTACCTGGTCTGGAGCCTCTTAAAGCCCATTTACACAGACAAAACCTTTTTTTTTAAGTCTTCTTTTATTTGTGAAATTAATTTTTGATAAAAACACTGTATATTTTCAACACAAAAAAACAGATGAAGACCTACTCATTATCTTGTTTTTTCATAGACCATGTAACCAAAAAACAAGTAACAGATCTGTGAGACGAGAGAGGTTTTCATTTGCAGGTAAATACATTTAAAACTTTAATTGATTAACACCTCCCTGATTTGATTTGAAAATAGCCACCATGGTTTAACAACCTAAGCACCACAGACTAGAAGTCCTGTTTCATACTGTACTTGTGCTTTCTGTGTTTATGTTGTTTAGCCAAGACAATGTGCTATGAGGCTTTTCTGATTCTGACTTGATAAAGTGAGATAAGAGTAGGAAGAGTAGGAGTAGGATAAGAGTAGGATGAATTTGCCCCCCGAGACAATGATCTGAATGCAGTTTTGCATACTTTTTCATAATGTTTAGAATAATATTAATAATTGTATATGCCATTGAGCAGATGCTTTTATCCAAAGCGGTTTAGTCATGAGTGCATCAATTTTTCGTATGGGTGGCCCCAGCAGGAATCAAACCCACAGCACTTGGCGTTGCAAGCGCCATGCTATACCGACTGAGCCACACAGGACCACAGTTAGGATTTAGGGAGGGTAAGCTGATCCTAGATCTGCGCCCGAAGAGCAACTTCGGAGCTATCAGAGAGTATAGTCAGGTAAACAAAAGGTCAAAAGTAACTTTTATTCTACTACTCACCATAGAAGTAGGAGATTCCGATCAGCTCACAGATGGCAATGATTACCAGAGAGTAAGAGGCAGCGTATGTGTCCACCAACTGGAGCATGTACATCCCATTCTGTTAAACACACAGGAACGCAAAAATCGTACACACACAACGTAAACTAGTGATGCCATAGCCAGTGTCATCACTGGCTTACATCTGAAATGCCACCCTATTCCCTACGAAATGGTGCCCAAGTAAAAAGTAGTGCACTATATAGGGAATAGGGTGCTATTTGGGACGCATGTTTCAGTAAACTCTTGTCGTGGTGTGTTTTTTGTCCTATATTTTTAATCCCAGCCCCGTCCACGTAGGAGGCCTTTTGGTAGGCCACATTGTAAATAAGAATTTGTTCTTGCTTAGTTAAATAAAGGTTAAATAAATCAAATAAAAATACAATGTGTGTGTGTGTGGCTGCACATACAGTGCCTAATGAAAGTCTACACACCCCTTGCAGTTTTCACCTTCAACTGCCCTAAAATTAAATTAATGTTTTTTCCAACTTATTTAGCTACACAACCTGCTCCACATTTTCACAATTATAGACAATCTTCTTAATAAAAATAAAATAAGTCTTGATTGAGCATGTCTTCACACACCCTTGGTGGTATCAGCTTTGGCAGCAATAACAACTGTGAATAATTTTGAATAAGATTGCACCAACTCTTAGGGCAACATATATCAGAAATGTCAGAATTGCTCAAAGTCAATACATTTGGTTGGGAATCATTGATGGACAGCAATATTCAAACTTCGTTGCCAAAGGTGCCTTCACCAAGTATTAACTCTGGGGTGTGAAGACATACGCGATCAATACATCTTCGTTTTATGCGTGCGTGTGCCCGCATACGTGAATGCTCGTTTGTGTGTGTGCTAGCATGTACAGTGGGGAGAACAAGTATTTGATAACCTGCCAAATCGGCAGTGTTTCCCACGTACAAAGCATGTAGAGGTCTGTAATTTTAATCATATGTACACTTCAACTGTGAGAGACGGAATCTAAAACAAAAATCCAGAAAATCACATAGTGTGATTTTAAGTAATGAATTAGCATTTTATTGCATGACATAAGTATTTGACACATCAGAAAAGCAGAACTTAACATTGGTACAGAAACCTTTGTTTGCAATTACAGAGATCAGACGTTTCCTGTAGTTCTTGACCAGGTTTGCACACACTGAAGCAGGGATTGTGGCCCACTCCTCCATACATACCTTCTCCAGATCCTTCAGGTTTCGGGGCTGTCGCTGGGCAATACGGACTTTCAGCTCCCTCCAAAGATTTTCTATTGGGTTCAGGTCTGGAGACTGGCTAGGCCACTCCAGGACCTTGAGATGCTTCTTACGGAGCCACTCCTTAGTTGCCCTGGCTGTGTGTTTCGGGTCATTGTCATGCTGGAAGACTCAGCCACGACCCATCTTCAATGCTCTTACTGAGGGAAGGAGGTTGTTGGCCAAGATCTCGCGATATATGGCCCAATCCATCCTACCCTCAATACGTTGCAGTCGTCCTGTCCCCTTTGCAGAAAAGCATCCCCAAAGAATGATGTTTCCACCTCCATGCTTCACGGTTGGGATGGTGTTCTTGAGGTTGTACTCATGCTTCTTCTTCCTCCAAACACGGCGAGTGGAGTTTAGACCAAAAAGCTCTATTTTTGTCTCATCAGACCACATGACCTTCTCCCATTCCTCTGGATCATCCAGATGGTCATTGGCAAACTTCAGACGAGCCTGAACATGCGTTGGCTTGAGCAGTGGGACCTTGCATGCGCTGCAGGATTTTAATCCATGATGGTTTAGTGTGTTACTAATGGTTTTCTTTGAGACTGTGGTGCCAGCTCTCTTCAGGGCATTAACCAGGTCCTGCCGTGTAGTTCTGGGCTGATCCCTCACCTTCCTCATGACCATTGATGCCCCACGAGGTGAGATCTTGCATGGAGCCCCAGACCGAGAGTGATTGACCGTCATCTTGAACTTCTTCCATTCTCTAATAATTGTGCCAACAGTTGTTGCCTTCTCACCAAGCTGCTTGCCTATTGTCCTGTAGCCCATCCCAGCCTTGTGCAGGTCTAAAATTGTATCCCTGATGTCCTTACACCCTCTCTGGTCTTGGCCATTGTGGAGAGGTTGGAGTTTGTCTGATTGAGTGTGTGGACAGGTGTCTTTTATACAGGTAACGAGTTCAAACAGGTGCAGTTAATACAGGTAATGAGTGGAGAACAGGAGGGATTCTTAAAGAAAAACTAACAAGTCTGTGAGAGCCGGAATTCTGATCAAATACTTATGTCGTGCAATAAAATGCAAATTAATTACTTAAAAATCATACAATGTGATTTTTGGGATTTTTGTTTTCGATTCCATCTCTCACAGTTGAAGTGTACCTATGACAAAAATGACAGAACTCTACATGCTTTGTAAGTAGGAAAACCTGCAAAATCGGCAGTGTATCAAATACTTGTTCTCCCCACTGTATGTACGTGTGTGTGTAATTCCGGCATGTTTCCGTTTGTGTGTGTGTGAGTGTTTGTTTGTGTGAGTGGTGCTCTGTACCTCTGTGACCATAGGGAATCCCAGGAAGAAGAAACATGCACAACAGATGAGTGTGAACAGAGGCTTGTTCTTTCTCAGGTACTGGGGGAACTCGTCTGACACCGACGTCACTATGGTCTCAATGGTGGCAAACTGTGACAAAGGAGAAGAGCGAGGTAAGAGAGGAGAGGAGGGAGAGAGGAAAGAGGGAACAGAGGAGAGATAGCAGCAAGAGGGGGGACAGGAGAGGAAAGAAAAAAAGGGAGAGGGCAGAGTGGAGATAGGGGAAAGACAAATGTGAGAGAGGGCCGATAAGAGAGGAAAGTCAAGGAAGAGAGGCTAGACAACAGTGGAAGTCAATGACAGTGAGGGAGAGAGAGTCATTACAATCACACAGGAGATACAGTATCTGTGGACAAAGGGAGCCGAGAGAGGAGAAAGATAACAGAGATTGAGAAATAACACCTGTTTAAAAGAGACACCAATGAGACAAGAGTGGGAGCAGAAGAAAGTGACAAGAGGGGCCAAGAGGACAAGTGCAGAGAAAAGAAAGGATGAATACACAGATCAAGCAGAGAGCGAGAGAGAGAGAGCACGTGTGAGAGAGAAAGAGCACGTGTGTGAGAGAGAGAGAGAGCACGTGTGAGAGAGAGAGAGAGAGAGCACATGTGAGAAAGAGAGAGAGAGCACGTGTGAGAGAGAGAGAGCACGTGTGAGAGAGCACGTGAGAGAGAGAGAGAGAGAAAGAGAGGGCACGTGTGAGAGAGAGAGCACGTGAGAGAGAGCGAGAGAGAGAGAGCACGTGTGAGAGAGAGAGAGAGAGAGCACGTGTGAGAGAGAGCACGTGTGAGAGAGAGAGCACGTGTGAGAGAGAGAGCGAGAGAGAGAGAGCACGTGTGAGAAAGAGAGAGAGAGAGCACGTGTGAGAGAGAGAGCACGTGTGATAGAGAGAGAGAGCACGTGTGAGAGAGCACGTGTGTGAGAGAGAGAGAGAGAGCACGTGTGAGAGAGAGAGAGAGCACGTGTGAGTGAGAGAGAGAGAGAGAGCACGTGTGAGAGAGAGAGAGAGAGAGCATGTGTGTGAGAGAGAGAGAGAGAGAGCACGTGTGAGAGAGAATTTGAGAGAGAGAGAGAGAGAGAGAGAGAGAGAGAGAGAGAGAGAGAGAGAGAGCACGTGTGAGAGAGAATTTGAGAGAGAGAGAGAGAGAGAGAGAGCACGTGTGAGAGAATTTGAGAGAGAGAGAGAGAGCACGTCACTAGAGCCCCAAACGATTTTGTATCAGCCCGGAGTCTTTTGCCCCACTGGGATGGTGTAAAACAAACTAGGTGACACTGCATTACACACCGTAATGAATACTCCAATCATGAGCCCTGCCCTGGCCTGCCCTGACTTTTTAGTACTGCTAAAACCAGCAATTATGTGTACAGTGGCACTTTAGGAGGCGGAGTAATGTGGTTTTCCAAAGTAATTTTTGATTAGTCCAAAGAAATCGCTTGGGCGACTGTTCATTCTCTGAGGGAGCACAAATATGAGAAGGGGAACTGGAAGTAAACTTTGTTAGCTTGCTACTTGTCACGCCCTGACCTTAGAGATCCTTTTTATGTCTCTATTTGGTTTGGTCAGGGTGTGATTTGGGGTGGGTATTCTGTGTTCTATTATTTGTATTTCTATGTTTTGGCCGGGTAGGGTTCTCAATCAGGGACAGCTGTCTATCGTTGTCTCTGATTGAAAACCATACTTAGGTCGCCCTTTTCCCACCTGTCTTTGTGGGAAGTTGACTTCGTTTATGGCACGTAGCCTTTAGCTTCACGGTTTGTTTTGTAGTGTTTATTGTTTTGTTCAGCGTCTTTTCTAAAATAAAGGAATATGTACACTCACCACGCCACCATGCACCTTGGTCCTCTTCCTTCAACAGCCGTGACACTACTACTATAGCACATTTTGTTAGCCCAAGACTATGCTATTCAGAGTTATTGACCTCACAGTAAGCCAGATTCGAGTAAGTTACATTTCAACATGTAGACTCAAAAGCTGCACTGACCGATAACGTCAAGCTACTTAACTAATGTTTGGGACTACCCAGTCTAGCTAGTAATACTGCCACCATGCACCTTGGTCCTCTTCCTTCAACAGCCGTGACACTACTACTATAGCACATGTTGTTAGCCCAAGACTATGCTATTCAGAGTTATTGACCTCACAGTAAGCCAGATTCGAGTAAGTTACATTTCAACATGTAGACTCAAAAGCTGCACTGACCGATAATGTCAAGCTACTTAACTAATGTTTGGGACTACCCAGTCTAGCTAGTAATACTGCCACCATGCACCTTGGTCCTCTTCCTTCAACAGCCGTGACACTACTACTATAGCACATGTTGTTAGCCCAAGACTATGCTATTCAGAGTTATTGACCTCACAGTAAGCCAGATTCGAGTAACTTACATTTCAACATGTAGACTCAAAAGCTGCACTGACCGATAACGTCAAGCTACTTAACTAATGTTTGGGACTACCCAGTCTAGCTAGTAATACTGCTAACATTAGCTACCTAGCACATTTTACGAGCAAGGTTTTGATTACAGTAGCTAACGGGACACTGAATCCAACAGCTGGAGCTCTGTACACCACCTGACAATTACTGTCCAAATATGCAAAATAATGCTAATAAAGCTAGCTAACTTAAGGGAAACACGACGTTAGTTCAATTAGCTACTGTAGCTATCTGCTGAAAAAGTATTTTTTTTCCTCCAATTTATAGAAGATGTACAGAATTTCTTATAGAAGACATACAGAATTTCTTCTTCAGAAAGAGGGCTCAGCAAACACAGATGGTTGTGATATTTGCAGGAGTAAGTTAATTTATTTTCTTTGTGTGTGTGTAATTATAATACAATTATTTCGAATCAACTTTAGCAACATACAGTGGGGAGAACAAGTTTTTGATACACTGCAGATTTTGCAGGTTTTCCGACTTACAAAGCATGTAGAGGTCTGTAATGTGTATCATATGTACACTTCAACTGTGAGAGACGGAATCTAAAATAAAAATCCAGAAAATCACATTGTGTGATTTTTAAGGAATTCATTTGCATTTTATTGCATGACATAAGTATTTGATCACCTACCAACCAGTAAGAATTCCGGCTCTCACAGACCTGTTCTTTAAGAATCCCTCCTGTTCTCCACTCATTACCTGTATTAACTGCACCTGTTTGAACTCGTTTCCTGTATAAAAGACGCCTGTCAACACACTCAATCAAACAGACTCCAACCTCTCCACAATGGCCAAGACCAGAGAGGGTGTAAGGACATCAGGGAAACAATTGTAGACCTGCACAAGGCTGGGATGGGCTACAGGACAATAGGCAAGCAGCTTGGTGAGAAGGCAACAACTGTTGATGCAATTATTAGAAAATGGAAGAATTTCAAGATGACGGTCAATCACCCTCGGTCTGGGGCTCCATGCAAGATCTCACCTCTCACCAAAAAATGTCAGTCTCTCGATGTGCAAAACTGATAGACATACCCCAAGCGACTTACAGCTGTAATCGCAGCAAAAGGTGGCGCTACAAAGTATTAACTTAAGGGGGCTGAATAATTTTGCACGCCCAGTTTTTCAGTTTTTGATTTGTTAAAAAAGTTTGAAATATCCAATAAATGTCGTTCCACTTCATGATTGTGTCCCACTTGTTGTTGATTCTTCACAAAAAAATACAGTTTTATATCTTTATGTTTGAAGCCTGAAATGTGGCAAAAGGTCGCAAAGTTCAAGGGGGCCGAATACTTTCGCAAGGCACTGTATATTTTCTGGGTGATTTCAATATTGACTGGCTTTCATCAGGCTGCCCACTACTGGCCCAACGCTCCTCCCTGCTGCCCCATGAGGAGCAACCAGACGCTGCACTTGACACATTTCTGAAATTGCTTATCCCAGTTACCAATAAGCATGCACCCCATTAAGAAAATGACTGTAAAAACTGTTAATGATAGTAAAAATCTTTGGAGCACCTAAAATAAGATTTGGGGCAAAAAGGCAAACTCCGCTCCATCATTCATTGAATCAGATGGCTCATTCTTCACAAAACTCACTGTTATTGCCAACTACTTTAATGATTTTTTCATTGGCAAGATTAGCAAATTTAGGCATGACATGCCAGCAACAAACGCTGACACTACACATCCAAGTACATCTGACCAAATTATGAAAGACAAGAATTGTAATTTTCAATTCCATGAAGTAAGCGTGGAAAAGGTGAAAATTATTGTTGTCTATCAACAATGACAAGCCTCTGGGGTCTGACAACTTGGATGGAAAATTACTGAGGATAATAGCGGACGATATTGCCACTCCTATTTGTCATATCTTAAATTTAAGCCTACTAGAAAGTGTGTGCCCTCAGGCCTGGAGGGAAGCAAAAGATATTCCACTATCTAAGGATAGTAAAGCCCCCTTTATTGGCTCAATAACCGACCAATCAGCCTGTTACCAACCCTTTGTAAACTTTTGAAAAAATTGTGTTTGACCAGATACAACAGACTTTCAGCACACTTATAGGGAAGGACATTCAACAAGCACAGCACTTACACAAATGACTGATGATTGGCTGAGAAAAATGTATGATAAAAAGAATAGTGGTGCTGTTTTGTTCGACTTCAGTTTGGATTTGACATTATCGATCATAGTCTGCTGCTGGAAAAACACATGTGATATGGCTTTACACCCCCTGCTATATTGTGGATAAATAGTTACCGGTCTAACAGAACACAGAGGGTGATCTTTAATGGAAGCCTAAAACAAAATCCAGGTAGAATCAGGCCCCTTAGTTTTTTCAGTCTTTACTAACGACATGCCAGTCTATGTATGTGGATGACTCAACACTATACACGTCAGCTACCACAGCGACTGAAATGACAGCAACACTTAACAAAGAGCTGCAGTTAGTTTCAGAATGGGTGGCACGGAATAAGTTAGTCATGAATATTTCAAAAACTAAAAGCACTGTATTTAGGACAAGTCATTCATTAAACCTCAACCAAATCTTGTAATGGATAATGTGGTAATTGAGCAAGTTGAGGAGACTAAACTGCTTGGAGTAACCCTGGATTGTAAACTGTCATGGTCAAAACATATTGATACAACAGTAGCTAGTCTGTCTATAATAAATCGCTACTCTGCATTCTTAACAACACCATCAACAAGGCAGGTCCTACAGGCCTTAACGTTGTCGCACCTGGACTACTGTTCAGTCGTGTGGTCAGGTACCACAAAGAGGGACTTAGGAAAATTGCAATTGGCTCAGAACAGGGCAGCACGGCTTGCCCTTGGATGTACACAGAGAGCTAACATTAATAATATGTATTTCAATCTCTCTTGGCTCAAAGTGAAGGAGAGATTGGCTTCATCACTACTTGTATTTGTGAATGCACCGAACTGTTTGAACTACTGGCACACAGCTCGGACAACCATGCATACCCCACAGTCCCCAAGTCCTGAACAGACTATGGGAGGCGCACAGTACTAGATAGAGCCATGACAACATGGAACTGTATTCCACATCAAGTAACTCATGCAAGCAGTAAAATTCGATTTTAAAAACACATCAAAATACACATTATGGAACAGCGGGGACACATGCATACAAACACACATGTGCCACTGATCCCTCCAATTAGAGCGTTCACACCCCGCAGAGGCAGTTGTTGATGAGGTCAGAAGTGGATCCCCTTCTCCCTTTTCTTCTTCCCCACCTCTTTCTTGCTCTATTCATCTCTTCGCTCCCCCTCTTGCATCCTTCTTCTCAGTCTCCCCTTTCCCACTCCCCTCTCTTTTTCTTCCGTCTCCACTCATCCTCTGTCTGTATTCCCCTCACCACTGGTACTCTTGTTCTCCCTCTATTTCCCTCTTCCATCTTTCTAATCTCTCCCTTCTCCCTTTCCCTTTCTCTCTCTCTCAAAACTGTCATATAGGGCTACATACAGTTGAAGTCGGAAGTTTACATGCACCTTAGCCAGATACATTTAAACTCTGTTTTTCCCAATTCCTGACATTTAATCCAGGTAAAAATGCACTGTCTTAGGTCAGTCAGGATCACCACTTTATTTTACAAATGTGAAATGTCAGAATAATAGTAGAGAGAATGATTTATTTCAGCTTTTATTTCTTTCATCACATTCCTTGTGGGTCAGAAGTTTACATACACTCAAATTGTATTTGGTAGCAATAAATTCTTTAACTTGGGTCAAACGTTTTTGGGTAGCGTTCCACAAGCTTCCCACAATAAGTTGGGTGACTTTTGGCCCATTCAGAGCTGGTGTAACTGAGTCAGGTTTGTAGGCCTCCCTGCTCGCACATGCTTTTTCAGGTCTGCCCACAAATTTTCTATGGGATTGAGGTCAGGGCGTTGAGATGGCCACTCCAATACCTTGACTTTGTTGTCCTTAAGCAATTTTGCCACAACTTTGGAAGTATACTTGTGGTCATTGTCCATTACGAAGACCCATTTGCGACCAAGCTTTAACTTCAATATATCCACATAATTTTCCTACCTCATGATGCCATCTATTTTGTGGAGTAAACCAGTCCCTCCTGCAGCAAAGCACCACCACAACATGATGCTGCCACCCCCGTGCTTCACGTCTCCTTTCTCCTTCACGGTTGGGATGGTGTTCTTCGGCTTGCAAGCATTCCCCTTTTTCCTCCAAACATAATGATGGTCATTATGGCCAAACAGTTTAATTTTTGTTTCATCAGACCAGGGGACATTTCTCCAAAAAGTATGATCTTTGTCCCCATGTGCAGTTGCAAACCGTAGTCTGGCTTTTTAATGGCGGTTTTGAAGCATTGGCTTCTTCCTTGCTGAGCGGCCTTTCAGGTTATGTCGATATAGGACTTGTTTTACTGTGGATATATATACTTTTGTACCTGTTTCCTCCAGCATCTTCACAATGTCCTTTGCTGTTTTTCTAGGATTGATTTGCACTTTTCGCACCAAAGTACGTTAATCTCTAGAAGACAGAACGCGTCTCCTTCCTCAGCGGTATGACGGCTGCGTGGTCCCATGGTGTTTATACTTGAGCACTATTGTTTGTACAGATGAGCGTAGTACCTTCAGGCATTTGGAAATTGCTCCCAAGGATGAACCAGACTTGTGGAGGTCTACATATTTTTTTCTGAGGTCTTGGCTGATTTATTTTGATTTTTCCATGATGTCAAGCAAAAGAGGCACTGTTTGAAGGTAGGCCTAGAAATATATCCACAGGTACACCTCCAATTGACTCAAATTATGTCAATTAGTCTATCAGAAGCTTCTAAAGCCATGACACAATTTTCTGGAATTTTCCAAGTTGTTTAAAGGCACAGTCAACTTAGTGTATGTAAACTTCTGAACTACTGGAATTGTGATACAGTGAATTATAAATTAAATAATCTGTCTAAACAATTGTTGGAAAAATAACTTGTGTCATGCACAAAGTAGATGTCCTAACTGACTTGCCAAAATTATAGTTATCAAGAGGTTTACACCTCGCTCTTTGTTTGGGTTACAGCCCTGTGTTATATATACACATGTTTGTTTTGGGCTTCGTCCCCATCGCGTTCATGACGTACTCTATGTTGGGTAGAGAAATGAAACCCCCTATTCGTATTCCTGAGCCTGCCTCATATCATGATACAATGTGACAGAATAATCAACCTATCTAATGGAGACAGAAATATGTGGAGTGGTTGAAAAACTAGTTTTAATGACTCCAACCTAAGTGTACGTAAACTTACGACTTCCAACTGTATATACAAATAATAATGGATTGGATTCATATGGCATTTAAATATAGCACATATATAAATGGTTTGTCACCAGTTCACAGCAAGTTTCACATTACAGAGCAGTTACGTCACCTCCTCCACCACCCATAACCAAAAAGTTTGGCTTCTATTGGTTTCAATTGACAATATTGGTACCAGAGGGCCTGATGTTGCTTCGTGGCCTGCGTGGAAATCAAACTTGGGAGAAGACTGGCAAACACAACAACACACACAAGGCCCTATAAAATCAACGATGCGGAGAACGCGGATGGAATCGCGTATTCCCGAAATTAAAACGGAATTCAACGATATAAAAAAAACAATTTGAACTTAGGAGGAAATCAACTAAATGTATTGCTCCACAATGAAATAGGGTGCAGGCCAGGCAGCAGGCTGTTAGCCAGCCTGCCAGCTTAGTGGAGTCTGCCACTAGCACAGTCAGTGTTGTCAGCTCAGCTATCCACATTGAGACCGTGTCTGTGCCTTGACCTAGGTTGGGCAAAACTAAACATGGCGGTGTTCGCCTTAGCAATCTCACTAGGATAAAGACCTAGTCCATTACTGCCATTATTGAAAGAGATCGTGATACCTCACATCTCAAAATAGGGCTATTTAATGTTAGATCCCTTACTTCAAAGGCAGTTATAGTCAATGAACTAATCATAATCTTGACGTGATTTGTCTGATGGAAACATGGCTTAAGCCTGATGAATTTACTGTGTTAAATGAGGCCTCACCTCCTGGTTACACTAGTGACCATATCCCCCGTGCATCCCGCAAAGGCGGAGGTCTTGCTAATATTTACGATAGCAAATTTCAATTTACAAAATAAATCATTTTCGTCTTTTGAGCTTCTAGTCATGAAATCTATGCCTACTCAATCACTTTTTATAGCTACTGTTTACAGGCCTGCTACAGAGTTCCTCATTGAGTTCCCTGAATACTTGTAGTCATAGCAAATAATATTCAAATTTTTGGCGACTTTAATATTCACATGGAATAGTCCACAGACCCACTCCAAAAGGCTTTCGTCTCTGGACCTAATCACTGTCACAGTCATACTCTGGACCTAGTTTTGTCCCATGGAATAAATGTTGTGGATCTTTTTCCTCTTAATCCTGGACTATCGGACCACCATTTTATTATGTTTGCAATTGCAACAAATAATCTGGTCTGACCCCAACCAAGGAGCATCAAAAGCCATGTTATAAATTCACAGACAACACAAAGATTCCTTGATACCCTTCCAGACTCCCTCTGCCTACCCAAGGACGTCAGAGGATAAAAATCAGTTAACCACCTAACTGAGGAACTCAATTTAACCTTGTGTAATACCCTAGATGCAATTGCACCCCTAAAAACTAAAAACATTTCTCATAAGAAACTAGCTCCCTGGTATACAGAAAATACCCGAGCTCTGAAGCAAGCTTCCAGAAAATTGGAACGGAAATGGCGCCACACCAAACTGGAAGTCTTCCGCCTAGCTTGGAACGACAGTACTGGGCAGTATCGAAGAGCCCTTACTGCTGCTCGATCATCCTATTTTTCCAACTTAATTGAGGAAAATAAAAACAATCCAAAATGTATTTTTGATACTGTCGCAAAGCTAACTAAAAAGCAGCATTCCCCAAGTGAGGATAGCTTTCAATTCAGCAGTAATAAATTCAAGAACTTCTTTGAGGACAAGATCATGATTATTAGAAAGTAAATTACAGACTCCTCTTTAAATCTGCGTATTCCTTCAAAGCTCAGTTGTCCTGAGTCTGCACAACTCTGCCAGGACCTAGGATCAAGAGAGACACTCAAGTGTTTTAGTACTATATCTCTTGACACAGTGACGAAAAGAATCATGGCCTCTAAAACTTCAAGCTGCATACTGGACCCTATTCCAACAAAACTACTGAAAGAGCTGCTTCCTGTGCTTGGCCATCCTGTGTTGAACATAATAAATGACTCTCTATCCAACGGATGTGTACCAAACTCACTAAAAGTGACAGTAATAAAGCCTCTCTTGAAAAAGCCAAACCTTGACCCAGAAAATATTTTTTTAAACTATCGGTCTATATCGAATCTTCCATTCCTCTCAAAAATTTCAGAAAAGGTTGTTGTGCAGCAACTCACTGCTTTCTGAAGACAAACAATGTATACGAAATGCTTCAGTCTGATTTTAGACCCCATCATAGCACTGAGACTGAACTTGTGAAGGTGGTAAATTACCTTTTAATGGCATTAGACCAAGGCTGTGCATCTGTCCTCGTGCTCCGAGCCCTTAGTGCTGCTTTTGATACCATATTTTGGAGAGATTGGAAATCCAAATTGGTCTACACGGACAAGTTCTGGCCTGGTTTAGATCTTATCTGTCGGAAAGATATCAGTTTGTCTCTGCGAATGGTTTGTCCTCTGTCAAATCAACTGTAAATTTTGGTGTTCCTCAAGGTTCCGTTTTAGGACCACTATTGTTTTCACTATATATTTTACCTCTTGGGGATGTCATTCGAAAACATAATGTTAACTTTTACTGCTATGCGGATGACACAGAGCTGTACATTTCAATGAAACATGGTGAAGCACCAAAATTACCCTTGCTAGAAGTCTGTATTTCAGACATAAGGAAGTGGATGGCTGCAAACTTTCTACTTTTAAACTCGGACAAAACAGAGATGCTTGTTCTAGGTCCCAAGAAACAAAGAGATCTTCTGTTGAATCTGACAATTAATCTTAATGGTTGTACAGTCGTCTCAAATAAAACTGTGAAGGGCCTCGGCGTTACTCTGGACCCTGATCTCTCTTTTGACGAACATATCAAGACTGTTTCAAGGACAGCTTTTTTCCATCTACGTAACATTGCAAAAATCAGAAACTTTCTGACCAAAAATTATGTAGAAAAATTAATCCATGCTTTTGTTACTTCTAGGTTAGACTACTGCAATGCTCTACTTTCCGTCTACCCGGATAAAGCACTACATAAACTTCAGTTAGTGCTAAATAGTGCTGGAATCCTGACTAGAACCAAAAAATGTTATCATATTACTCCAGTGCTAGCCTCCCTACACTGGCTTCCTGGTATGGCAAGGGCTGAATTCAAGATTTTACTGCTAACCTACAAAGCATTACATGGGCTTGCTCCTACCTATCTCTCTGATTTTGTCCTGCCACACATACCTACATGTACACACAGGCCTCCTAATTGTCCCTAGAATTTCTAAGCAAACAGCTGGAGGCAGGGCATTCTCCTATAGAGCTCCATTTTTATGGAATAGTCTGCCTACCCATGTGAGAGACGCAAACTCGGTCTCAACCTTTAAGTCTTTACTGAAGACTTATCTCTTCAGTGGGTCATATGATTGAGTGTAGTCTGGCCCAGGAGTGTGAAGGTGAACGGAAAGGCTCTGGAGCAACGAACCGCCCTTGCTGTCTCTACCTGGCCGGTTCCCCTCTTTCCACTGGGATTCTCTGCCTCTAACCTTATTATAGGGGCTGAGTCACTGGCTCACTGGTGCTCTTTCATGTCGTCCCTAGGAGGGGTGCGTCACTTGAGTGGGTTGAATCACTGATGTGATCTTCCTGTCTGAGTTGGCTCCCCCCCTTGGGATGTGCCGTGGCGGAGATCTTTGTGGGCTATACTCGGCCTTGTCTCAGGATGGTAAGTTGGTGGTTGAAGATATCCCTCTAGTGGTGTGGGGGCTGTGCTTTGGCAAAGTGGGTGGGGTTATATGCTTCCTGTTTGGCCCTGTCTGGGGGTATCATCAGATGGGGCCACAGTGTCTCCTGACCCCTCCTGTCTCAGCCTCCAGTATTTATGCTGCAGTAGTTTATGTGTCGGGGGGCTAGGGTCAGTTTGTTAAATCTGGAGTACTTCTCCTGTATTATCCGGTGTCCTGTGTGAATGTAAATATGCTCTCTCTAATTCTCTCTTTCTTTCTCTCTCTCGGAGGACCTGAGCCCTAGGACCATGCCTCAGGACGACCTGGCATGAGGACTCCTTGCTATCCCCAGTCCACCTGGCCGTGCTGCTGCTCCAGTTTCAACTGTTCAGTACCTGAGGTGCTGACTTGCTGCACCCTCGACAACTACTGTGATTATTATTATTTGACCTTGCTGGTCATTTATGAACATTTGAACATCTTGGCCATGTTCTGTTATAAACTCCACCCGGCACAGCCAGAAGAGGACTGGCCGCCCCTCATAGCCTGGTCCTTTCTAGGTTTCTTCCTAGGTTTTGGCCTTTCTAGGGAGTTTTTCCTAGCCACCGTGCTTCTACACCTGCATTGCTTGCTGTTTGGGGTTTTAGGCTGCGTTTCTGTACAGCACTTTGAGATATCAGCTGATGTACAACGGGCTATATAAATACATTTGATTTGATTTATTGAAGTTATTCAATAATTATTTCATTTACCCAAGATTATCATAAGACATGAACAAAATGCATCAGTGAATCGTATTTCCCTTTCCCAACGCTGGAAGGCCCCTGTCTGTGTGTGCGTTTATCTAACACTTTGTGTAGCCATTAGCGATGATGCTAATAATGATAACCGTCTTCTGGGTAGATTGAAAGGCTTTCCCAAAAACCTTCTCAATTAAATGTGAACTACAAAGTAGCCTATGCCTACCTGGCAGAGTGATATCATGACTATTTGTATCAATCCAGTGGTGATTTGTTTAGCAAACTCTGCAATCATGTGTGCTACAGAAACACTGCTAACCAAACAAGGCTCTTGCTTTAAACACATGTAGCTACACCCAAAATGTTCAATTTCGCAGAATTATTCCAGCCCTAAAAAGTGGTTGCCTGATGTGGTTTAAGCATTATTGTGGATATTTTTTTTTTTAAATGTTGTTGTTTTTCTAAGAATGATTTTGAGAGTGAAAACCTGCCAAAACGGGGAAAAAATGAAACCTTCACAAACAAAACAGAGAAAATGTAATCTGGGGGAAAAAATAAACAGAATTAGACAACAAAAAAATGAACAGATTTTATAGGGCACTACAAACACACACAGTGGGACTTGGTTACCATGGTATCCAGGCCGAGGGTCAGCAGCATGAGGAAGAAGATGATGGCCCAGAACGGAGAGAGTGGGAGTCTGGTCAGAGCCTCTGGGTACACCACGAACGCTATGCCTGGACCTGCGAGTGTTAAATCAGATTGATAATCAGAGACAAAAGTGCCAATAAATACTGAACAAAAGCAACTATCTACTCTGACTTGGCTTGTGTGCATATCGAAACAGTACTATTACACTTCAGAATTGGCCAAGCCACTCTCTATCTCTGGGCATACACTATCTGATCCTACCAGACCTAGGTTTGAACCCAGGTCTGGATGCTTCATGAACCCTATATGAATGTGTCATTTACCTTCATCAGCCACCTTCTCAATGGGCACCTTCAGTTCGTGGGCCATGAATCCAATGACGGAAAAGATGACGAACCCAGCGAATATACTGGTGGCACTGTTAACTATGCACACTATGATGGTGTCCCTAAACAAGAGTAGAGAGAGACAAGAAAGGGATGTAAATGTTACAAGGCTGTAACACTTACAGTATTTGAGAACTTAGAACTCAATTTTTGGAGTATTATCACACTCAAGTGAGTGTGTTGGTAATTGTTATGTGTCAAAATGTCAAAACATTATAATAACATAACCTAAGGATGTTCTAAGTGTTTCACAGGAGTTGGTTTTGTTAAAATAATGTCTTATTTTACATGTCTATCGACCATCTTCATGTGTGATATTGAATAAATGTATGAACAAATAAATGAATTATCTTCTGTGCGGTCTTATTCAAATGCATAACATTTGTGGAGTGGTTCAACAGTTCCCTCTAGTGAGAAAACGATGGCCTCATACCAAGGGAGAGAGTATACTGTGTATACAGTCTCTGCTAGTAGCAGTTTTACTTCTTGTTTATATGTTGTGTTATTGTCACGGTACTCAGTATCACAACACTCAAGTTATCATGGCAAGAAACAAAACAAGAAGCAGACAGATTTTCATGATGACAATTGTATATTGGAAATAAACAAACGGCGAGCAACGTGCATGCCCCGCCCACCTCAGGATTCCCCCTTTTCCAGCCATTATTTCCCTGTTTTTGTGAGGTGTAAATTCACCTGTCACAGAATTGTTGCTGGATAGATTAATTTAAAACGAAAATCAACGTACACTACTAAAAGTTTGGGGTCACTTAGACATTTCCTGTCCAATAAAATAATATCAAATTGATCAGAAATACATTACATTTACATTACATTTAAGTCATTTAGCAGACGCTCTTATCCAGAGCGACTTACAAATTGGTGCATTCACCTTATGACATCCAGTGGAACAGCCACTTTACAATAGTGCATCTAAATCTTTTAAGGGGGGGGGGGGTGAGAAGGATTACTTTATCCTATCCTAGGTATTCCTTAAAGAGGTGGGGTTTCAGGTGTCTCCGGAAGGTGGTGATTGACTCCGCTGTCCTGGCGTCGTGAGGGAGTTTGTTCCACCATTGGGGGGCCAGAGCAGCGAACAGTTTTGACTGGGCTGAGCGGGAACTGTACTTCCTCAGTGGTAGGGAGGCGAGCAGGCCAGAGGTGGATGAACGCAGTGCCCTTGTTTGGGTGTAGGGCCTGATCAGAGCCTGGAGGTACTGAGGTGCCGTTCCCCTCACAGCTCCGTAGGCAAGCACCATGGTCTTGTAGCGGATGCGAGCTTCAACTGGAAGCCAGTGGAGAGAGCGGAGGAGCGGGGTGACGTGAGAGAACTTGGGCTGCGGCGTTCTGGATGAGTTGTAGGGGTTTAATGGCACAGGCAGGGAGCCCAGCCAACAGCGAGTTGCAGTAATCCAGACGAGAGATGACAAGTGCCTGGATTAGGACCTGCGCCGCTTCCTGTGTGAGGCAGGGTCGTACTCTGCGGATGTTGTAGAGCATGAACCTACAGGAACGGGCCACCGCCTTGATGTTAGTTGAGAACGACAGGGTGTTGTCCAGGATCACGCCAAGGTTCTTAGCGCTCTGGGAGGAGGACACAATGGAGTTGTCAACCGTGATGGCGAGATCATGGAACGGGCAGTCCTTCCCCGGGAGGAAGAGCAGCTCCGTCTTGGCGAGGTTCAGCTTGAGGTGGTGATCCGTCATCCACACTGATATGTCTGCCAGACATGCAGAGATGCGATTCGTCACCTGGTCATCAGGGGGAAAGGAGAAGATTAATTGTGTGTCGTCTGCAGGGGGTTAAAGGAGAAGATTAATTGTGTGTCGTCTGCATAGCAATGATAGGAGAGACCATGTGAGGTTATGACAGAGCCAAGTGACTTGGTGTATAGCGAGAATAGGAGAGGGCCTTCTGAGAACAGATCCCTGGGAAAAGAAAGAAGGGATACTGGTCTGTAGTTGTTGACATCGGAGGGATCGAGTGTAGGTTTTTTCAGAAGGGGTGCAACTCTTGCTCTCTTGAAGACGGAAGGGACGTAGCCAGCGGTCAGGGATGAGTTGATGAGCGAGGTGAGGTAAGGGAGAAGGTCTCCGGAAATGGTCTGGAGAAGAGAGGAGGGGATAGGGTCAAGCGGGCAGGTTGTTGGGCGGCCGGCCGTCACAAGACGCGAGATTTCATCTGGAGAGAGTGGGGGAGAAAGAGGTCAGAGCACAGGGTAGGGCAGTGTGAGCAGAACCAGCGGTGTCGTTTGACTTAGCAAACGAGGATCGGATGTCGTCGACCTTCTTTTCAAAATGGTTGACGAAGTCATCCGCAGAGAGGGAGGAGGGGGGGGGAGGATTCAGTAGGGAGGAGAAGGTGGCAAAGAGCTTCCTAGGGTTAGAGGCAGATGCTTGGAATTTAGAGTGGTAGAAAGTGGCTTTAGCAGCAGAGACAGAGGAGGAAAATGTAGAGAGGAGGGAGTGAAAGGATGCCAGGTCCGCAGGGAGGCGAGTTTTCCTCCATTTCCGCTCGGCTGCCCGGAGCCCTGTACATAATGTTGTAAATTACATTTTAGCTGGAAATGGCTGATTTTTGGAATATTTATATAGGCTTACAGAGGCCCATTATCAGCAACCATCACTCCTGTGGTCCAATTGCACATTGAGTTAGCTAATCCAATTTTATCATTTTAAAAGGCTAATTGATCATTAGAAAACCCTTTTGCAATTATGTTAGCACAGCTGGAAAATGTTGTTCTGATTAATGAAGCAATAAAACTGGCCTTTAGACTAGTTGAGGTTCTGGAGCATCATCATTTGTGGGTTCGATTACAGGCTAAAAATGGCCAGAAACAAATACCTTTCTTCTGAAACTCGTCAGTCTATTCTTGTTCTGAGAAATTAACAACTCTTTATTAATAAATCCTTTATATCAAATTTCAGCCAGACTGACCAGCCAGCCCGAGTCGCCTGCATGCCCAACCCCCACCAGTTTAGTCAATAACTCAACTCTCTCCCAACACAAGTTCCTTCCCAGTTCCCACCTTAGATTTTTTGGAAACAAAAAAAACCCCCACACACAAAAAAACCCACATACACCTCAAATATAAATGAACATACAGAAACAGCAAATCCTCCATATAATTAATCTCATAGGCCTAATAGTACTGTAGAGCTCTTTTTACTTGCACACAATATAGCTGGGTTGCCCTGCCTTGTCCCTAGGGGTCTACCACACTGTAGCTCCCCAACCCAACACACCCCACACAGCTTTAGGATCGTATGGCGCCGGAGGAGATGGCTGCCATTATACCGACTCCTAACCAACTTTGCTATTTATTTTTTTCAAATTTTTCGTAACTAATTTTGTACATAACGTTGCTGCTACCATCTCTTATGACCGAAAAGAGCTTCTGGACACCAGAACAGCAATTACTCACCTCAAACTGGACAAAGATTTTTTTCTTTAATGAGTCCAACGCGAAGAATATACTGCTTCCCGGAGACTAGGCCCTCATCCCCATCATTCACGTAAAGAAAAGATGAAAATACAGTGGGCGGCGGTATGGGTGCCTTGTGAGAATTTGTCAGAGAGTGAGTAAACCACCATTACCCTCTCTATTATTGGCCAACATGCAATCATTGGAAAACAAACTGGACGATCTATGATTAAGAATCTCCTATCAACGGGACCATAAAAACGGTAATATCTTATGTTTCACCAAGACTTGGCTGAACTACGACACAGATTATAAAGAGTTGGCTGGCTTCTCCATTTTTTTGGCAGGACTGTCACGCTCGTCCAAATGATTGGACCAAGCGTGCGTAGAGTTCCACAAATTTTAATTAACCAAACATAACAAATATGTACAAACGAAACGAAGCTACTGGTGTGCACACAGGCAACTAACTGTAGACAAGAACCCACAAAACACCAATGGGGAAAATGGCTACCTAAATATGATCCCCAATCAGAGACAACGATAAACAGCTGTCTCTGATTGGGAACCATACAGTGGGGAGAACAAGTATTTGATACACTGACGATTTTGCAGGAAGCTTTGGACTGTGGAGGCGCATTGTGGCACCGGGCTGATGGCACGCACCTCAGGGCGAGTGCGGGGAGGAGGCACAGGACGTACTGGACTGTGGTGGCGCACTGGAGGTCTAGAGCGTAGAACTGGCACAACCCGTCCTGGCTGGATGCTCACTTTAGCCCGGGAAGTGCGGTGTGCTGGCACAGGATGCACTGGGCTGTGAAGGCGCACTGGCGACACAGTGCATTGCACCGGTGCAGGATATCCTGGTCCGAGGAGGCGCACTGGAGACCAGGAGCGCTGAGCCAGCACAACCCGTCCTGGCTGGATGCTCATTTTCGCACGGCAAGTGTGGAGAGCTGGCACCGAGCGCACCGGGCTGTGAATGCGCACTGGAGACACAGTGTGTATGACCGCATAACATGGTGCTTGAACGATCACACGCTCCTCAAAGCGAGTGCGGGGAGTTGGCTCTGGTCTGGAAACTGGCACCGCCAACCACCCCGTGTGCCCCCCCCAAAAAACATATTTGGGGCTGCCTCTCGTGCTTGCGTCTTGGTTGCGAACCCCGGAATCGTTGTTGATCCTCCTTCGCTGCCTCCGTCTGCTTCCCAGGCAGGCTTTCATACCTCTCCAATACTTCCTCCCAAGTCCACGCTATTCTTTCCTCAACCTTCTCTATAGACCAGGATGCCATCTCCCCCCAAGCATGCTGCTTGGTCCGTTGTTGGTGGGATCTTCTGTCACGCTCGACTAAATGATTGGACCAAGGTGCAGCGTGTGTAGAGTTCCACATATTTTCATTAACCAAAACTCGCCAAACAAAAAAACAAGTACAAACGAAATGTGAAGCTACTGGTGTGCACACATGCAACTAACTGTAGACAAAATCCCACAAAACACAATGGGGAAAATGGCTAGCTAAATATGATCCCCAATCAGAGACAACGATAAACAGCTGTCTCTGATTGGGAACCATACCTGGTCAACATAAATCATTAATCACCTAGATTACCCACCCTAGTCACTATCACGCCCCAACCAACACAGAGACTAAACAGCTCTCTATGGTCAGGGCGTGACAAGGACAGAGCAGCTACGTCTGGTAAGACGTGGGCGGGATGTGTCTTTTTGTCAATAACTGCAGGTGCGCGATGTCTAATATTAAATAAGTCTTGAGGTATTGCTCACCTGAGATAGTATGGTCTACAGCTACCATTAGGTATTCTATCTAAAAAGAGAGTATATCTATATTATTCGTAGCCGTCAATTTACCACCACAAACCGATGCTGGCACTAAGACCAGCTTTATAAGGCCATAAGCAAACAAGAAAATGCTCATTCAGAAGCGGCGCGCCTAGTGGCCGGAGACTTTAATGCAGGCAAACTTAAATCCATTTTACTTCTATTCTACCAGCCTGTCACATGCGCAACCAGTGAAAAAAAACTCTAGACCACCTTTATTCCACACACAGAGACGCATACAAACCTCAATACACTCAATACAGAAGTGGTCAGATGACGCGGATGCTATGCTACAGGACTGTTTTGCTTGCACAGACAAGAATATGTTCCGAGATTCATCCAGTGGCATTGAGGAGTATACCACCTCAGTCACCAGCTTCATCAATAAGTGCATCGACAACGTCGTCCCCACAGTGACCGTACGTACATTTCCCAACCAGAAGCAATGGATTACAGGCAACACCTGCACAGAGTTAAAGGCTAGAGCTTCCGCTTTCAAGGAGCTGGACACTAATCCGGATGCTTATAAAAAATCCTGCTATGCCCTCAGACGAACCATCAAACAGGCAAAGTGTCAATTCAGGACTAAGATTAAATCCTACTACACTGGCTCTGACACTAGTCGGATGTGGCATGGATTGAAAAATATTACGGACTACAAAGGGAAACCCAGCCGCAAGCTGCCCAGTGACGCGAGCCTACCAGATGAGCTAAATGCCTTTTATGCTTGCTTTGAGGCAAGAAACACTGAAGCATGCATGAGAGCACCAGCTGTTCTGGACGACTGTGTCATCGCTCTCTCGGTAGCCAATGTGAGCAAGACCTTTAAACAGGTCAACGTTCGCAAACCCATGGGGCCAGACAGATTACCAGGATGTGTACTCAAAGCATGTGCGGACCAACTGGCAAGTGTCTTCACTGACATTTTCAACCTCTACCTGGCCGAGTCTGTAGTACCAACATGTTTCAAACAGACCACCATAGTCCCTGTGCCCAAGATAGCGAAGGTAACCTGCCTAAGTGATTACTGCCTGTAGCACTCATGTTGGTAGTCATGAAGTGCTTTTCAAGGTTAGTCATGGCTCACATCAACACCATCATGCCAGAAACCCTAGACCCAATCCAATTCGCAAACCGCCCCAACAAATCCACAGATGACTTAATCTCAATCTCAACCACACAGCCCTTTCCCACCTGGACAAAAGGAACACCTATGTGAGAATGCTGTTTACTACAGCTCAGAGTTCAACACCATAGTGCCCTCAAAGATCATCACTAAGCTAAGGACCCTGGGACTAAACACCTCCCATTGCAACTGTATCCTGGACTTCCTGACGGGCCGCCCCCAGGTGGTAAGGGTAGGGAACAATACAACAGAGGTAGGCCTGATCACCGACAATGATGAGACAGCCTATAGGTAGGAGGTCAGAGACCTGGCAGTGTGGTGCCAGGACATCAACCTCTCTCTCAATGCGAGCAAGACCCCCATTAACATGTCCCCATTAACATTGACGGGACTGAATTGGAGCGGGTTGAGAGTTTCAAGTTCCTTGGTGTACATATCACCAACAAACTATTATGGTCCAAACACACCAAGACAGTTGTGAAGAGGGCAGGACAACACATTTTCCATCTCAGGAGAGATTTGGCATGGGTCCCCAGATCCTATTAAAAGTTCTACAGCTCCACCATCGAGAGCATCCTGATTGGTTGCATTACCACTTGGTATGGTAACTGCTCAGCACCTGACCGGAAGGGGCTACATAGGTTAGTGTGTACGGCCCAGTACATCACTGGGGCCAAGTTTACTGATATCCAAGACCTATATACTAGGCGGTGTCAGACGAAGGCCCAAAAAAGTGTCAAAGACTCCAGTCATAGACTGTTCTCTCTGCTACCGCACGGCAAGTGTTAACGGAGTGCCAAGTCTAAGACCAAAAGGCTCCTTAACAGCTTCTACCCCCAAGCCATAAGACTGCTGAACAACTAAAATAATCAAGTGGCCACCCGGACTATTTGCATTGAACCCCCCTTTTGTTTTTACACTGCTGCTACTCTCTGTTTATTATCGATGCATAGTCACTTTACAAATGACCTTGATTAACCTGTACCCCCCCCCACACACACACACACATTGACTCGGTACAGGCAACCCCTGTATATAGCCTCGTTATTGTGATGTACATTTATTGTGTTATCTTGTGATTGATTTGATTTTTTAAACTTTAGTTTATTTAGTCAATATTTGATGAACTCTATTTCTTGAACTGCATTGTTGATTAAGGACTTGTAAAGTAACCATTTCACGGTACCTGTTCTATTCAGCGCATGTGACAAATAAAATGTGATTTAGTGAAACATTCATTATTGGTTCCGGGTGTGTTAGGCTACGGCCAGAGTGACAACCCACATGATGGCAGACCCCCAGGGCCAGGACTGAACAGCCCAGCAGCTAGGGATTGCCTAAATAGATTTCTCCCCTGACATGGGTATGTTTTCAGTACAGACTCCTTTTGTCCTACTGTATTCCATATAAGGCATCCAGACCTTATGAAAGTTGCCAAGTATATACCTTTAATCTGGTAAAAAAAAAAATATATGCTAGTGATACATAACTTGACATTGTGGGAGGATAACCAACCTTCCAATTAATGGCAATGCATTTCTTAACCGCTATAAATGCCTGGTTACACAGTTATTTCACTCTCCAGTATAAAGAATTACCTTGGTGTACATTTATACACTATTTTATCCATGAATAGAATCAATGGTTCAATAATTGAAATGACCATTATTCCCAGATCCCAGACTATAGCTTTAAACTTAGTCTGCTGTCCTGTAGTTTTGCGGCACGGTCTGCGGGAGCGGGCGGTCAAACAGACTTTGGGATGAAAATATTGTATTTTTGTTGTCCCACAGATCATTTGGAAACGGTCTGTTTTGTATGTGTTAGCCTACCTATTGTATTAAAACCACATATTTTTCTAATTATTTACACAGAATTCGCTGCTTCAACCTCAGTAGCCTCCCTCTCATAGTTGAGCGTGAGAGTTCAAGTGCGCCTGGTATGTGTGGCCTCATTGAACCAGAGTAGGCTGCCCACGTGGGCGGAGAATCACGTGACAGTTCACTTAAATATGAAATTAACTGAAATATGATTAAACTGTAGTTTACTACAGTGTCTGCAAATACATATTGAGAATGGAAAGAAGTGGAGGGTGCTCAACCAACGTGAGTCGAAGTGCAATCAAAAAATGTCATCTTCGTTGAAAAAGAAAAGGCACAACGCGCACATAGGTCAGTCTACTATGGAGAGCCAGCGTTGCGCGTTTTCATTTGCATTGAGTATTGATTACCGATTTATTTGTCTCTGCCAGCAAATCGTTCTCCTAAAAGGTAGGCTATATCCTATAAACCTATGCAAAACGTAGCAAGTGTCGCTGTCATCATTCTTGCTGCTTCAAGTTCAGTAGCCATACGCGATCAGGTGCGTGTGTTGTGTCAATTAAATAGAGTAGGCGATAGCCTATCCATGGACCGGACAAGCACGGGGCAGTTATCTGTCCAGGAAAGTGTACTTCCTAAATAGGCCTATGGTTAGGCTATAGTTTACTACATTGCCTAGAAAGGCCTAAATATTGATCACCCATATTTAGCAGTCTGAAAATTTTTCCACTCCTTAAAGGTAGGCTATAAAAATAGCTCAAGAGAAAGTGAATTTCTCTCCAACTCTGCTCTCTTCAAATTACATCTAGCATATTGGCTGATCTTGCCCAGTAATACAGATAGCCTAATCTAAGGGCAATGTGAGAATCTCTGGTAATTTAACCTATTTCCTTCATTTATTTTTACGAATTAGATATTGCCTGTAGGACGCAAAATTGCTGGGATCATGGCTGGAAAGTTAGCTGTGTCACATAAGCCTAAAATAACATTGCATAACATATAACACTGCAGTTGGGTTTGGGACCAGTTCTTGCTGTAGCTGGTGGGAGTCGGACAGAAAGCCAGCAGTGCAGTATGAAAAGCTGAGGGTGCAGGCAGGAGTGGGAGGAAGACCTCTACTGTGCACCATGACAGTGAAGCTTGTAATGTTAAGAGCTGTTTATTACTGTGTCAGTGTTAAAAGTAGGGAATTAGCTAGGGAAACTGACAGATCGATATTGTGACATTACCAATCTGACTAATAAAAACTCAAGCACTGAAACAAAGTGACAATAGCAATCTTCAATTGTTTAGCTGATTGTTTGATTCAGGTCTAGTGTGATTGAGGCAAAAAAATAATAGTTAACGTTTGCCAACTTTTGGCCAGCTCTCTCTCTGTCTCTAGCGGTACATCAACTGGCAAAAGCTAGCCAAGTTCATTTACTTCTGTTGAAACGTGACAAAACAAAGGCTATAAAACATGTCCATACAAACAACACCTGTTAGATAGTAATAACAGCCTGGCTGTGGTAGCTACTAGCTAACGCAGCTAATTCATTCACCTCAGTCGAGAGGGGCTGAAACATTAGCTAACATTACAGTCAGTTACAATACTAGCTCAGTACTGTGGATAAACACTAGTTAAAAAAAAAAAAAATGTTAAGTTAAACAGCAGTTACCTTGCCAGCTACATCAGGCAACTAAAGAGTAGTCAGTTTCTGCTCTGATTGCTTTTACAACATGGTGAAAGAGCACACCCCATGCTGGTCCAGCCACCCTTCCAGAAGCTTTCACACAGCCTGTCTGTCCTAAATCCAGCCTGCCTGACACTCTGAGGTGTCCGCATGGTACTAAAGTGCACCGGTGCCGCTTTTGTTTCACATCTAAATGATAGAACTGAGGGGAGACAAAAATGCAATTTCAGAATGTAGGGCTCTCATGAGTAGCGCCACAGGAAAGGAAGACCCAGAGTTACCTCTGCTGCAGAGAATAATTTCATTAAGAGTTAACTGCACCTTATATTGCAGCCCAAATTAATGTTTCACAGAGCACAAGTAACAGACACATCTCAACATCAACTGTTTAGAGAATACTGTGTGAATCAGGCCTTCATAGTCAATTTGCTGCAAAGAAACCACTACTAAAGGACACCAATAATAAGAAGAGAATTGCTTGGGTCAAGAAACACGGGCAATAGACATTAGACAGGTGGAAATCTGTTCTTTGGTCTGATGAGTCCGAATTTGAGGGTTTTGTTTCCAACCGCCGTGTCTTTGTGAGACGCAGAATAGGTGAATGGATGATCTCTGCATGTGTGGTTCCCATCGTGAAGCATGGAGGAGAAGGTGTGATGGTGCTTTGCTGGTAACACTGTCAGTGATTTATTTAGAATTCAAGGCACACTTAACCAGCATGGCTACCACAGCATTCTGCAGCGATACACCATCCAATCTGGTTTGCGAATAGTGGGACTATCATTTGTTTTTCAACAGGACAATGACCCTCCAGTCTGTGTAAGGGCTATTTGACCAAGAAGGAGAGTGATGGAGTGCTGCATCAGATGACCTGGCCTCCACAATCACCCAAACTCAACCCAATTGAGATGGTTTGGGATGAATTGGACCGCAGAGAGAAGGAAAAGCAGTCAACGAGTGCTCAGCATATGTGGGAACTCCTTCAAGACTGTTGGAAAACAATTCCTCAAGAAGCTGGTTGAGAGAATGCCAAGAGTGTGCAAAGCTGTCATCAAGGCAAAGGGTGGCTACTTTGAAGAATCTAAAATATAACATATATTTTTATTACATATGTGTTATTTCATAGTTTTGATGTCTCCAATATTATTCTACAATGTAGAAAATAGTAAAAATAAAGAAAAACCCTTGAATGAGTAGGTGTATCCAAAGTTTTGACTGGTACTGTATGGTATATATTTATACATTATATATATATTATCATTGTGATGCAATTATATAATGGTTTATGTGCTGTCAACATTTGATAGATTTTCAAAATCCCAAAATTGTTGAGTATCTTACTCCATTATACAGCTGTTACATTTATCAGAACTGTATTTTTGACCTTTTATACATTTTGACGACCTTAGCTAAAATAACCGTATGTTGTCATAGAGTCACGTGTTTACTTTCAAAGCTACATAAACACAGTATGTTACATAAAGCAGGTTACTGTGATGACAACCATTTTTAGTCTGCATCGCGTTTTATTTCTGCCATGGAAAATGTAACCATGTGAATATTGTGATACAACTTCTTATTTACCCTTTTGTAATGGATTGGATTGGTAACCTCACTCCTCAGTTTGAAATGTCTCTACCCGTGCCATCGAGTTGCTAGCTTTACGGTGGAGCTGCTGGCTAAGATGTTGTCAAGAGGGCAGTCACGTGTGATTGCGGGGCAGTCACGTGTGATTGCGAGACAGAGGATTCGGGCGGTCATATATGGAAGGAAGCAAAGCTGATAAGCAGCACAGTGAGAAGTGCTTACCTGTAGCAGTTGTTGTGGAACTTGTTGTAAGAAGAAAGTGTGATGAGGCCTCCCCAGGCTGCTGACAGAGAGAAGAAAATCTGGGTGGCAGCATCCTTCCAAACCTAGAGTAACACACACACATTCACAATCACTTTTAGAGACAGAGGGATGGGTGGAGAAATGTGTGTGTGTGTGTGTGTGTGAACGCATGTGTGTGTGAGTCTATTTGTGTGCCTGCACGCACTTACAGTTGAAGTCGGAAGTTTACATACACTTAGGTTG
The DNA here is from genome assembly GCF_023373465.1 of Oncorhynchus keta. Lineage (NCBI taxonomy): Eukaryota > Metazoa > Chordata > Actinopteri > Salmoniformes > Salmonidae > Oncorhynchus > Oncorhynchus keta. The sequence continues at coordinate 55,201,469 of NC_068434.1, forward strand.
GAGTCATTAAAACTCGTTTTTAAACCACTACACACAAATTTCTTGTTAACGAACTATATTTTTGGCAAGTCGGTTAGGACATCTACTTTGTGCATAACACAATACATTTTTCCGACAATTGTTTACAGACAGATTATTTAACTTATAATTCACTGTATCACAATTCCAGTGGGTCAGACGTTTACATACACTAAGTTGACTGTGCCTTTAAACAGGTTGGAAAATTTCAGAAATTATGTTAAATTAGGAGCTTCTGATAGGCTAATTGACATAATTTCAGTCAATTGGAGGTGTACCTGTGGATGTATTTCAAGGCCTACCTTCAAACTCAGTGCCTCTTTGCTTGACATCATGGGAAAATCAAAAGAAATAAGCCAAGACCTCAGAAAAAAATTGTAGACCTCCACAAGTCTGGTTCATCCTTGGGAGCAATTTACAAACGCCTGAAGGTACCACGTTCATCTGTACAAACAATAGTATGCAAGTATAAACACCATGGGACCACCCAGCCGTCAAACTGCTCAGGAAGGAGACGCATTCTGTCCCCTAGAGATGAACGCACTTCGGTGCGAAAAGTGCAAATCAATCTCAGAACAACAGCAAAGGACCCTGTGAAGATGCTGGAGGAAACTGGTACAAAAGTATCTATATCCACAGTAAAACAAGTCCTATATCGACATAACCTGAAAGTCCGCTCAGCAAGGAAGAAGCCACTGCTCCAAAACCGCCATAAAAAAGTCAGACTACAGTTTGCAACTGCACATGGGGACAAAGAGCATACTTTTTGAAGAGATGTCCTGTGGTCTGATGAAACAAAAATAGAACTGTTTGGTCATAATGACCATCGTTATGTTTGAAGGAAAAAGGGGGAGGCTTGCAAGCTGAAGAACACCATCCCAACCGTGAAGCACGGGGGTGGCAGCCTCATGTTGTGGGGGTGCTTTGCTGCAGGAGGGACTGGTGGACTTCACAAAATAGATGGCATCGTGAGGATGGAAAATTATGTGGATATATTGAAGCAAGATCTCAAGACATCAGTCAAGAAGTTAAAGCTTGGCCTGCAAATGGGTCTTCCAAATGGACAATGACCCCAAGCATATTTCCAAAGTTGTGGCAAAATGGATTAAGGACAACAAAGTGAAGGTATTGGAGTGGCCATCACAAGCCCTGACCTCAATCCTACAGAAAATGTGTGGGCAGAACTGAAAAAGCATGTGCAAACAAGGAGGCCTACAAACCTGACTCAGTTACACCAGCTCTGTCAGGAGCACTTCTCCTCTGTCAGGAGGAATGGGCCAAAATTCACCCAACTTATTGAGGGAAGCTTGTGGGAGTCTTCCCAAAACGTTTGACCCAAGTTAGACAATTTAATGGCAATGCTACCAAATACTAATTGAGTGTATGTAAACTTATGACCCACTGGGAATGTGATGAAAGAAATAAAAGCTGAAATAAATAATTCTCTCTACTATTATTATGACATTTCACATTCTTAAAATAAAGTGGTGATCCCAACTGGCCTAAGACAGGGTATTTTTTAGGATTTTCTAGGATTAAATGTCAGGAATTGTGAAAAACTGAGTTTAAATGTATTTGGGTAAGGTGTATGTAAACTTCCGACTTCAACTATACATGTGTGTATGTATACCTTAGCATCATTGAGTTTCTCCCACTTGGGTGTGATGAAGTAGAGGATGCCGTCACCAGCCCCTGGGAGGGTCACTCCTCTGAACAACAGAATGACCAGAACCACATAGGGGAACGTAGCTGTGAAATACACCACCTCGGAGAGGGGAGAAGAAGAACAAAATGAAGAAAGAGTTAGCAGGTTTTGTGATAAGTGCACTGATTGAACACTTTTAGTTCAAGAACATACCGTCCAGAGGGCAACATTACATAATAATTCACAGAACTACAAACTTTATTTTATGGTTCTGGGATTTCACAGGGGGAAATTATTCAAATTCAAAGGAGGTACCACATGAGTAGAGAGTGAGAGATTTCTCTTACTTTCCCTGATGACTTGATTCCTTTGGCCAGGGAGAGGTAGACTATCAACCAGGCCAGCAACAGGCAGCCTGCGAGGGGCCAGCGGATGTCTCCAGGGTACTCTATCCCTTTGGAGATGTGCAAGACATTGTACCTATGGGACGGACACACACCCACACCCACACCCACACCCACACCCACACACACACACACAAACACAGAGCCAGAGAGAGAGAGAGTCAAAGAGAGAGAGAGCCAGAGAGAGAGAGACACAGAGAGGGGGGGGGAGAGGGAGAGAGAGAGAGAGAGAGAGAGAGAGAGAGAGAGAGAGAGAGAGAGAGAGAGAGAGAGAGAGAGAGAGAGAGAGAGACATCGAGAAAGCCAGAGGGAAATATAAAACAGTTATTTCAGATCTGACATGTATTATTCCTTCATATCAATCAATAGCGGGAAACAATTGTGTCTATATAGCCCAATAACTGTGCCTTAATTATGTTAGAAAGGAAACCAACATTTACAGTATAGTATGAGAAATCACAAGTATCAAAAATAGAACCTCTGTAACTCTGATGCAAGTTATTATTTTTATTACATTTTTTAAACTATATTTTCATTTAATACTTTTTTAGCTGTTTGAGAGGAGAGCTTGCAAGTATGCATTTAATTATACTGTGTACACTACACTGTATCCTGTGCATATGACAAAAAAACGTTGATTTGACTTACTTGAAGTACTCCTCGCTGGGGCTGACGTAAGTTTTGTTATCCGGAAAGGTCATGTTAACCAGTTTGGTCAGGTTTCCAATGGCTTGAGCCGACAGACAGAACGAGCTGTTCTTTACAGAGGTGATGTTTTTATCATGGAGGATACACGTGTCTGTCACAACCAGAAACCAACACATGTCAACCAGGATAGACAGACAGACAGACTTACATAGCCTGTATCGAATCAGATAAAAAAAAAAAAATCTCAACAGGAACAGACAGACCTCTGTACAATCTGGGTTTAAAAACGATCAACTTTCAGTTTTCTCAGGTGGTGGGTATAATGTAGAATAGATCCTTGCCCAGCACACTGGTTCATACACCAAAAACACTGATCTCTGTCATGCTTTACATATTACTGTTCTTTACATACTGTACTTGATACCCATTACAGGAAATGTCCTCTATTCTCAGATGAAAGCCATTCATCCACTGTATGTGTGAAGCATGTTTTTTTTTATGTGTAATGGTTATTTTTCTTTTAACAGAACTTTAAATACAAATTGTGCTTATTATGAAATAACCTTTTTCACAATATTTTTTAACATTATATCAAATGTACACATAGAAACGTTCAGCATGTTTGACAGAGTAGATCTAGTTTCGCTTTGTATGATGATCATAAGTTTGTTGTATTACCAATGAAAGCTACGGGTTGACACAGCATCAATGCTATTCAACGATACAGAGAGAGACAGGGAGACGACAGTTACTGTAACTCTTACTATGACCACGAGAGGGCAGTCTGGCGCGCACTGCGGCACTGCAGCAACTCCACTACTTGTAAATGTGTCAAGCAAGCAACTTTTGTGCTGAATTCACTGAAATGCAACAGACAAAAATGGCATTTTCTTAATCAAATTTCGTTTTTTTCCCCACATGCATCTGGGAGAAAATTATCCGGTCATACTGCGAGCCTTTCTTTTATCAATTTATATATTTTTTGTAATGAATTGTAACCTAAAATCAATTACTCATAATTGCACAAATGCAAAAACTAATTTGTCTACTGAGCCTACACCGTAATCTTTAAAATACACCTTTTGTATAACTGCTTTTTGCTCATTATATAGATCAGACTAGAATAAAGATTTTTTTTTTAATATCACACATTTGTAGCCTACACACAGTTGAAAAAAATAACTTAAGACCCACAGAATAAATATAAAAATCAATACAATAAACCTAGTAAGCAAAAGTAGCACTGTTTGATGTATATGAAACTAGAAAACAATGCTTCAAATAACCCGCCACTCTACACTATAGGGCAGGTTACAGGCAAGAGTCCTTAGCTCAGGGGTGCGTTGCGCAATGCGCAATGGTGAGGGGGTGCTTAGGTGTATGTGTGTGTGCGCATGCATGAGAGTGTGTGTGCGTTCTGGCGCATTGTGGTCTTACCTAAGAGAAGCATGTCTTTGTCCTTACAGTCCAACGTGTTCCACTCGTTCTTACAGTTAGCCCATGGCAGTGAGCCCTTCAACGAAGCGAACAGGTAGTACAGTGTCCAGCACATAATAATGTTATAGTATATGGCTATCAAGACAGATATTATCAACATGGCAATCCCGCAACCTAAAATAAATAAATGAGACGAAATATGTAAATTACTCTTAAGCAGGCAGAGGAGCGTGATCAAAAGTAATTATATCATAATAAATCGTTTTCATTTTTTTTTCTGAAGTTAGTGTATGTTACTAGTTTTAAATACGTTACTTTATGAGTTTGGATCGCAGCCTGTATATGCGCAGTTTACCTTGCAGAGCCGGGATGGCTTTCCACACGGACACGGGGCCCTGGCTGGCAAACTGACCCAGGGAAACCTCCAATAAAAAGATAGGGATCCCGGCGAGGCACAACATTATAAGGTAGGGGATCAAAAAAGCACCTATATACACAGGGAAACGGGGAAGCATGTCAAAGTAGCGCACAGGTACAAGTGAAAAGAGATTACTCAAACTTGGCTCACATGATTTTAAAAGAAGGCTATAACAGATTTAATTCGACTGCTTTTCTCGTGGAATTAAAGAGATGATGCATGGCAGGTAATAATGAAATACATGTGACATATCTAAATGGGTTATACTTATTTGCTTCCCTTACATGTAGCTTAATTAGTTGTATAAGGTAGCTAGAATATAATAAAGCGTAGTGTAGACCAAACGAAATTGAAATGAAGATAGGCCTAGTAATAATAAAACAAATATATATATATAAATAATATTTTGTTTACACAAGTGATTATCAATCATAAAGCCTAAATAATTTAACTAAAATCCACGAAAAAGAGTAGGCTCTTAGACGCTGAAAAATAATGCTAGCTAGACGCTTTCTATAACTGTTTGGAAAACGTGTCTTAATAAAAAGTCGCCATTTCCTTTAGAGAAGAAAAGGCAGTCAAAAAGTTGAGTGAAAAATGTTTTGTTTTTTTTCGACACTAATTTAAACTCCAATGATATAGCCTTGCAAGTGAATGAATTAAAGTGATGTATTTTCGTTTGATAATGTTGAAATACATTAAGCATACTGGTGTTCACACAATGGCAAAACAACAATAGAAATCATCCAGGATAAAATCACAATTAAGTCGACTTACTCCCATTTAGTTCCTCGAATTTAATTACATCGTCAATTTCGTTCATATCAATTATGCGTGATGTCAATCATATACATCTATCATTGTGGAGCAATGGAATATCCAATTAAAATAACATTGATCAGTTTTGGAATCAGTGTTATTTCTTTTCCGCATTTAGGTGCTTTTGTATTTACAACTTTAGTGACATTTGCAGTGCGGGTACACTCTCCTTACCTCCACCATTTTGGAAGGCAAGGTATGGAAACCTCCACACGTTTCCCAGTCCCACCGCATAGCCAACCATGGACAGGATGAAATCCAATTTATTAGTCCAGTTTCCCCTGGCCTTATTTTCATCTCCACTCTCGTCCTCCTGGGAAAATCAGTGGATTTTAGTGCTAGGTTTCATGTACATTAAGTAACCATATAGGACTTACATTTAGTATAGCCAATCATTAAAACGTCTCAGATCCCAAACATCCTGCCTTACTGGGCGAAGGATTCGTTTCTTTATTCGATCTATCAAATTAGCCATAAGTATAGGCTATTTGCAACAGTCAGAACATACGAATACTACAACCCGCTTCAACACAGATAATCATCTCGGGAACAACACTCTTTGATTGATGTGAGCATTTTAAAACATGACAGGACAAATTCATATGAATATTCATAAATACAGATAATTCCAATTTACTTATTTCTGATTCCCCGCCAATAGGGGTAGAGGGAGAAAGGAACAAGCTTATCAATGGAACACTGTCAGGCTGGCGCGCGGAGGAAGAGGAGAATGAGAGGAGAGGAGAGAGAAGAGGAGAGTGGCGAGGAATGCCCTCGCGGGGATTGTAACAATGGGCAGAATCCGCAGCCTTATGTAACCCATTACCAAGCGCTGTCATGGGTTTACCGAGACCAATCCCGAGAGAGCATGATGCGGGGTTTCTATCCCTCTTTCTATCCATACCTAACACACAGAGCAGCGTAGTGCGGGGGATATACCATTACTGTAGGCTGATACACAAACAACCATTTTACAGTAGGCCTACTATTCCTTTATCTCACTGCAGTGGGAAGATTCCGTCCATTCAGCACTTTCACGACGCCGTTTTAGACCAACTTTTGCTGACAGAATTTAAACAAATAGGTAGCCTACTCTAGCCAAATGCAGAGAGTCAGAACATCGAAATAGATAGCCTACCTTTTCCGTTCTATATTTTGATAATTTGCCATAATAACAGGGAATTCTTCTCAACTATTATATTGGTGAATTCTAACCCGGATTCATAGACAAGTGTAACCTCTGGTCACTGCATCTGGCCACTGCAAATGGAAACTCACTTGAATAGGCTATATAGCTCACATTCTCTCAAATCATCCCTCAGCAGCAGTCTCCAGTGCCGGACTATCTCAGAAGGAGTCCCATGGGACCGTAATTACAACTTCTCCTCAGCCGCAGTATGTCACCCCCACCTCGGCTTCCTTATCCGTGAAAGACCCGATAACACCACAGCCAATCCCCTATCCTAATAGGCAATACAGGTTGCGTGTCAGATAGATCACCACTCACTCCAAACCACGGTTCGTCTTGTAGTCCACCCCACCCCCTAAGCTCTCCTGACCCCGGTTGTTTGGACGATGCTCCCCGTATCGAAACAATTCGTTTGAGCCCACTTACCCACATCACCGCGCCGGGCTGAACAGACGTGTTGCCATCTGCGCCCAGAATGATGGTGGTCTGGCTCATGGTGGTCCAGTTGCCCGATGCATTGTTTTGATCCCCGGTGACCCTAAGCGGGTCCCCGGGCACCGGCAGAGCGGCGTTTTTAAACGTCCCATAGACTTTGACTTCTCCCGGTTCTCCTGGTTTATTTTCCGTGGGACAGAAAGTTTTGCTCTCGTTGGATTGTGCTGGCTGAGGGGCCGGGTATGCTGCGGACGTTTGGTTAAAGGCATTATCCGGTTTGTTTGCTGAAACTCCCTCCGGCTGGTGCAACGGGTTACAACCGGTAGGAGCATTGGCCGGCTGTTTGGCCATCTCTCTCTGCTCGGAGAAATCCTGCAACATGTCATTTACAGATGAAGCTCATCACACAAGACAAGGGGTAAAAAAAATCATATAAAAGGCTATACAAACAGAAACACTTTAAGATGTATTTGCCAGCTCAGTGTTAGCACTAATAGGCTATGAATTGAGAATTCGATTATTTTAGCGTTATTATTTTCAAATGAAAAATATAGGCTAATCACCTACAATAAAAATGCAGCAGCGGTGGGTGTTTCTGCAGTATTTTAAAAGCCCTTTGTTGCATGTTTTGGCTCCGCAGCTCTGGGCTTCAGATCACGGTCTGCGGGGGTTTGCCTCTCCTGTTCGCTGTTACTGCGAGATTCTTTAATTTTACGCCCCATTTCCCCCATGTCATTCAGCTCCACACAGCCACTGATTTTTATGGGCAATAGACAAGCTGCCGGGCTCTTGACAGCTCCCCTCTCCCTGGCAGGCATGTATGATCACCGGCATCAGGCTACATCTCTGAGAGGACCCGGGCGTGCAGAAATACAAATTACTATCTCCGCATATATATCCTAACCAAGAGGAAACAAAGCAATGTAAGAGAGCGCGGGATTTCTAAACACAAACATGCTACATTTAGGTTGAAGTTAAAAAAAAGGGGGGGGGGGAGATCGTTTCTGCGTCTTTTGTCTACCACCTTGCATATAGTCTATATCTGATTTCGTTTTTCTTAAAATGAAAACAAATACATTCAATAGAAATAGCCCTACTTGAATGGAAAAGATCGAGCGAAACAAGTGTTCTTTTGATTGAACTGAATGCATATTTTGCTCAGAGATTGCCATGTGAATGCGAGTTGTGAAAAGTTTCTGTGTGTGGAGCAGCGCTATGCAGCTCGATTTCGGTACCCTGGACAGCGCACAACTCGGCTGCTGAATTACAACCCATTATCCAGCATGCAGTTTGAATAAATGAAAATATTTCCACAAAACGAAGTAAGGCTGCTTCAACCATTTATATTAATAAGATCACTTGTATGACAAGTGTAATGAGGAATAAAGAAAATAAAACAAAGTATGTAGCATACTCACCATTTGTGAAGAGGCTTTAAGACGTGCTGAAGCTGAAAGGCTGAAAAACAGCTGTAAAGAGGACTGGAAGATGTAGGAGTGGATTTGGCTGTGCTTAGTGCAAAGCTTTCTATACCCCCAGTGGGAAATATTGGGTTTGCGTCAGTGCGGAGCAAGGTGCCCTTCGCTTGACATTTTCTTGATAATAAGAGTTTGATAAATCATTGGCCTTGGATTCTTATTTTTAAAGCAACACCGGGCGAAGACGCGCGGGAACGTGCGCATGTTGTTCACGCACATGCCGCTCAGTGTGTGCGTGCTTGGACTGACTCATTCACCAGCTGATTAATAATACACTTTTCTCGAGGGGATGTGTAAGTACACACGAGCTAGGGAGGATTTGCATGTAGGCCTAGATTACATTTTGGGGAATGAGAATGCATGCAGCACGTCAATTCGTGAGAGAACATGTACCATTTGTGGGAGAGACGATTACATTGATTGGGAAACTATTTCGTTAGATGGATAATATGGTTTCTATTGTGTTGTAAGTATGCCTACTTTGCGTAAATGCTATTGAACATTTATTAAGAAAGTAATATGTTGAAAACACTGAAAACGTAACTTAACATCTAGTATCATATATTACTTATTTCGCCTATATTTTTTTATATTGGGATCACATATAATTATATAGACTACGACATATGATTATCAATTTTAAAAGCATATATTTCGTTTCCGTAAAGCCTGTGTCAGTAAATGTTTTGCACATACTATATACAGTTTGGGCTATACTTTACCATACCAATTATTTACACAATTTTCCTTGTACAAATATTTGTGAAGTGTGTCATGACAAAAACTGCAGACTGCTGCAAAGTCCTTTTTTTGTTAAAGCCTCCAGGCTATATATAGACTTTACTACGCTTCAAGGAATTTAAGCACACGTGCGATATACGCGTAATGCGTTTCTGTGTGCGTCACCGAAACAAGCACTGATCAAGTGTAGAAAAAAAGTGGGCGAGGTCTTCATGAAACGACTGAAGCTACTCATTTGTTAACCTCTTACGCAAGAAGGACACTTCAAAAAAACACGTGGTCATTGAGGTATCGTGCTACACTGGAGGCTTTGGAACTTTCCCAGCACCACACATAGCCTGCCCTAAAAAATACTGCATTGCGCACGGCGTTGTTCAGCTTTCTCTTCTCTGATAACGAAATGTACCCCTAATTAAAAATTGGTTCATTCTCGTGGGCAAACAATCCCATGAGCATCCTATTTTGTTGTTATTTAGACACACCGTTATGCAACCAACCCAAACCCGTGAGAAAGATACAAAACTCATCCGAATAACACAACCCCGCAGAAACGGTCCAGCGACCTCGCAGTGTCTTTTAACGAGCTCGTCACTGTAGCCCGCGTACCTTATTAAATGTGCGATAAACACCTGCAATGCTTACTGCGCCCGTGTGGCCCGCGCCCCTCGTGAATCTGGGCCTCTACAGATAAGGGCCTCGCGCTGCTAAATTAGCTGGCTGCTCCAAGGTTTAATTACTTTGTCAACAGAGAATAATTGTAATTGATTTCTGCTCCTCTTTCCTTGTACCACTCACACCTTCCTCAAGACACAGAATGGGAGAGGGCAGGAGACAGACTACTCTTAGAAGAAAAGGTTATTCGAGGATCCTTTTTGAGTTGCCACTGTGGGGAAACCTTTTTTGAAATGCAGGGTTCCTCGAGGAACCGTTTTGAAAATGTTATTTGAAGAACCTTTTTGAAAACGTCCTTCAAGGAACCTCTTTAGGAGGCATTTTTTTAAATGTACTTTTTAACCCGTTAATTATTAACGATATTTAGCAATAATAATAATACCCTAATAACAATAATCTATAAGCACACAACATCCATGGGTAATTTAAGATTTGTCAAAAGTATATACATATGTTATTGATATTTTAATGGAGTATATTAAACATGAAACAACAATAATACATATGAAAACAATCAATCCAAAACAAAACAAACTCATACTTTGGAGGAAACACTTTTTAAAAATGAATGGATATTATCCATATAATCCATCAATATATTTTGAAAGCTTAAGATATTGAAGTGGCCATAGCCTTACTTTAATGCTACACCACACACATGGAAAGATTTGATTTGTGCTCATCCATTATTTACCCTACTCCACACACATACATTTGCACAGGAGGTGTGACAGCAAAGTATGCTATAGTCAAAGCTCAGATTTAAACCAATTACATAAGCATTGGTTACCAACCACCACAGACAGATGAAGGCGTGGAGTTCCATAGTCTGGGTGGTGCCCTGGAGAACACCCTGTTGCCAAAATGGTGGGTTTGGGGAGGATTATATCAGAGGAGGCTGGTGGTGGGAGGAGCTAAAGGAGGAGGGGCTCATTTCTGGCCTCCATTGAAGGCCCGGCGCTCTTTCTTGCCTTATCTTTTGGCGGAAACATTTGGTGAACAATGTCTGTAAGAATACATTGTTTAAAGTAGTGACATTTCAGATAATCTGTAAGCAAGACAAGTCATAGAAATCAAGTGGTGTTTGCATGTATTTGCGCTATTGTTAAAGTTTTGTTGGTGACCTGGTATGCAGAAATCACTGAGCGGAGCTATAATTCTATAATGCAACATACAGCGACTTCAGAAAGTATTCACACCCCTTAACCTTTTCCACTTTTTGTTGTGTTACAGCCTGCATTTCAAATGGATGAAAGGGTGATGTTGTCTCACTGATCTACACACAATACCCCATAAGTTTTATTTGTAGAACATTTTAGAAATTAATAAAAAATGTAACGCTGAAATGTCTAGTCAATAAGTATTCAACCTGTTTGTGCTTAACAAATTGCACAATACGTTGCATGGACTCATTCCGTGTTCAATAATAGTGGTTAACATGATTTTTTAACGACTATCTCATCTCTGTACCCTACACATACAGATAAAGCTCCCTCAATCAAGTAGTGAATTTCAAGCACAAAGACCAGGGAGGCTTTTCAATGCCTCGCAAAGAAAGGCAACGATTTGTAAATGTGTAAAAATACTTTTTAAAAGCTGACGTTGAATAATATCCCTTTGAGCATGGTGTAGTTATTAATTAGGTTTTGGATGGTGTATCAATACACCGTCACTACAAAGATACAGGTGTCCTTCCTAACTCAGTTGCCGGAGAGGAAGGAAACGGCTCAGGGATTTCACCATGAGGTCAATGGTGATTTTAAAACTGTTAAGAGTTTAATCGTTGTGATATGAGAAAACTGAGGACGGATCAACAACACTGTAGTTACTCCACAATAGTAACCTAAAAAACTGAGTGAAAAGAAGGAAGCCTGTACAGAATAAAAAATAAACATGCATCTTGATTGCAACGTGGCACTTAAGTAATACTGCAAAAAATGTGGCAAAGAAATGAACTTTCTGTTCTGAATAGAAAGTGTTACGTTTGGGTCAAATCCAACACAACACATATTTTCCAGCATGGTGGTGGCTGCATGTTATCAGTATGCTTGTCATCGGCAAGGAATAGGGAGTTTTAGGATAAAAAGAAAACAGCTATAAGCACAGGCAAAATCCTAGAGGAAAACCTGGTTCAGTCTGCTTTTCAACAGACACTGGGAGACAAATTCACCTTTCAGCAGGACAACATTGAATGTTCCTGAGTGGCCTAGTTAGAGTTTTGACTTAAATCATCTTGAAAATCTATGGTAAGAATTGAAAATGGCTGTCTGGCACAATACAGGTATACAAAGCTCTTAACTAAAATGAGTCACATATGTAATCACCGTCAAAGGAGCTTCTACAACGTATTGGCTCAGGGGTGTGAACACTTATGTAAATTAGATATGTATTTCATTTCCAATAAATTTGCAAACGTTTCTAAAAACACTTTTTCATTATGGGGTATTATGTGTAGATGGGTGAGAAAAAACAAAATCTATATAATACATTTTGAATTCAGGCTGTAACACAACAAAATGGGGACTAAGTCAAGGGGTATGGATGCTTACTGAAGGCACTGTACAACCTGTGGAAGTTGTGCTTAGAAAGAGTATCCACTCACCCATGGCTCTGCACCCTTGTGCTTTAAGCATAGATATCCTGCAAGTATCTTTCTGCCGATGGCTCTATACTCATTGCTGTCCTCTATGTTTGGGGATTTTGGAAATGTAGACATGGACTGTCTCCTCTACTAGTTTACTCCACACAGCATCTATTTCTTCCTTTGTCTATCACTCCACACTCACACGCATGCACAAACAATAATTCAACAGATATCAAAATCGTCTCAGTTCTTGTAGGCCTAGTGTCATATGGTGCCATTTAGTGGTGTAGTGTGGCCGACTTTGAATGCAGCAACTAATCATCGTCAAATCCATTAGAAGCTAATTCATTGTTTGAATCTATGTACTACTTCTGGAGTCAATCTGACTTATGGTTCATGAGAAGATTAGCATATGTGCTAACGTGCATCTATAGGTACAGTGCAGCCATATTTAAAAGCAGCAACCATTTTTTCTTAGAATCATTAAAGACTGATGTAATGAGACTAAATACAAAATCTGGAGTGAACCTGACGTATGGTTCACGAGGAGAAGATGAATGCAGATGATTTTGAGAGTTAGCGTTACACATTTAAAGAATGAATTGTTAAAATGTTTGTTTTTTGAGATATCAATACCAAATTGAGTGTGGTTCATCTTAGGGATGTCAATGATAGCAATAACAAGTTTCAAGTTGATAGGCCACTGTGGGGTGGATTTACACTAGTTTAAATGGACATGTCTGAGTTTTGATTTGTCAATAACCCTGCCATCTTTTGACCAATCCCTTAGCTTTCGAATTAGAACAAAAAGTCACCAATTTATGCTAGAGTTATTTAGCCATGTAAAAAAAAGAAAAGACAATAATAATAGGTCTTCACAGCTTTGTGGTGAACCCCTAATAAGACCATTTATTCACGGCACAAGTATTGAAAGACGCGGGACACTCAGAAGTGGAAAAATAGCTTTATTAAGCAAAACCAAAGAGGCGACAGTCGCCACCTGATTACAAACCAGCAATCCTGGTTTTTGTCCGATTTTTTTTAGGGCAGAAATAAAACTCACTGTGATGACGTCCCAAATGGCACCGTATTCCCTACATAGTGCACTACTTTTGACCAGAGCTTTATGCCATTTGGGATGCAGACTATATGCTGCTAGTAGTAGACCTGACAATCTGGAAAAAGTGCTTGCTTTTTCTTGTTTAAAGGCTGTCATCCGTGCTAGATCAAACAGTGATCGGGTGACACAGTTAGGCAAGATAACACGTTTCAATGGGTTAAAGGTGAAAATGGGCACAATGGAAATAAACTCAGCAAAAAAATCCATGTCCTCTCACTGGCAACTGCTTTTTTTCAGCAACCTTAACATGTGTAAATATTTGTATGAACATAAGATTCAACAACTGAGACATAAACTGAACAAGTTCCACAGTCATGTGACTAACAGAAATGGAATAATGTGTCCCTGAACAAAGGGGGGGGTAACAGCATTAAGTACTGCAGTGCATCTCCTCCTCATGGACTGCACCAGATCTGCCAGTTCTTGCTGTGAGATGTTACCCCGCCCACGAAGGCACCTGCAAGTTCCCGGACATTTTTGGGGGGAATGGCACAAGCCCTCACCCTCAGATTCAACAGGTCCCAGATGTGCTCAATAGGATTGAGATCCGGGCTATTCGCTCGCCATGGCAGAACACTGGCATTCCTGTCTTGCAGAAAATCACGCACAGTACGAGCAGTATGACTGGTGTCATTGTCATGCTGGAGGGTCATGTCAGGATGAGCCTGCAGGAAGGGTACCACATGAGGGAGGAGGTCTTTCCTGTAACGTACAGCTTTGAAATTGCCTGCAATGTCAACAAGCTCAGTCCGATGATGCTGTGACACACCGCCCCAGACCATGACGGACCCTGTGGGTTTGTGCCCATAGGTGACATTGTTGCCGGTGATGTCTGGTAAGGACCTGCCTACAACAGGCCTACAAGCCCCCAATCCAGCCTCTCTCAGCCTATTGAGGACAGTCTGAGCACTGATGGAGGGATAGCGCATTCCTGGTGTAAATCGGGCAGTTGTTGTTGCCTTCCTGTACCTGTCCCGTAGGTGTGATGTTCGGATGTACCGATCCTGTGCAGGTGTTGTTACACGTGGTCTCCCACTGCGAAGATGATCAGCTGTCCATCCTGTCTGCCTGTAGCGCTGTCTTAGGCATCTCACAGTACGGACATTGCAATTTATTGCCCTGGCCACATCTTTCTTTTGGTGTTTTTCAGAGTCAGTAGAAAGGCCTCTTTAGTGTCTTTAGCTTTCATAACTGTGACCTTAATTGCCTACCACCTGTAAGCTGTTAGTGTCTTAACGACCGTTCCACAGGTGCATGTTCATTAATTGTTTATGGTTCATTGAACAAGCATGGGAAGCAGTGTTTAAACACTTTACAATGAAGATCTGTGAAGTGATTTAGATTTTTTACGAATTATCTTTGAAAGACAGGGTTCTGAAAAAGGGACGTTTCTTTTTTTGTTGAGTTAAGTAATATATTTTTGTAAGATATCCTGAAATTCTCAACCAATCAGTCGATTATCAAACATAAACACTTGGGTTATGGATGTGTTAATGGTTACTTTCATACAGTTATTATGCTTTAAGACAAGAAAATATACAGAAAGGATGAACATTCAGATTTTTTCAGCAACAGTACCCACCAAGTACCCTTTTCAGATGACCTAGACCAGGGCTCTCCAAATCTGTTCCTGGAGAGCCACTGTCCTGTAGGTTTTCACTCCGATCCTAATCTAGCACACCTAATTCTAATAATTAGCTGGTTTATAAGGTGAACCAGGTTAGTTACAACTGGGGTTGGAGTGAAAACCTACAGGAGGGTAGCGCTCCAGGAACAGGGTTGGAGACCCCTGACGTAGACACTATGAGAAAACTGCAGGAGACCCCACTGTAATAGGATAGTCACAGATTGTGACCAAAGTTACTGAACATATCAATATAAACCAGGGATGGGCAACTCTAGTCCTCGGGGACCTGGATGGTGTCACACCTTTGCCTCAGTCCCAGCTAACTCACCTGACTCCAATAATAAGCTAACTCATGATCTTCAGGTTAGAACACAATTAGTTTAATCACCTGTATATGCTAGGAATGGGGAAAAAGGCCCTGATGAATTGGGGCTGTTCTGAGTCTTTTCCTAATATGTTAAATATATATACACAGTTGTGGCCAAAAGTTTTGAAAATTACACAAATATTAATTTCCACAAAGATTGCTGCTTCAGTGTCTTTAGATATTTTTTGTGAGATGTTACTATGGAATACTGAAGTATAATTACAAGCATTTCATAAGTGTCAAAGGCTTTTATTGACAATTACAGTTGATGCAAAGAGTCAATATTTGCAGTGTTGACCCTTCTTTTTCAAGACCTCTGCAATCCGCCCTGGCATGCTGTCAATTAACTTCTGGGCCACATCTTGACTGATGGCAGCCCATTCTTGCATAATCAATGCTTGGATTTTGTCAGAAATTGTTGGTTTTTGTTTGTTCACCTGCCTCTTGAGGATTGACCACAAGTTCTCAATGGGATTAAGGTCTGGGGTGTTTCCTGGCCATGGACCCAAAATATCGATGTTTTGTTCCTCGAGCCACTTAGTTATCACTTTTGCCTTATGGCAAGGTGCTCCATCGTGCTGGAAAAGGCATTGCTAGTCACCAAACTGTTCCTGGATGGTTGGGAGAAGTTACTCTCGGAGGATGTGTTGGGACCATTCTTTATTCATGGCTGTGTTCTTAGGCAAAATTGTAAGTGAGCCCACTCCCTTGGCTGAGAAGCAACCCCACACAGGATGCTTTACTGTTGGCATGACACAGGACTGATGGTAGCGCTCACCTTGTCTTCTCCAGTCAAGCTTATATCCGGATACCCCAAACAATATCCTAGCCTGTGAAGCCCTTTTTGTGCAAAGCAATGATGACGGCACGTGTTTCCTTGTAGGTAACCATGGTTGACAGAGGAAGAACAATAATTCCAAGCACCACCCTCCCTTTGAAGCTTCCAGTCTGTTATTTGAACTCAATCAGCATGACAGAGTGATCTCCAGCCTTGTCCTCATCAACTCTCACACCTGTGTTAACGAGAGAATCACTAACATGATGTCAGCTGGACCTTTTGTGGCAGGGCTGAAATGCAGTGGAATTCTTTTTTGGGGGGGGGGATTCAGTTAATTTGCATGAGGGACTTTGCAATTAATAGAAATTCATCTGATCACTCTTCATAACATTCTGGAGTATATGCTAATTGCCATCATACAAACTGAGGCAGCAGACTTTGTGAAAATTAATATTTGTGTCATTCTCAAAACATTTGGCCACGACTGTACACTGAGTATACAAAAAAATTAGGAACACCTTCCTAATATTGAGTTGCAAAACCCTTCCCCTTTTGTCCTCAAAACAGCATGGAGGGTCCATGCCAGGGAATGGACCCTCCAAGTTATCGAAAGCTTTCCACAGGGATGCTGGCCTATGTTGACTCTAATGTTTCCCACAGTTGTGTGAAGTTGGCTGGATGTCCTTTGGGCGGTGGACCATACTTGATACAAACAGGACACTGTTGAGTGTGAAAACTGGTGCGACCTGGCATCTACTACCGTACCCCTTTCAAAGGCACTTAAATATTTTGTCTTGCCGATTCACCCTCAATTGCACAAATACACAATCAATGTCTCAATTGTCTGAAGGCTTAAAAATCATTATTTAACCTGTCTATTTCCACTTTATCCACACTGACTGAAGTGGATTTAACAAGTGACATCAATAAAGAATCATAGCTTCACCTGGTCAGTCTATGTCATGGAAAGAGCAGGTGTTCTTAAATGTTTTTGTATACTCAGTGTACATTTATTTTATATTCAGTGAATATGGCCGAAATCTATCATTACCTCAACTTTTAACTGCATTTACACTTGCCCCCTTAGTTCCAATATCTCTACCACAGAATGTCAGATCCTTATTGTTCAGAAGTGTCTTGGGCTCTACACTGTCTGAGAAAGTAATTTTTGTTCGCTAATGCCCCATTTTGCCCAAGTTTGGCCAAAATGATGGAAAATATACTTTTTCTTTGTATATGCATGACTCAAAGCATAATCATTATGACAAAAGTAACAAAAATGTTTATTCCATACTTAATCTGAGTATGTACTGTATGTATGCAAAAAGTCTGTTTATATTATCATAGTATGTTCAGTGAATTTGGTCAAAATGTGTGACTATCCCATTTGGCTGCTTGTACATTTTATCCCTTAAAAATTACATTATAGTTTCAATATCTCTGGCCCAGAATGTCACATTCTTACGAGGTTTAGTTCTTCTGATTGAGTGTGGTCTCCTGCAGTTTTCTCAAAGGGTCAACATCAGTGCTCTCCAACCCTGTTCCTGGAGAACTACCGTCATGTAGGTTTTCATTCCAACCCTAATCTAGCACACCGGATTATAATATCCTGAACATATCCTGCCTGAACAGGCAGTTAACCCACTGTTCATTGAAAATAAGAATTTGTTCTTAACTGACTTGCCTAGTTAAATAAAGGTTAAAAAATAATAATAATATATATGTTTGATAATCCACTCAGTTTTGATGATCATTTCAGGATATTTGACCTAAATCTATTACTATTTCCCTCATGCCCATTTTTACCAGATTTGACCTTTAACTGATTGAAAATTGCCTTAAAAATAAAAAAAAATATACGTGTTATCCAGCCTAATTTTGTGTGTCAGGAAAAAATGTGAATGTCACAGGAAAGTGTTGACTCTGTGCAAAAGTGAAAAATGTTTCCACAACCAAGTAGAAACATTTTTGAGAAATGCCGCTTGCCAAGAAATCAACTCAGATTCTGTATGAGGGAATGTGTTTATTAACAGGTATGGCATTAAAAATGCAGTGAACTCCACAGCTTGTTGTTCAAGCACACTTCATACTCTCCCTGTCTCACCACTCTGTCAGTCTAACTTTCATTTTTTTTTTTTAAACGAATCCCTATATTATCTACATTTACTGCTCCATATGAAGATAAGCTGTTTCTGATTCCATAAGAGTTAAACATTTCAAAATAACAACCATAATAATACTAATTGTTTTGGCAAAGTCTGGGGAATATTTCAGTTCAGCCACACTATTGATGATCGTAGTCATGTGATCAGTGAACTCACTGCAGGCTGTAGGTCTGCTTCATGTCATGGAGGTCAAAGGTGATGAACAGCGAGCGGGGGTCCTTTTTGTTTTTGCGTATGGTGATCCGTCCCTGAAGCTCCTCCCCTAAAGAGGAAAACCAACAATAAAAGTGAGAGGCTGAGCACCAACCTTTGACTTCTGGTCACCTGTATTGGAGCGCTGCAGGGTGAAGTTCCCTAGGAACAGATCTAGGATCAGCTTCCCCTCCCCCAATCCTAAACTCGACCATTAATGGTAATATGCTACACTGAGTCTAGAGGCAGAACCCCTCCTAGGCAGTTTAAGAGTAGGGCTATTCAGTTATAGTCCCAGAGTGCCATATCAACATCAGCACATTGAATATACTCTCAGGCCAATAACTCATTAATTGATCAGAGTAAAATGTATTAAATCCAGGTACTCTAAAGCGCCTGTGTGTGTGAGAGAGAGAGAGAGAGAAGGATTTGATGCATGTGGAAGAGTGGATGTGTGTAGGGACATACAGTGAGCTCCAAAAGTATTGGGACAGTGACACATTTTTAGTTGTTTTTGCTCCAGCACTTCTACATGATTACGGATAATCCTCAGTGAATCGTGAATAACCATGAGTGAGAATTGTTAAGTTCATGTTTTAAGTATCCCTATATTTCTGTTACTACGGGGCTGCACAAATAGCACAACCCCCCCAAAAAGTCTTGAGGTTTGATATTTGCGCATCTAACTTTCTCACTCATAATTATGCACGATTAATTCAGGATTATCTGTAATCATGGTAGCATCCACATTAAATGTAGAAGTGTTAAGAAAAACATTATATTCTTATTTACAGTAAAAGTGACTCCAAATTGACACAATACATTATTTACCATTCATGTCTATTGAGCCCAATAAATGTATTATCTGAAACGCATCCAAAACAGATAGAAATGCATCCAACAAATGTGTAGAGTCACAAGCTTGATGTAGTCAGTGTGTGCTATGAATACCCAATGTTACTTTAATACGCAAGTGAATTTGTCCCAATACATGTAATGGTTCAACCTTAAATTAAAGTTGTCACTTAAACCACATTGCCATTGCATCATTTCACATCCAAAGTGCTGAAGCAGAGCGCCAGTTACTGTCCCTATACTTTTGGAGCTCACTGTATATTTTATTTATTTTATTTTAATTTAACTAGGCAAGTCAGTTAAGAACAAATTCTTATTTTCAATGACGGCCTAGGAACAGCAGGTTAACTGCCTGTTCAGGGGCAGAACGACAGATTTGTACCTTGCCAGCTCGGGGATTTGAACTTGCAACCTTCCGGTTACTAGTCCAACGCTCTAATCACTAGGCTACCCTGCCGCCCCATGTGCTTTGGTATGTGCCTACGAGAGAGAGACAGAGCATTTGTGTGTGAGTGAGAGAAAGTGTCTGTGCGTCAGTGAGAGAGAGGGTGTGTGTGCATAGCCAGATGGTGTGGTGAACCTCATGTGTTTCAGTACAATTGCACACCACAGTGTGTTGGCAATATAGGGGGGCAGGAGGAGAAGGTGTGATAATTACAACATATAATCACTTTGATTAACTCCACGTGTGTCTGCCGGGGGTAAATGAATGTTTACCCAATCGGCAAACAAGTCCTCCTCTATGCCAGGCGTTCCCTATTGATGGAGGTTAGAGGAGGACATGGAGAGAAGAAAAAAAAACGCTGACGGTGGCGTTTTCCTGAGCGAAGCTGCTGCTGCCGATGACCGTCTCATCTGAACTGTCACTGTGGCGACACTGTCAACATAGCAAAGTCCCTGGGCGACACGCTCCGAGGCTGCCACTCCATTACAGCGGAGTGATGTACACACTGGAGCAGAGGAAGCGGAGGAGAGAGTGTGTGTGTGCGGGGGGGAGGGGGGGGTATGAGAGTTAATAGTGTATCAGTTTGTGTATTCCTACGTGTGTGTGTTTTTGTCGGGGGTATGAGAGTGAATGTGTGTGTATCGGTTTCTCTGTGTATTAATAACAGGGTCGTTCTTGAATTGTGGGGGCATTTGGGCATGGCATTTCGGAAATTAACTTCCCATACTAAATCAGCTAATATGACTAATGACTTTAAATAATTGTTATCAGTATTATAACATTGTGCCACTGCAACCAGTAGGGGAGTAACACCAATGACACATATTTAGGTAATTGAGGATTTTGTTAAAGTAATAATGTAGTGAAAATCTCACTTTTAGAAGTAAATATTCTGTTAAAGGGATACTTCCCCAGAGTCAGATGAAGTCTTGGATACTATTTGTATGTCTCTTAGTCCAGTATGAAGGAAGATAGAGGTAGTTTCGCGACCCAATGCTAACTAGTGTTAGCACAATGACTGCGAAGGGACTGACAAAATCCAAAGTATCCCTTTAACTCGTACACAAATAATGTTGTTGACTCGTCCTATCTATACTCGTATTTGTAGCCAAAACATACATTAAGAAAAAACACTTTAAAAAACCCTACCTCAAACTTGTGGATGTTTCAAAAATGCTTGCTAATTCCTCATATAAAGTGACGTCACGTTGGCTCATTAGCTGAGCTGGCTAATCAGCGGATTACTTTAATATATACACACTACCGTTCAAAAGTTTGGGGTCACTTAGAAATGTCCTTGTTTTCCATGAAACATACATGAAATTAGTTGCAAATTGAATAGGAAATATAGTCAAGACATTGATAAGGTTTTTTCATTGAAATAATAATTGTGTCCTTCAAACATTGTTTTCGTAAAAAAAAACTAAATTTTCAGCAATTACAGCCGTGCAGACCTTTGGCATTCTACTTGTCAATTTGTTGCTTCCTGAAGCACCTCCCACAAGTTGGATTGGCTTGATGGGCACTTCTTACGTACTATACGGTCAAGCTACTCCCAAAACAGCTCAATAAGGTTGGGATCCAGTGACTGTGCTGGCCACTCCATTATAGACAGAATACCAGCTGACTGCTTCTTCCCTAAAAAGTTAATGCATAGTTTGGAGCTGTGCTTTGGGTCATTGTCTTGTTGTAGGAGAAAATTGGCTCCAATTAAGTGCCGTCCACAGGGTATGGCATGCAGTTGCAAAATGGGGTGATAGCCTTCCTGCTGAAAGATCCCTTTACCCTGTATAAATCTCCCACATGACCACCACCAAAGCACCCCCTGACCATCACATGCACTCCTCCAGCATCTTTTCATCTTCATTCTTCTTTGTGATCTGAACACTTCAAACATAGATTCGTCTGTCTATAACACTTTTTTTCCAATCTTCCTCTGTCCAGTGTCTGTGTTATTTTGCCCATCTTAATCTTTTCTTTTTATTGGCCAGTCTGAGATAAGGTTTTTTCTTTGCAACTCTGCCTAGAAGGCCAGCATCCTGGAGTAACCTCTTCACTGTTGACGTTGATACGGGTGTTTTGCGGGTAATATTTAATGAAGCTGCCAGTTGAGGACTTGTGAGGCATCCGTTTCTCAAACTAGACACTCTAATGTACTTGTCCTCTTGCTCAGTTGTGCACTGGGGCCTTGTTATGGGATTTTTATGAATAATTACTAAATTATGTATACATTTAGGTTAGAAATATAACTAAACAGAATAGTACTCTGTTACTGTATGAATGTATGAATCTTATGAGAATCATAATACTGAAAATAAGGTGTGTAGTTTTAGTCAAGAATTAGAACAAGGACTTTCTGTTCCTTGTTAGAAACGAATGGAGCTATCGTCAGACCGGCTGGAATACTGTGTTCCTTACAGGACATTCTGTTCCCACCCGGGGAGTGGAGAGACCTTGGGCTTGTAGTAGATTGTTTAACCGGTGGCAGACAACGTGAGAAGGCTTGTGAACTATATTGCCATTGTATCTGAGAGGAGGAGGGACATTTATGACGAAATGTGAGGTATATAAACCAATGTACATGGTTTTATGACCAGAACGTTCCCATGAATAAAAATGTACATATTGTACTATTGTAAGACTGGGCCTCTGTCGGTCTTCATTTCTATCAGTATCCTACACATTCTGATATAGCAGACTGAGTAGTTTAATGGAATTGGTTAATGAACACATAGTTACTAAATTCATCTAACAGGCCTCCCACTCCTCTTTCTATTCTGGTTAGAGGCAGTTTGCACTGTTGTGTGAAGGGAGGAGTACAAAGCGTTGTAAGAGATCTTCAATTTCTTGGCAATTTCTCGCATGGAAAAGCCTTCATTTCTCAGAACAAGAATAGCGTCAGTCTAGTTTCAGAAGAAAGTTATTTGTTTCTGGCCATTTTGAGTCTGCAATCGAACCCACAAATGCGGATGCTCCAGATACTCAACTAGTCTAAAGAAGGCGGGTTCAATTGCCTCTTTAATCAGTACAACAGTTTTCAGCTGTGCTAACATGATTGCAAAAGGGTTTTCTAATGATCAATTAGCCCTGTAAAATTATAAACTTGGATTAGCTAACGTGCCATTGGAACACAGGAGTGATGGTTGCTGATAATGGGTGTCTGTACGCCTTTGTAGATATTCCATTAAAAATCAGCGGTTTCCAGCTGGAAAAACATCAGGGACAGACTGATATTCTGCAAAAGGTACAGGGATTGGACGACTAAGAACTGGGCTAAAGTCATTTTCTATGATGAATCCCTTTCTGGTTGTTTGGGGCATCCGGATAAAAGCTTGTCCGGAGAAGACAAGGTGAGCGCTACCATCAGTCCTGTGTCATGCCAACAGTAAAGCATCCTGTGTGGGGTTGCTTCTCAGCCAAGGGATTGGGCTCACTCAGAATTTTGCCTGAGAACACAGCCATGAATAAAGAATGGTCCCAACACATCCTCCGAGAGCAACTTCTCCCAACCATCCAGGAACAGATTGGTGACTAGCAATGCCTTTTCCAGCACGATGGAGCACCTTGCCATAAGGCAAAAGTGATAACTAAGTGGCTCGAGGAACAAAACATCGATATTTTGGGTCCATGGCCAGGAAACACCCCAGACCTTAATCCCATTGAGAACTTGTGGTCAATCCCCAAGAGGCGGGTGGACAAACAAAAACCAAACATTTCTGACAAACTCCAAGCATTGATTATGCAAGAATGGGCTGCCATCAGTCAGGATGTGGCTCAGAAGTTACTTAACAGCATGCCAGGGCGGATTGCAGAGGTCTTGAAAAAGAGTCAACACTGCAAATATTGACTCTTTGCATCAACTACGTGTAATTGTCAATAAAAGCCTTTGCCACTTATGAAATGCTTGTAATTATACTTCAGTATTCTTCCATAGTAACATCTCACAAAAAATATCTAAAGACACTGAAGCAGCAAACTTTGTGGAAATTAATATGTGTGTCATTTTCAAAACTTTTGGCCACAACTGTGTATATATATACAGTATATTAGAGGTCGACCGATTATGATTTTTCAACGCCGATACCAATTATTGGAGGACCAAAAAAGCCGATACCGATTAAATCGGCCAATTTTTTATTTGTAATAATGACAATTACCACAATACTGAATGAACACTTATTTTAACTTAATATAATACATAAATAAAATCA
Source organism: Oncorhynchus keta (assembly GCF_023373465.1). Lineage (NCBI taxonomy): Eukaryota > Metazoa > Chordata > Actinopteri > Salmoniformes > Salmonidae > Oncorhynchus > Oncorhynchus keta. Next base: position 55,225,717 of record NC_068434.1, read on the forward strand.
ATTTTAGCCTCAAATAAATAATGAAAAATGTTCAATTTGGTTTAAATAATGCAAAAACAAAGTGTTGGAGAAGAAAGTGAAAGTGCAATATGTGCTATATTAGAAAGCTAACGTTTAAGTTCCTTGCTCAGAACATGAAAGCTGGTGGTTCCTCAGAGCGAGTGACGTTTGAAACGCTGTTAACGTGCGCTAACTAGCTAGCCATTTCACTTCGGTTACACCAGCCTCATCTCGCAAGTTGATAGGCTTGAAGTCATAAACAGGGCA